>NC_056415.1:11283333-11925000 GCF_905147365.1 Aricia agestis
GTTTTTTTTTGTCTGTGGTACATAAGTCCTTACTTAAATCAAATAATAATTAATTTTCAAATTAGATTGTATTAAATAAGATTGACGGAAATCCGTCTATAGAATTTAACTATACGTCTATAGTACTATCACAGAAGTTGATTCCTATGCAAATCGGGGACCTAAGTAGTTTGGTTGCGTTACGTCAAACCCAGCTGACAGATCACTATTAACATTGAATTGACATATTCGACCAAATAACGTTGGTCCGTCAACTGCCTAGGAATCAATTTCCTCGATGGTACATTGAAGTCACAATAATGTTGTGCAGAAAATTGCTAATACAACACGACACAACACAACGGAAGGTAGGTAGAAGCTTACAGCTACGTCTTCGTAGCATTACCGACTGCCAAATGTATGAACGCTGCGCTGTCATCATTTCCATATTCACTTACGGGAAGCAGGAGTATTTGACAGCTGAGTAAACGAAACCTTTTCGAATTTGCATTGCACAGTAATGGAAATGCATGGGAGCTGTCATGACTTTTACAGCTAAACATTTTGAAACGTTGTTATGGAATGAACCTGCTTATCCCACTGAAAACATTCGATTACGTAGCTGTCACTCCTACCCCATGTTGTTCATTTTAATACCAATGGCTGAACATACGATATTTATTTTTCTTAGAGAATGTTTCACCACTCGCTGATAAAGTTAAGTGTCAAGTTAAATGGTGGATAGCCTATCCGGCACTTCATCAGGAAGTGGTGAAACAGGCCCTTAGTATACAATATTTATTTATAAAGAGATTTTAATATTGCCTTTTTGTTTCCAGCCACGGGGAAGACCTAATCGTGACGCCGTTCGCGCAGGTGCTGGCGAGCCTGCGGAGCGTGCGCAACAACTTCCTCTCTCTCACCAACGTGCCGGCGTCCAAGTTAGTATACTGTTCTACAATATATTATGTAGCCTTATAAGTTAAATCAGACCGCAACTCGACTCGTATATGCATTTTTAAAGTATGGATTTTACAGATTTGCAAGCCGTCTCGCGCAATTGAAATATGTCCATTCAGTACAGAAATGCATCTACGCGTCACGTTGCGGTCTGAATTTACCCTAAGTCGGGAATAAAAGTGCCTTATAACTTTTTTTTTTTATATAAGATAAGGGGGCAAACGAGCAAACGGGTCACCTGATGGAAAGCAACATTCCGTCGCCCATGGACACTCGCAGCATCAGAAGAGCTGCAGGTGCGTTGCCGGCCTTTTAAGAGGGAATAGGGTAATAAGGGAGGGTAGGGATGGGAAGGGAAGGGAATAGGTTAGGATAGGAAAGGGAATTGGGCTTCCGGTAAACTCACTCACTCGGCGAAACACAGCGCAAGCGCTGTTTCACGCCGGTTTTCTGTGAGAACGTGGTATTTCTCCGGTCGAGCCGGCCCATTCGTGCCGAAGCATGGCTCTCCCACGTATAAATTCCGTTGCGAAAACGCATTGGTTGCGGTCGCTTGATTATAGGCAGTTTGATCGCGGGGAAAACGCGGCGGATTTACAAAGGACTTGCGGATCTCGCTATATGTGACTCGCAACCGCTCAGCCCGCAAACCGCTAGCATGATAAAACCCTAAGGCCCAGAATTCGGAAAATTCGGAACACTGAAAATAGAATCTTGCGCTTATACAATAGAATTGAAAATCAAAACTCAAATGTTTTGGAAAAGTTTGTATTTTGTTTGCGTTGCCACTGGAACTGCGTTGCGGGGGAGGTTTTTAAAATCCAATTGAATCGCTGTGCCGAGCGTGGCTATGCAAATGTAGCGATGTGGCGTTTCTATTGGATCTTACAAAACAGATTTATCGCGAGTCGCGACGCTTCGGTGACAACGCATCCTTAATATTTTATACGAGACTAGCTGTTCCGGTGAACTTCGTGTCACTTTAAAACCTTCCCTGGACTTCTATGAATATTTTAAGACTAAAATTAGCCCAATTTGTTCAGCCGTTTTCGAGTTTTAGCGTCACTAACACAATTGAAAATCCATTTTTAGATATAATGTAGATTATTGTATCAGCCCAGTTTTTATGCATGAAGCTTAACAGCAGCAAACGACAATCACCGATTTCTAAAAACTTCTACGAATGGGGATTGTCCATTTTTTTTTTAATTTTGCTCATTACAAAAACATTTCGAGGAATATGGTCAGTGATCGTTTTTCTGTATATAAACGAAAAAAATACCCATTAGTTACTTATATTTTTGAACAAATATGTTTAACCTTTGTTTGACCTTCAATGGCGTTAAATTAGCAATAAATTCGACCAACATTAATCACGTTTATAACTTTTGGTAAGCTTCTCGTATCAGTTTTCACATAATGAGAACTTGCATTTGACGAACCAGCCATTATAAATAAGATTGAAAGGAAAAAACATACTGCAGAGGTCAATTATTGGCCGCCGATGATGACGTCATAGCGAAACTTTAAAATTTATTGAGAAAAAACTAGCCAATGAATTTCAAAATTATTTAATTTATATTCTTAAAATGCCCTATTTTAACGAAAAAAAATATAAAAAGTACATGTGATTTTTTTTGGACAATGCCCATTTCCCTCTGTAGTTTACGACATGAAGAATGTCGTATCTCTGATTTCTATGAACTTCTACGAATTTCCCTCCGTAGTTTACGACATGAAGAATGTCGTAAACTAGAATGCTAGAAAACACAGAATTCCATAGAATCCAGAAGTTTCGCTGTGACACGTCGATTGCTGAAGTTTCATGTTATCAGCTACCAATAGGTAAAGGTCGGAGCTGAGAGGACTACTAGCTCATACAGTAAATCCAACCGAAATATCAACACAGGGCCTCCGCTACCATATGTGCAATGTGTGCAATGCACACTGGCGCCATCCTCTAGGGTCGCCAAATCGCCATCTTTAGGGGCGCCAAAACCAAGGACCCAAAAAATTTCCTAAAGGGGCGCCAAAATCCTTTTTTTTTGCACACAGGCGCCAGTAGCCCTTACGGGGGCCCTGTATCTACAGAAACGTTGTCAAACGTCGAACAAAAGTTTTTCTTTACAGTATTATATACTATTTGTACCTTTATACGATTTGCAGTATCCAAAAGCAGTTTAGCATAGCTTTACAAGAGACTTTGAAAGTACAATTATGTACGTAATGACCTTATTTTAATGACTCCCTTAATAAATCCGGCCATAATTGAGAACTTGTCACGTTCTACGTTGTAATTATTCGCTCCTCGAAACCCTCTGATGTTCGCTTTGTGTCGGAGATTATCCCCTCAGATATTCCGGAGATCGTGTATTTCACGCACGACTGTACGTTTTCATTATTTTTCTAAGGAACGACACGAAATTTTTCTGTACGAGGGAAATATTACATGTCATTTAGAGTGAGGCCACACTCCGTTGCGTACGTAACGTCGACGGAACGATTAACGCATTGTATGCCACAGATCCGTTGCGAAAACGCATTATATGAGACGGTGACAGCGCAACTCGTTTTTAAGTATTTACTGCAGGGGTTCCCAATCTTTTTCAGCCTGCGGCGCACTTACAGGTCGCAATATTTTGTCACGGCACCCTACTATACCTAGCTATCTGAAAAAAATACATGAATAAACACCTTTAATGATATTATAGTGAGGTTAAGCAGGTAAAAGATAATAAACAAATATTTAATCATCTACCTGCTATAGATAATTTAATATATACGTGGGAGAGCCATGCTTCGGCACAAATGGGCCGGCTCGACCGGAGAAATACCACGTTCTCACAGAAAACCGACGTGAAACAGCGCTTGCGCTGTGTTTCGCCGAGTGAGTGAGTTTACCAGAGGCCCTATCCCTGACCCTATTCCCTGTCCTCCCCTATTCCCTTCCCTTCCCTTCCCATCCCTACCCTATTCCCTCTTAAAAGGCCGGCAACGCACCTGCAGCTCTTCTGATGCTACGAGTGTCCATGGGCGACGGAAGTTGCTTCTTTCCATCAGGTAACCCGTTTGCTCGTTTGCCCCCTTATCTCATAAAAAAAAAAACTGGTTTCGGCCTCTTCGAATAATGATGGAGGATCGACTCACGGGCCACGGCGCCCCTTTCGCCTTTCCAGGGCGCACCAGGGCGCCGCGGCGCACACTTTGGGAACCCTTGATTTACTGCCATTTCACCTTCGACGACGGAATTTATCAATATAATGATGTAAAGGGTGTGTGTGGGCAGCAAAAAAAAAGTATCTAATAATACTTTGGGGTGTGAATGTGTATCTTAATTAGAGTTTTCTTTAAAATCAGCAGCGCTGAAAGAGATTTTTTTTGCGATGCGCAAGCGCGCCGGCGAGGGCGTCATTAATTTGCCCATTTAAAAGTTAAAAAAGTTACTCTTTCAGCGCTAGCGCTGCTATTCCTACACTCAGCTCTATACGTATTATCATATTAATTTTGTTACAACCTACATCTTAAAATATTATGTATTTGAAGGCAGCCGCAACGCCCCAAAACGCAATGCCTCACAATGTGGCCTCGCTCTCATGCGATGAAAAATTTCCTTGTCACTTCGCTCGCATCAATAATAATATCTGTACCATCGTCATAATGACTTGAACTTGTATTGTTCTTTTGTGCTGCCAGAACATTAACTGACAAAACTTAAAAGTTACACAATTCATATTTTAATTCGCGCAAGCAAGTGAAAAATGTTTACAAGTCGAAAAAATATGAGAGTCTTCAGTGCAGGATGCTTCGATTGCTTCAATATACAGGTTGTAACAAAAACAAGTGATAATACTTTAGGGTGTGTACGTGTTCCTTGTAGAGAGTTCACTGTGAAAGTAGCAGCGCTGAAAGACGAATTTTTTTTCACTTTTGTATGGGCAAGGGCCCGAGCGTCACGAGTTTCCCCATACAAAAGTAAAAAAAAATGTTGGTCTTTCAGCGCTGCTACTTTCACAGTGAAATCTCTACAAGGAACACATACACACCCTAAAGTATTATCACTTATTTTTGTTACACCCTGTATATGTTGTCGGCTGTTAATCAATACAAAAATATAATATTTTATTCATTATTTTTAAAGGGGTTTGATCACTAGTTCACAAAAACCCCCTATTACCTTCATGAAATGTACTTTCCATTTTGTAGAGAAAATGTAGAGTTAATATGTCAGTCAGGATTTGCAACGCATTGATTACGGTGGCGGATTTAGGTTAACAGGCGACCACTAGTGCAATTATGGCCACTGAAATATAGTCTAATTCTTTGGCTTTATCGGGTACACAGGCTACAACACATTTAGTGCCCTTGGGACTATATATACTCGGTTTCAATTTATATAATACTACCACTTTAAATATCACATAACCGTGCGATAAAGAAATATTACATTGTACGATGGCACATATTTTATTTGATCGAGTTTAATATTTTTGTTTACTTTTCATGAGGTGAATTGAAACGTAGTATAAACGTAATACATTTTGGGCAACATGGTATAATATTACAAAATAAACAACGCAAAAGTAACTAAATATGTGTAAATGTTTGGAACAAAATCGTTAAAATTTAAATTATAGACATTAATATTCCAAGTCAGCGAACTGCAGTAAAAAAAGATGTCAATTACATTTGTGTAAAAAGTAACTTGTAAAACCGGTTTTTTGTATAAATAAATCAATAATCAAATACACAGTTGTCATTTTCCTCAACAAATCAATAATGGTATTTTAATCATTGAGTTTATTACTGTGAATAGGGCTGCCAGATGTAAAAACTGCGCGATCTTATCGGTAGCTCTGAAAAATCGTATTCTGTAGTAGGCTCAATATAAAAAGATCGTACATAAAAAAAAACTTTAATTAAAAATATTCATAATTTTTTTAAAACGGGTTTATTTGATTTCAAACTAAAAAGTAAAACACGAAGTAAACTTAGCATTCAGCAGCGAGATGCGAGTTGCGACTGGCAATAACAAGTTTATATACCTTTGGTTTATACTTTCTATCAAACATTAGAAAGAGTGTAAGTACCGAAGTAATGCAAGCAATCCCAAATTTAATTCGAAAATATTAAAGGTTAAAATCAAATATACTTGTCGCCCTGGGGTAATTGGAGTGAACATGTTTATTTATGGTAAAAATTTTGTAAGGTCACATTACACTGTATATAATTTCAAGATTTACACATATAATTCATAAGCACCTAAAAAGTCGTATGTTTTGTGTACGATCGTAATCTTACAAGTTACAATCGTACAATAGTAAATTTTACAAATAATCGTACGAGTACGATTTAAATCGTACATATGGCAGCCCTGACTGTCTGTCTGTCTGTGATGTATGTTGCTGTTATCGTCTCGTTCAGTTTTCCTCAACAAAGTAAGACGTTTACTATTAATATGATATATTGTTAACATTAATAGTATAATTGCGGTAAAAAAAATTGTTTAACTATGCATTGATTTATATTTAATGGCTAAATTTCTACAGCCATCATCTATCGAAACTCGTTCGATTATTATCCTCAATTTCAAATCATATTTTGTATGTAAATAGAAACAAAGCTACTAAGCATGTGGCGCTAATTGTGCCGCCACAGTAACATAACTTACTAAAGGCCAGTTTCACCACTTCCTGAGAAGTGCTGGATAGGCCATCCACCACTTAACTTGACAGATAAAGTATGGAGAATTTGTCAAAAAAGTTGTGGAGAGCCTATCCGGCACTTTATCAGGAAATTGTGAAACAGGTACCCTTAGCCTACATTGCTACCTATTAGGGCTTTTTAGGTTCAGACTCTATTGATACAGAGTACTCCGTCTAGTGACAGGTGGTGGATAGAAAAAAGTCGGAAGATAGTCAGTCAGTTTTAGAAAATAGGAGTCCATAAGTCCGCGCTTCGTGTGAGTTAGGTCTGCGTCCCAGCGGCAAATTTAATATAGGAAACCCTCATTTAACTGACTACTCTCTGAGCAACAATGTACAATAACACATTGATTTGATCAAGTTTATTCGTTTACAATTATTCTGTTTACACTTATACGAATTGAAACGTAGTGTGATGTATGCCAATTCCGTTGTTTACAAGCGTGAAGCGACTGAGCGGAGCAAATGAACATTAATCACTCATCTCAATGTCTTCATTGTCACTAAATCACATCCCATGGCGTTTATTGTCCTCCAATAATTCTGTCCTCGCGTCAGTAAACGACGCAGATTTCCTAGGATTTGAGACTAGTTTATTTATAAAAATGATCGTATTTTATTTTAATTAAAATATATTATAAGACCTATGATCGTCATTTTGTACTTAACCAACGCCATCGTAGTTACCTTTTTCCCGAAAGGGTCTAAGCTACTGGTCTGGTTAAGACCGTGGTAGTTTAATCGTAGCTATAACTAGTCTGCTGCTAGTTGGTTTGGAGATAAACAATGAGGGGGCATGGCCCTCCCTTAAAAGTAGTTACCTGTAAAGCTAGGTATATTACGGTCTACGCTTTTAAGAGTTGATTAATTCTTCTCAAAACGTCCTTTAATGGCTTTTGGTTTTAGTTTTAGATGTCCAGTGTCCACGCATTCCAATATGTAGTGCCATCCTTACATCAAAATTCAAAGCGTTCACTGGCAGAACCAAATAAAAGATCCCTCGTGTGGCTGTCGATGCGGAATTCAAACCGATTCCGAAATTCCGAAAAAACGTCGAAAGTTCCGAATTGTTTCGGAACAGAATATAAATGTTCGTTGCATTTTTTGAAAGTATGCCAATTTCGACATCCTTTTTTAGTGTTACAAATGTAAAGGTGCGTCCAGATTTAACGTGACATTTCAAACGCGTATTTAGTTACTGTAGGTGTAAAGATTTTATATGGTACATACTAAGACCGTGTGTCCGGACTCTATCACACTAACCTAGACGTTCCTTTGCATTTTTAAAAGTAAAAAGGTCACTAAATTTGGCTTTCTACTAAAGGTGCCACTTCTTAATGGTCCATGCTGGCCCACTAAAAGCCATCGCCATTGTGTAGACATGCGATACTGACATGGCCATCGTCCACCATCATACATCACTGTGAACAATGACGATGGCTTGTAGTGGGCCAGCGATCAACATAGAGTATAGACCATTGTGAAGAGGAGGAGACCCTAATATAAAAAAATTGCAAAGATTATTTTGATAAATTCCAGAGGTAAAAAAGGCGTTTACGTTCATATCGGAATCTCTCCGCTGCGTTAAAGAAGCAATACGCATAATCAAGATTATTACGCGTCTTCCGCCGCACTTTTGTTACATTACCGAGGGGAGTGATAAGAAATTTCATTATTCCGGTCTCACGGCTCCGCCAGACGTAATTTTACGCCATTATTACAATCCGCACGTACATTTTATAGCGGTTTGTAGGACGTTTCCATACGTTTCAATGTTTTAAAATATTTCGTGACTCTAACACGGGGCTTAATTGTTTTGGTAAGCTATTTACGATCAGTGTGTAAGAAATTATAAACCTTTTATGTGTTGTTCGTTGAGATGTTTATCCGCTATGCGTTGTTATTTTTTGCGGTCTCTTAAAATGTGCGCATTTGAACAACTCTAATTTATGTGAAAAAGATAAACAAAAAATATTGTTGATTATTAAAGCTTTCTTAATTTTTATCAGTATTTGAAAAAGTAGTATCAATAATGGTTTTCTAACGTGAACCCGGAATAAGCTGAGTCTGCGGAACTAGTATGAAGCTATTCTCTGAATTAGCTCTTCGGTTCCGTTGGCTGAGCTGTAATTTCCGGTGCGGATCCTTTCTCACCACTGATTTTATGTCAACTGCAAAAGAAAATTTATTCTCAACTTCTCGCAGTTCGATCTTTTTGTTTACTTGTTTTTGTATTTGCTTCTCCAAGTCAATAATACTCACAGCAAGAGTCGAAAACACTTTCAGCAGAGATGACAGATAACTTGTAACTTGTTTCTGCCTAACAAAAAAACAAGGAAATAAGTATGTGTCTAAGGTTGTCAAAATACCTGTGACAATATCTAATCAATACTAAAAAGATCATCGTTGTTTTTCAGATCCAGAAGATCGTCTGGTGCTGCCGCCGTTACGCCGCAACCAAAAAACTACAATCCTGGAGGTAAGAATGAAATTAAAAATAAACAAAACTAAAAACTTTTGCAAACCCCTGAATTATCGATAAGGGTAGGATTACGATGTTTTAAAAAAGAATTTAGGAAGAAGTTTACTTCTTATGTAGAGATTACAAACTTTTGAAAGTAACCAAAGTTAACATTGTAACATAGGCCGTCTGTATATTTAGCTATATACTCGTAATATGTAAATGGGGCTCCGGACGACATGGGTTCAAACGTGGGTACAAAAATTTTGACTTGATCAATAAGGGCATTTTTCGATTCGGTCCGCATGTGGCTTGCAACATGTTCTTGGCCGCGCGCATGTTGCCCGCATGGGCCGCATGACAATATGAATAACATCTATAAAATGATAGGATGAGGGCAACTTACATGCGGACTAGGGCCTAGAGACAAGTGTCAAGCGATTATCGTAAACGCCAACAAAATGTATAGGATTTGACATTAGTATTCGCTAGCGAAGTGATGACTTATGTCAAATCGCGTATTGTGAATGTGTATATTGTGAATCAAGGCCCAGCCCTGTCTAGTAGGGCTGGGCCTTGATTCACAATGCGCAATTCGACTCGGATTCGGAAACTTCATAGCGTGACATACAATAAACGCTCGCCGTGCTAGGCATTCACGGTATAGTGAATGCCTAGCACGGCGTTGAATGACTATCGCGCGCGGGCGATGACACGAGTGCGCTACGCCATTGCTACGAGAGTGCTACGGCCTACGCCATCTTGTGAAACTTCACCTTTTACTTAATATTAAAATATTTGTACGGCGAATAGCTATAAAATTTATTGTTCTTGTCTAGCACTGTGGATAAAATAACACAGATAAATATAGCGGACCTTGAATAGTAAACTTATATACTGCGGGAATTATAATATTAATAAGAGGTTAAGATCTTTATTTCCGTCGGGCTTAAAAAAAACCAAAAAGTATTCAATAGAAAATGTAAGTAATTTTGTACTTTTTCTAGGGGGATCGTTTATTATGTGATGGTCATAAATTGCATTAACTTGTGTCGTATAACATATAGTCCCTTTAGGGATTTGCTGTCTTCGCTCAATTATCGCTTTTCGCTTGAGCACAGTTCATACTTTCAGATACAACATATACTTAGCTTGTTATTGTGGTCTAGTGGTTAGAGCGTCGCTCTCGACTCCGGAAGTCGTGGGTTCGAATCACGCGTTGGAAACATGTTATTTCCAAGTTTGGTTAGGACAATGCAGGCTGATCACCTGATTGTCTGACAAGTAAGATGATCCATGCGTCGGATGGGCATGTAAAAAGTCGGTCCTGCGCCTGATCTCTCGCCAGTCGTGTCGGTCTTCCGTCCCACTGGGTTATGAGAGTAAAAGAATATAGAGTGCTCTTGTGTACTGCGCACACACTTGGGCACTATAAAATTACTCCTGCGTACCTGGTCTGGTTTCAATGAAACCGGCCACCGTCACCGAAACCGGTGTGGGGAGTATTATTATTATTATTGTCGACAAAGCTTCAGAGCAATATGATCCTTATTGCTTCTATCGATTTCTCGATGAAAAAGTTCTCTGTTTTACAACGCAAGGATTGAGTTAGCATACATTAGGGTGGGAACACCTGCGACTGAGTTTTCACGTGACTGAAATACACAATAAAGTATACATTTCACTTTGCAATAATTGAGCTGAAATCTACGAAAAATAAAAACTAGAAATAAAATAACCTATTATAACGTTATCAGGGAATACAAACAAATCGAATAAAGGTCATAGAATAACCAAATAAAACTTTTTTAAATAACATTGGATTTTCTATTTATTTACATAGTATAGTTAAATTTCGAAGAACGAAAGCAAACATTTTAGACCTTTGATTATACCCGACTGCGTTTAGGGGAGAGTTATGTTTTTCTTGTGTATGTTATATTTTTCATTACTTTAGCACACTAAATTAACGTCATGTCGTGTGAGTGACACAGGGTACTATCGGAGAAATCCATTCATAGGTGGTTAACAGACCTACGTCAGTTGGTCGGATTATGTCAATTTAATGATAGCTGTGACCTGTCGGCTGGGTTTGACACAACGCGACCGATTATATCTGCCTATGAATTAACTTCTCTGATAGTACATTTTTTTTTTAATTATTTGTTCATGTTATTCAGAAAAAAATCTGAGGAAGGTCGGCTTAAAATAAAAAGAAGTTACTGGAAACTGATTGTGGTTATCTATATCGTAATCCCTTTCGTTTGATAAAAATCCGCTGATTTCAAATTTAGTTCAAATATTTTTTTCTCAAACTGCGCATTACTTTTGTGGTGCGCAATTTAAATAAAACTTGTAAACTCGGTATCGAACCGCACGCAATGGTTAAGGAAATTCCTACTTCCAACATAAACATTTTAGTTGAAAAATTGTGTAAGAGCTTAATAAAAATTGTTTGATATTCGATTTTGCCCGCAACACGGCAACATTGTCTTACACACAGTACCTACTAGTATTATTGTTACGTTATACTTATGGCCTTTCCAAAGGACAGAAGTATATCCATAATTATTTTTGATTTGATTTTAAACAGCAACTTTCGTTATAGTACCACAGAGTACTATAATACTGGTACTACTGTTCTCGTACTAATATTTTTACGGATAACTATCTTATTTTTCTTCGGGCACAAAGTTTAAAAACAGTTATGCTTAAAAAAGTATATGATAGGCAGGCACAAAACTCACATTACTACAACTAATAAGGTAATTACGTAGTACTGCATACGTCTTTAGGTCCTAATTCTAAACTTCGTCCATTCGATCTTCTTTCTCCTTATAACTGTTTAATTCCTACACTTGCATACTAGATGGCGTTGCAATGTCTAAGTTTATTATTGTTACACAGATGTCTTTGTTTACTTTAATTATTATTAATAAACTTTGTCAACAAACATGAATAAGGTCAATGCCTTGTTTTTGATATTCGTACTTAATTAGTACCTATGTTTTGAGCATAATTATTATTATTTTAAAATTTATTGAAAGTTAAAACCTAATCTATTGTTATTCTATTGTTATCGCGGTCGAATTCGACCGCTTGGGAGGCCCCACACATTAACAGGTCGCCGGCAAGCCGTCGCCTGACAGTTAATCGGAAAAGACCACAGACTCACAGATCCTCTGACGATTTTGTAGATTTTGTATAGACGGTCAATGACTGTCAGGAAGCCTGCCGACCAGAGCCTGCAGGCGGACTGTTAATGTGTGGGACCCTTAACACTCAATATGATCCCTAATGTAACCACCTGTAACCTTGTGGTTCATCATTGTCTCCAATAATGCACACTTGAGTTTAGCCGGGAATGTGAAAGAGTGATGTTGTGTTTTAGTATTATTTTTCTAAAATAACTGTGTTAACTGGGTTTTTAATGTGTGATATTGGTAGAATGTTAACCATTAGATATTCGTTATCGTGCACAAGTGTAGGCAAATGCTGCAATTTACCGAAACGTATTTTTTTGTGTTCCCTCCAAAACTCCGTCAAAAGTTTCAGTAAAGCATCTTTACTCCTTGATTGTTTTGACTTTTACTTAGATTTTGACTAGACTTTAGACCTGACGAATGACGATATAGTGAAACGATGATTAAAATTATTGGAAGAAGAAAATTTTAGGTTTTCCAGCCATATTTTACTTGATACTGGTCATGGCTGGTTTAAAAGCCGAGCGCCATAATAAGAAAAAATGCACATTTTTCCTTGTACAGATCGACAATGGCTTTAAATGAACGTGGCGAGAAAAGAAACCAACGCTTCTGTCATACAAAAACGTCATTTTTGACATGCGTTTGATAGTTCTCCTTTACCAGCAGCGCCCCGTCCACGTTCATTTAAAGCCTTGGAGCACTTTTAGTACTCCTTATTTTTAAAGACAAAAATATTTGTCGTTTTCATATCTCAGTGATGATGATTTCCACAATCATATAAAGTTGTGTGTGTTTGTTTTTAGCGTAGGCAAATTTAGCGCCATACTGTATATTAAGGTCCTCTGGAAATGTTTCCTAAGTCGTGACAACATGATTGTCACATTTCATTGCCTTCGGTTGTTTCATGTTTGACAGTCTGACAGTCTGACGGGTTCCTTTGGTGCTCTGGCACGAGACGCGTTTGAAGTGTTTTCAATCATGTGACTGATTTTTTGTGGTTTTTTACTTATGTGCTTTTTGTGGATCTCGGTTTCGAGTGGTCATTTAATTTTGGGAGTTTGTAACGGTAATTATTCATATTTTCTGTGATGTTTTTTTTGCGTGTACATTTTAATACTTCGTTACGACGTTATGTATATTATGTTATAACTTAAATCTTTTTAATATAATAATTTATTGCTCGGTTAAGTTATAATATATACTTTTCGGCTATAGGCTATAGGTATTAAGCAAAAAAGCTTTATTCTATTAAAAATAACGTTATATAGATCCATTAAGTAGGCAAAAAAGCATACAACCAAGACCTATAAAAACATACAAACAATCTACATTTAATGCAAAAGTGAACAATATTTAAACTGAATCGTCATTAAGTCTCGATAATTAGGTAATTAAAAATGTACAATTCAAACTCACGTCGTACCTGTAATTACACTGTACAAACGGAGCCCGATCAAAGCTAACACAGTCTCGAGCTGTTTGAGACTCGAATTAATTTATCGACTCCGAACCAATCGTACGTAACCCGTAATTAACAAAAAACGAACCTAAATCTACAAATCGAATTGTCTTAATGTTCATTTATTTTTATTTAATATGTGCTTATTTTATTAATTAATTTTCCTGTCCATTTGTCTGTCAATTCTTTTCATGCTGAAATTACGAAACCGATTTACTTATATGAAATTTGGTATGGAAATATATACTTTGAAATTTGAATACTGGAAACGGATATTGGATAGTTTTATCTTGGAAAAATTTACGGTTCCCGTGCGATAAAATTAATTTGGAAAGTTTTGGGAAACATCTGGTGTATACCTATAATGTAGTTCTACTAGAAGCACATAGCAATATTAGTAGTACCAACTAGAAGTAAATAAAATCATGTGGGAGTTCAATTAACTATTTAGTAGCGCCATCTTTTATTAAGAAGTAAAATTAATACCTTACCTACCAATTTTTGTCACTCCTCACCATGAAGACTGTAATTTAGGGATAAAATGGTCTCGTGACTGTACAATTTGTAATGTAGAGAGAGTAAAACACAGAATATTGTTATATCACTCAACACCACCACTCGGGCTCGTAGCTGATAGAAGAAGTGATGGTCAGACCGAAGTCGAGCGACCACCACTACTCTCCTTACTACCTACCCATGTAGGCGGGGCATATCTTTATTCATCAATACAGTGACAGCATTCCTAGTCATAATTACAATAGCTAAAACTTTATTAACACGTGTGCTGAGTGCTGTCGGTCACAACTCACAAGTGACAAAAAACTTAACCCTCAGAGAATTACACGTGTAACTAGACTTTAATAATGAAGGAAATTTACAGTGGCGAGATAAAGATAAAGAAAAGTGTTATCTTTCACCGCCTGTGAAATTGCACGTTGCAGGTGTTACGTAATTCATGTCGACAGCCGAGTTATCCCCACGTGAGCGTGATTCATCGTTATCGATTGTCGATGTCGACAGTCACAACACTAATGCATCATGTCGATTGTCGATATAGTGTTGTGACAACAGTAAAAACTCAAACAGCAATCACTTATGATTGCTGTTTGAGTTTTATCGATATCCGAAGTTGTTGAATTTGCCTTTCATTTTTTAAGAACCTCACATACGGTTTCGGCATTTACTGAATATTTTACCTGCGGTTATTTGAAGAAAAATTTCGTGATCGGGTATTTGAATGAAAGGTTAATTATTCTTTGAATGTATTATAAAATATCTTATGATCAGAAACCGAAAAATAACCCGTCTGATATCAGATTCAAAATTATCATTCTTTGTTGATAACTATGTCACAATTAAAACAAATAAATAAAAAACTTTTTAAGTGTTCGTAGGGCATTTTTGCATTTAAATATAGTTTTTTATGAGGCATTAAATTATTAAGCATATAAATTTGTTTGGGAAAAGCCTGCGTGCAATATTGAAGTAGGACATTTTAATTAGAAAAAACCATGTGTAAAATCCGTCCAAGATTAAATCACTTTAGATTGCAATCAATAAATTTGAGGATCTTCGATTTGGGAAGCCCAGCAAGATTAACTAACATGAGTGATGTTGATCATTTTAATCGGCATAATAATATTTACTTTATGTTTAACGTTGATTAGGTAGTTACGTACATTATACTGTGGAAACTGTTTTTTTTTAATAAAACCTCTTAAAAACCTTTTCCGCGAGTCGGAATTGAAGACTATGCAGATCCTTTCAGTCATGCTCGTAAAAAAATCTACCCGCAACTAAATAAAAGACAAGAAAGACTCGCATTCCACCAAAAGATTTCAGTCTTGACAATACTGCAGTCAGTTCTTTTCTGATGTTTGGGATTAGATCCAAAGACTTTTCACTATGTTACAGACTTACAGTGACACGGGCAGAGTAGGCTGAAACGTGGGAGAGCCATGTTAAACGTGGGAGAGCCATGCTTCGGCATGAATGGGCCGGCTCGACCAGATAAATACCACGTTCTCACAGAAAACCGGCGTGAAACAGCGCTTGCGCTGTGCTTCGCCGAGTGAGTGAGTTTATCGGAGGCCCAATCCCCTACCCTATTCCATTCCCTACCCTCCCCTATTACCGTATTCCCTCTTAAAAGGCCGGCATCGCACCTGCAGGTCTTCTGATGCTGCGAGTGTCCATGGGGTGACCCGTTTGCTCGTTTGCCGCCTTATTTCATAAAAAAAGGCTACCAATAAAAGTATTGAGGAGATATCATTTCAGGGATTAGACAAAATAGAGATTAGCAATCATCACAGTCATATAATGGCAGGCGGCAGGCGCATATCTGTTTACTTAAGGTCAAGTAACGCACGCTACACGTGACGTACAGTATCACGGCTTCCGAGCGTGCGGTAACTGTTATCGGCTATTTATTTCACAAATCACACTTAACACTTTGACATTAATACTTTGACTCCTGCCGAATTGCGTGTGGCCGATGATGACGCTGATGCACTTAACAATATGTTCAATATTTTCTTGTCAAGGTCATAATGATTTGAATGTGCCTAAAAGCTTAAACGGAATCGCGATTTATTGCACCCCGCTTTTGGAAGATCTTTCTTTGTCACATAATATCGTATCCAACGAAGGGCCGCTCGAATTGTTTACTGCCATTAGTCATAGTGTTTCAAACAGCTTGGACCCCTTGGAATTACGCCGAGATTTAGCTTCACTCTGCATCCTCTATCGGTTGTATCACGGAGAGTGCTCTGTGGAATTGTTCGGAATCATTCCTGCAACTTTTCGCCATCGTCCCACGCAAAAAATATACCATCCTCATCAGTCATCGCCTTTATAAGTGGCAGTCTTCCACCGTGCGTTTCTCGCGTAACTTTCTGCCGCGCACTGTAAAACTGTGGAACAAACTGTCACCGGCAGTATTTCCGGACCTATACGACCTACAAACCTTCAAGAAAAGAGCGTATTCCCTCTTAAAAGGCCGGCAACGCACCTGCAGCTCTTCTGATGTTGCGAGTGTCCATGGGCGACGGTAGTTGCTTTCTATCAGGCGACCCGTTTGCCCCCTTATTTCATAAAAAAATCATAATATTACATAGTACATACAACCGTATATAAAGCATTATTTCGATGTAAAAGTTATGACATTAACCTTCTACCTTAAACTTTCAAACGTTTTATAATGATTTATTAACTGTAATAATATTATGTACCATCTAAGAAATTGATTCATGGTAGTTGACGGACCTACGACATTTGGTTGGATTATGTCAACTGACTAGGGCTGGGTTTGACAAAACGCGACCAAAATATTATGTAGGTCCGCCATCTGCCTTTGAATCAACTTCTCTGATAGTACATTAAACAATATAGACATATCTGTATAAAGTAGTTATAGCAGACCACTGCCACCACGTCAATACTACAAAAAGAAGTAAAAACAATCAACAAACATTATATAATTTTCCCATTCTCTTCCAGACGAAGCCTACATGAAGCTCGCGCTGGAGACCGTGGAGGAGCTGGACTGGTGCCTGGACCAGCTCGAGACCATACAGACGCACCGCTCCGTCTCCGACATGGCTTCGCTGAAGGTCAGTGCTTTTAAGTTTTACTACGTGAACCGCGAGGCCAATTCTCATACCTTGAATATTAGCTCCGTGCTTATCACTCCTTGCCAGGTTCGGCCGCAGGGAACTCGCGGCGGATTCGCAGCAGATTCGCGACGAATTCGCGGCGCTACCGTTCCTTCCGCAAACCGATAGTGTGATAATGCCCTAAAAGATATTGAGCTGGCCTGCAGGCTTAGCATGGCTACAGTAGAAATACGAAAGAATAGAAACGCTGACAGTTTGTTAATCCATCACTTTGTCTTCTTTACCGTAAGAATACTTTCTATAGTGGCCATTCTAATCCTACTGGTGCATAGGCGTTGCCACAGCGCAACAAACATTAAATGTTTTATTAATATTAATAATTATGATGCTTGATCAAAAAGAATTCCAAATTATACCTACGTCATCTATCAGATACATTTATTTTTATTACATCTAAAGAATAACGACAAAGGCGGCAGTAAATTACTGTCACTACAAAATAGTACTTCCTACATAAGCTATGTATAGTCTTAAGCAAGTTAATACCAAGTGACTTGTTCCTCTGCTCGCAAAATGTGGCTTTACTGGCACAAATCCGCCAGCAAGATTTTCTAACGGATTACTATTTTAGGGTTGGTTAACTAGCTGTTAGAGCTATAATGATAAATAAAATATGCTTATTAATATAACAGCTGGGTTAAATAAAACTTGATGATATAACTGAAAACGTTTATGGAACATAAATCATTATATTTGTTAAATTGTTATTAGGTTTTTAGTGAAACTAAATTCCAAATGGAAATTTGATTTCTGGAATATTTTCAATGGCCTTTAGACTTCAGCTGTTTCTAATTATTATTATTTAATGTTATTACCATAATAGTGTAATAATATTCATAAGTCATAACCCTAAAACCTTATAGTAAAGTTTAAATTAATAACACGCTAAAGACTTTCAAACACTCGACGTATTTTAATATATTTAGTAGATATAGGTAATGCAAGTCATATTTTATGCATTCTTTGATGTTTTGAGCTGCACATTTCATTGCCTGCGATTTATAATACGCGTTTAAAATTCCGAATATTCATTTTAATAAAAATTCCAACGTCTACTTTAAAATCGTTCTGAAGAAAATAAGAATTAAGCGTACCTACCTAACTGACACATTAGAATTCAATATAAGTATCATTTAAGAAATACATGTAGTATTTTTAGGTATCGTAATCTTTAGTTTATTCAATGCATTCTACAATTCAACTAAAAACCTATTCTTATTTAGAATAGGTTTTCTTTTTAGTTGAATCGTAGAATGCATTGATTTCTAATTCTATCCGTCTTAAACCACGTACTGAGTTAGTAACATTGACCAATCTGTGCTTAAACCATGTTTAAGCCGGTTAGAATTCTCAAGTCACGTATAACATACTTATATTATTCTTACAATGTTATATAATTGGTAACTGGTACATTACGTATAGCAACTTTGTGTCAAGGCCTAACTGAAATCGTATCCGCAACGCTTATCACATATCACTTGAGCTGATAATAATTACATATTGATTGATTACGAGTGCGGGGTGAGTGAAATCGGCTTCCGTTTTCTATCTTTCATGAATCATGACAGATTAATAAGCATTACGGATTTAGAAATTACGAGTTTAGAAATGCAAATTTTAGTATATTATCAGGAGTATTTTTAATGAGTTAATTTTTAATTATTCATAAGCGTTATTATGGTAAACATATTCAAAAGGTACGGGCTATTAGTTATTACTTAGTAAAAAAAATGGGTTCGTTATTTAGCGGTTCGCGTAAAGATAGACTACACAGTACACACCTGTGTACTGTGTAGTCTATCTTTACGCGAACCGCTACAAGCACCTGCTTGTACTATTGTCTATTCTGTGACACAGACAGGAACCAGCGCTGCAGTCATTCTTTGAGCTCAAACTAGGCTCGTCATTTCTCAAGTATTTTATCCTTAAGTGAGAATTTGGTAGCTATCAATATTGTAATTCTAGAATAGACTATAAGGTGTAATGTTATACAATTTTGTAAATAAACACTGCACAGTTCTCAGTAGCTAATCGTGTAAATCAGACTGGCCTGATACATCTATCTTATCTAAGTATGTACATCAATTCGCATGTAAAAATTACTATCGGTAGCAAACATGTTATTAATATCCTATCTTCGATACGGATCTTATTTAATTGATGATTTACGACGATACAAACTTTTGAAGAAAAAAAATTGTAGCGCTGTGCACTTTTTGGATGGGTACAAAATTTTAACTCGCGTGAGGGTAGATCTGGTTCTACTCGTAGTTTATTCTGATTGTAAAACCGAAGGAGTGTGGACCGCTTGTCATATAAACGCTTGGCGAAAATGTAAACCTACTGTACTTTTTCATTTTAACTTCTTAATCGGCACTCTCGTTGTTTCTTCACTTGTGTTGTAACTATATAACAGGGGTCACCAAATAGCGGACCGCGGTCCGCATCCGGACCGCCGACCTATTGTGTGCGGACCAAGCATTTTCGAAGATTCGTTAAAATAACTTTCGGTCTCGACTTACTAATGAATAATAATATAGCTTGCACCAATATTGCACTCCAAACTTCAGAGAGATAATTAGCTACAAAAAGTGACACTTTTCATTAATCATAAAGTAAATAAATTCCGTAATCACCTTTGTTTAATTTTTCTTAATGTGTGGACCGCGAAAGTAATTTCATTTCTTAAAATGGACCCCGAGCGAAGCTAATAATTGGTGACCCCTGCTATATAAGATCTACTGTTGTACTAAAGTCTCAATTATTGTCTACTTACGAACGTTATTCCCTAGTGCTTTACCAAAGGAAACTGTCTTATGTCTCGAGATTTCGACATGTTGTATGCAGGCAGGCAGGTGGGGTGGGTCATACCAGGCAAGACCCACCCCACAATGGGCTGAACCCACCCCAGGATCAATCGGCTTTTAAGACTTCGCTGTCCATTGCATCTCATGGGCCTGGGCCCCCTAGAAAGTGGACCTGTACACGCCAGTGTTACAAATTACAATATTGAGAGCCGTCTGAAAGTAAGTACGGTCTGAACTCTGAAACCACTTTTGGGACTGAGCATTTCCCATCAGAATCTATACAGATTCTACGACCACTTTGTCATTTGTATGTATTAAGATTCAGATGGGAATTTAAGTACTTTGTCTCCTGTATATACATACGAGTATGCGGATTGCAGAGTATGCGGGCAATTTCAGAAAAACGTGTACAGGGTATAATAATAATAATAATAAATTGTTTATTGAGAGCTTCTAAGGCCCAAATTGTTAGTAACAAATATCTCAAAAACTAGGTTAGTGGGTAGTATTTTATAAGTTTTGAGTGACATTTATTTTCTAACTAGAACCCTTAAATGGTGTTCTAGTATCGGCGAGTCGTATTTTTCAGCCAGCATCTTTAGAATACCATTGGTACTCGATCGCAGTCTGCTCAGCAAGGATTGTGATGTCTTTTTTCTTATGATTGCATAAAAGTCATCAGTATGCTCATTTGCAAACATACCCGACGCTGGGCAGAATCGTGGCAGTCCCAACAGTATAAAATTTCATTATAATTTTTATGTCAATTTTTTCTTTTTTTCTATAATGTAATAGGAAATATAGTTTATTATACAAAAAAAAAACAAAAAAGAAAGCAGAATTTAAAGCATTTTCCTGATAATATCAAAAATGACCGTAGAAAAAGTCACCCAACGGAGGTCACATAATGCCTGCTTGCTGTTTTAAATTAACCATCTTATTTAGCACTAATACATTTTTGGTATCAAATACTATACAAGTTTTGCAATGTGTAAACAATAACAATAATCAAAGAAAAGTGATTAATAACAGTAAAACTTGGTCACATACCTGAACAAAGAAATTGAAACACCTGCACTTCAACAACATTTCCGCGCTTTTCACTAGTTAGTTTGCCAGTAAAAACAAAAAGACGTACATATCGATGAAGAACATACGTTGTTTTGCCAGATCGTGCCGAATAATTTCTAGTATTAGAAGAATTTTTGCAAAAACGAGCGGTCACAAAGCAGAATCTTCCGCAAGACTAAAATTTTCGTTTTAAATTCAAATTAATTTTTAAAAGAAATAACATATAAAAATATATAATTGATACTTTCAACTTATACATTTGACTTTTGAGATTTTAAATTATGTATAGAAATCACTTCCAATACTGGATATTTTTAAAAATCAATCATTGTCTCATCTTAGTTGGGAAGGGGACAAGTATATTTGATGGTTTTCAATACTTTAAAACCTTCGTAAGTTTTTTATTTAGTAAAGTAACAACAATACGACAATTTATATTTGTATTTAAACATATACTTTTTTCACTTAAATTAATATATTCTGTTAAAAGTTATTTATCTCAACAAAATAAATTTCTCGACTCGAAACTCGACTTTGTTAATTTACACATTTTTTTTGAAAATGCCCATGCACGAGAAACAAAGTTCTTAAGAGGATACACCTGGGGCGAGAGAAATCTAAAATAGGTAAGTATTTGAAAATGTATTGCTGTCTCACCAATCTCAAGTCTCCCACGATACAACACGACAAAAGTTCTAATAAAAAAACACAAACTCTTCGATTCGTTGTCCGCTGATTCCTTCTCCAAAACTTAACCGATTTAAGTACTTTTTACCCGACTGCTTTCATTAAGAATTAAAGCAAGACTTGAGCTGTGTTCCTATGTTTTACTTTTTTTGTATATTTTAGCCAGTTTTGTTTTCTGGGTGTTTGAACACGGGGGAAAATCTGGCCATTTTTTTTCCGTTTTTGGACGTTCTTATCTTTTTGAATAATAAAATTATGAAAAAAAAGAAAACATAGGGACGTGCTAATGGTGGCCATAGATATTCAGGAAAAAAATCATAACTCTACCAGCATTATTCAGGGAGGAAACAGGGAACAACGTTTGTATGGAAAAACGGTGGTGTTGACTCCTCTTAAATTCCCATCTGAATCTTAATACATAGATGACAAAGTGGTCTTTATTACGCACTTGACTCTTGATGTTTTAAATAGGCTACGTCTTTAACTCCTTAATAGTGACCCAATTAAGACGTCCCGATCTATTTTTGTCGTGTCCTTAATGAAGGAATGCGCTACGTACTGTAGATGCACAATGTAAATAGTATACAGTAAACCATATCTACATTAAACCACACGAATTGTCTGCACGCACACATAGCGAGATTCCAGATAACCTTAAGTACTAATCGATAAAGGATTATCATTTATCATACAGTAAGTATCAATTCACTCGGCATTTTAAATCATCATACAAGTTTGGAGCAGGCAGCACGATACCGTAGTTAAGTTGGCATGTCTGGAAATTAATTTTTATCTTCTTGTTTTGTAAAAAAAGTTCCGCTTTAAATGAGTCATTTATAAAAGCATCGCATATCGATACGTTGCAATATAAACTTAACCTAGGAAACAATCAATGCGGCGTCATTGCAGGTATAATTATATTGTCTCTATGTTGAGCGAGTTTGATTGTTAGGCTGAGTCTACTGTATGTATATTAATTTCTAGTATGTTAGAGGCGTAGATGCGCAAGTCAGGGCCATAGGCTGCGCTACAACAGTCACGTAGGCCGGGGGAGGCGCCCTTGTCATTGAAACCGGTCAAATGTTTAAAAAACAACACATTATGATGATTAATGATATACATTTTACGCTATGTAAATAAACCGTAAATATGTTTTGGAATGTTTTCCTCTTGCTCTGAACTGTGTGAAAATGAACGAGTGTTCTGAAAGTTAGAAAGATTAGTGTTATTCAAATTTACTGTCATGTCGGTGTGAAATTCTAAATAAGTATGTGTTTAAAATTTCACACCGACATGACTTGAGGTCAATTCTACTAAATTGTACAACATTATTCATTTTGGTTCCTTATTCAATGTTGTGAAGTTGACTAATTTAGAACTATCCGACTACAATTTTTTCGTCAAATATCAATCCAACTTTTATGAAATTGGAACTCAACCGGAACTTTTCATTTTACTGTAAAAATAGAACAAATGGCTAACAAAACCTTCACGTACTCGTAGTTATCTTATCGAGTCCATAGCATAAAGTTAATATACCTAGCGGAATAGAGCAACAATCTCGAGCTGTCAAACGAAACCGAAATTGGTTTTCATCTGTGTGAAAAATATGTGTACGTATACACTTACACAAGCATGATTGAATATGAATTCTATGAGATTAAATTGTCAACGTGCGACACGAGTGGACGTAAAAAAAAGAGTGCTGCTGTCATGCATCACACGTCTCTTTTTACCACGCAGTGTTACTGATAGTGACATCTCTCTTGCTCAGGCCTTTGTTTCTCTATTCCGCTAGGTATATGTATTAACTTTATGGTCCATAGACTAGTTCGGTAGTAAGTCATCTAATTGACAGCTATTTAATGTATAGAGGCCAATAGCCGGACTATTACCTAATAGACGAAATTGTGTCATTATCTAGTTGAGAGTGATGAACCTCGCCGTCTCTGTGGACCATAATTCGTGCTGATATATTAATGTATCTGTATTCTGTATACAGAGTGTAACAAAACTAACTGATAATACTTTAGGTTGTGTAATCTGTATGTGCCCCTGTATAGAGCTAACTGTGACAGGCGCTGAAATTTTTTTTGTGATTTGTATGGGCAAGCGCCCGAGCGTCAGGAATTTTCCCATACAAAAGTAAAAAAAGTTACTCTTTCGACACACCCTAAAGTGTTATCACTTAATTTTGTTATACCCTATATTCAGTCTAAGGACTGTAAGTAAGAACCAGATGATTATCTAACAGTCGCACTCAAAGACATTTTATGATTAGAATCTTATATCTTTAAACGAGCAATTCTTGTATATATATATATATATATATATATATAATAAGAATATATATATAATTGGAATCTCGGAATCGGCTCCAACGATTTTCATGAAATTTAGTATATAGGTGGTTTCGGGGGCGATAAATCGATCTAGCTAGGTATTATTTTTATAAAATGTATTTTTATTCGTGTTTTATCGATAATCGATAAACTGAAAAATATGACTCTTCCCGACATCTATTGGCGAATAATAATACTATTTTCATATTTAGTGAGCAACTAATTGCTTTAACGACACAACAACAGCTAAAGCTATTCCAGCAGATGGCGTGGTTAAGTAACATGAAGTCAATGAGTGTTTGCTATACCGAGCTAAGCTCGGTCATCCAGGTACTTTTAATTTAATGAAGGATTTGACTTAATGAATGTGTGGAGTTGATCTCCGTTTAATTTAAAACTTCAACACTCGCCCTTTTTGCTTACATGGGACTCTGTTATTACTGGAACGACCTAATTTCAAATTTGGAACTGATATTATAAAGTACTAAATAATACCCGCAACTCTGTTGCTCCGAAAATCGTTTATCGCGCGGGAACCGTACATTGTTCCGGGATAAAAGTAGCCTATGTCCTTTCCCGGGACTCAAAGTATCTACATACCTTTCACGAAAATTGGTTCAGCGGTTTGGCAGTGAAGAGGTAACAGACAGACATACATACAGACTCTTTTTCGCATTTATAATATTTTTAAAATGGATAGTATCATAGTATGGATAGACTTCGGTAAATAGCAAAGGCTTCTTTGTACTATTTGAGTAAATTTCACGGTTTCTGTAAAAAAGTGTTATTATTTCAATACGGAACTACTGAAGATCTCAAGTAAGTGAGTAACAGAAACCTAATTTTATTTTACTTTGTCCACCCAAAGACAAAGAAATTAGTAATTATACATTTCCCAGATATGTGGTGAAACGTTAACATAGTCACTATAGTGACTTATCATCGTGGAATTCTTTATGCCTATTTATTTATATAATATAATAATATAATATGTCACATTTTTGCGCGATGAAATCATTATAGAAGTTAGGTATTTACCTAACTATACTAGGTAGGTAGGTAGGTACTTTATTGCTCAAACTAAATTAGGTACAATCATGTTACTAAAGCTGGCTTAAAAACTTAAAAAAAAACTCATTTGTTGCAATAAATAAAAATACAAAACAATACTGCTTGACCTTTATGTCATGTGTTTATGCCCCAATATATTGTAATGTAACTCTTTCTTAGTAATGATAAAAATATTATTTTTATGAAAAAAATACAAAGTTGTTTTACTAAAATGCAAAGTAACCGCAGACGCTTTATCTTTGGAACTTTGAACTATAAAAATCAAAAATTAAAAAAAAAATTAAAATAATGTTCGCTGAGATTAACTTTCAGTCACTGGTTTAAAAAAATCGGCCAAGTACGAGTCGGACTCGCGACGGACTCGGACGAAGGGTACCGGTATAGAGCGAAAGTAGGCAAAAATTGTGTTTCTTGTATGTGAGCCCCCCTTAAATATTTACTTAATTAAAATTTTATTAATAATTATTAAAGTACAAATACAATTAAGGATTTTGTGAAAATTTCAAATGCCTAGCTGTTACCATTATTGATTACGAGCGAAAAAACCAAAAAAATCACGTTTGTTGTATGGGAATAAATATTAATTGTATTGCGTTTTAGTAAGTATTTGTTGTTATAGCGGCAACAGAAATACACAATCTGTGAAGATTTCAAAAGTCTAGCTATGGCGGTTCTTGAGTTACAGCCTGGAGACAGACGGACAGACCGACATACGTATCTACAGACATCGAAGTCTCAGTAATAGGGTCCCATTTTTACTCTTTGGGTACGGAACCCTAAAAACCTACAATTTTCAGATAAGTAAATAGATAATTTCTATTTTGCTTTCTGTGATCGCATTTTCTGTCTTTACTGATTACTATTTACTACCCAATGTAGTGCGTGAAAAATTAAGTACTTACCTACTAAAACAAATACAGTTGCGATCAACGAGTATAATATTACCTATACCAATTTTATATATTACTCTTTTTTTTTAATTAAATAAGGGGGCAAATGAGCAAACGGGTCACCTGATGGAAAGCAACTTCCGTCGCCCATGGACACTCGCAGCATCAGAAGAGCTGCAGGTGCGTTGCCGGCCTTTTAAGAGGGAATAGGGTAATAGAGGAGGATTGGGATGGGAAGGGAAGGGAATAGGGGAGGGTAGGGAAGGCAAAAGGGTAGGGGATTGGGCCTCCGGTAAACTCACTCACTTGGCGAAACACAGCGCAAGCGCTGTTTCACGTCGGTTTTCTGGGAGAACGTGGTATTTCTCCGGGCGAGCCGGCCCATTCGTGCCGGAGCATGGCTCTCCCACGTCTAAACTCTTTGATTACGGTATCGCAACTGCATATTTTTGTTTTGGTACTTAATTTTTTACACACTCTACATTGGGTGGTGTAAATTAGGTTTCGAAAACTAAAAGGGGTGTAAGTATTTAAAAAAATAGTGTTTTATCCGTTAACGAGGTTTTTCAATCGGTTGGAATAAATATTTTTTCCGGATGGCTCGTCGGTTGGGCGCCATGTTGATTTATTTTACTTTTGTAACGATTCATATTCGCGAGTCCTCCATTTTTCACGTGTGATGTGTCGTCCATCTTAATTGGAACACAGTGGACGTCAAAAGAGTTCTCTATTTTCAATGGCTTCGTTAATTTTTGCAATTCGAGTATTCAAGTGAATTCGTCCGATATACTTTTCAATAAATTCCCAATTATTGTTAAATAAAACCTTTTGAACCAATGATATTGTATGAAAATTTGAACGTATTAAAAACAAAAGAGACACTTAAAAAAATTATTATAAAATTAAGTATACAATGTTATATATTTTATAATACAAAATTTTATTCTTCTATACTATCTATTTGGTACTTTGATACTTGGGATTTCCGAGAAAGGTCATAGGATAGATTTTCTTTGTATAAAAATACTGCTACCGCGCTATAGGTTTATGCTCGAAGAAATTGCGACCAACATTTAGTTTAATGTTTATAGTATTTCATCTATACTTAATATTATAATTGGGAAGAGTTTGTTTGTTTGTTTGTTTGTTTGAACGCGCTAATCTCAGGAACTACTGGTCCGATTTGAAAAATTCTTTCAGTTTTAGATAGACCATTGATCGAGGAAGGTTATAAGCTATATTTTATCACGCTAAGACTAATAGGAGCGAAGAAATAGAGGAAAATGTGGAAAAAACGTGGGAAATTATATGAAAGGACATATTTGAACGCGCTAATCTCAGGAACTACTTATCCGATTTGAAATATTATTTAAATGTAAGATAGCCCATTCATCGAGGTAGGCTATATTTTATCACGCTAGGACTAATAGAAGCGAAGAAATAGAGGAAAATGTGGAGAAAACGGGGGAAATTATATGAAATGGCTTATTTGAACGCGCTAATCTCAGGAACTACTCATCCGATTTGAAAAAGTCTTTCAATGTTAGATAGCCCATTTATCGAGGTAGGCTATAAGCTATATTTTATCACGCTAAGACTAATAGAAATTAAGAAATAGAGGAAAATGTGGAAAAAACGTGGGAAATTACATGAAAGGGCTTAT
The DNA here is from genome assembly GCF_905147365.1 of Aricia agestis. NCBI lineage: Eukaryota > Metazoa > Arthropoda > Insecta > Lepidoptera > Lycaenidae > Aricia > Aricia agestis. The sequence continues at coordinate 11,311,306 of NC_056415.1, forward strand.
TTAAACGCGCTAATCTCAGGAACTACTGGTCCGATTTAAAAAAATATTTCAGTGTTAGATAGCCCATTTGTCGAGGAAGGCTATAAGTTATATTTTATCACGCTAAGACTAATAAGAGCGAAGAAATAGATGAAAATGTGGAAAAAACGGGAGAAATTATATGGAATTGCTTATTATCTTATGAACTACTGGAGCAATTTTTATGTTATTTGGCAATTATTTGGGAGCTGTGTCACAGTTTTCACTAGTACAGTTCCCAACGCTAAAATCACTGATCTCGTATTGAAATTAAATATGCCTTATTTATAAGCTTATCAATGTATATGATTTGAAATAAATAAACTATTATATTATTATTATTAAACTATTATATTTAAAAAAAAAAAAAAACATGAAGAATAAACCACGTGAAGGGACATAGGCTATTTTTTTGCTGCAAAATGTACGGTTGCGTGAAATTCCTAAATTACGCAAGCGAAGCCGTGCGGAACATCTATATATAATAAAATCGTAGGAAAGTCAATTCTGTATACTTATTGAATATTTTTGTACAATAAATAATACTTGGGATGTGATCTACTATGCTAACGCGGACGAAGTCGCGGGCAATAGCTAGTATTCTTATAATCTTATCTTATATCTTTAAACGAGCAATTCTTGTATATATATATATATATATATATATATATATATATATATATATATATATATATATATATATATATATATATATATATATATATATATATATATATATAAATATATATATATATAAATATATATATATATAAATATATAATTGGAATCTCGGAATCCGCTCCAACGATTTTCATGAAATTTAGTATATAGGGGGTTTCGGAAGCGATAAATCGAGGGATCATTTGTAGAAAATGTCATTTTATTCGTGTTTTATCGAATACCGAGCAAAGCTCGGTCAAATAGCTAGTATTATATTATACTTATATAGGAATACCCATCTACGTAGGAAAACGTGAGTCTTTTATCAAAGAAAGTAATGATGTCATGCAGTTTTGTCTGAAATGATATAGACAAAGAATTTTATGAGTTTTCCTCGTGAAAATAGCGACTATGATGTGGTTTTGTAAACAAAGTTGCGATAATATACATTCTTCTCAGAATTTCATTGCGAGATTCTTAACGGGAACCACCTGATGAGATGAGATGTGATTCTATGACTATTATTTTTATCTAAACATTGATTGATCTTGAAAGATAAAGCTGCTAAATTCAACGCATTACACAATTGAGTGGCCGCCCTGACAGTATAATATAGGCAGTATAAAATATATTTATTTAAAAAAATAACACAAACATTAAAAAATATTTTTAAGAAGCCCAGTTGCGTAGGTATAGTCTAGTCTAATATAATTAAAATTAGCAATCAGCTTAATTCACAGCCCAAAAATGTAGGAGTCGATCCTATTAGGCAAATACATAAAAATCATTTTCTCCTTACAATATTAGTATAATAAAACCGGCCAAGTGCGAGTTGGACTCGCCCATGAAGGGTTCCGCAGCAGCAATAAGGTTTATTTTTATGAAATTAAAAAGTTTTTGATATATTTTTATTTTTCAGTTGATTTAATGAAAGTTAATTTAAGGTTTACCATTTATGACGTATAACAAAAAGTACTTGCTAGATCTCGTTCAAACCAATTTTCGTTGGTAGTTTTTATAGTAATGTACATCATATTATATTTTTTGTAGACTTATCATGCCCCTGCTCTAGCTCTTATAGTTTCGGAGAAAACGGACGGACAGACGGACAGACAGACATGTCGAATCTATAAGGGTTCAGTTTTTGTCATTTGGCTACGGAACCCTAAAAATGAAATAATTATTAGAAGTAGGTATTAGGTTTGTTTTTCTCTTCGACAGAGATATCTCTCGTTTAATCATCTCTAGCCAAAGTCTTAGTTTATTTTTGAACGAGTCATTGAACTAATTAAGACTACAATATCAATCATGATACTAGCGGCCGAGTTCTCGCGACTCTGACAATTAAACCATGCCCTTGACAAAAAATAAATATTTAAAAATACATTTTTAAGGTTTTCTATTTATATATCACTGATATTTTGTATTAAAATTCGAGTATTACGTATTTATTTAGTTATATAATTGCACAAATGAGTGTATTATTGTTTAATTCAAACATTAAAATTATAATTATTTGCATGCTTACCTATTACCTTACTTGAAAGTTGAAAGTATGAAAAAGAAGCATCTGTCCATCTTGTGCTTAAGTTTTCTTTAAAACTTAACCCGCTCAAAGTGAAATAAAACCTTCATTTATAAGTGAAATTTTCTAATGGCATACAACATTATGATTTTCTTTTTTTTTTGTTATGATACCTACTCATCTACTACGTAGTTGTTTTGAATAAATTAATTTTGATTTGTAAACATGTTTTGAAATCCAACTAATTAAATATACACTACAAATAGAAAAATGTTGCATATATTATAATATTATGTATTTGGTGCTACACATTACAAATTAGCAGAAAAACTTACTATATTTTAGTCTGACAAACATTTTTCACAGAATACTTACTAGGAAACATAATGCATGAAGAGAGAAAAGACAAGCAGACTTTTGCGTTCATAGTAATAATATTATAAGTTACTAAAAAGGTAAATTATTGTACAAGTAATTTTTGCATTATGCTAGAGTCAAGACCAAGATAATAATGTGAGTAATTAACAAGTGAAAGTAGAAATCAAGAAGAAAACATCTACTTAATTACCTAATTACTTATATAAATTAATTTATTATTCATACAGATTCAGATTTCAGTGGCTCATTACTGATTAAAATACTTTGCGTTGCCTCGTCACGTTACAATGTGAAGTGAGTCTAACTCGTCAACTTTGCGTAGTTATATACTTGATAATGTTGCATTACGTATTGTAAATTGTAATCATCATGCATTAAATAATAATTATATAATATGTGTGCAGTGAGTGCAATATAACCTTAATTGAAATATTATGTAAGGTAGGTTCAGGTATAGGTAACGTACACTTTATTATTTTTGGGTAGAAAATGAATATTTTTGAATAACCTAGACACAATTTTTATTGACATTTAGAACTTTTTTTGTCTCTGATAAAACCATAATTGTATTAAAAATATAAGAATTTCTATAAAAAATATAGAAAACATCTACCTACGAATAATAAAAACTAGTTTTTATTATTCGTAGGAAAACATGTAATTTCTGAAACAAATATTTTATTAAGAAGGGCCTATATTCAACCGTAACGGAACTGTTAATTGGAACAATAACTTAAGCACTCTCAAATTATACTTAATATTGGCTCATCTTGGCGGGGCCACTCCCGTGCCCCCAGATCCCTGAAAAACAATACTGGCTGGGGTGATTCACAAATCCCGTTCAATTCGAATTCGGAATCATACCGCCTTGTGAATTGTGATTGGTCAACGCTAGCCGCGGTGGGTGAGCCTGTTGCGAACGGAAGTTGTAAAAATCGAATCGAGCTGTGGTTTTATAAAGGGTCTTTTCGACCATAGCGGAACTATTAAGTGGAATAACTTAAGGTTACTACTGCCTTACATTTAATTTGGAGTTTGTTGAACAATCGGTGAGGGACCGGCAGCAACTCGAGATTAAAGTCTAAACTTGGGTCGTTATGCTGAAGGTCACTGAGTTCGGAAGGGTTGGGTCTGTCTTATTTAGCGATTACACAGCCGACTTGGAAAGTTTAAAGAGTTTTTTAGTTATTTAGCTGTTGCCTGTCAATCTCACCTTTAGATTTCTTAGGGCCATGCTATCCACAACTTATTTGACAGATTCTTCATACTCTATCTGTCAAGTTAAGTGGTGGATACCCTATGCGGCACTTATCAGGAAATTCACCATTTCCTCAGCAGCCTCTTAGGGTTTTAGTTTAAAATCAACATAAGGATAGTAAATAGTTATATCATTTCCTTTAAAGACTGATAACTTCTCGAACCCTTTTTTTAGGGTTCCGTACCCAAAGGGTAAAACGGGACCCTATTACTAAGACTTTGATATCTGTCCGTCTGTTCGTCTGTCCATCTGTCTGTCTCCAGGCTGTATCTCAAGAGCCGCTATAGCTAGACTTCTGAAATTTTCACAGATTGTGTATATTCGTTGCCGCTATACAACAAATACTAAAAACAAAATAAAATTATATTTAATTGCTCGTAATCAATAATGGTAACAGGTAGGCACTTGAAATGCTCACAAAGTCCTTAATTATATGTGTAATTTAATAATAATCAATATAATTAAAATAAAATAAATATGTAAGGGGGGTTCCCATACAAAAAATTCAATTTCTGCCAACTTTCGCTCAATAATGGTACGGAACCCTTCGTGCGCAAGTCAGACTCGCACTTGGCCGATTTTTCCACTTTATATTTTGTAGGCCGTACGTTGTAAGATGTCGGCCTATCTCCTACCCTGAAAATGTTAAAATCGCTGCAATCAAACGCTTTTGGGTGCTTATTTCTCCCAAAAAGTAAACTTTGATTTGGGTTTTCCTTTAACAAGAATCGGAAAAGAAAACGTGTTTTGTATCATAATAATATTAATACTCTGCCCAGCGTTGGCGATGTGATATAAAGTAATAGGGTCAGGGTAACCTATCCTGTTTAGTACGGTCCTAGCCTACTTTCCCCTATCTGTTAATTTAGCTTAGTCGTACTTTGCAAATAAATGTATGCTAATGGATAGTATATGGTATTCTCTTTGCCTTGTTGATAAGGCTTTGTGGTAGGACTTTATATATTCAATTGAACCTTTAAACAGCTAAGAAATCGGGCATTAGTATTTTCTACGTCTAAAATTCTCAATTTGCCGAAAACTTCTAAAAACTGAAAATATGTTGCTCTGAAGATCATTAGATCATAGAGATTACTCTATCTTAAATACACTAACATTTCATTGCATACAGAAAAACATAGAGCTCAAACCGAAATCGTTTTTCCTTTCTCAAAAACATACATGCCAAAGATAAAACTTGCAGCAGTTACCAAAAAATCGATATGCCTCTATAAATAAACATAATTATCGCTGTTTAAGAATATTACATTCAATTACTAATTGTCTACAATTCAAACATTATATCGTTCGATAGCGATTAGCATAGCTGAGTGAGGTGAGCCCGACGCGGCCGGGGACCGTCGCGTCAGGGACCGACGGGGTGGGACGACCTAGAGGCGCGAGTGTGACGTGCGAGTCGGCCTCACCGCAAGGCCAATACATCTACAATTGCACGGTTATCTAGTTGTTGTTTCACGTGAGCTCATCTAAGCTAGTGTGTTATTAGAACGAAGTTCCTTATCGCGCGTTGCGAAAGGGGGCTAGACGCTTCGATCACTAATATACTAGTGATCGAAGGCTAGACGGAAAAAATTAAGACCAAAAGTTGTAACGACATTTTTTGCTATTTAGATTCTAAATCGATTTGAGTTGGATTATGAATGCTTTGTAGAGACTGATTCTATAAAAGTAGAGATTTCTTCTTGACAGAAAAAATCCCGTTGTCTCTGGATTCTAAATTTGGATTCTATTGACTTAATTTGGATCCTAACTTTTGGAGAATTTGTAGAGACTGATTTCATAAAAATAGAGCTTTTGTTTTAACTTTAAACGAAACAGAAGAAAGCTCGTGCAACCTCCACTATTCAAGACATGTAGATAAGAAATAGGGACTTTATTCTATAATATTATAAATTGAGGTAATTTAAACGGTTGATGTCGTATTATTTGAAATGGTCTAAATAATTTTAAAGGGCTCGACAGAGTATAACTGATATAACTAAAGGTACAATCTAGAATTTCAACTTAAAGATTCCTTTTAGAAGCCTTTATTCTTTTTATGAACACTTTTACTATATTTATGAAGGGCCAGTCTTAGATTTATTCGCCCTCCACTAAGGTTAAATCAGTTCTACGACGTATTTTATCGTAATCTGACCTAGGGCAAGTATGTTACGGTGCAGTCAACAATAGCAAGACTAAAGTGTAGTAAAACTGCGTAGTGCGTGATTATCATTTCTCGTTTGAACTGGTTCAAACTGTAGATGCATAAAGTGTGCATTTTTTTTCCTAGCCTTTGCTGTCCCACTTCTGGGCAAATGCTAGGATAAAATTGCAAAAGATTAAAGTGGTATCCGAAAGAAGATTGGTTTTTGGCTGAAACCGAATTCGATTAGTCGGTAATCACCACAACCTTCGATTGAAGCCAAAAGTCGCAATTATCTATGCAGCGAGTTAAAAAATGTAAATTCACTGTGTCAAAATCTATCAGAGATAGAGTCTGATGAAACGGACGGACAAGCAAACAGCTTATTCAACCGGTACTATATATGGAACCGTTTAAAGTAATTATAGTGATAATTCTATCATCACTATTACTTTAAACGGTATGAGACATCAGACATATTAAAGAGACATAATATTGAGGTAAAATTAAATACGTGACAAGTGGCTACCGACAACTGTTCGGAGATCGTAAAAACGCGAAGTCCTTTCTCGTGCGCGTGTTTTAGCACGTTTAACCACATTCTGCGGTGTATAAAGATGTTATCGCCTCATTAATCACGATAATGACACACCTGAGTGCTTATGTGGTGTAGCAGGTAGCTGTGACGTACACGTACGTCACTCGCTACTTGTTCCTGCACACTGTTGCGTCATACGTTTAATGTAGTAGACATGGCATTTTCTAGAGATATTTGACATTTAAGGTAATCTAAGTTCGCCTTTTTACTGACTGTTTTCTTGTTGTTATTGAATTGGAAAACTACACTCCACGTATTACGTAAAGGGGCAATGCATTGTAGATATTTTACCATTTCAAATTTTTCTTCTCTTTTTCTTCAGAATCCTATTAGTTCTTTGAATATATTATGCACAATGAATTACACTGCAAGTAATAAATATACTAAAAACTGTATTCAATTCAGATGAATATAACCCAGGTAACAGTAGAGCTGCGAAAACTTTCTGGGACTTTTCCTACGAACGCGTAAATTTATAGACGCTTTAAACTGAAAACGACTTACGCACACAGTCGGTATCTCAAATAGAAAGTTTGCATGGTAACATTTAAAATATACATTGTCTAGAGATTAGTTTATCTGATTCTACGGTAGTTCAACGACTCCTTTTACTTCAGGAAAAGTTTAGCAGTAACATAATATTATATTCTTTTGATTTTGGCCTCTTTTTAGACAACTATTTCACCTTTCACAACAGATTATGAGATGAACTGCGGAGCTAAAATAGTCGCTTTGAAGAATCATGATATGAATCATATTATGATTCATTTTTCTAAAATAGCAAAATGCAACTCTGCTTGCAATTCATTTATGTATTTTTGTACTGACTTGACATTTGTCAGTTTGACAGTTCTGACAATTCATTTGCTGAATTGATTGAGAGGAATTGCTAAATGTGGCCATTTTAGCCCCGCTGCTCAACGCTCATTTATGATTTTTCTCCACTAAACATATACAATTGTTCTATCTTATATCCTCTATATATAGTGTTTCGGTCACGTTCGCGTACTAGGATACATATTACATACTCGGATGATTTCGTCTCGTTAGAACCGTACCAAAATCTTTAGTTTGTAACTTTTAATACACTTAAATTGTCCGCCCCACGGGTTACGATTTATGAGAGTAAAGGAAAATTCAAAGATTCAAAGACTTTATTAGCATCCAAGTGAGAATGCTCCTGTGTGACTGGTCAGTTTTAAATAAAACCGGCCACTGTACCCGAAACCGATGCGGTAGTTATTATATGCTTAAACCAAAATGTGTTAAGAGTAATTTGATTTATCAAAAAAATACTGGGTCACGGACGACGGGTGGTAAATAACTTACGTAAAAATTATTTTTATCTAATCTGTACTTTTTATGATCCATGTGCGCTTTATATTTGATTACGTATGCTGTCATAGCAACAGCCAGATTCTAATGCCCGCTACACACGTTTATGTAGAAATAGAAAATTATTGATCACATGACGCCCGCAACTCCATACATTTTCCGGGATAAAAAGTATCTACATAGGATATCTTTTCCGGGACTTAAGATATCTCCATACCAAATTTCAGCAAAATCAATTCAGTTGTTTAGGCGTAAAGAGGTTATAGACAGACAGATAGACATTTTCGCATTGCTACTTTTCGCATTTATAATGGTATGAATAAAAGTATTTTAACTGTACTGTAGGAGTACTGCACAACAACTGTAAAAAAGACTTTTTACTGCTTACAGCAGCTGTTTCCAAGAAGACCAATTAATTATAAAATATGTATTTCTACCATTTGAATCGTGTTGTGTTAAAAAAACATATTACATAACAATATACATAAACAGGTATATAAGTAGCATAATTATTGTATGACTAAGTAATTACTAATTATAATAAATAGATATTTCAACTAATTAAATAGCTACAGTATATACAAAATATTCATGCCATAGAGTAATAATAATTTATTGGCACAATTTCGCCAGGTTCACTTCACTCCACTTGACAAGGGTTGGTACCAGAAAACGATCAATTTCCATAAACGTCTACCGCACATAACATACCCGAATAAGTTTAGTCCAAGCCCGAATAGAGGATCTATGTTATTTGGTCGGGCTATGTGAAGTTAGTCTTAGGGGCCTGTCAGATACAGAGCGGTCGTTCAAGCAGTCAGTTTTGCGTTTTTTTTTTACGTCTTTGTGTTGTACTATTACGTTACATAGATATATTCACACAGGGGGCATTCTGACCGCGTCAGAATTGCTCCTGTGTGACTGACCGCTCGAACGTTGAATGCGAACGCAGAACGCTTAAACGCGTGACCGCTCTCTGCCTGATAGGTCCCATAGACATAATCGCTTGGTTTAACATAACACAACCAAATCAGGTAGATCATGTACAGGTGCATTAATTTTTCTGCTTTAATATTTTTTTATTGAGCGTTTTTGGTGGCTTTAAGTCGTTATCTACATCTGCGATTACGATACTCATTCGTCAGGTTGTTTGCCATGTCAACGATCCTTAATCAAATCATGAGCCTACGAATTCGCAGCTACGATTTTTGCTCAAATCCGCTATGTATATTTTAGTAAGAAAGATTATGTAACAAGATTGTTTTAAGAAATCTGACTGCAGGATGATAGAGCCATGCTTTGGCACGAAGGAGCCGGCTCGACCGAAATACCACGGGCTCACAGAAAACCGGCGTGAAACAGCGCTTGCGCTGTGTTTCGCTGAGTGAGTGAGTTACCGGAGGCCCAATCCCCTACCCTATTCCCTTCCCTACCCTTCCCTATTCCCTTCCTTACCCTCCCCTTTTCCCTCTTAAAAGGCCGGAAACGCACCTGCAGCTCTTCTGATGCTGCGAGTGTCCATGGGCGACGGAAGTTGCTTTCCATCAGGTGACCCGTTTGCTCGTTTGCCCCCTTATTTCATAAAATGGTAACGGTACAAAATAAAAGTAGAGTGTTATTAGAAGTAAGTATAGAAGTTCTACTATTAGAACAATAAAAAATATATGATTTTTCCATAAAATAAGTCGATTTTTCCTCTCTAGTTGTTACTAATAATATGTATTGTACGTGTCTCTAGGCAAAATAGATTTCTACGGTGGTCGTGCTACGCGTGCAAGAACAAAAAACATTGATCTTGTCCTATAATAACATTCAGGAGTTATACATTACTAGCTGTTGCCCGCGACTTCGTCCGCGTGGACTTTAGTTTATAGCGCGCGGTGTCAACAAAATGTGTGTCTTTAAAAACTTTTTAAAACCCTGGTAAGTGGTACCCCTCTTAGGGCCGCGCTACACCGGAATGGCAGCGCTGAAAGTGCTCGCCTCGCCGCTGTCATTCCGGTGTAGCGCGGCCCTTAATCAAAATACCCAAAAACAGCTGTGCAGTGTGCACATAATCTATACTAATATTATAAATGCGAAAGTATCTCTGTCTGTCTGTCTGTCTGTCAGTCTCGCTTTCACGCCAAACGCCAAAAGTATCTCTGTATGTCTGTCTGTCAGTCTCGCTTTCACGCCAAACGCCAAAACTACCGAACCGATTGTAATGAAATTTTGTATACAGATAGTCTAAAGCCTGAGAAAGGACATAGGCTACTTTTTTACTGGAAAAAAGGGTTGTAAGGGGGTGAAAATGCGTAAATTTGTTCAAATTAAGTTAGTTCCAACAATTCATAATAGATGGCGCCGTGCGTCTTCTACAGCGCGCTGACGCTTGCTCAAAAGTCTTTCTATAAGACGTGGTATCATCTTACATTTAAGTTTCGATTTTTTTCGATTGTTATATCTATTCTACGGTATTAAATAAGTCAGTACTTTATCTGTGCAGTGACGTAACCTTAAATCTATCAATGATAAATAGTTTATGGGTAAAGTTGTGTAATTGGAGGGCTAAATAAGCTTTAAAATTTGGCATAAAATATAAAGTTTAATATAAAAAAATGAAATACTTATCGTGTGCACACTGCACAGCTGTATTGATTTAAGGGGTACCAGGGTTTTTTTATAAAAGCTTTTGACACCAATTTTGTTGACATCACGCGCTATAAACTGAAGTCCACGCGGACGAAGTCGCGGGCAACAGCTAGTTATAGTATAAATGTACCAACAAAATATAACAATGACGAATAAAATACAATGCGATGACCTAACTAAAGAAAACCAAAAACGAAAAAAACTTAATGCACAATTTTGTAATCAATTTGAAGCAAATACCAATGAATTTCTATCGGAAAAAATTCAATTTCGCATACGTGTGTCACAATAGTCTGCCCTCACGTGTCTGCCCGTTCGGGTAGACACACTTGGACATGTTTCCCCCACCTAAAGCACGCGGCGCGGCGGCCGGCGAGTCGCAACTCGCAACCACAGAATACAAATTACTCACGGTCCACGGAGGAGGTCGCAAGTCGTAACTCGCAGACCAAACATTTTCGGTTTGGTAGCTTTCGCGTAAAAGCGAAGGTAATCCCGCGGCACGCTAAATTGTTTGTTTTAAAATTAAAACAATGATACCTATATATACTTACGTGAAATTTAAAACAATGAAAATTGGACACCAACTTTAAAATTTAAATAAACAAAGTTGGTGTCCATTTCAAAGCTTCATAAAACCTTTGACAAAATTTCGTTATAACCAGGGTCAAAATATACCAAGGGATAGTATATAGAAAGTATCTCTGTCTGTCTGTCAGTCTCGCTTTCACGCCAAAACTATTGAACCGATTGTAATGAAATTTTGTACACAGATAGTCCAAAGTCTGAGAAAGGACATAGGACATAGACTTTTTAACTGAAAAAAGGGGTTGTTTATGCGTACATTTATTTAATTCATGAAGCCCCAAGCGGCCACATCCGGCCGCGATAACAATAGATAAGCTATTATTGTGTCTCGTTTTTCCGCGATCGAAAATTTCAAAAATTCATAATGAGATGGCGCTAAGAGACCCTACATCGCGCTAGATAGCGCTACTCAAGCGTGTTTCTATATGAGATGGTACCATCTGAATGTATTTTTTTCGATTCTTTCGATTGTTATACACGTTTATTAATAACTCACTACTCATTTGGCATAAATAAAGTTTAATTTAAAATAATGAAATATTATGTGCACCCTGCACAGCTATTTTTGGGTATTTTGAATAATTATTAAGGGGTTACCACTCACCAGGGTTTTAATTTTTTTTTAATTTGACACCAATTTTGTTGACACCGCGCGCTATTAAACTGAAGTCCACGCGAACGAAGTCGCGGGCAACAGCTAGTTATGAATAAAAACATATTATAATAAAGTATGATTAGTTCTGTTACAATAAAGTGAAATATAAAACGCCATCTGTTTTCCTATATTAGAACTAAAATGTTCATTGCATTGATATTTCTGAATGAAATATAGGCTAACACGGTACACTCCGCGTTATCTGGAAATGCAGTAGGAATAGATAAGATAGATTATACCAAGTGATAATATTATTAAACATAATATTCTAACGTATTAAAAATTATAAAAAAAAAACATTAAGTATGATTAATTCTATATTACAATGAAGTAAAACATAAAACGCCATCTGTTGTCATATATCAGAACTAAAATGTTCATTGCATCGATAAATTATATTTCTGCATGGAATAATAGGCCAACATGGTACACGTACTCCTTTATTTTAGAACGCCATCTGGTTTCATATTTTGAAACAGCAGTAGGAATTCATTTTATCGTTATTTTCATGGAAATGAGATATTTTCCAGCATCAAAATGTAGCCTATGTCCTTTCTCAGGCTTTAGACTATCTGTGTACAAAATTTCATTACAATCGGTTCAGTAGTTTTGGCGTGAAAGCGAGACAGACAGACAGACAGACAGACAGAGATACTTTCGCATTTATAATATTAGTTTTTGGCGTGAAAGTGAGACAGACAGACAGACAGACAGACAGAGATACTTTCGCATTTATAATATTAGTATGGATTAGTATAGAAGTATAGATACATAAAATATATTTAAGTAAAAAATAAAACGCCATCTGTTGAATCGTATTAGAACTAAAATAAAATAAAACGCCATCTGTTGAATCGTATTAGAACTAAATTGCATCGATATATTTCTGGATTTTTTATAATATTATACATAAAATATATTTAAGATTTTTGAAATATTATTTTAATACACATCCAAGACCCAGGAACATTGAAAACTTGTTCCGCCTGCGGGACTCGAACCCAGGACCCCCGGGATGAGCGCTGGCCTGCGCAATGCGAATAAATTTTCATCGATATTTTCATGGAAATAAGATATTTTCCCACATCAAAATGTAGCCTATGTCCTTTCTCAGACTCTAGAATAACTGTGTACAAAATTTCATTGCAATCGGTTCAGTAGTTTTGGCGTGAAAGCAAGACAGACAGACAGACAGACAGACAGAGATACTTTCGCATTTATAATATTAGTATGGATTTATTTATTAATCTACGCGTATTTTATTCTAATCTCAAATCGATTTACGTTGAATTCCTAATTCACGAATTATAACTGGAAATTCATTCAATAAGCGTTTACATGTGAATGAAACGCAATAAACAAATGAACACTACGCTATATTTATTTTCACAGCCACATGAAAGAGGAGTTCGTTGAAATTCGCTTTCATATTTTAAACATCTTTTTATTCCCTCCGACTTTTTCTACAAAATTGCGCTTACGCACATCTGTATGTATCTTGGGGCCATACCACGAAACCGTTTTGAGACTCAAACAAACGAATCAGAATGCCGCGTCCTTTTTTTTTAATTAGAGCAGGACGCGGCATTCCGATTCGATCGTTTGAGTCTCAAAACGGTTTCGCTGTAGGCCTCCTGAATTCTGAATAGCTATGTCCACACCATGTCCACACTATGCAATTTCATCTTCAATTTTCGTCATCATCTTTTTATTCAACTTTCGTTTGGCATATTCAATAATTGAATGCGTCAAAATCCACCCGCGTTGGAAAGAAAAGTGTCAATGCGTCGCGGGCATACCTCACGTGCGATGTTGACTGCGCTATAACGCATGCCCTTGATGAACAAAAAAACGAACAGTGTAGACAAAGCTAATCTAATAAGTATTTGAATCGTACATTAATACAGCTTCGATTCGTTTTCGATGCAGTCTCGTTACAGTGAAACGACGCAACTAATATTTAAAAAAAACTTCATCAGACGCGCTTTAGTGGGTCAAAACTCTAAAAAATAGTTGTTTTAAAAATATTTGTTGCACGTATAGAATAATTATACTAAATTAAACTTTTATTTTCCTTTTATAATATTATCACAATCAGTCATGATTCTTTGAAAGAAGGAAATGATACTTACAGGATAATGATGCAAAGCTTTCGTTGAAATTGTATCCGCCTTTATCACGGAGAGATAAACATTCAAATTGAAGTGTTTACCTATGTTTATTACGTCGTGAGGCTCCCGTCCCTTTCAGTCAACTTCTTGGTGGTAAAATGTCATAAATATTAAAGTATATTTTATTACACATCAAGTAAGTGTTCATTGATTTTCACCAAAATCGGTTCAGTGGTTTGGGCTTGAAAAGGTAACAGACAGACAGACACACTTTCGCATTTATAATATTAGTAAATCCGCATTTTTTATATTATACAGGTATAGGGCGAAACACTGATTTTTAATCAAACTATCATCATAGATGACCGTCCATTGTGACAAATTTCGCAGGTACCCACTTACCTACATTTTTAAACGGGATAAAAATATGTCCTTTCCCGGTACTTAAAGTACCAAATTTCAGTAAAATCGGTCCAGCGATTTGGGCGTGAAGAGGAAATAGACAGACAGACACTTCGCTCTTATAATATCACAAGTATGACAGTATGACGTATTTTCTTCGACTTCATAATAATTGACATCATGCATGACACCGTTACACTTTGTAACGTAATATAGAACATGTTCTACAATACGTTACAAAGTGTAACGGCCGTTCCCAATATTTGATCTATCTCTGGTTTTGCCCTACTAGAGATAGGAATAGCTCACAATTGACATAAAATATATGTCTCTAATGTCTAATGTGAGTTATTCCTATCTCTAGTAGGGCCAAACCAGAGATAGATCAAATATTGGGAACTGCCGTAAGTGGTTTATATTTAAACGTTGATAGATATGCATACTCACAAAATTACGCAAGCCTATAAATCTTTAATCGGGAGTATTCGTGTAACAAAAATATTGTTTACGTCTTGATAGTTGATAAAGCGGAGATACAATATAATCACGTACGATACAACTAATATGGCAAAACAAAGACATTGCCAATTATTGAAACCAACATGTTGCGTATTACTAGTTGTACTCTAGACATAGACCAGCTATACTCAACCTGCGGCCCGCCGAAGTCTTATGACTCGCCGGGCTTTTATGGTCCGCATGAAAGTTAAACATAGAATAGTTTTAAGATGACTGGGAAATTGAATATTTTGTTGTGCCTAACAAAACAGTGCAGCTGCACTGTCATGAAAGCCGTAAAAAATTCAAGACGTGAGTGCAAGAACACGATAACTAACATTTTGGCACATACGGACATTTACTCATTTTTTCCTTATAATTTTAATAAACCTTGTAACCTATCTACACGTTAGCTACACCTAGCTAATATATCTGCCTACACATTTAATGCACAGTTTTTTTATTTCAAATAATTTTTCCGGTCCTAAAGTCTCCATCTATGCAAAAAATCGGCAAGTTTTTTACTGTTACTTATTGTGTTCATCCACTCACGTCTTCATTATGATTGTTATTTTTCACCCCAAAATTTATTTTGGTTGCGCCCCATGGGCCACGACACCAAGGGTAAAACGTGTTTGTGGTAAAAAAGGTTGATTACCACTGTAGTAGACAATCCATCATATGACACGTCTAGTCACCTGAATATGTCATGGCCAACTTGTTTCACTTTATCTCCGCAACCGTTTTCTAATGTAGATGAAAACACCATTGCGAGTAGGACTCGCGCACGAAGGATTTCGTATTTAAAGCACTAAATTTCCGAGGTTTTTGACAGAAGTTTATCCTTTCAATAGCGATGTTGATAGGTTAACTTTTTCACGTTTGCCAACCAAAATCCTCTTGTCAGAAAATTTCAGAAACCAGACTTAGGGCTGCGTTTCCACCGGAGATGAGCTAAGATGCGTTGCGAGGAATGTGTTTTACAAGAACCAATAGAATCGTTGCGCTAAACGTGGTCTGGCAAATGAAGCGTTTCTATTGGTTCGCACAAACACATTCTTCGCAACGCTTAGCTCAGCCCCGGTGAAAACTGAAAACGTAGCCTAAGACATGACATATTTTGTTGGATGACAGCCTTCCTATTATCTATTTTTGGGAATAACTACTGCAACAGGAAAATATACTTACTATTGAGTATTTTTTATCTGTCTAGCTATAATAAATAAGAAAAAAATATAGACCGATTACAGCCAGACTGACAGAAAAGAAAAGTCTTGGTGAAGTCTTGTTTTTATCCTATGGATACAATTTACAAACACCTAAAAACTGGTTGCACATACCCACTTTTCAAGTAGGTTATGAGATAATATTATGTCTTGTCACGTTATGCAAATACATGCAAAAATTCTAGTCTATAGTCAAGCTGAAGTTGATTGCCCGACTACGAACGACAAAATTCAAAGATAATAATTAATATCCTTCTGGCCTTGGTAAGCAATATTATATCTGACACAAAATCTTAATAACAAAACTATTTTGTTAAGGATCAAATCCTGTTTAGTCACATACGTATTACATTTTTAGAATCTGCTTTATGGAAATATACAACACCTCAAGCGACTTTGTTTTATAATGTGTATAGAAATACATACTTATTATAAAACAAAGTCGCTTTTTTCCCTCATGTCCCTTTGTTCCCTTTAATCTTTAAAACTACGCAACGGATTTTGCGTAGTTTTAAAGATTAAATTGATAGATGATTCTTTCAGTGTTAGATAGCCCATTTATCGAGGAAGGCTATATTTTATCACGCTAAGACTAATAGGACCGAAGAAATAGAGGAAAATGTGGAAAAAACGGGGAAAATTATTTGAAAGGGGTACCTAACTTGAACACGCTAATCTCAGGACCTACTGGTCCGATTTGAAAAATTCTTTAAGTGTTAGATAGCCCATTTATTGAGGAAGGCTATAGGCTATATTTTATCACGCTAAGACTAATAGGAGAATGTGGAAAAAAACGGGGGAAATTATTTGAAAGGGCTTATCTCGCGAACTACTGGAGCAATTTTTATGTTATTTGGCACAGATAAGAAGTAGACCACATGAAGCATCATAGGCTATCGATTTTAATCATTTTTTCAGTGGCTATATATTTTATACCCGTGCGACGCCAGGGCCGGTCGCTAGTTGTCTTTAAACTATAAAGCATCTTGTTGTTTTCAAAAAAGATAAAATACATCTCCAATGCTAGATAATATTATATCAATAGTGTCAATGTAAACCCAGTAATATTTCAAATCAAAACCACATTTTCAGGTTTAAAATCGTGTATTAGGTTTTTTGTGTTCTTGCGTAGGTAACCTAAAAACGCCGTTATAAAAACATCATAAATCTCAATTCTTTATCACTAAATATAACACTGGAATAAATCAAGTTATACCATAAATTAGGGATTTGTAAGAACTTTTATAAGTTTAAAGTTTTTTAAGCTGTAGTTTTGAAAATTATTGGCAGATATAGGTAAATTCGTTGCGCAGGATCCATACATTTTGTGCTATGTGTTATCGCGGGATTAAAAATATCATAATTAAAGTTCATCATAATTGGTTCATCGACATAAGTGTGAAGAGGTCAGAGGTCAGAGGATACAGGAAAACAGACTTTCTCATTCATAATATTAGTAAGTATGGTTAACCTGATTTCTGCGGACTGCGGTGTTAGTCTAAAAACTAATCAGGCAGTTTTCTGTAAAATGATTCATGGAGTACCTACTTATGTAAAGTGGGTACATGTCACCTGTGTCTGACTCACTGGGTTTTACATGTTGCATTAAAATTTAAAACTGCTACAGCAAAAAGACAATTAAGTTTAAAGGTCAATGTGAAGACCGTTAGTGCCTTCGAATCTTTATACCGATCGCGATATAAAAAATACTGTGTACCGGATACGGTGATCTACCAACGTATCGCACGTTGGATCACTTTACTAATCTACCACTTATTAACCCATCAATACCCAAGCGGCACACGGCTGTCGCATAACAATAATTGAAAATTTATTGTGTCTGCGGTTCCTACGACCGAGGTAGGAACCGCAGAACCAGTAGGGTTAAGAAAAACACCCAAACAATAATTGTGGTTTTCGCTTTTGTCTTAAATTGTGGCTTTACCTATCATAAGCTCAAAGATTAGTAAAAGCAGGTAAATAGAAGAAACATTTAGAACAATAAATAGATCAAACACAATTCGTTTTCCTCAATGCGATCATAATGTCACAACGCTTCCGAGAAAAAGCGACACTCGCGCGCATGTTTTTCCTTTCATTTAACGACTTTTCCCGATGATTGATTCTTGTTCCGAAGCTTGACGTCTTTCTCCGAAAGCCATGAATCACTCTAGATGTAGGTAACCTCGTATTCCGACAGACATTTAAACTGAAATACATTTTTAACGGCGTTTTCTCGCTAAACATTGTTGCCAGTAAAAAGATGAAATGTTTTTGTTGTAAATTATTGGAAACTGGATTTTAAGTGCACGATTGATCACGATTCACAGAACAATGGGCATAAATAAAATAAAGCTTGTTTGTTTCGACAACAGCTGTACTGATCGATTGGGATAACACTTTGAAAATTGGATTAAGTCAACGGCCTTTTTTGGCTTAAATCTCCGGTACTCGGACCTTTTCACTATGTACGTTATTTCACACACGTTTTCAGGGAGAATCTAATACCTATCCAGTTGAGCCAGACAGCACATTAGTAGATAACTCTCCCATGCCAAAGATTTAAGGGGGACTTAATAAAAATATTTTTGCTCCTCTTTTAAGCTATTCCATGTTGCTGTCATTGCATAACATCTAAGGATAGTTTTATCCCGGAAAAACTACCGTTAAATGAATTTTGGCGCAAATCCTGCAAGCAATCTATTGGTATAATAGTCCATAGTAATATTATAAATGCGATAGTGTGTCTGTCTGTCTGTTATCTCTTCACGCCTAAACTGCTGAACAGATTTTGGGTATGAAGATAATTTGAGTCCCGGGAAGGATACTTTTCATCCTTGAAAATATACAGCCCCCGCACGACAAACGAATTTAGGCGGAACGGAGTCGCGGGAGTTATCTAGTGCTTATTATCTTTGTGGTTCGAATAGCGTTCAACAATAAAAGTGAATGGTTGAATTAGCGACACTTAAGATTACGTAAATTTTTCCACTCGACTAAGAATAGACTGGAAGATTACTTTCAGCTTTAGTGGTTTGTCCGAGTACTTTTAGTGGTTGATGACATGCAGATCTAAATATACTTTACCGTTGTTTGATAACCATAAAATGGGTTCGTGTGTAGAAAGAGAATAATATCTTTCTTTGGACTTTATGTAGTGTGTTGAAGTCCGTGTGGTGTGCTTGAAGTGGACATAGGCTGCGAGTGTCCATGGGTGACGGAAGTTGCTTTACATCAGGTGACCCGTTTGCTCGTTTGCCCCCTTATTTAATAAAAAAAGGCATGTTACGAAACAGCTATTGTACAATTTATGAAGAGAGTTAATTTAAGTTTAGTAGGCTGAGCATGGTCACCATAGAAGCGGTTTCTTTCTACGAAAGAATAGACAAAGTAACAGTTAGCCAATTTATCAATAAAATCTGTCAGTATGTCCATTCTTTCCCGTTTCTAATGTTGTTATGCAGCCTGCAGATGTAGCAGCTCCTTTATTATTTAAACGACTGCATTCTGGGTTCAAAGAACTGCATAATATTCGCATCCACATTATGTTTATACTTTACAAAAAATTTTATGAAGCGTTAATATCATTATTAGATGTTTTTTTAGATATCATGTGTGTGATATCATATTTTGAATACTAAATTCTTTTTAATGTAACATAAAATTTGAAATGCGTGCCTTCTAAGATGTTTCGTAATCGCCGACCTTAAAATATTACAAGTATTATGCAAGTATCCAAGAACTCTCAGTGGAAAATTGTTAAATTATTTTAAATATTTTAATCATTGATCAACCTCTGCTTTGACATAGAATGTCTTCCGTGAGACAACATTTAAACATAATTATCAATGTGACTACAGATATATTATTTTAATTAATCGTGGAATAACGAGACACAATAGCTTATCTATTGTTATCGCGGCCGGATGCGGCCGCTTAGGTCTTCATGAATTAACGTGTAAATTAATAATTTTTAGTTACCATAATATTTTGTTTCCCTTTGTCTTCCTATTAGTACACTGTATAGTATCAATATAATAATATTATATTGATACTATACATGTATATTTTATAGTCATATTATGACCATAAAATATACCTACAGCTAAACCTAATCCTTAAAGACCAAAATTATTTAAAATCGAAGTCTAATTAAGTCTTTAAACTGCAGTAAGACCCACAAAAAAGGTTATCAATATTATAACCATAAAAGGTCCGAAGACTATCCTTATAGTCTTTTAAGCTTTAAAACCACAATTCCTTATAAAGAATGTTAATCTTGTGGTTCGTACAGTTTAAAGACTGTATAAGACTATAGTCTTATACAGTCTTTGAACTGTACGACCCACAAGAGGTCATCAAAATAGAACCATAAAAGGACCACACTAGCGTTAAACCTTTGGGGTGATAGGGCAAAAGAAAAGTCTTCTTTACATAATCACACCACTAATTTTATTAAACGTGTTCAGTATTCCGTGCAACAGTTCTAAATTGGTACATTACAATTCACAAAAGTCCACAAAAGTTGTTAACGTACTTGTTTCACTAATCACTTTCAAAATCTGTAACGACTGTCTATGTGTATCATTATTATTGTTCTGTGACGCCAAGCCAAGACGTGACGCCAAGCGTGGCAGTATTGCCAACATAATAATTGCAGATGGCCAACATTAAACAAATTATCTAGTGTTGCTATCTATACATTATAAAACTTAAACTACAGTTGCGACAGAGTCGCCACACCACCCCCCCCCCCACGGAGAAAGGTAACCCGACGAAATTGAAAGGTTACTATTAATAATTAAGCATAATAATCGTCGAACTTTTTAAAACGTACACGTCTGCCAGACCTTGTGGTGTACGGCTATTTAGGCTGATTTGTGTTTGGAGATGGTGCTAATTTATTTGTGGAAGATGTAGGAACAGAAACTGCTGTGTTTGGAGATGGTTGCTGAGATATCGGAGAAGTCGGTGGTGAAGAATCTAAAGTTGGAGAATTGTCGACATAGGCTGGTTTATGTCTGTCGACGCTGACAACAACGGTCTTGCCCTTAACATCAATGGTGATAGTTTTGCCGTCAGTGGCCCGTTCAAGGACTTGATAAGGACCATTGTAAGGGGGCTGTAAGGGGCGACGGACAGTATCGTCTCGCAAAAATACGTGCGAAGAAGTAGCCAAGTCTTTAAAAATAAATGTAGATGGAACCGAGTGTCGTGAAGCTGGAACGGGTCGGATGGATGCCATGTGGCTCCGGAGTTTCACCACAAAGTCGGCAGGGTCCTCGAATTTGTTCGATTCAGCCACTGGAACCAGTATTTCTCCAGGAAGACGAAGGGTTTCACCGTAAACCATTTCAGCAGCTGTGGCCTTCAAGTCTTCTTTGAAAGCCGAGCCTATTCCAAGTAAGACGAGCGGAAGAGCCTTGATCCAGGAATTGCCATGGCACATTAGGGATGCCTTTAATTGGCGGTGGACGCGCTCTATCATTCCGTTGGCGCTCGGATGGAAGGTCGTTGTACGAATGCGTTTCGCAGCGAAATTCTGCAAGAGACGACAGAACAGGTCGGACTCAAACTGAGTACCGCGATCCGTGGTTATAATCGACGGAATGCCGAAACGAGGTATCCACTCCCTTGTAAAAATGTCAACAACTTCTTCGGCTGTGATGGTACGCATAGGCCAGACTTCAGGTCACCTAGTAACCCGTTCGATTGCTGTAAGGCAGTAGCGATACTCAGAGCAAATCGGTAACGGTCCAATAATATCCATATGGATGTGAGAGAACCGACCGGATGGAGTGTCGAAGGTGCCTAAGGGAGCAGAAACATGTCTAGATATCTTACAACGCTGACAAGCTTCGCAAGTGCGGGCCCACTCTCTACAATCTTTGTTTATGGAGGGCCACACGTAACGGTCAGCTACGAGACGAGCTGAGCCCCTAATGCTAGGATGACTCAGGTTATGTAGTTTGTTGAATATCGTGCGACGCAAGTCACGGGGTACATACGGCCGAGGCTTGCCGGTCGCAAGATCGCAAAACAGGGAGTAGCCTGTGCCAGGTACGCGTAATTTTACCAAATTAAGACTAGAATTGCCAAGTAATTGGGTCAACTCCTCGTCTGCTCCTTGGGAAGCGGCAAGAGCCTCATATTCTTGCTCTAAGGAAATGGCTTCTACCCGAGACATTGCGTCAGCGACAATATTGTCCTCGCCTCGTATATATTTAATGTCCGTCGTAAACTGACTAATAAAAGACAGTTGGTTAAGTTGTGGTGGGGGAAGCTTCTCGTGACGTTGTACGAAAGCGTACAGCAATGGCTTGTGGTCAGTGAAAATTGTCACGTGTTGGACTTCCACAACGTGTCGAAAATGCTGTACACTTTCGTACACGGCCAAAAGTTCGCGGTAATAAGCCGGCCACTCACACTGTTTAGGGGTCAACTTCTTGCTAAAGAAAGCAAGTGGGACCCAATTTCCGTTAACCAACTGTTGGAGGCAAGCACCGACATGAAGGCTTGATGCATCGGTAAACAAACCTAAGGGTGCATCAGCAACAGGATGGTGAAGGATTGTCGCGTCTGAAAGGCTTTTCTTACAGTCCTCGAAATTCTTCAGCAGTTCAGGCGTCCAGGGATATGGTTTGGAACCCTTACTCTTGGTAGCGGCCAAAGTCTCGATAAGCGGAGCCTGAAATTTTGCGGCGTCAGGGATAAAACGCCTGTAGTAATTGAGCATGCCAAGAAACCTGCGCATTCCTTGGGCATCCTCAGGAGGCTTAAAATCTATCAGGGCCTGAATACGGTCCTGGGGTGGGCGCGTGCCATCGGCGCATATGGAATAGCCGAGGAACACTACCTCGCTGGCGCCAAGGACGCACTTGGACGGGTTTAAAATCACTCCATATTCTTGGAGGCGTCCAAACAGAGTGCGTAGGTGCTTCTTGTGAGTATCCTCGTCTGGTGAAAAGACCAAAATATCATCGATGTATGGAAAACAGAAATCGAGACCCCGTGTGACCTCATCGATAAATCTCTGAAAGGTCTGACCAGCATTACGAAGACCAAAGGTCATGTAAGGAAATTCGAAGAGGCCAAACGGAGTCACGATGGCCGTCTTCGGAATATCGTCCTTAAAGACGGGAATCTGATGATAGGCTTTCCAGGTCGAGGGTATTGAAAATTTTGGCACCAGAAAGATTGTGCGTAAAATCATTGATGTGACGAACCGGATACTTGTCCGGGACAGTCCTGGCATTCAAGCCCCGGTAGTCGCCACAAGGTCGCCACAAGCCATCCTTCTTGAGCACCATCTGCAAAGAAGCGGCCCAGTCACTTTTAGATGGCCTTGTGATCCCGCATTTCATCATGTCCTCAAACTCCTTTTTGGCAGAAATAAGTTTGTGTGGAGCCAAACGGCGAGGACGATACGATACAGGAGGACCATCAGTAGTTTGGATGAAATGGACGGTGTTGTGCTTCACAACTCGGGGTAAGCCAGGAGGACGTGTGATCTCAGGAAACTCAGCGAGCACCTGTGTAAAAACTGAGTCGTTGCAGGCTACAGCCTTGACACTGTCCTGTGAAACCTGAGCCGTGACAGCAGACACAAATAATTTAGAATTCCCGTCGACAAGACGCTTGAGTCGGCAATCTGGCAAAAGGTTATAGTAACTAAGAAAGTCAGAACCAATGATAGGAGTACTAACGTCAGCGATGACAAAATTCCAATGGAAGTCGCGACGAAGGCCCAAGTTCAGATGCATGGAAATACTTCCGTACGTCTTGATTGAGCTACCGTTCGCAGCGCTGAGGTTGTACTCATTATCAGTAAACCGACCTTTAAGAAGCCGCCGAGGGAAACAGCAGAGGTCTGAGCCAGTGTCGATGAGGTACTGGTGCTTAGACTTCTGATCAGTGACAAAGAGTCTAGTCTGGCGGCTGGGTTGGTAACAATCAGTGGCCGCCTCTACTGACTGTTGCTGCCATTTCCCTGCGGCGCTGACCAGCTGCAAGGTTGGATGCATTTGGCTGCCTTGGTGTTGAATTTTTTATGGTACCAACACATTTTTACGGGAGCACCAGGTGTCGAAGTGCGAGAGCGACGACCAGCAGATGCGTTGCGGCTGCGTGAACATCCAGACCTCTGGTGAGTTAAGGAAGCAACCTGCTTACTAAGCTCGTCAACCCTTGCCAGAAGTGTGTCAAACACAGTAGAAGAAAATGATGAAGCCGGCGAAGAGCAAGAAAAAACTTTGCATGGCCCGGCAATCTCGATGATCTTGTCGGCCAGGTCTGCCAGTTTCTCTAGAGTCAGGTCAGTCTGTGAGACCAAAATAGCCTGTACTTGCTGGGGTAGGCGTCTCATCCACAACTGTCTCAGAATGCTCTCGTCTGTGAGGGCATTGATCGAGAGGGAGCGGAGGTGCCGAAGAAACTGAGAGGGTTTCCTGTCGCCTAGTTCTTCCTCTCCGACAAGTTGGCGTACCCGTTGTTCTTCGGACATTGAAAGACGTCGGATTAATTCCTCCTTCAGTTTCAAGTACTTGGTACCGTCGGTTGGAGGAGCAGTGATAATATCATCCAGCTCTCCAGCTAATTTCTGGTCGAGCTGCGAAATGATGTAATTGAACATCGTGGTATCGGATTTGATTCCAGAGAGCTCAAATTGAGCCTCTACTTGAGCAAACCAAACTTTAGGCTTGTTCGGCCAAAATGGAGGGAGCTTCATGGAGACTTTGCAAATTTCCGGTTTGTTTTGGCGTTCTAGCCGTTGCTGTAAAGCTGCCTTCTCGGCCTCCAAACGAAGAATGATATCTTGAGGAGTTTCAGCCATTGTTAGTAATTATTAGAAACCACAACCAAAGATCACAGACATGCAGTGCAGAAAAACAAAACCAAATGAACCCAAAATTAGTTTTTAAAAATTTGGTGTGGCAACGCTGATACAAAAATATAGTTAGTAAGTAAGTATAAGTAGCTATAAGTTACACCAATAAACAATTTTTCAAAAAAGAGTAACACCTTTGGAGAAAAAAAAATAAAATTAAGTTTTACAATTAGGTTTACCAAATTATGTTAAAAATAAATAAATAATAATAATAATATCCAAAACCACTGGCAAACTTGCCTGTTAATATAGTTAGCGGGTAAGGCAAACAAAATGTAATATTTACAGCGAAACAGTGTAAAAACAAAACTTATCACCCGGTTTCTGAAAGGCTGATCAACACTAAAATTAACTAATCGCCTGTTAAATCTCTTGTCAAGTAACAATTGGGTTGCTAGAAGCACGGTTAGTTAGTTTAATTTGATCAGCGCGTCAGTTGATGGTAGATGTTCAATTTGACTCGAGAATGATATGTCAACCGCCATTTTAGGTTTCCGAATCGCTTGTCAAGCCGTGATCATAGATTAAAGGTTTGTCAAAAGCTGTGTCAACTAATCGGTAATTGCGGGTGAATTAACTAATGAATTCAATTTATTTTTTATGTGAATCTACATTTTCTCTTTGAAACTACGTTACTATAAGGTTCGTAAACACATTTATTATGAAGTTTTAATAAAAATTCGTAAGAAATACGTTGATTATGCAAATAAACTGTTTATTTGCAGTACTCGTTTTATTTGAAAAAAATGTATATTATAATCAATTTCATTTCTATAATGAAGAAGAATTTAGGATTCGATATCGTCTGAAAAATTGAAATTCGGAATTCTGACAAATGAACAAATCGCATGTCAAATCAAAATGATCACAGATTAGTTAATTTTCGTCTGATCAATGTTTCAAAAAGTATCAGATTTGAAATTCCCAGAACATTTTTGAGACAGTCTGTAATACCTTCTTTTGACATTTAATTTGCATTTTTGATAGTTAATAGTGAAACAATGAACGAAAATAAACAAATCGCTAGTCAAATTAAAAATGATCATAGATTAGTTAATTTTCGGCTGATTAATGTATCAGAAACTCAAACTGATTTGACATCCATGCTAAATTAACAGCAGTGTTAGTTGATCAGTGATTTGACAGACCTTTCAGAAACCGGGGGTTAGTTTGTGAAATATCCGAAAACCAAAACATAATATAAATCAGGCAAAAACCACGAAAACACACAACAAATTAAGGTAGAAAGCGTACCCTCACCGAAATGCGGCAAATAATGAGGAAAAATATGAGTATAACGTTAGAAAACAAAAGTTAGTTTCGAGCTATAACAACTCCGATAATAATTCGTTAAATAAGTAAAATATCAAAAAAAGCTTACCGAAATAATGTTGTTGTAACTTAAAACTGAATACTCACTGTAATTTCCTAAAAAAACATAATTAAAAGTGAAAACAGAAGTCGAAAAACACTTTGCACTTTTTCACGAGTGTTTGTTTACGTTTTCGAGTCTTTGACAGATGTCAGACGTCAGATAGGATGACAGACGTCAGATAGGATGACAGACGTACCGATGCCGTCGATTGCCGAGGAGAAAGTTTCAATAGACACCGAAAGATGGCGCGACCAGTCTGAAACTTCCTGAATGCTTCACAGATTTTTTTCCAAATTCTGCTGAGAATGACTGGATTGATGTGTTTCAGCTAGGAAAACGTAGAACTTTGCAGAAAATTAATTTCTCGAGTCAAATGCCTTGGAAATTCCGGTGAAATGGTCCTGTTTGCGTCGGCGAAAATTGGCTTCGCCCGCACGTTTTACAGCTAACGCCGAGGCACGGAGTGTAGCGGGCAGGTGTAGTTCCTGTTCCCGAAGTCCGAATGGAAGCGTCGTGTGTAGCAATTGAGCCAGGAGTTAGGTATCACCAGTGCCGGAAAAGTAGGCTTGACTAACGAAGGCGGTCACCACTTTGGGGTGATAGGGCAAAAGAAAAGTCTTCTTTACATAATCACACCACTAATTTTATTAAACGTGTTCAGTATTCCGTGCAACAGTTCTAAATTGGTACATTACAATTCACAAAAGTCCACAAAAGTTGTTAACGTACTTGTTTCACTAATCACTTTCAAAATCTGTAACGACTGTCTATGTGTATCATTATTATTGTTCTGTGACGCCAAGCCAAGACGTGACGCCAAGCGTGGCAGTATTGCCAACATAATAATTGCAGATGGCCAACATTAAACAAATTATCTAGTGTTGCTATCTATACATTATAAAACTTAAACTACAGTTGCGACAGAGTCGCCACAAACCGAAGCCTTCAAAACCACAATTAAAATAACGATTCGTAGTCCAAGTGCCATTAGATGGTTATCGTTTATGTAACATTGCGCCCGCATCTCGCGATATCATCAACGACCCGCAAGATGGTTATCGGACAACCTCGCGACTTCCTACACACAGGGATAAAACAGAAATGTGTCAAGGTAGGATAGTGAAGTGTAATTAGTGTATCGCCAGCTTACTGACGATTCAGTAAGGCTGAAATTATATGCGTATATAAAACCAACCTTACATACACTATCATTAAAATATTATAATAATAGCTTCCACACCGGTTTCAGTGACGGTGGCCGGTTTCATTGAAACCAGGCCAGCTACGCAGGAGTAATTTTATAGTGCCCAAGTGTGTGCGCAGTAAAGAAGAGCACTCTCTATTCTTTTACTCTCATAACCCAGTGGGGGCACCTCTCATAACGCGGGAATCGAACCCATGACCTCCGAGTCAAGAGGCGCGCTCTATACCACTAAACCACAGAGGCGTTACAAAATATTATAATATGTATTAGATAATTCATAATAATAGATATTGCCGAAACTAGTTTGCGTGAAACTGCACATTTTCTTTGAAGAACACTGAACAGCTATTCTGTGTAGGTATACGCGACCCAAAATATTCTCATACCAAACATCATCAAAAGCAAGCACTTTAGCAATTTTTATATATGATGAATATTATAGCAAAGACAGTATTAGAATAAACGCCTGACAACTGACCAGCCACACTGTGAAAAACGTGGAATCGGGAATAAGCGTTTGTAATTTAGGCTGATAGTAGGAAGCTACAAATAAGGAGAAAAATGTTAGTCATTTCATTAAAACTTTAGTTATACAACCGTAATGTGGATAAACCCATAGGAACAATGGAACGCTTTGAAAACTTTTTCATGACGTCACAGGTTCATTGAAAATGGAAAATGGACTAACAAAACCAATTGTTATTGTGTTTTCCCGTACAAACTGTAGACCGGATGCGATATTCAGGGTAAAGATAGGACATTAACAATAATATTATTACCTTAATACCTAGGACTGTTGACATTATCCAATGTTTACATGAACGAGAACGAGGATCCTGCGTGATGCTCGTTGTTTTGTTAGCCCATTATCGGTATTATAGCTAAATGGTGTCCATGATCACCGGAATTTTACTGAGGCCGTCGCTTACACGTACGGTTACGGTTAATCGAAGGTACGGTTACACGGTCAGTCTGGCATCAGTTCAGTCCATCAGTCTGAGACTGACGCGGACGCCAGAATGATGACCGGCAAGTACACAATAAAAAATGATCAGTCCGTCAATCAAATGGTTACACGATCATTCTCTCGTCAGTCTGGACCAGAGTGACGGACTGAACTGATGCCAGACTGACCGTATAACCTATGTCTAATAGGTAAATGGTCACAGCACAATCAACTCGGAAAGGGATCGTCACCGTATCGCCTTCGCCTCGCCGTCAACCAGGCGTCAACCAGGCATAAACCTAACGTATGCGCGTTTTGACAAAGCGTATCAGTAGCGCCTAGGTACGTCAACTCGGCTACGGCTAGGCGACGACGCCTCGCCTACGGCTCGCCGACCGTTGTCCCCTTCCGAGACGAGGCGATTATAGTCCGTCAAGAAAGTAAAGAAATTAAACAGTGGCAACATCATATATTGATTTGAAAGGGATGACACTATGATGTTGCCACTTTTTAATTTCTTCACTTTCTTGACAGACTATACGTTACGGTTCCGCTTAGTGTGCGTTGCAGTAGGGAGTTTCATACAAACAATATTGAACGGCTCGAGGCGATACGGTGCCGATCGTTTTCCGAGTTGATATGTGTGCTGTGACCTAAAGAATGGTCTCGATCATTTCAGCACTTTTGGAGGGCGGATTTTACTTATTCCTTTCTCTCTCGCAACGTCTGCAGTCCCAGAGACATAGTACCTTACTCTCCCTGGCAACGCCGAGAGTCTTCTCTCACTCCGACTTAAGTACTAACTTTCGATCGTGTCCAACATTTTTATACCCATCACAAAAAAGTGCACAACGTCTGTACCGAAGGCCCTTTTACTTCAAATTTAACGGAAATCCGTTTTAATTTATCAAGCCCCATACGGTCACCGGCGACCGAGGCACAATAGAAATTCTATTGTGTCTCGTTTTTCCACGATCGACGAGTTAAATTCGTTTTTTTTTTTTTATATATTAATTTTATATTCAATTAATATTACATAATATTCGAATGTTCGAGTGAGGCATCAAGGACAAAAGGATACCTATAATAAAGTTGACTATCGTAATATAATATTTCATATTCATTTTCCTCACTTCTCTTTGTCCAAATTGATAGTTGCATAACGCAGTTTGCAATGTCCACTTAAGCCAATTAAAAGGACGTCTCACAACGAGACGAGCTAGATTTAAACCAGATTAAACCAGCAACCACAATAGCCTGCCCAGCTGAAATTAAGCCGATGCAGGCTGGTTCAAACAAATTTTCCCAGTGATATCTGAAAACCAGTACTTATGACAAAAGAAACTGTATCTTTTATAAACATAATATTAAGCATAATGAGGTTTGTACTGGTGAAAATAAATGTACCATAGAGTAAATATACATTTTCCTTAGTCTATGATATCAATAAAGCAAAACCTCAATGAAATTCAGACGGAAATTCGTAGCAACTTTCGTAGAAGCTTTCACAATTCGGACGTCATAGAAACTTTTCGCTAGAAACACGTCACCCCAATGAATTACGGACATGCGCAGGTTTCCCTCGAATTACACGTAAACCGCACTCCTTCAGTGCTGAAATACAAAGGGAAGAAGTTTCATAACAGCTGATTCAAACGGCAAACGGCACGCGTCGATGACGTAGGCCTAGCGCCGCCCGCAAGGCGCAATGCTTCACTGTACTTCAGTTCACTGATAGCGCTCACGACTAGCGGACGTTTCTTGTGTTTTTTATTTGGAATTCTTTTTTTGAAAGTGAAATGCGTGTGTGCGATAAGACGAGCGTGCAGTACCCGCCTAAGTGGCTGAAGCGCCACGCGACGAAGATGGCCAACTCACTCGAGCTTCTGCATTTTCAGTTCAAACGGATGCTGAACAAGGAGCTAAGTCACTTCTCGGAGTCAAGCAAGTCCGGCAACCAGATCTCGGAGTACATCTGTTCTACTTTCTTGGGTATGTGTTTTTTTTTTATATTGCATGTATAGATTATGGATACATACGTATGGAACTTCTAAGTTCTAAAGTTGGATAAGTTAACGTGGCAATGTATGGTCTGTCAAAAAAGTGAAGAAATTAAAAAGTGGCAACATCGTAGTGTTATCCCTTTCAAATCAATCTAAGAAAAAAGGGATGACAGTACGATGTTGCCACTTTTTAATTTCTTCGCTTTTTTGATAGACTATAACAATTTGCAAATATTTGTGCAACAATATAGTTTTCTCAATCTCACGTCCGCCATATTATATATACTTTGAATTATAGGTATTTAGTAGTTTTAGGGCCTATTTTACCGCTTTCTGATAAAATGCCTAATAGGCTATTCACAACTTTTTAGACATAATATTCTCCATACTTGATCTGTCAAGTTAATTGGTGGATAGCCTTATCAGGAAGTGGTGAAACAGGCCCTTAGGGTTCTAGGTATTTAGTTGAAAATTTATTAAGGATTTTGTATTTACAATATTTCCTTTAAAGAGATATACAACACCAAAAAGACATAGCTAGGTAATGTTTTCAGAGGGTCATCTAATCTAACTGAAGAGTGAATAATAATGTATAACGGTTTGTTGTTATTACATACTAGAACAGTAGTAGGTATATTGTCACAGTATACTATACTGTTCCAGTACAGTAGTATACTGTGTTTGAACAGTAGCAAATTGTCAAAGTGGATAAACAGTAGTTTATCCATAGGACAATATTATGTTCGATAATAATTTTTCACGGATAAAGTATATAGACATTAGACACGTCTACATTTACTACTAAACATTTTTCTAATTTTACAGTATTTATTAGAAGGTTATGTTACAGTAATTTTCACCCCCTTCATTAACCCTCTTCGCTACGCGTTTCGTAGCGATACCAGTCAAATGATAGGTTACCGAGGTCAATAAAATGTGATAAATGTTAATGACTTGTTAACGTAATATTGTGTTAAAAAATAATAAATGAGATAATGAATCACCTATTAAGATTTAAGAGATATTTTTAACGCGTTCCTAAGAAAATCGTACCGAATTGAAATATAATTTTAGCCTAAGCATGGCCAGTAACGTGATTCTTATTATAAATAGCTGACCAGGCAAACATTGTTTTGCCATATAGATTATTTGTAGTTGTAATGTAGTTCTTTATTTGTAAAGAATATATTACATACATACAGACAGACAGACAGACAGACAGACAAACAGGCAGACAGAGAGAGAATTTATACACCAGATGTTAAGTTGGATCAAGGCAAATAATTATACTTATCTGCGAAAACCACATTCAAAATCAGTAGTTTTCGTGTGATGCTGGAACAAATATACAGACAGACAGACAGACCAAAAAACTAACCACATTTTTGGCTTCTATAGAGATGTAGTGACACCCCCAGCTTATTATTTTTTGAATATTTTTAATGTAAGTACAGAATTTTCATTTCTACAGTTATTAGTTATAAATGATGTATGTATTGTATTATGTATATAGATAATAGATATGTAGGTATAAAGATTTTTGTGTATTTAGTATTTCATGTAATGCCTTAAGATATTTCATAGATATTTCAATCATAATGTTAATGGAAAAACTTTGTCAAGATTTAAAAACTCCCGTTAATCTAAAATGCATAATTTCGGAGCAAAAACGTGCATTAGAGCTATTCAGAAATAACTCCGAATATTTTTGGCTTTATCTTCGTGAAAATTATAATATTTAAGCGTTACTCAAGGGTATAAATACCCTTGATTAACTCTTAAATATAATTTTTAAGAGTTTTTGGCCAAAATAAATTTATTAATCCATGTAATTAACAATATATAGCCTTCAAATATGATCCTTATAAACATAAGCAGAAGAATAAGATTATGCCAAAATATAAACACCAAGATGGATACAAATTGCGATTCAATGCGGGAAAATTTTTGGCAACAAAATACTAGCGTAACTTCGGGACTAGGGAAGGGACAACGTCAATATTTAACAGTTATTAGTACAGTCTAAACAAGAATTTGCTTTATTAAGTATTCCAATTTTAAATTCTTTCAGACAGGGCCTTTGGGCACAGAATATAATTATGATAGTGTTACGTGCTAGGGTTCGAGGATTTGGAGAGAAAGACCTGGTGACTCTCTTGAAGACTTTATTAACACTGCACTAAACACTAGGTCACAACACTTAGCACTAAGTCCAAACACTAATCACTAGGTCCAATCACTAAGCACTATCACTGTCCTAGGTCGTAGCCAAGACGAAGGTTTCACTGGTTCACTCGCTATTGATCACTTGTTGTCACTCCGAAATCGCCTTGATGATCGCTCGAACCAAACTGACTCGCCGGGCCTGCCTGCGGCTTTTTATATGGCGAGACGAATTCCAGAAAGTTCCCGATTCACGTAAACAAGTAAACAACCGTGGGAACTTTCTAGGAGGCTCGAGCATGTACCACAATAAAACTGCCGTCCTTACGATAAGTGCAGTAAGTTGAATTTAGACCTTATGGACTCAGTCATAAGGTCTAAATTAAAACACGTAAACACGCAAACAAATAAACGGTAAACACGTAAACAAACATTGGACCTTTCTAGAAGGATCGAGTATGTACTTGCGCACCTCATGCCATCTAGTATTGAGTAGGGGATTTATGTTGCCTGTGCTCCCTCGGTAAGTTTCGCTGGTTTGTCGCTAGATGGCACCACGTGTCCGTATACCATGTACCGTAACAATAGTACTGTTTAAGAGTCCGTATACGAAATTTTGCCGAAATTAGAACAAAACAAATTGTGCTAAAAAACACGATTCAAAACAACCTAAATCTCACATTATATTACTCGCCGCAAGGCTAATGTGAGATTAAGGTTGTTTTGAATCGTGTTTTTTGACACAATTTGCTTTTCTTTTTTTTCTTTTTTCTCGAATTGGATAGAATTTTATCTATAGATTATTTCTGTCGTTTTCTTTTTATGAATTACAGCTCCAAGTTGCCGAAATTAACAGCAATTTTTCTCAAAAATTTTGCCGAGTTACATATTTTTTTACTCAACTATTTCATATTAAAGTGGTAAAAAGTAATTCCAACATTGAATAGACGACTTTCTCAACAGTACATTGTATTTTTTTTAAAACCGTTAAGACGTCAATACAATCCATAAACAGGTGATATTCTAAACCTTTTACAGCAAAAATCACAAAACTGTCGCGGGTTTGAGTTGGATTATTTAAAAATACTTAAAAAACAAAAATCTAGCTCCAACATTAGATTATAATTGAAATGATCTTACATGTTGGGCATTAAAACTTATAGAAATACTGTATTTTAACTGTTAAATCAAGTCTGTTAATCAGCGAAAGCGAAAAAAAAAAGAAGCGACAAATTAAATAATAAACGTAAAGATTTAACTTAGGGCCTGTTTCACCACTTCCTGATGATAAAGTGGCGGATAGGCTATCCACAACTTTTTTGACAGATTCTCCATACTCCATCTTGTGTTTAGTGTGTTTAACTTAGTAGTGTAGAAACTTATGAAGGACAGAAACTAGTCCATTCCATGGTCAGGCCAGGGCTACTTGAATAAGTTAACACGAAGAATACTTAAATATTCATGAAATATAAATCCTAATGTACTAAGTAATAAAAAATTGATTCATAGGCAGAATTGGGACCCAAGTAATTTGGTCGTATTAATATTGTCTTATCTTATCTTCTTATCTATCTTAATATATATATTTCTTGTGTGCGTGTGTATGTGACTGAACTCCTCCTAAACGACTGGACCAATTTTGATGAAATTTTTTGTGTGTGTTCGTGGAGATTCGAGAATGGTTTAGATTTACAGTTTGGTCTACTGGAAAATGTTTTTTCAATTAATTTCTTATTTATAAGGAGTTGTTGATTTTGGAATGTTTTACATTAGATCCGGCGGACGGCGCTATCATCGCATTCAATATTATTCTATTTCAATTTTAGTTTGTCCTGACAGATGGTGCTACGATTAATTTGAAAAAAATTTTGTTATTCAATTCATGTGCTGATAAAAATATTAAATAAATAACACATAGGCTACAATTTTAACCGACTTTCAAAATGGGGGAGGTGTTATGTTCGTTTTCTTATATTCAACGATTACTCCGCCGTTTGTTAACCGATTTTCAAAATTTTTCTTTTGGTATATAGGGTATCATCTCAATTTGGTATTATATTCAGAAAAGTGGTGATCTGATGAAGGATCCATAAGTAATCGAGGGAACTCCTCAAAACTTATAGGGAAACATATGGTGACTTCGGTTTCGTGAGAAGTATTCTAAGCATATGCTACCAACAAGTAAGATTTTGCACCGAGATATACCTGGTATACCGTGGTTCGGAAGGTGCTGAGAGAATTCCTGATTCTTTATAGATACAAGTTTGGGAGTTTCGGCGTTGTTTTAAGAACAGAAAGCATATGCTACTATGCAAATTACATTCTTCATCATCATCATCATTATCATCACTACCATATTATACCATTTCATAGTCTTTTAGATCGAGACTCGAGTTTGTCAAGCGATAATTAAAAAAAATCTATATCTACCTAATATTATAAACCAGAAGAGTATGTTTGCTTGAACGCGTCAATCTCAGAAACTACAGGTCCGATTTAAAAACTTATCTCAGTGTTAGATAGATCATTTATCGAGTAAGACTCATAATTTATCGAGAAGGTTATATGATATTATTACTCTAAGACTAATACGACAGAAGAAACTCAGGAAAATGTGGGAAAAACGGGGGAAATATTTTTTATGGGAAAATGTACCTACGGATTCTGTAAAATTTCTAATTTACGCGGGCGAAGCCGCGCGGGACATCTAGTATGTATATAAAAATGGTTATTCAATTGTGTTAGTAACGCTAAAACTCGAAAACGGCTGAACGGATTGGGCTAATTTTAGTCTTAAAATATTCGTAGAAGTCCAGGGAAGGTTTTAAAGTGACACGAAGTTCACTGGGACAGCTAGTTATAAATAAAAATGAATATAAAATTTTGTTAGCCTTATTAAAACTCAATAACGGCTGAACCGATTTGGCTAATTTTAGTGTTGAAATATTCGTGGAAGTCCAGGGAAAGATTAGGATAAAAGTTATACGAAGTTCAACGAGTCATCTAGTTACAGCTAAAATTGACTTGACATAACCTGATAGCAACGTAGCTTAGGTTCGTCATGTGCCTATAATTCAATTTCGTTGATGGTTTACAGACAGGGGCTCATCAATAAATGAGAGCGAATAAATTAAGCTTTTGTACACAAAAAGCTTTATTGAAAAATTCGGTCATCCGATTGCGGCGGAACTTTTGCAATTCGCAGCTTTCGCTTTTTGGGTCAACGAGTTCACAACTTTTTACGATCAAATTAATTGCGATAAAATATACAATAATTAATTGATGTGTTGCAGAAGTGACGAGATTAAATTTTTAAGTTAGAGTTAAATCTGGGTAAAATGTTTGTACTTAGTGTAAGTGTTTGTAGTAAGTATTATATAGTATTATGTAACTTAAGACAACGATCTTAATAATAATTGTTAACCCATCAAGCCCCATAAGCTCACCGGTGAGCGAGACACAATAGAACAACAATACATTTCCAAGAATACACGATCGAAGGATTGATTAAGAAAATAGTAAGATGTTTTAGGTAACGTTCACTAAAAGTTAGGGACTTTTAGTTTAAAGATAATTTAAAAAACCCCGTAACCGGACTATTTAAAAAAAAGTACAAAAAATAATATAATAATGTATGAGCCTATGTTGTCAACCGTGGCATCATTACTGAATTATGACTGCAAAGTCTGCCAATAATATCATTATGAAAATCACAACCCTTCCTTTTGGCTGTAGTCGGATAAAAATATAAAAAAGTAAAGCTTACTGTGACTCGTACGGACATCTAAGTCAGCTGGTAAAATAATTAATGATATGAGTCATTATCACACAAATCTGTAGTAGATGTCATGATATGGTAGTAGTGACGTCATGTCCACGTCACAGCGATAAGCCAGTATGGATCCGACTCACGAAATGTTCACGCAACTGACGATGTTTCCACGAAAAATTGGAAAAGTTTATTTAGAAAATGGTCCTGCATTTAATGTAATAATTAATTATAGTATTCTAGTATATAGCACAATTGTTTATATTTTTAAACAATGTCACCTTTTTTTTGATGCGCAGGGGAAACCCATCATGGGTGCCCCGGGTTGGGGATGTGCCTCAGTTAGCTAAAGCACCCCGAGGTATGTGGGACTCTTACCCACTAAAACCACCTGCGGTTTGCCTTCAGCCGTATACGGAGGGATGTCCTGGATCTGCCTAACACAGGACTCGAAAACAAACAATGTAGTCACCTAACTCAATGGCTCCCGATCTTTTTCAGCCTACGGTGCAGTTACACATCGCAATATTTTGTGATTCGTCACGGTGCCCTACTCTACGAGTACATAGCTATTAGAAAAAGATACATAAATGTTTATCTTTAATGATTATAGTTGGGTTAAGAAGGTAAATGATAATTAACAAATACTTAAATAAAAGTACAAAACCTTTTTATATAAAAAATTGAGTATATTTTTTCTCTCAACAAAATCAATGTTTAAGATGGCCTTTTAAATTAAGAATTAAAAAAAAACAATGTCCTTGTGTCATCCATCAGGGGGCCTCGCAAAATATATCTTGCCCACATCAAATTTAGGTCTTGCCTCGCCACTGGCTGGCTGGCAAGCTTGAAGCTGACTGGCTTGGTTCATTTATTATTGCAAAATATTTTTTTAACACAAGAATAAATTGAGATACAGATATTTTTTTATGTAAGGGTGCAAACGAGCAAGCGGGTCACATGATAGAAAGCAACTTCCGTCGCCCATGGACACTCGGAGCATCAGAAGAGCTGCAGGTGCGTTGCGGGCCTTTTAAGAGGGAATAGGGTAATAGGGGAAGGTAGGGAAGGAAATAGGGGAGGGTAGGGAAGGGAAAACTCGCTGACTCGGCGAAACACAGCGCCAGCGCTGTTTCACACCGGTTTTCTGTGAGCCCGTGGTATTTCTCCGGTCGAGCCGGCCCATTCGTGCCGAAGCATGGCTCTCCCACGTTACAAAAATAATAAATTCAAATGGGTAATGAGAAAAGTTGTAGCGTGGAAATACCAATTTCGTAGGCCTACTATGAAACCGTTTTGAGAATCAAACAATCGGACGAGAATGCCACGTCCTGCTCTAACAACGTCATTTCACGTTTGTAAGAGTAGGACGTAACATTCTCGTACGATTGTTTGAGTCTCAAAACGGTTTCGTGGTACGGCCCCTGGATACAAAAGCTCAAAGTATTGTCAGATATCGGTCGAATAATTTTACTGCACGATTAAAAGAATGGGGATATTAAATACTTTCTTTTGTCTTCTTTTCTTTTGCTTTCACATTGAAAAGAAAGTATAAAAGTGATAATGCATTGTGGAACGAGAAAGCAGAAATGGATAAAAGCATTTATGTTTCAAATAAAATTCTTTTAATTTTCGTGCAGTTTAGAACACTGGTACAGTCTATAAATTCTATTATGTGTATAAATTGTATTACAATTTACATTACATAATTCTTTTGTTAATAACATATTTCTTGCGCGAAACAAATTATAAGTATTTTATATACAGTTAAAAATAGATTAGGAATATTTTAATATGTATGCTATAATAATAATTTTATTTTTAAACTTCAAAGCTAAGGAAAATTTTCAAACGGAATTTTTAAATTCTCTAAGAACTGTAGGTAGGTCTCTAACACCCACTTTAGTCTTATAGTTAAAAACACGTGGATTAATAAAATAAATAAACTCTCATCTTTTAGGCATCCATTACACGATTATACAAGCGACAGTCAATTCCGTCAATCATGAATTATGTTTCACTGATGGTGACTGATGCACTGACGAATGGTATTAGACGGTCACTCAATTCTTTTCAGTTTTATGTCAGTCAAAGCCAAAATTTTCAAAGGTACGTTTCTAATTTTATTCCTATTTTGTCAGATGTGACAACACTCACACAAAATTCGTGACTGATGGCTGCATGAAGCAAAAATCAAGATATCCAGATTTTCGTCAATCAACTTCATGCAACCGTCTGTCACGCTCTTACAGGTTGTCCATCAGTTACAGCCATGACTGTGGTAAAACTGACAGCAAAACCACGGTAGGTAATGGATGCCTTACGATAAGATAGAATTAATATTTGGGTTTAAAATTTGAACCAAACCGCATTGAACCAAAAACACATTAAAAAGTTTTTTTTTTTTTTAACTAAAAATTACTGGCCATCTGTTCTTGACCGTGAATCGTGATCCCCCAATGCCACTAACATCCTCAAAGTTAATCAATAACACAGAACACTATACAGAAGAAATCCCGGCCTTGGTTCGACATCAAATTGGGCTCGAGATTATTTTCTGAAAACACTTCAAACGGACCATGTTTTTCGTCGCCGGTATCAGATAATTTTGACAGGCGGTGAGGAAAATATTTTATACTTACTGCGTAGATAAGATGAACTAGCTGTCCAGTTGCTATTTATAATCCTTTTAAAGTTAAATAAGGTATAAGGCGCCCAGTAGTCTAATGTTGCGAGTGTCCATGGGCGACGGTAGTTGCTTTCCATCAGGTGACCCGTTTGCTCGTTTGCCCTCTTATTTTGTATTAAAAAAACTGGCTAAGTGCATGTCAGGCTACGAGCAATATAGGGTTCCGTAGTTCCGCTAGTTTTTTTAATTTTTGTATGGTCAATGAATGTACATTTATAACGTGTTTTACACTACTAACAACATCATCTCAGTTAGGTACTTTCAAAGGAATTTGAACGAAAAGTTCCTTTATACTTCGCCGAATACATTTTTTTTACTTGATCGACTATTACTCAATAACTTATGAATTCTTCTTAGCCGTGATAGTTTTCCTTTTATACAATGTGTCCCGACACCGGTGTCCGATCCTTTACTGTCATGATCTATGGCATATTTCATCGACAAATTGGCTCTCAAATTTTCTCTCTCTCTCACGGTTGTAAATTTTGAGTTTTTCTCAGGTTTTCACACTAATCTGACCAGTACTTCTCATGTAAATATCCTATGAAGATAAAAAAGGTTTCATTTGATAGCTTAACTTGTGGACTACGCTTACACAGGCAATATGTTATAAATTTCGTGGAATTAAACCTAGAAAAACCAAAGTTTCAGAAAAAAAATTGTGTATTTTTTAATCAATGGCTTTTTATGAAAAATCTGACGCATTAAACTGGTTCTTTTTTGTTTTATAAAGATAGAGGAGGTTTTCATCTTGAATAAATTCTTTACTTGAATGCTCTAAGTCAGATAGTTTCTTTTTACCACGCAGTGTTACTGATAGTGACATCTCTATTCCGCTAGGTATATCAACTTTATGGTCATTACATTGTTGGATAGAAATTAATTGAAGCTTGTTTCGATCACTTTCTATACGATTATGCTATATTCTACATATACGTCACACGGACAGCAGACGACGTGATAGCCTCTCCAGTAACCTCTCATTGCACACTTCCTGTTATCATGGACATAAGTACTCTCTAGTCTATTTATATTTTATGGGTCTAGAATCTGAATTGCTGAGTCTATTGTCTCATATTGCGCTATACGACATTATTCGTTAGAAGAAGAGGAATAAGCAAAGATTGGCTTGAATATGCTCGTAAGTTACCGTTCATTTTACATATAGTCCCTGTTATTAGTTATTACGGATAATAAAAAAGAAGAAAAAAATATATAATGTACTATGACTTTATATAATACTTATAGTATTACTTTACAGTTTTATATCACGAAAATGGATTGAACTGGATGCCAAATTCCTAAACGGCTTCACTGATTTTTACCAAATTTTATATATTATTTAGTGCATTTGATGAATAAATAATAGTAAATTAATACAAGTCAAGATTGACGGCGACCATTATTTGTACGACGGGATAGCGATAGACGTTGCCATGGTGCCCTCACTTATATTTTAGTCTCTTCAATAGAATATTATGGGCCAAATCCTACTTATCCTACTTCCTACTAATATTATAAAGGCGAAAGTTTGTTTGGATGTATGGATGTATGGATGTGTGGATGTATGGATGTTTGTTACTCTTTTACGCAAAAACTACAGAACGGATTTTAATGAAACTTTACAATAATATAGCTTATACATCAGAATAACACATAGGCTACAATTTTAACCGACTTTCAAAATGGGGGAGGTGTTATGTTCGTTTTCTTATATTCAACGATTACTCCGCCGTTTGTTAACCGATTTTCAAAATTTTTCTTTTGGTATATAGGGTATCATCCGAATTTGGTATTATATTCACAAAAGTGGTGATCTGATGAAGGATCGAGGGAACTCCTCAAAACTTATAGAGAAACATGTGGTGACTTCGGTTTCGTGAGAAGTATTATAAGCATATGCTACCAAAAAGTATGATTTTGCACCGAGATATATCTGGTATACCGTGGTTCGGAAGGTGCTGAGAGAACTCCTGATTCTGTATAGATATAAGTTTGGGAGTTTCGGCGTTGTTTTAAGAACAGAAAGCATATGCTACTATGCAAATTACATTCATCATCATCATCATCATCATCATCATCACTACCATATTATACCATTTCATAGTCTCTTAGATCGAGACTCGAGTTTGTCAAGCGATAATTTAAAAAAATCTATACCTACCTAATATTATAAACCTGAAGAGTATGTTTGCTTAAACGCGTCAATCTCAGGAACTACAGGTCTGATTTAAAAACTTATCTCAGTGTTAGATAGATCATTTATCGACTAAGACTATAGGCTATATTATATTAACACGCTAAGACTAATATGACCGAAAAAACTCAGGAAAATGTGGGAAATATTTTTTATGGGAAAATGTACGGTTTCTGTAAAATTCCTAATTTACGCGGGCGAAGCCGCGCGGGACATCTAGTAAGTACTTTATATTGCAAAACAACATTTGCCGGGACAGCTAGTTATTGATAATAATATACAAACTGCAAAAGCGCTAATGTTTTTGTTTACGTCTGACGTACGCGGTACGAGCATATAACGAAAGTGGAGGAATTTGTTTAACTTTTCGCATAATAAACGGTTTTGACGAGCTCCAGACTGGCTTGAGGCGGCCATTACTTTTGCCAATTAACTTGTTTACAACTCTATGGCGCCTCGTTAGAATTCAGAACATTTTTTTTTAATTTTGCTATAGAAAAAGTAATTTGCGTGCCTAATGGTGAACAATTTGCATGGATTTGTATGACACGTTTTTGCAATTTACTGTGTAATCTTGTTAATGCCCATACCAATTTTAAATAAGTAATTTTAGATAACACCGTGCACAATCTTCCTCGTGTTCTAACTCGTGGTATTTTAACAGTAGGAAAAAGTTTACATAACTTAAATTAGGAATGCAGTCATATTAAGATATAAATCGTGTTAAAATCTGATCACTGATGGCAAAAAGTGAGAAAGTGAATTGACTCTAGCAATACCGGGGTGATTGGAATAAAACAGTTTGATCCTTTTTTCTGATTCTGTGTGTGAAACATGCTTTGGAAACATCCAATTTGCAAATAAATAATTTTATCCAATGATTAAGGATATTTTTTGAAATCTGCTGTCAAAAGCCATCAGATTCTGTAAGACCAATATAATAGTCCTATACATAGTATAAATATTTAATTCTTGAAAGCAGTGGCGCTGGTGGTCTTAGAGGTGGCAAATAGGGCAATCGCCCGCCAAAAAAAATGTAAGTATGAAATTATTGACGCTAAAGTATCTTAATGCCTATATTGCTTGTGACAAGATATTATTTGCGGAAATGTCAAATGGCCATGCAAAATGTTTGCTCGGAACCTTTGTTGAAACTTGAACTAGAAAAATTTTCACTCGCCAAAAAGAAAATTATGCCAAAGTTATACTTATTAGATTATCTAGGCTACATCTTTTCGATTAGATATAAATCGGCATATAACTGAATTTACGTAGATAACCTCAATAAAAAAGAGGGCGCGTCCTACATACCATAATATATTTGAAATTCGAGAGATGTATATAATACCGTGGATTTATTAAGAAAAGTTCGCGCGGAAAATAGGCGCCATCTTGCTTTTAAATTAGAACGCGCTAAAATGGATTTTTATGTACCGGACGCCTGCAGTTGTTTGCCTAAATAAAAATTAAAAATGTTAAGTACTTTTAATTAGTACTTACAAAAGTTTTTAGGTACTTATTTAATTTGTTATATTAGATGTAGAGTGTAGATATACAGGTTAACTTATCATATTACATAGCTAAAAGATATTATGTCTTAAAGGTGCTTTAAAAAAATATACAAAAGAATATTTCTGAAATGCCTGTGAGTATTTATATTACTTATTAGTTATTACTTACGAGGTAAAAAAACTCAAAGTATAATATGAAATTCGCAGAACTCAAAGAGACAGAAAAAACGCTGTATTATAAAGTGTAATGAGTTTAATTTATATAAGTACACACTATCATTAGGTACTATGTAACTATATGTATACAATATTAAACATTATAATATTCTTCGTGATTTTTCGCTTCTATCAAATATAAGTTAGTAATAATGTAATAATTAAACCAAAGAACTGTAGAAAGTTATTTCATTAACATATTCCACGTCATGTGTAGGTAATTAAAATATTATTAATTATTATTACGAGACGGACCTCTCTGACCTGTGGGTTGCTTTTCTCGGTGTATCTGTCTTCAAAGATATCATTATTTCACAGTAAATAACACTCATCTAGACGACGGGTAATCTGAATATTCTCGACAAATAGTCGCGCATATTGTTCTGCGTATTGCGTAGTTGTCAGAAGAAATTGTGCTTAAGGCCATCCCCCAGACATTTGACGCGTTGCCGAGATCACACAAAAATTTTAGTTCAAAATTGATGTAAGTATAAAGAATTGAAAACGGGGAATATGTAGATAATGAAATTATCTATCTATTGTCGTGTGTTTCAAATAAACGTAATTTGTAAATACTAGGGAGATGCTGAAAGTATGCTTCAATTTTAATAAATTGGTATTACTTTGAAAGCTAATATCATGAGTAAGTATAATAAACAAAAATAGAAATTTAAAACGGGGAAAGGAATGTTGATATACTTAAGTACTGAAGATTATTGCTGTATTTTTATTATAACTTTGCAGCTTTCAAATTATGAGTTTATAAGGCTCTAAATACTGTGAATTACGGAATCTCCACAGGGGAAGGGCCTTAACACTAGAAAGACCGAAATTCTGAACTTCCTAGAAAGACCAAGAGCGGTCAAATGACCCGTCGTATGTTTTAAACTTTTTTGTGTGTCTTATTATTTTACTTTTGCATTTTATTGATCATGTAATTATTTATAAATGTAACTTAATTAAATTTTAGAACAAATATTTAAGAAAATAATTTAAAAAGCATTTTATAGACCTACTACTGATATAATTGACATTATAATAACTCCCACAAGACTTATTGGTTTTGTTAATGCATTTGAGCATATACATTTTATATTTTCTCATTTTGGCATACAACGGTAAAATTACTTGAATGTAAAGTAAATCATGCCAAGAAACCATGAGCATATTGGTGAAAATACTCTATTGGAGGTCAAAAATATATTTTTCAGTATCATATTTTTGGTCACATCGTAAAAATCTATTATCACTAAAGCTAAAAAAGTATAAAAATATGCTATAGAAATAAAATGTATTTAAAATTAGCATAAAATAACAATTTATATATTTATTTTCATTTACATAACTACAATTCGTAACCTTTTGTTTGTTATTTGTTTTGTTTGTGTAGGTAAACCAAAAAATAACATAAACTTAGCATAAATATTTTATTTTAATTTGAAACAACCAATAAACCCTGGCTGTGTCAGGGCAAGTCAGGCAACAATACTACGAAAATCTACGCTGATATTTGTAATAACGTTGATGCTTTTCAATAAACAGGGTGTCACTAGGCAAA
The DNA here is from genome assembly GCF_905147365.1 of Aricia agestis. Classification (NCBI taxonomy): domain Eukaryota; kingdom Metazoa; phylum Arthropoda; class Insecta; order Lepidoptera; family Lycaenidae; genus Aricia; species Aricia agestis. The sequence goes on from NC_056415.1 coordinate 11,355,853, forward strand.
AATCTTGAAATACGCTACAATGCCAAATCAGGCAAGGCAAAATATTTTATTACATTTGCAAATATATTCCCAATATGTTAACTTATCAAAATAGGAAATTTTAGACCATTTACATAAATAAAAGTATTTATCCCAGTTTTTGTTCTATGAGTCATTCAAAAGTCTATTTCAGTTGAGTATTTTATAAATTTTAAATCAAATTTCAAATATAATATACAAAAAAGCCGTAAATAATAATTAAACATGAAAGAAAAATAAAACAAGCAAGAAAAACCAATTTTCTTTAGAAATTGTATTCAAGCGGTCAATTGACCGCTGCGGTCTTTCTAGGTAGGTTTTAATATAAAACTTATAATTAGTGAGCTATCATTAAAACATTTTGCCACAATTTAAACAATAAAAAATTATTAAATCTCACGAAAGGAAAACGAATTTCATGCAACGGTAACAAAAATATCGCAAATTAAAAACGAAAATGCGGTCATTTGACCGCTCCGGTCTTTCTAGTGTTAACGGTTAATATCAATCTCCTAGCTCCTGCAGTCATGAAAGCAACCCTCCTCATATTCATGAGGAGGGTTGCATTGCTAGAATACAAAACGGTTTGACATCGTAAGGAAAAACTTGTTGGAACCCTACGTCTTGTTGTGTAGTAGCCAGTAGGTAATTTTAGGTACCGTATAGGTAAGGTAAGGCACAGATAATGTAGAAAGGCTACTTGACTTGTTACCAAGTGTGTTCTAATTCTAAATTCAATAAATTGTTACAGCTTTTCTTATAACGTAATCTTGGAAAAATCTAGTGATATACTTAAAAGTTATATGAAATACTTAATTATTATACCTACGACCATTTTTTCTTGACATTATTTAAAACAGTAAGTACATAACCTATTTAAAACAGTACCTACATAACCTATTTAAAACACCTGAGTTCATAAAACAATAATGAAACGAATTATGTAATATTAACAAAAACGTTGACCTAAAAACATACAAATTAATCAAACACAGAACACTCGACGAACACCTACTGCTTAACCTACTTTCTATATTTTTAAATCAATAAATACCGAATGTAATGATAAAATTTACCTGTAACGAACCAATATTGATTACCAATGTAATTGATTAACAAAATAAAGTCCCAATGGTCTAAATTTAAATTTTGTTAAATTACAAAAAAAATATTTTTTAAGGTTGTAAACATGGCTTCGTAGCTTCGATCAAATATTCCCGTAGTGACGTCTCAAAAATTTTAATTATGCAGAAATCGCGCTATTTTTCTCATATTTTTAAATAATAATATGGCTTGGCACGCAATCCCCAAGTATTTCTTCTTCTTTTAAAAAATGGCCGCCTCGGTGAGTTGCCAATATTTAGAGATGTTCCGATCATGACTTTGGCCGACTAGCCGACTAGCCGATTAGTCAGTTGCATAGAAGCCGACTAATCGGCCGACTAGTCGGCCAACCGATCATGGTTTCAGATGTTTTCGTAACGATTTGTTTACTGCTGATTCGCGGGTAAATCGCATACACAGCCTGCGAACGTGTCGGATCGTGTTTTGGTTATATTGACGTCATGATATAAAGCGGTAAAGCTATGCAATAGCTTTACCACGGCAGTCTCCGAGTGCCACACGTATTTTTTTATTATAATGTTTAGAATGAAGAAGATATTATGTTGTTATTTAAAAATGTCACAGATATTTATTTACAAGCAAGTAATTTCAAAAACAATTCACTTAATTTCAAAATAATCAAGGTTTTTCTTAAATATAATATAAATAATAGTAAAATAATAAAAATCCGGATAGTCGGCGCTTTTTGCCGACTATTCGCCGACTAGTCGCCGACTACAAAAGTGGCCGGATAATCGGCTTTACCGACTAGTCGGCACATCTCTAATTTTATTGCATTGCCCTGCCTTCTTACGTAGGTGTAGCCTGCAGTAGCTAAGCTAAAGCTTTTTAAAGTCAAAAAGATTGAAAGAAGACGTGAGTAGAAGAAAAGATAAGTAGGTAGTTAAGGGGAGGTTATTCCTAAATTAGCAGGTCGATGTCTGTCAGTGCGAATATCGACGTAAATAACATTAAAATAACATTCATATCAGTGCGCCTTGTACAGTGGCGGTTACGACGCTCGCCGCGTCCATGATAGGGCGAAATAGGAGAAAAAACCTTTTTACTCAGATAAAAAATAGTACATTTCCCTGTAAAATTTTAATAGTAATCGAACTATCTAAATTATTTTTGATTGAGTCCCTGTAAGTCCTATAAAACTCAAAATGTTTTTAAAATCGAGGTTGTTTCGGTTTTTTTTTTATCGAGTAAAATTATCTGTATTGTGTTTCTAACCATAAAGGTCACTAGTTAAAAGATGTATCTATAAGGTGAGGTGGGGTAAGTCAAACATAGTTTGCTGTTGGACGGCATAAATCGAATTTTCTGACTAAACTGTTTGGCCTATCTTTGAGTTGACAATGACGTACTTACGACAAATACTTATGTTTTTATAAAATAATTAATAAATTCCAGTTGACGTGTTTTAGGCTTGTATAATTTAAAAAAATGTAAGTAGTTAAAACTGCTAGTCTTGCCCCAGGAAATGGGGTAAGACTAACAGTAGCAAAATTTTGTATAAGATAAAGACTTTCTGCACTTTCCAAAACAAAATATTACTTCTTCAAATATTTTCAATAAAATTTTAATTCTATTACCTTGGAATAAGGTTCAGTTTTGGAGTATTTCTTTATTATAACAATTTGGGGTAAGACTAACATACTATCGCAAACAGAGGTTTTAAACCTTTGGGTGTTAATTCGTTTTGCTTTGTTTTATTTAAAACAAATCTTTATACAACGTGTTAATGAAATAACCGAAACTGAAAAAAACCGTTTTATATTTAATGAAACTGATCAACTTTGCTTTCTTTTTTTAAAACAAAAAAAAAATACTTCTCCATATAAAATTAAAAGTTCGATTAGACAATTTGTATGGAGAAGTTAATTTTTTTAAGAGGATTTGGGAAAGTTGTTCAGTTTTACTAACTGAACAAATGCTTTTCTCAATTTCAGTTATTCCGTTAACTCGTTGTAAGTATATAAAAAAAATATATATTTCCCTTGGTCCAAATATAAACACAACGGCTGAACCGTTGTGTTTATATGGACTTTATCTATCCTTAATTTTATTTCAGCCAATTAAAAAAAAATTGATCGGAGCAAAATATACACTCGAAGTTTTTTTTTCATCAAAATTGGTTCAATGGTTTTGGCATGAATGAGTAACAGACAGACAGACAGACATACTTTCATTAAAATTGTAAAGAAATATATAAATCAAGTGGAAAAAGTGCATGATTGTATATTTATTACTGTGAGACAGACTTTCACATTCACATCGCCACTTTTGTGATCTTTATAATCTATGTACCCAAAATGAAAACAAAACCTTAACTGAATGGTTAATTACATCTGATTTCGGGAAAGACTAACGTACGTTTGTCTTACCCCAAGGAAACTGATAGTCTTACCCCACTTGAATGTATTAAAGTTATGTTTTTGTTTCGTTGAAAATTCAAGTTATTCGTTTGTTTTACTGAAAATCAATCTAATCTTATAAAAGCGAATATTAATATTATGGTACTTAACATCAGAACACTTCAATTTATTCACTTTTTATTGGCAAAATGTACACACATGTAGAGACCCAACAACTTACCGAAAAGTTGAAAACGTCTGAGTAATTTCATTTTGTTATATTGGCAATATGGTTGAGTATCGGCGACATGTTAGAGTTGAGTTGAGACCTTTTTCGACTTAACTGTTTTACCGACATCCTGGCATTGGGAAATATGCTATACATATCGAGATAATTGCAAGTGTTATTCTTGCCCCGGTGATAGTCTTACCCCACCTCACCTTACATGTATATATTTTTCAGTTTTTTTTTTATTGACGCTTTCTTTAAAAATTACTCATTCTAGAAACGTGAATTTGGAATAACCTAGCCTTAATAGTAAAAATGCCGTTGACTAAATGGAGACTTTAGGGCCGGAAAAAATATTTTTAAAAAACTGTGCATATTGTGTGTACAGCTATATAGTATAATACTTCCCACACCGGTTTCGGTGACGGTGGCCAGTTTCATTGAATCCAGAGGCCGTAGCCAAAGTCCTTTTCGTTAAAAGCGATGACGAAATTCGTTATCAAAATGTATGGGATTTGATATTAGACTTCGCAAGCGAAATGTCATTTAGCGATGACTTATGTCAAACCGCATACATTTTGATAACGAATTTCGTCATCGTTTTTAACGAAAGATACTTTGTCTAAGGCCTGTTACGCAGGAGTAATGTTATAGTGGCCAAGTGTGTGCGCAGTACACAAGAGCTGCACTCTCATAACCCAGCGGGTCGGAAGACCGACACGACTAGCGGACCGACTTTTTATATGCCCATCCGACGCATGGATCATCTTACTTGTCAGACAATCGGGTGATCAGCCGGCATTGTCCTCACCAAACTTGGAAATAACCGAGTCGAGAGCCACGCTCTAATAAACCACTGGACCACGGAGGCGTTCAATAAAATATATTAGGTAGGTGATGAAGTAGATAAGTTACAGTTAAGTTTGTTCAAATTATAGTGGAAAAAATGAGTATGTCCATGGTCCGTAGACCGTATGTTACAAAATGTTAGTTAAGTATAGTTTTCATCCACTCACGTCTTCTTACGATAAAACACATTTCATAAGACACAGCGAAACGCAACGGTAGGATATTATAATATCGGATATATAGGATATATTATATATCCTATATATCCGATATTACCTTTGAGTTTTATATAATATATGATATATAGGTATAAGTTTTATATATATCATATATAAAACTCAAAGGTGACTTGACTGATTGACATAGTAATCTATCAACGCACAGCCCAAACCACTGGACGGATCGGGCTGAAATTTGGCATGCAGGTAGATGTTATGACGTAGGCATCCGCTAATAAAGGATATTGATAAATTCCAACCCCAAGGGGTTCAAATAGGGGATGAAAGTTTGTATATAATAATACTTTTCAACGCGAGCGAAGCCGCGGGCAAAAGCTCGTATAGGATAAAATACAACATCTGTTTCCCGTATATTGAAAATTGATAAACAGCTTTATCCACACTGTGCCTTTTTCTGTTCGTCAAGGGCATGCGTTATAACTTATAGCGCAGTCAACAGCGAACGTGAGGCATGCCCGTGACGCATGCCCTCTGACCGTATCCAACACTTTCGCTTTGTTATTAAAAATGACAGTTGCCGTTGCGTTTGTTGAGCCAAAACGAAAGTTGAATAAAAGAAGATGACGAATATTGAAGACGAAAGCGCATAGTGCGGACATAGCTAACGAATAACGTTATGTCATCTTGAACATCGAGAGTACACTTCCGAGTCATTACGAACGCGTAGGAAAGGTTTATGCATATTCTCTAACTTCAGTGATATAACGGAGTTGCGAAAATTTAATGCAACTCTACTTCCATAAACTCGAAGTTGGGCAACAAAATTTGTTCAAAATGATGATAATATCGCTCCTAGCCCCCAAATGTGGAGTTATGCTAATGTTTGTTTAATTTATTGTAACAGCCCCGGATTTATAAATAGGGCGTTAAACCTAGGCAGCGTCCATAGATGCCTCTATGGACGCTGCCCTACAGATATGAGTAGTGGGTACATAACATATGGTGTGGGGGAAATGAAGTGGCCTACTCTCGTAAAAATTATAATTTTGGATTGTAAATTATTGTGACATCGATTATTATAAATAGCGCGATAGGCAGATACGTAAGACCCACTATTATAAACTGATAAAGTTTTTTTTTTATCTATAACATTTTACTTTTTAGTTGTACCAAACTATTGTATGGCAGACTGTGAGACGACATAGCATGTGTCGGTATCATATTACTTATTATATTATTGTTGTTTGACCTCGTATGTATTTTTTTATCTCGCAAGATAGATTTATTTACATAGTGGTTTATGTTTATTTTACGTTCAAGGCATTTCATTATTGTTATTGCCACTTGAATAATAATATAATAATTACGCGAATAAATATAAACAAAAACATAAAGGAATGAACTAAAGTTTAGTAAGATTCGAATGAAGTAACTATCCAAACAGTTTTATTTACTTTTTTTTCTTTTTCAACAGACAAACAGCAGGAGCTTGACATACCGTCTCTGCAAGTGGACGAGACTACAGAGAGGACAAAGAAAAAGGAAAAGACGCGATATGGCGGACCCGTGGGAACTATGTCACAAGTACGTACCGTTTTTATTCCATTTAATACTTTGATAATAAGGTTTTTTTGGCATGTCGTTTTCCCTAAATGCATTATTAAAATGTCGTCGAAAAATGTGACCATGAAGAAATAAATCATTTCAAAATATTTGCAAGCGCATTCCCGTATCTCGTGCCAAATAAATATCTCTTTGAAGTTTTAAAACATATTAAGTATGTAAACTAAATGATACGCTCGTATCAAAGCACACAAATATTACAAGTACGATAAGACTAAAGAAAGCGCACGTTTCCAGATATCTGGCGTGAAGCGGACCCTGACGCACACGAACAGCTTCACGGGCGAGCGCGTGCCGCGGTACGGCGTGGAGACGCCGCACGAGGAGGAGCTTGGCGCGCTGTTGGGCGAGCTCGACCGCTGGGGCATCGACATCTTCCGCATCGGTGACCTGTCCGGCGGCCGCCCGCTCACCGCCGTCGCCTACGCCGCCTTCACCTCCCGCGAGCTGCTCGCCACGCTCCAGATCCCGCCGCGGACCTTCCTCGCCTTTGCTGTCACCCTCGAGGAGCACTACATCCGCGACAACCCCTTCCACAACTCCCTGCACGCCGCCGACGTGGCGCAGTCCACGCACGTGCTGCTCAACACGGCCGCGCTCGACGCCGTCTTCACGCCGCTCGAGGTGTGCGCCGCGCTGTTCGCCGCGTGCGTGCACGACGTCGACCACCCCGGCCTCACCAACCAGTTCCTCGTCAACTCGAGCTCGGAGCTCGCGCTCATGTACAACGACGAGTCCGTGCTCGAAAACCACCACCTCGCGGTCGCCTTCAAGCTGCTGCAGAACGACGGCTGCGACATCTTCGTCAATCTCCACAAGAAGCAGCGGCAGACGCTGCGCAAGATGGTCATCGACATGGTGCTGTCGACCGACATGTCCAAGCACATGAGCCTGCTCGCCGACCTCAAGACGATGGTGGAGACGAAGAAGGTGGCCGGCAGTGGCGTGCTTCTGCTGGACAACTACACGGATAGGATACAGGTGCTGGAGAACCTCGTGCACTGCGCCGACCTCAGCAACCCGACGAAGCCGCTGCCTCTGTACAAGCGGTGGGTGAGCCTGCTGATGGAGGAGTTCTTCCAGCAGGGCGACCGCGAGCGGGAGCAGGGCATGGACATCAGCCCGATGTGCGACCGCCAGAACGCGACTATAGAGAAGTCGCAGGTCGGGTTCATCGACTACATCGTGCACCCGCTGTGGGAGACGTGGGCGGACCTGGTGCACCCCGACGCGCAGGACATCCTCGACACGCTGGAGGAGAACCGCGACTACTACCAGAGCATGATCCCGCCCTCGCCGCCGCCCGCGCCCGCCACGCACTCTGGCGCGCACTCGGCCGCCGACGACGACAGACCCGAACAAATTAGATTTCAAGTGAGTACTTCGTTGTGTTTTCCCCGCAACTAAATAATGGGCATAGCTAGTGTTAAAACCCCACCAAATAAGTTACATGCGATCACATCTTATTCGATAACGCAGAACAATTATTATAATCTGTTTCAATAAAACTTTAAATGCGTACCAAACAGCTCACCTAAGAATATCACAAGAACTGAATAACCCATTGAAGACTAATACCGACATCACAGTTCACAACAATTATTAAAAGAGAATAGTTGGGACTAATTTCCCCGTTTCCTCGTTTCCAGGTAACGCTCGAGGAGGGCGAAGGCTCGGAGGAGTGCGAGGGCGAGGGCGACGGTGGGATGTGACGGAAACTACTGGGAATATGCAAGAAACTCTCAGAGAAGATGCAGGTGTGGTGGAAGCTCTGGCAGTAGCCCGCAGCCGGCAGAGTGGCGAGACTTCCCGACTCCTGGAAACTTAGCGTGACCACAGTAGAACGCAGAAGGCAGAATCTAGAGACACAGGTCTATCGGTCTGTCGCTTCGCCCGAAAGAGAAAATCTATCGTGGCCATGCTAAGCCGTTGGATACTAATTGTTGACGCTTACGTCGGAATGGAACGATCCGTTGCATCGTCACGTTTCGACGACTCCCTATATTTTGTGATGATCACGCAATGTTGTATAGTTACCTAATGATATAATATGTCCCTCCAACGACCTAACACTCGGTCGCGTAGTTTCGTTTGTCTAACCAAAGATGTTCGAATTATGTTCACTTTCGATATCCGTGAGTAGTCTTCGATTCGTAAAGTTAACGTCGTTTAGATAGATTTAGTCGCCTCCATCGATGTCGAGCCGACTAAGTAAGTATATTGAAAACGCTTATTAATTGGTATGAAAGGGTAATTTATAATGTCATATCATCCACGTTTCTCATATTTAATACGGGTTTGCGATAGTGTTATTCACCAAATCGTAGGTATTAACATGATAGGTATCCTATGTATAATATTTTAAGGTAAATTTTTGAAAACGCCTTTCGAGAGTTGTCGTGTCTTTCCGAACGGCGGCCGTCGTTCGTTCGTCGTGCCGCCGTCCCGTCGGATAGAGCTTCTCGTTTCGTAGCCTGGCCTTGTACCATGAAACTGTTTTGAGACTCAAACAATCGTACGAGAATGTTGCGTCCTACTCTTACAAACGTGAAATGACGTTGTTAGAGCAGGACGCGACATTCTCGTCCGATTGTTTGAGTCTCAAAACGGTTTCGTAGTAGGCCTACTGTAGCGCCTCATCTCGTCGCGAATCGCTGGCGATTCGGTTCACCCTTTAGAGTATCTAATGTATATTATGAATTTGTTTTTATACAATTTTTCCTAAGCTCGAGAGAATATTAATTATATTTAGATATTTGTGATAACTAACCGCTTGAGATCTTGATTACGGTTGACTTAACATGCATGGTTTATACTAATTTTCGTCTTTTCGGACAATATTTCGCTCGAATAAGTTGCAAATCGTCCGAGCCCGGGGCCTGCAATACCTGAAAACTCGTAGCACAATAATAATCATTCACTCATTTATTTGTAACTCATTTCAAAGTACCCACTACCCAGTAGTATATTACGTATCATACGGCGTCCAGACTTGCGACGCAAAGTCTTGGGGAAGTGACTAGTGAGTCTATGGTAGGAAGTCTCGCGTAAAAGCGAGCACTCAAGACGCGTTCACAAAGCTTCGCGACAAGAGTCTGGACGCTAAAATCTCGTCTTTGCCTAGAATGAGTTGATCTCCAGACCGAGCCTGAGATTTTGTCGTTTGATGCTCTCATCGATCGGTGTTGTTTATATGTACATTGTCTATATCGGGGTAGTTTGTGACGCGGCAGTTATCTTGTGCAGCTAATTTCACTGCGTATACTCCCTGTACCTTTGAATTTGTGTTCGACGCATATTTGTATAGGTACTCTAGTTTCGAGAGCTGGTCTCTGTTTGCGCTGAACTGTCGTTTTTTTTTTTTGCTTTTCATCGTTGAAATACCTCACCGAAAGTATTATATTTTGAAATCATCCGCTCCATCGTTCATCTGTATAGAATGAAGGTCCAATGTACATTGTTTTTGTAGGTATATTAAGAAATTTCGGCGACCGTTGATGAGTATAAATATGTACGCGATGTTGCCAGGTCTATAATGTTTAAAAGCATAGATTAAAATTAATGTGTCGGATGAGGACAAAAAATGAAAGCGCTTATAATATCTTAAATAAATTGTGTGTAATAGAATCATTACGCTTAGAGACGTTTGTGTTATATACAGAGTATGTATGTAAATTACCTTGATTAATATTTGTACCTACTATTAGATCTGTGCTATGTACCTACATGTATTATCGTACGTCGTCTCTATAATACTTTCTCAGATATTTTTATATACATTTTACATAGGTTTAAAGAGGGACATTTAATTTTAAATTTAAATAAAATAGCTTGAATCTTCTCCTGTTACTTTAATAATTATAATAGATCGTTAAAATATATGAATCGGTGTCATTGAGATATAACCGTTAAATGATAATTCACATCTGAGGAGTAATATAGATGCGAGTGTAAAATTTTAGCCAAATTTATAGGCTTTGTAAACACCGATTATACCTTAACAAACTTATGTGTAACTAGCTTGTATTACGACGGTTTGAAGTATGAATATCGTATTATTGGTGTACACTACATTAGTACGACGTGCTGTATATATACGTTGAGTTGTATTCTCCTGCGTTGTATTCAGTGACGACACCTAGCTAACAACCAAAGAAAATTAATTTCATAAATTTTTCTATGGACATCTGGAATGTCGTTTTTTTATTCGAATACTTAAGATTTGTTGTAAGTATCACCGATAATCTTCAGTGTCATATATGTTTGTCAGTATGAACTAACTGCATACCTAGTTTGATATCGAGTTGGATTGTGCAATGCTGGACATTTGCATAACTTATTATTTATGTTTAAAAATAAATAATAGCTTGTAATAGTTTAAAGTAATGTTTGAGTTGAATTAAAGAATATTAATGTATTTAGAATAAAAAAATTGAAACTCATTCACATCTTTTATTTACATCCCTGTAGGCTGCTAAGAAACTGCTTGCTGTCTTGACGAGAAATAACTAACTAGGTAACTAACGCTTGCTTAGTGCATTAGGTATTTACCTTCCTACAGACAGTGGCGGGGCAACAACTAAATTTTATGTAGGCGAGATGAGATATATTTTGCGAGGCCCCCTGATAGATTTACTTACAAAAAGAGTAAGTATAAAAATATTGTGGGTAGACGTGAAAATTTTGTTTGGTACCAGGAGATCAGAACAGACATGAAGTTTAAATATTATTATGCGTAGTTGATTAAGTAACGTTTTACTGAGTTGACATTTTTAAATTTGAGGGTAGACGCACGAAGCTAAAACAAAGGGTAGACGTGAAAATGTTCGTTTAGTACCAGGAGCACAGAACAGACGTGAAGTTTAGATAAATATGCGTAGTATGAAGCTTTCCTTTTACTATTTTGACATTTTAAATTTGAGGGTAGAAGCGAAAAATATTCGTTTGGTACCAGGAGACCAGAATAAACATGAAGTTTTTAGGTTGGGTTGCACCGGAGGCGTGGTTAAAGTTAAAGTTATGGTTATAGTTAGGGCTAAATTTAACTTTAATTTTGACCGGAGAAATTGACAGATGACAGCTGGTCCAACAAGGTTATAAATGAACGTGGGCGGGGGCGCTGCTGGTAAAGAACTGTCAAAAATGGCGTTTTTGTATGATGACAGCGTTAGTTCCTTTTTTCGCCACGTGCATTTAAAACCTTGTCGAGCTCTATGGTTATGGTTAAATATGGCGTCTTGATGGCGTCCATTTTTAACTTTAACCAAAGATTTGACATTTTGCATTGTAGTTACAGTTATAGTTAAAGTAATAAGTTGGTGCAACCCACCCTAAACCGTCCAGAGCCCAATTAATATCGCTTTTAGTATGATAAGTATATAAGGTTTTCCCTCGCACAGCTCAGGGGCTAAATAATATGGAGTTCCGATAACAGTTGATGTCTTCTTTGCTTAAAATTAAAATAACGAATGGCCGCACTCAGAGAGATTTCAAGATTACTTTAATATTTTAACGGAGATTTTATTTGTCAAAATCTCCGTTAAAATATCCTGAGCCCGTAGTAGGTAAGCCTGGAAGAAGCTTGGTGTTCTTAACAGAGCGAGACAGTAGCTATTTCAGTCCGGAGTCCGGACCAACGCCTACAACTTAGAAAGCGCAGGTTCGTCCTCATATGGAATTTTGTTCTCATCTCTGGGCAGGAGCGCTAAAATACCAACTGCTTCCTCTGGATCACTTCCAACGATGGACCGCTCGAATTATTGACTGCCATAGTGCCCATAGTGTTTCAAACAGGCTGGACGGTGGACCCCTTACAATAATTACGCTGAGATGTATAATCACTCTGCATCCTCTATCGGTTTTACCACGGGGAGTGCAGCTCTGAGGAATTGTTCAGAATACCTCCTGCAACTTTTCGCCATCGCCGCACGTGAAAAATATACCATCCTCATCACCTTGATGAACTTCAGGGAACGAACTGTCACCTGCTGGTATTTCCGGACCAATGCGACCTGCAAACCTTCAAGAAGAGAGCGTATTCCCTCTTAAAAGGCCGACACCTGCAGCTCTTCTGTGCTCGCTCGAGTGTCCATGGGCGACGGTAGTAATCATTAGTAATTGCTTTCCATCAGGTGACCCGTTTGCCCGTTTGCCCCTTATGTCTTAAAAATAAATTACTGCCAAACTCTTCATAAAGTTAAAGTAGTATTTGTGAAATCTTTTAATAAAATCCATTTTAAAACATTGTGAAAGCTTGTAAATCAAAGAACCACTTTTTTCTCTTTTGTGTTTGATCGTCGTAACTACCCCCTGCAATATTCCATAATATCATATTTATAATAATTTAATAATGTTGAGGGTAGAATGAATGTCTGTGAGCGCCATCTATTGTTGTAAAACTTGTTCATTTACTTATCGCTAGGTAGCGCTTTATTAGTACCTACTTAGTTTTTTACCTGTTGTGTATGGCAAGTTGCCACTACCCTCAAAATTATTAAATTATTTTAATATTATGGAATATTGCAAAGGGTAGTTAGATTTTTTGTATTTAGTAGATATCGATCAAAAGCAACAGAGAAAAAGTGGTTCTTTGATTGACAAGCTTTTATTACAATGTTTTTAAATGGATTTTATTAAAAGATTTCACAAATACAATTTGAAGATTATAAAAACAATAGGAAAAGGAACCTACGGGTACGTCTTTACTCTTTAATGAAAACCGATATTATATAGACTCTGATAACTAACACCTAAGTCCTAACTTTTAAAAATGTTTATAGGAATGTGTACTTATGTGAAAAGAAGAAAAATGGAGGCTTAACTATAATAAAAGACATAGAATTAAACAATAAAATTCAGAATCATAAAAAGGTATTGAATGATCATTTGATTGCTTACCTAGTTATTTAGAATTTTCAAAGAAACTGTTTAACTATAGTCTATCAGTAAATAACTTACATATAAATCTTTTAAATCCCTCAGCTAACTTACCTAATTTGTTAGTGCATTTCTTTTTTCCGATATACTTAACAAATATTATATTAGCTGTGATATTAGTAACACAAGATAACAAATTGTTATAATTAAGTAACATTTATTTTGCCTAACCGGTGGTAGGCACCGTAGCTAATATTAACATTCTGAAAGTATTTCCTTAAAATCTACTCAGAAATAAAACATTTTTTTTTTTTTTTTTAATTTTCCTACGGACATTGTCTTTTAACGATTAACTTTTCCCAGGATATTGCAAATGAAGTAAAGATATTATCGGCGTTGAAACATCCCAATATAATAAAGTTCTACAAATACTATTACATTGACAAGTATGTGATGATATCTATGGAGTATGCGACAAACGGTAGTCTAGCCGAATACATGTTTGATCTGTGTCCTAAGTTTCTGGAGCAACAGGTACGGTATGCTATACTTATACCCTGTTACTAATAAAGCTTTACATTGTTTTATCCTGGTATGACACATTTAAATGTACTCGTATGTACCTAGTAGTTCTCGCTATGAGGTAGTTAGGTGTCTTAAGCCATGAGATAGGTACAATAAATAACAGTATGTTAAAAATTAATATGAAATTTTGTTGTGACTCGTTTAGTTGTTTAGACTATAGTAGAAGTTTATACTTAACTAGCCTTGAACATAACGCGAATAAGTACATTGTGTCAATATTTATTATTTTCTAGATAATAATGAATTATTATTTATTTTAGGAGATACTTTTATACTTCTGCCAAATATTATTGGGGGTAGACTACCTGCATAAATTAAATATAATCCATCGTGACCTGAAAGCTGAAAATATTCTACTGACTGGCAAGAATGGAGTGCTTGTAAAAATTGGAGACTTTGGAATATCAAAAATGTTAGCAAGGTGAAGATAAATGACGTAGCAAGTAGCAACATCTTTATCATTTAATTATTACAGACGATTAACTTACTTTTATTTTAATGACAAGTGTGAGAGAAAATATATGAAGTTTTTGTCGAATTCTTCATCGTAAGAGTTCCTCCTCTGTATCAATATCAATTTAATTATTATTATACAATGATATTATATGAAAAATTGTTATTATATCTTAAAACGATATACGGCACACAGGGCCGCACAGGGACATTCAATATTTTTATTAATGAAGAGTTTGACAGTAAATGAATGGGAGCTTAGAATATAATTTTAACAAACGATATTTCAGTGCAAAGAAGACATCTACTGTTATCGGAACTCCATATTATTTAGCCCCTGAGCTGTGCGAGGGAAAACCGTACGATACTAAAAGCGATATTTGGGCTCTGGGCTGTTTATTGTATGAATTATGCACCCACAAACGAGCATTCGAGTCTGAGGTAATTTTTAGTTAATTGACTATAACCTATTCGTGTTAAGTTTGCAATAGATCATTCATCAATGCAAATGTCAAAGTTTATCAATGACCCGAAAGTCGTATACACGCGTGCTTACCAGTTACCTGCCGGCAGCTACGCTTTTTCAGCAACTGAGATTTGATTAGTTTAATATTTTGTATTACGATGCTTGATACTTACTATTAATTTTCTTAATTTAAAATGTTTGTTTTTTTAGACTCTAGTCGGCTTAGTAAAAGCGATTACCAGTGGAAGTGTACATCCAATTGACTCAAGCATTTACGACCGAGGCATCCAGGATTGTATAGACAGCATGCTATCAGTGTTGCCAGAAAAGAGGCCCGCTGTTACCGAACTAATGGCAAACAAAACTCTACTACCAATGATGTACACTGTGTGTTTAGACGCTGGCAACGACAATTTTCTATATTCAATTAAGACTGGACAACCTATAAATGTGATATGAATTATTAATGAATCTAATAAATGAAATAAAAAAAATAATTTATTAATAAAACTTTATTTGATTTTGACCTAATCGCTTCCAAGAAATAAGAAAATATTTCTTGTGTGTAGTGTAGTATCTGCTTTTTAGTAGATTCTGTTCTTACCAGCTTAAAAATAATTAAAGTTGTAGTAAACCGTTCTTACAGCTAAATATCTTAAGACTCACACTCGACTGACTCTAAAACTCAAGATCAAGGAATATCTGTTCTTCCAGCGAGGTGACAACAGTTATTGCCCATTTGTCTGATCAGTCTCCATTTCTTCGTACTCCTCTTCTGAAAATATAGGATCATAAAAAGTAATTAGTAAGTTATTTATACACGCATGTTCTTTCGAAAACATTGTAAATCTAATAAAACCCAGTACAAACATTAATGAAAGCCTAATATTGTGTGAAATGTATCTAAAAAGGTACCTTTCGCTGACTGATTTTTATAATCTTAACTAAAGAATAATCGGTATTGCGCTTTCCACATTCACAGTTATTAGAATGTATAATGTAACAGCAATCTATGTGGAAAGACAAAATCCAAACAAACCAGATTTTTCGTGGTACATATCAATCCAAGTCCAATTATGCTGAAAAATTATGTTGAAATAGACCCTTAAAGTAATGAGTCCTATCTTACGTTGTCCTGTTTGCTGGTTGGCTGGTTGTAGAGGTTTTTGTCCAGGGATCTGCCCCGACTGGAGCATTCTCGTTAGGCGCTCAACTTCATGTAGTGATGAAGCATTCTTAATAGCCTCGCGTATCTTATGTATCTCTTGAGGTGTGAGATCTAGAAGAGACAGGAGGGATAATTAGGTAAATAAATTAATTTATTATTTTTAAATAAACCAGGAAGCCAGGAAGCAAGCAGTCAGATAACCAGCCAGTATGTAATTAGAACAATTTTTTTTTTCAGAATTTCAATAATCATCTATAAGTGCCATGGTCGAGAACGTTAGAAAAGGCATTCCATACAATCGTCAGCTCTAAAATGTGTCACCCTCGAAATGAGTGAGCTCACTCATCTGAGAGCAGTGTGCCTTAGGACGCGGTAATAGCCGGACGTGTTTAATTCATTAATTACCGCGTGGTTTTTCGCTACTTTTCGCTCCAGAATGCCGTCATGTGCCTTCCGACAGTGCAGTAACAAAACGAGGAATACAAATAAAGCCAAAGGTGTAATATTTCACACGTAATTACTAAGATTTTATTAATATTTAAATTATTGTCTTCCATTTTAAGAGAAAAATCACAGCGAAGCGTAAAATGAGCGAAAGAGAAAGTAGTATATGATATTAGTGTAAGACAAAAAAGGACAACAATATTTTCTCGATTCGATTAAAGCGTAAAATGAGCGAAAGAGAAAGTAGTATATGCTATTACTGTAAGACAAAAAAGGACGACAATATTTTCTCGATATACATTTTGCATGCAAAAACATTGCTACAGTTTTGACGGCATACGTCATATCTAAGTATTTTGACATCGTTGTGGTCGTCAAATTGCGGCGTCAAATTGTAGATGTGTGGCCCACGATAAAGTAAATTATTTCAATAGTCAAATATACCAGACAATGGTTAAAATTACGGCATATTTAACGATAAACATAACCAGCCAATTTTGGATGGTTATCGTTAATGTTCAGTTAACAAATGTCATAATAATAACCTAATCCAGTTGTTTTATGGTGTGGTGCAACTCACTCATAGGGCCTGATTACACCTACCGAGTAGACCACCTATCGACCAATAAAATTGGCCGAGAGTACTGTCTCGTTTACTGTACTCGGTAGGTGTAAAAAAGGCATTAGTGCGGAACCACTCTTGGAGCGCCCTTCACGTATTCTGTGGCCCGGTGCTGACAGTAAGTAACGACCGCTGATCTACTACTTAACACGTTCGCTGCGTTATAAGGCTTAAAGTGCGGAGGCGAGAAACGGCGAACTTCCCCTGGTGCGGGGGCTGTATAATGAGTATTTTTGTATGTTAAATTGTTACTTCATAAAGCATTAAAATCATGCTAAGGTCTTTCGACCTGATAACGCACTGATTGATATTTTTTTCCATTCCTTGCGGGTAACGGGTCGAAAGACCCGTTATAGATCACTGGGTCGATCCACCCCTTTCCGCACTGGTATAGGTAATTGAATTGTTTACTTCATATTAGTGTTGTGACGTAATTATCGGGAGTGGTACGGTAGTGCATTTACACAGTCATTTGTTTACGTTTTGAGATATTTTATTGGTCTTAAATCATTAATAATACCTTGGCCAAATAAACAATGTAGAAAAATGCTTGAATAATTGTTTCAGCAAGGAAGAAATCGTGAAAGTGAACGTTCTGATATAGATTATTTGAAAAATGACAAAAAAAAATAAGTCACAGCAAAATCCTTACTGGCCTGTTATTTTTTCAAAATAACAGGCCAGATATTTATGTTTCTTCAATAAATGATATTAAAAACAATATGTCGATAACTTGTTTCCCATCACCAAAACTCCCTTAAATAAACCTACAATTCAGTGAGGTATCGGGTTACAAGACCTTACATATATTTTTGCATGTATCTCTCAAGTAAATAGTAGGAATCCAGGGCGAAGCCAGCACTATGAACACTAACTCTTCTACGATCGATATTGATCGGTGGATTTCCAAATTTTTAAGTTTTCGCATAGTTACAGTAAGGTATCGGTCGATACCTTACTGGGTCAATAAGCCCTATACCGTAGCGGCGGAGAGTTTAAGTATAAGGCGAATCGGCCTGATTACGCACCATATAAAACACCGTCTCTTTTAGTCCCGCAGCGAAGGTGTTAATAAATACATACATAATACTTACTGGTAACTTTAGGATCAGGCATGTTCCCTCCAGGTACAAAGGTTTTGGCTTTTTTGCTAATTTCCTTCTGTAGTTCTTTCCCTTTCTTACTCTTGAATAGTGTATTAGCTTCCTCTCTTTCCTTTTGTTTTATTTTTCTGAAGTCCAGTAATCTAAGTTCAGGCAGTTTGAATGCCACATAAGCTCTGAAAATTTTGATATATATGTTCTGAATTAATGCTTCAACTCCCAAGAGGCCACAGCCACGAGAACAATAGATTTCCAAGAATCCGCGATCGAAGGATTAATACAGATACAAGTAAAAAGTGATCTAAACTAAACAGATGCTATAATCATAAAAAAGCTAGTCTTTTACAATCATACTGGCTATAAAAAAACTCTTTTTTTTCCACAGAAAGACACTTTGTTACAAACAATTTCAATTAATCAGAATTGAATCAGAATCAGAATTTACTTATTGCTACAAACAATTGAAATAGAAACAGGTGCCAGGAGAGAGGAAAAATTTAGCTCTAGAGCTACATTTTTCCATCCGTCCTCAATCCATCAATCAATCCATTGATTCTAGAGTTAGATTTGTTTGTAAAGAAATGCGAAAATTTGTCTGTCGACTGTCTGCTGTTCACACTCAAACCCCTTTTTTTTTTTAAAGAAGGCAGGTCGCTGTAGCCCTGACGTCACTGCGACCCATGAGGATCTATTGTGACTCCTTCGTACTAGAGTATCATCCCCAACCCAATACTGCTCATAAATTGAACGATATGGTTGGGGTTGGTGCCACGAATTTCCTCTGTGGACGAGTATTCGTGGCGACCAAGGTGCCTGTTCCTGCTCTGTAGTAGAGCAGGGCAGTCGAGGAGAAGGTGAATAGGTGTTTCATCCTCCTCCTCACAGAATCTGCAAGTTGTTATGTTACAAATACCCATTCTGTTTAGGTGTTTGTTGAGCTTGCAGTGCCCAGTTAGGCTTCTGGTAAGGATTCTTAATTGGTTCCTACCCAAGGTGAGCACTAATTCTGACTGTTTCTTGTTGAAGTCAGGAATTAGTGCCTTGGAGTTTTCAAGGCCAGGGGTCTCCGCCCATTGCTTCCTGCATAGTCTGTGACCCCATTCCTTGAGCACTTGCTTTGTGGTACTGGGAGTTATACCACAGACTCATTCCGGACCATATATGAGACTCTCGGCCCCAAGCCTAGCCAGTTCGTCTGCGGTTTCATTGCCGGGGACGTTGCTGTGGCCCGGGACCCATACTAGGCGGATGTTGTTGTTCCTTCCTAGCATGTTTAACGTCTCAACGCATTCTAGAACTAATTTGGACGAGACTTCTGCGGCAGTCAGTGCTTTAAGTGTGGCTTGACTATCGGAGAAGATAAAAACGTTTTTATTAACTAGGGCCATCTCCAGGCTTTCTAGTGAACAACCGAGGATAGCGAAGACTTCAGCCTGAAACACGGTCGCAAACTTCCCCAAACTGGCGTATTTGCCTTTTGGTGGCCTGCCCCCGTAGAATCCGGCTCCCGCACGTTTGTCTTTCCTTGATCCATCCGTGAACCAAACTATGTCGCTAGGGCGGACATCGATTGGGATTTTTCTTTCCCAGTCCTCCCTGGAAGGTATAAAAACCTGGTACTGCTTCGAAAAGCTATACACCTTGCTCATGGCATCTGATGGCATGGCCATGATAGGTGATTCACTGAGAGACTGTTCCAGCTGTCGAAATGGGGTGGAGACCCAATTCGTCCTACCCGCCGTCCTGGCCCTGAGAGCCACCTTTTTGGCCTCCATCTGAACAAGCAGAGGAAGCGGAGTTAAGTTGATCAGGGCCTCGAGGGAAGCGGTGGGTGTTGACGAGAGTGCACCCGTGATTATTAGACATGCCAGTCTCTGTACACTGTTTAGTCTTTTATTACAGTTTCATTGTTCAGCCTTTTTATGCCACACTGCGCAGCCATATGTGGTAATCGGTCTCACTACGGCTGTATATAGCCATAGCATTGCCTTCGGCCGAATACCCCATTTAGAGCTGACAAGCTTCCAACAGGGACCCAGAGCACATCTAGCCTTTTTCGTAATATACTCGATGTGCTTATTCCAAGTGAGTCCTTTGTCTAGGATTACTCCTAGATATTTGACATCACCCGCAAACTTAATAGTTTTCCCGAAGAGTGTTGGGGGTCTTAGTCCCTCCAACTTCCTCTTTTTGGTGAAAGGTATCAAGACCGTCTTATCAGCGTTTACTGTTAGCTTGACCCTTTGGCACCAATCCTCGACGACTCTTAGTGCTGACTGCATCAACCCAGCGATCACTGATGCGCATTTTCCCACCACCATAATCGCCAGGTCGTCAGCGTACCCTTGAGCATAGTAACCTATGAGGTTCAGTTCCCTTAGTAGCTCATCCACTACCAGGGACCATTCCAGGGGTAACAGCACACCTCCTTGTGGGCAACCTTGTGTCAGCCTGATTTTGAGTGTCAGATCCATAATAGTCGATGAGGCTACCCTATTGTCGAGCGTGGCTTTGATCCATTTCCTAGTTGTTGGATCTATATTCTTTGAAGCCAGGCCATTTGTGATAGAGCTACTCAAACCCCTAAACCGATTTTTATGAATTTGGTATGGGGATACTTTGTGTCCCGGGAAAGAACATTGGATACTTTTTATCCAGGAAAAATGTATGGTTTCTGCTCGATACAATTTTGGTGCAATAAATCAACTACATAGTCATAAAGTCAAGAATATGTTGTTGTTACCTGTAATGATTTTTGTTGGCCACGGGATTGTGCATTAATGAAAGTGTCCTCAGTTTAGGTAGTGTTGCCAACGGATCAAGATCACCCAGCTCCGTGATATTGTTGTTTGTCAATATAAGTGACTCCAAATTGGGTAAATACTGTTCCAGGTTCTCTCCGATACGGCTGTTAAAGAAATACAGTAGATAAGTTCTATAAGAGAGTAAATCCTTTCTTCTAAATACTAGTTTGTTAGTCAAATGAAATAAAATAAAATTGTATGTGAAGATATAAAGTGACTGGAACAACCAAATTACTAAAAGTATTTTGTTGAATTTCTATATGATGGTCCTTTAGGATCTGAAGTAGTACATAGATTAATTTTTATCATGAGAAAGTGTCATTAGAAAAAGTTGCCCGCTGTTCCAACAGAGTTAAAGATGCAATAGTATTTTTGCTGTTGGAAGAGCAAGTAGATAAACAATAAAACTACTTACACGATCCTATTGTTATTTAAAAGTAAACATTTTAGTCTCTTCAGTAATGGAAAGCCATCTAGTTTTCGAATATCGTTATCAGAAAAGTCGATAGTATCAAACTGATCTAAGGTAGCTCCCATATTTTCGATCTGTGGTATCTTGTAACCTACAAATAAATAAAATTAACGCAATAAAATCTCTATTAATAGCTGAGGAAATGTGATTAAGGCGCCAAGAAATAAGTATTTTATGGAAACAAGCTAACCTCTAAGATCTAATTCGCGATCTCTACAGGGGTTCATGTACTGCATAGAGTTCTGTATAAGTTCAACCGTAAGCTTAACCATTTTGATTTACTATACTTTATCTCCTTATTATTAAGTAATAAACAATATTTTCACGTTAATCTAGTTTTTAAACTAAACTCATACGCCGCGTTCACAAATGACAACTCACAACATACACATTTCACAACCATGATTTTTTTTTTAATTCGTCCCGGTCGGGACAGGCAAAGGGAGCATTGCCCATACAGCCATTTCTATAATCTATGTTCACAAACATGAAACAACTATACTTCGCCTTCTTCTTATTTCGTTTTTTTTTATTTGTGGACGCAGGGTGCGGTGCAAGGAATTTAGAGTCAAGCTTGACTCTAAATTCCTTGGTGCGGTGATTAGGTTATTGCCCATTGCCCCAGACTCCAGACCTAAGTCCAGACCTAATCACCTAAACATTTCACTTGTAGGTTCTAGAATCTAGATCGTTATTTGCTGACTAGAGTCTGGACTTTACAACTGAGATAAAAAACATTGCTATGTATATAAAGATACATAGGTATTTCTTGTTACTGTACGTCCATGCGGTATCGGCCGTATTCCGTAATATATCACGTACCGTATATCATTACAAGAAATATTGCTTTAAACCAGGGCTTCATAACGTTATCGAATTTCAGAAAAAAAAACGTTACATACCGTTATTTTCATAATGGTAGCCAGATAACGGTATTTTTTAACGATATCTAGTAACATAACGAAAAAATACCGTTATAAAAATATTGACACAACTGGTTACTACGCCTACGCGAATCCCAAATGTGGATGGTCAGAATCCTTCCTTGTTGGACCTCCTGCTGACTTCAAATCCTGACGGCTACCAAATATCCGTAACCGCACCACTTGGTTCATCGGATCATTGCCTTGTTAGGAGTTCTGTGCCACTTACGACGGTGATAAGACAGCGTTTTGTTAAATACCGTCGTGTGTGGCACTTCAAGTCAGCAGACTGGGATGGGATGCGGTCGTTTTTTGCATCTGATCCTTGGGGGCACGTGTGCTTCTCGCCGGATGATCCCGACAACACTGCCAACTCTGTTGCCGATGTGGTGATGCAGGGGATGGAACTTTTCATTCCGACTTCTGTAGTGCCAATTGGCGGCAGATTTCGCCCCTGGTTTGATTCATCCCCCAAAAAAGCTTCTCGCCGAAAGCAGGAGGCTTACCAATCCTGGGCCAACGTAGTGTCTGCTCGGGATTTAAATAGGTACCAGCACATACAAAAAGGAGTACAACCTTGCCTCTAGGTCCCTCAAGAACTTACTCGGGCAAAGCAACAGCACGTCAATAGAATTGGCAAGAGACTTAAGCGCCTCCCCTCGGGAACCCGTGCATTCTGGTCTCTGGCCAAAGCTATTGAAGGAAATTTCTGCAAGCCAACCCTACCATCCCTACACGATCCCCAAAAAAGGTGATCGCTCAAATCCTTCCAACTACAGACCAATCGCTATAACTTCTCTCTTCTCGAAGTTAATGGAATCGATTATCAATAGCCAGCTTCTTCGATACTTGGACGGCCAAGGATTACAAAGCGACAAACAACATGAGTTCCGTAAGGGTCGCTCGGCTGGTGATCTCTTGACATACCTGACTCATCGTTGGGCTCAGGCAATTGAGTCGAAGGGAGAGGCATTGGCTGTTAGTTTGGACATTGCGAAGGCCTTTGATCGGGTTTGGCATAAAGCGCTGCTATCAAAGCTTCCATCATACGGGCTGCCTGAGAAATTATGTAAGTGGGTCACTAGTTTCTTAGCAGACAAAAGCATAAAGGTCGTAGTTGACGGCGAATGCTTGGAAACTCAGTCTGTTGATGCTGGTGTCCCTCAGGGCTGTGTGCTATCACCTACTCTATTCATACTGCATATGAATGACATGCAGGCAGGGGCGCCAAAATACCAACTGCTCCCTCTGGATTGTATCCAACGAATGGCCGCTCGAATTATTGACTGCCACAGTGTTTCAAACAGCTTGGACCCCTTGGAATTACGCCGAGATGTAGCTTCACTCTGCATCCTCTATCGGTTGTATCACGGGGAGTGCTCTGAGGAATTGTTCGGAATCATACCACCTGCAACTTTTCGCTATCGTCCCACGCGAAAAACATACCATCCTCATCACCTTGATGAGTGGCAGTCTTCCACACTGCGTTTTTCGCGTAACTATCTGCGGCGCACTGTAAAACTCTAAAATTAACTGTCACCAGCAGTATTTCCGGACCTATATGACCTGCAAACCTTCAAGAAAAGAGCGTATGCCTTCTTAAAAGGCTGGCAACGCACCTGCAGCTCTTCTGATGTTGCGAGTGTCTGTGGGATACGCGTGGCCACCACAAAGGAAGATCTTCCGACCGAGCGAGGTGTTATGCTCGGTCAGGCCGGAGCCCACGTGATATATATCAGCTGTCGTATATATACCGACGCGCTCAGAAAACTTCGATAGCGCGATGCAGGAATGTTAGGCGAATTGTGGGTACCGCCACATCACTCCCCCCCGAAGACCGGAGGTCGAATCTTGAAGTGCTTGAGTCGCCAGTGCCAGTGAGTTCCAGTGAGTCGGAACTGTTGCAGTGAGTCCCAGTGGGTCGGAACTGTAAGCTGCTGCACGGGATCCAGTGAGTCGGATAAGCTGCCGTGCTGGGCCGATGCTATGTGCTGACCAGGAGAGATGTGCTCTGCTTGCTGACCGGTCGGTGTAGTGAGAAAGCCCGATGATGCCGATGCGGAGTCGCCCAGGCCGCGGTACATTGCGGCTAGTGGACGAGGTACCCGATGAGGCGATGCTGGCTGGCGCGGTGCGGAGGGGCGGAGAGTGATGATGATGATGAGAAGGAGGCGTGTTCTGTCGAGGGTCACCAATGTAAGAACTGATTGTTAGTTCCTTACGTTACAGGTCCATAAATGAAATACAGAGTCCAGAAATACTTTTTCGTTTATTCACCACATCTTAGCCATTGTCACAATTATTCACAAGTTATTTCACAATAATTAAGTTCAATACAATTTATTATCGCCAGAATACCGCAAGAACATCAAAACGTAAAGAAAACTCAAAACATCAAAACTAACGTCAACATTTGAAACCCAAGCTTTCGCGCACCTTTATTTTTAATTTCGACTAAATATGTACCATGAAGTTCCTACATAAGGAGGATGCATGCATGATAGTTGCAGGAGCTGCCACATCACTCCCCTGCCGAGACCGGTTCACGGTCGATAGTGTTTTGGAAAACGTACGTGTCTACCGCTTCGCGTGACCTTTTCTTTTTCAGGTGCTGCTGGGACAACTGGCTTGGATGGAGTGGTTGCTGCTGCTGGAATGACCGATTTCGCTGGAGCGAATGTTTTTGGGATAAGTATATCGCTCTTTGCGCTATCTTTGCTTGGCAGGTAAGCTGGTTTGATTCTGTCTATTGTGACTGTCATCTCCTTACCTTGCACAAGTAGGTTGAACGTCTTGGGACTTCTGGTCAAAACTTTGTAGGGCCCTGTGTATGGTGATTGTAATGGACGCTTTTCAGGACCTCGGCGCAGAAAAACATATTCTGAAGACCATATGTCTTTTGGAATATAGAAAACGCGATTTAAAGCGTGATTCGAAGCTGGTGTTGGTGCAAGGCAAGTGAAACATTTTCGTAGTCGTTCTACGTAGTCTGACTGATCCAGTACCAATGCAGTTGATGGGGCGAAAAACTCTCCAGGTAACCTCAATGGTTCGCCATAGAGTAGTTCTGCTGCGGATGCTTTTATGTCTTCCTTCCAGGCTGCTCTCATTCCAAGTAGGACCCATGGCAGTGCCTCTGACCAATCTGCCGTATTGTGACAGACCAAAGCTGCTTTCAGCTGTCGATGTAGCCGCTCCACCATTCCATTGCACTGTGGATGGTATGCTGTGGTGGGGCGATGTTCGGCACCTATTATTTCGGCTAGGCGCTTGAAGAGCTGTGACTGAAACTGCTGACCTCGATCTGTCGTGATGGTGGCGGGGCATCCGAATCGTGATACCCATCCGGAGACGAAGGTTTGTGCGCACGTCTCGGCTGTGATGTCAGCTATTGGGTAGACCTCGGGCCAGCGTGTGTAGCGGTCTATGGCGGTCAAACAGTACCTGTAACCATTAGAATAAGGTAGTGGTCCTATTAAGTCGATGTGGACTTGGGAAAAGCGTTGGGAAGGAATTGGGAAAGAGGATAAAGGAGAGGATGTGTGGCGGGTTATTTTAGAAATCTGGCAATCCGTGCATTCTTTTGCCCATCTACGGCAATCCTTTTGCATTCCAGACCATACAAATCTTTCTCCGACCAGTTTTGCAGATGCTGATGATCCAGGATGACCCAGCTCATGTATTTTTGAGAAGATTTGCTTCCGGTATTTTGGTGTTATGTATGGCCGGATTCTCCCTATAGAAACGTCACAGTATACATCATTGTGTTTTTCAAAGATTAGAGCTGTTGCAGTCTTCAGCAGATTTTGTAATGGGCGACGTAGTTGCTTACAATCAGTGACCCGTTGGCTCGTTAGCCCCCTTATTTAATTAAAAAAACCGGTAAATATAATGATATTTTCTGGTATCACGTATCAGGTATGCGACGTTGCCAGCTCGACGTGCACCAAATATCACTCGCAGCATTCACAAACTACTACTGCGATTTGGCCTATTACACCATCAATATTATCACGGAATCGTAATTTTTTTTTCGTGATTAACGCGTGTAATATGCCCCAATAACATCTAAAAGTATCGATATTATTGTACCGAAATAAAATATCAATAACAGTACCTATAAAATATATACCGGTATACACCCAAATACCGGTATTTATATCGATATCCGTACCGATACCAAAAAAATATCACTTCTCTTCCAGTCCCTGCTTGTGAATCGCGTGATTCTAGAATCATGATAATATTGATGCGTGTAATACCTGCCATTGAGGTTATAGCCCGGATTCAGACACTACGATGTTCAATGTTGCCACTTTTTTGACAGACTATAGGTATAGATTAAATATATATTTAATCTGTGCTTTTAGAAATGAATTTAATTGACAGTAATTGTCATATTTTAAAAAAAGAAGAAAAAGAAGATCATTTTTTATCTGACAGGTGTAAAAAAATCTTGAAAATTGGATTATTTTTACCGTTTCCGATCCGAAATCGGAAATTGTTTGGGGTAGCGTTTGGGTAAAAGCGATAGAGGGAATACTACATAGAAAGTAGATACCCACTATAAGCATCCAAAATGGGTAACTTTCTCGCTACCCATTATACCCGTGATATAGGGCTGCAGATGGATGATAAACCAACTTTTGGTGCACAAGATGGATTTTCGTTCAATCGCCAAGAGCGAGGTATTAACCTACACTGTCTAGTTTATTATTAACACATGCCTAGCCATCAAATACCTAAGTTATAACAAATTGCTTCCAATAAAGAATTAGTTACATAACATTTAACAATGATGTTATTGTTAAGAACATCATCTTTTTCAGAAATGATTGCCAAGGAGGAGGATCTTATATCTGCTAGAATACCACCTAAATTTAGAGACTACTGCGCCCATCATCTTCTTGATTATCAAGTATGCCGTTACAAGAACATGCCTTTGTTATATCGGTGTGCACATGAGAGACATACTTATTTGAATTGTGAACACCAAGAGTGAGTAAAAATTGATTACAAAAAAAAGGAAGTTACAAAATATAATATAGTTGTGTCCAGGCAATATTTTGCTGTAATATTGCTTATGGATTTACAATATTAGTTATACTGAAGATAGTATTGATCTTTATTCAATAAGAAAACATAAAATATACATATTAACCCATTGATCGTGGAATAACGAGACACAATAGCTTATCTATTGTTATCGTGGCCGGATGCGGCCGCTTAGGGCTTCATGAATTAATATAGTTTTAACAACCTAACATACCTACTTATATTTTTTATTGCAGCTATGTGCTACGTATGAAAGAATTTGAGAGGGAGCGTCGTCTGAGAATCCGTGAACAGCGTTTAGTTGGAGTTGCATAAATATTGAACATTGTAAAAATTATTAAATAGATTGTTTTAATAGAACCTATTATTATATGTGTTTATCATAATTAATTAAGGTACCATCGAGAAAGTTGATTCCTATGCAATTGACAGACCAACGTTATTTTGTCGAATATGTCAATTCAATGTTAATTGTAATCTGTCAGCTGGGTTTGACGTAACGCAACCAAACTACTTAGTCCCCGATTTGCATAGGAATCAACTTCTCTGATAGTAGGTACATAACTCTTATTATTATCCTGCTATAAGACCTCTTTAACCCTCCGTGCACCACGTGAATAAAAGTTACACCGTGCACCACGTGGGGTTTGTCAAACCCCAAGACTTATCTGGGCAAGAAATGCGTAATTTGTATTTATTTGCTCATTTTATTTCAAATAACTGTTTTTTATATATTCAATTGTAATATAAAACGATACTTACTGAGATAACTCCAATTTTTAATCCTTTACACCCAAAAATGAAAATTTAGTAATCTTTTACCAAGTAAAACATAGACTCTTTTTTGGTGAGCTCCCACAGTTGAAAAATTACCTTTTATTTCCCGTACTGCTTTAAAATTATAAAACTAACTATATAAGGAATACAAATTGAATAATATTAACTTAATATAATCAGTCTACGCGATATTCAGGCAAGTTGAAATTAGTACCTACATTTCTTACAATGGAAGTGGGCACGGCAAATTGGTCCATTATTGTGCTCACAACCGTATTTGAGTTTTCAATTTATGTTCCTGATACAATTGAACACATCTTTATTGATTTTGATAATTTTGCTGGTAGTCCAGGGGCTGCTTTGCCAAGAAATGCGTGAAACCGCTTATAAGAACCTCTCAGTATCCATGGTTTATATCTTTGCGATTTTCAAATCTTCTTCTATAAAAGTCATACTTAATTTATTCATAAACCTGTTCACGAATGCTTATTTAATCGAAATGAATTCAAATATACGCGAAAAATAGATTTTTTCACATTTCACAATATTCTGTCTATACAACTTTTTAACGATGTCCTGAACTACGTGGGGTTTGTGGGACCCCAGCACACTTTGTGCATGTTTGTTCGTTGCATCGGTGAAGAAAATCCTAAACTGCACCCGCTAAACGGTAAGGTAACGTCTTAATTCCAGCTACATAAAGCGTCAAAAAAATCACACGAATTTTTAAAAAAGTAATGAAATTTTTTGTACGTCTGGGGTTTGTCAGACCCCACGTGGTGCACGGAGGGTTAATCCGAACCCTGATAATTGACCCCCATTCGGGTTCATAAAACATTCAGATTATAATACAGTATTCTTTAAATATAAAACAAATATTAGTAAGGAAATTAAAATATTCTGACATGTACCAAGGTATACTGTATAAGCCTGTGTTTTGAAACCTGTGTGATTTGTGAGTCCTCAAGTGACCCCCTAGCACAAGGCATCTGCGGTCGCGGTCGCCAGAGGTCGAGAGAACAATTTCAATAAATATCAATGTTTGGTCAGTCAGGTAACGTTAATTCATCAAGCCCCATACGGTCAAGTCAGTCAGTTTACAAAGTTATAAAATATAATTATCACAGCTGTAGTCACGGACATAAAAAAAATATTTTTTTTACGTCCGTGGCTGTAGACGCTGTAGTTACTAGTTTATCAGGGACTTATAAGTAAGTAGGCATAAGTAGGTACCTATACGTTTTTAAGAGAGAATCTCGGGGAACCCAACGTAAAAAGTCCTTCTTTTCAGCTAAGCCTTTTGCTTTGTTTTTGGGAGGGTCATAACTTATAATCAAGAAATTTTTAGCTTCTTGGTCATAATCTTGATTCATAATAATTTATATCGAGGCGGTAAATGGTAATCGCGCATCGAAGCACAAGTAGTCCATAGACAATCACTATCATCACAAATGACAATCAGCACGATACAAATGTTACCAGCTATAAAATTAATTGCTTAGTTAATTTTTACCTAATTGTTGTCAAACACGAAGAACGTTTTTTGATTGAAAGCAATTGAGAACCTCTATTCAAAGTGTAGAGAAAGTTTGTTACCTTGATATTCAAATCTCGACTTTAATGACTTTATCGTTGTAGGTTGCGAAAAGACATTTTCTCAAAACGTCTAACAATTTTTGTAAACACGCTTGTCGAATACACAAATTATATGTACAATAGACGAATGCTATTTATTGCGGAAGTAATGGCTTCCTAAAATTTTAATTGCATTTATTTAATCCGTAAACTCTTAATAATTGTGAATTATTCACTAAAATAAACATTCACGGAAAGGATACAATCGAACACGAGTGATTGCAGTTGATATTTGTGTCATTTTGCTTCCTACTTTTTGTGATTTATACCGCGATCTGAACATCTTTACACAATGAAGAGTCTCTAAAGTTTTATCGGTATTTACACTTTCATTCAACTACTGTTGTTTTTACTCGTAACTCGAATCATTTTTAAAACGTTTCCTACGTGAACGGCTGCAAAAATGAACGAAATGATAGCCGCGGATATCGTGCAGTGCAATATATCTCTAGTGTAATTCTTTGGATGAAGTCGATAGCAGAATGTCTGTGAGAAAGATAATAGCCGAGGGAGTGGAGGACGGGGAGGAGGAGTCGAGCGAGGAGATGATAGACAGCGACGATGACGACGAAACTATCGCGAGGATACAGCGCGCACACTATGCCCAGGCCGCCGCGATGAACCCGCGCCGGCGGTCCACCACCCGGCCCAGGCCCATGAGTCAGAAACGGAAGATGGAGGCCGTCAAGAGCTTCCACGACTTCACCAAGAAACTAAAGAAGGACACGGGCATAAGGATACAAAGTTTAATGGGAAACAATATTTTAGATTTAAGTGATTATTCTAGTGAAGACAATAAAACTGATAGTGATGGTCTGTCGGACGAGGAGTTTACGGTGAATCCTAGTGCGGTCCAGGAGTTGAACGAGGAGAATGAGAGTTACATAGACCCTGAGACTGGGGACATAGTTGGAGGTAAAAAAGGTGAAGTACCCGAAACTGAACCTACGGTGAAGTGTGAGGTGCCTGAGGAACCAGAAGACGAGGAAGCTAAAGTGTTAACTATAAATGACCTCATTAACGAGGACGACTTGGACTTAACAAAAAATGTTGAGATATCCGAAGTGGAGAAAAGTGAGTTGTGTTCTGAAGAAAACGCAGAGGAACTTTTAGATATAAAACAGGAGGAGAACAGTCAAGAGTTTGATGTGACGGAGAAGCTAAAGGAAATGGGTGAAATTAGTGTTAAGCCTCTTAAAACAGAAGGTGAGGATGAGAATGCACAAAGTAGTAAAGCGGCAGAAGAGGGAGATGATGAGGTAAGAACACTGTCATTATAATATTCTTGGAACTTTAAAAATTTTGTAAATTACTAAATTATTAAAGTAAGGTAGAAAATATCAAACCAAATTGATATAATTTCTTAGTTAAAAAAATCATAAATAGTAATCATAGTATCAATGATTTATTTGCAATAGAAAATAATCTTTACAGTACATAATCATTTTGTTTACAAGTTGTAGTCCACCAGATTCTGGTCACATTATTTTAAAGGATGTTCTCTATTTAAGTTAACCATCAAATCACACTTTAAGAGCAGGCTGCCAAATTTTGCTGTGTTTTCTAATAAGTATTACAATCCCGGAAGACAATTGACTTAAATGAAATTGAGATTTATTTAATCATCATATATTTATCTCATATTTGCCTAACAGAAAACACGATTCACTTATTTTGACTCTAATATGGTAAAAAATATTGACCTTGTGGTCTGTAATTATAGGTAGGTATTAATTATTATAAAATATTGAACTACAGCCATATGATTCAATGTAAATTGTATTAATTTCAGAAAAAACAATCAAATACCAGTGCACTGAATGTGAGACGGAACATTAGGGAAGTCATGGATGAGAAAAATCTAGATGCCTCAACTCTGGCTGCACAAAGACAGGAGTCCGAACGTCTTGCCAGAGTCCAGGAGCAGCAAAGGATTATCAGAGAGGTAAGTAAATTTTTGTATTTCTCTGTCTACCTAACCTCCGCAAAGCCAGAGGACAGAGGCTTGAGAGAGAACTTTTAAGTAATTTATTTCCATTGCATGTAAAAAGTGAAAATATTCTAATTCTTCTTGTTAAATTGGTTTATAAAATATTGTTACTTGTGTTTTCAATCAACAGGTGCAAAGACAGATAGCTATAAATAGACAAAACAAAATCCATCAAAAGACACTCTCCCTTCTCCAAGGGGGTTCCTCAATTTTGAAGAAGGCTGGGGCTGGACAAAAACTAAAGTAAGTACTAAGTATTACCATTATGTAGTATATAATATGCTGTACCATGGAAGAAATTGATTCATAGTCAGATGGTGGGCCTATGTCATGTGGTTGGGTTATGTCAATTTAATGTTAGCCATGATAGGTGAGTAGCTTTGCTATGTGCCTATGAATAAACTTTTCTGATACATCATCGACAAATTTTTCACACAATTGAATCTAATTAGTAACTACAGTACAACCTTTTTAGTTTCTCATACTGTTGTCTAATAAAATGAGTGAATGGTTAATTAATTCATACTTTATTTCAGCTTACCAAACACAGTATTAGTTAAATTGCCATCTGGGGAGACGAAGAAAACATCTATGAAACAGGGCCAGCTGGAAGTGACTAAGGTGTCCAAGCCTCAACCATCAGGATCAAGTCCGAAGACTGGTAAAACTGACTCAAAGCGAGAGGTAAATAGAACACGATGTTATAAACAAAGAGAAAGGATCATTTTCAGAAATGTATTCAGGCGATGTGGTATCTGTTGTACCTAGCCTGTTATATTTGTCGTAGCTTACCTACAAAAATATTTTTTTTTTACAAATTACGCTATTTCGTTACAAAGCCATTCTATCATTATTTACATCTGCCTGCTACTTATTGTAAGGTTTACTTTTGCAAGACTGTTAAAGTTAAAGATCAAAACATATCTCTCTTTTTTGTATTTAAAGAATGTATGTTTTGACAAAGACAGACTGGTGTAACGGTCCTTGTAATAAGTATTCATACTAAAGTAATACACTGATTTTAGGTAGTGGAAATAGTAGACGTAATAAGCAGTAGCGGGGAGGAATCTTCGTCGTCATCTTCAGATTCAGATGATTGTATAATGTTGTCCGATTCAGAAGTTCCGCCAAGTCCCGAAGCTGATGACGATCCTAGCAATTCTGGTAAATATAACTTCTCGCATTTTGTGATAAAAAGGAGTATCTACTATCAGAGAAGTTGATTCCCAGGCAGATGGGGGACCTAAGTAATTTGGTCGCGTTAAGTCCAACCCATCCGACCGATCGCAGTGTATCAGCTGCGATCAGCAAATATATATACTTGCCTAGTAAGTAGTACCTACTTATTCCCTAAATACAGAATCACTGAATACACTGTGGTGTAATACAGGCTAAGGATGTTTTGGCATGTAGATGACATTTTCATAAGGGCGAGAATTTTACCATATTATTATATATGTCGCAGGCGGATTGTATATTTAGCCGTATTACATTACGGCTAGCCGTTTTAAAAAACGGCGCGGTTTTGTAATGCGGCGTGTCGACGTTTAGCCGGATTAAATGCGGCTGAATAAAAAACCGCCGGAATGCATTCGGCGCTATACCTACGTTATTCAATACGGCTAGCCGTAATGTAATAAGACATAAGAAGTGTTTCTTATGTCATTGGTTAGAGACTAGTCGCCTTTTTGACAGTTTTAGTTTCGTAATGCGTTTCTTAACACTCGTGGCGCTGCCCGTGTCACAGATTAATATATGAGAAGTAATTAAATTTAGTGTATGCCATTTAAAAATTTGGATTGCAAGAAATAACAGTTAATAAATCATTTTGTCAGCATACAAAGATTTTGTTAGCAATAATTAAAATCAGGCTGCAATTCGTGTTCTGTAAATAATCATGACAATGGTCAGCAATTTAAATACATAACTGGCAGCGAGTTTTATTATGTATCTGCAAAATAAACAGTCACTCGGCAGAATAATTACTTGGTCGGCAAGATTATACATTCGGTCAGCAGAGAAAACATTTCAGTATTTTATTTCATTTCATTATTAATTAATTTATTTTATTAATTAATAAAGACTTAACAGAAGGCCTACTTACCACGGATACCGAAGCGGGGGGACGGGGGGTGCAGCCCCCCCGAAAGGGGGGCTCAGGGGGCCCCCATCAAAATAAAAACAAACACAATCCAGAAAGTCCAAAAGTAGGTTAGGTTAGGTTAGAACTTAGACCACAACACAGAGGGAGTCGAGCGAGCGAAGCGAGCGTGCTGCGGCAGCAGCCGGCGATCGTCATAAAACAAAAGATAAATCCAGAATTTTTTGCTTATTCTCTGAGTGCTTACCAAAATTTAATGAAGGCCACTCATTGCAGCATTGTTTTATTTTGCAATTTTGTTTTTTTTTAAAACGGCTAGCCGTAATGTAATACGGCTAAATATACAATGTGCCTGCGACATATATACAAAACTAGCGACTCGCCCCGGCGTCGCACGGGTATAAAATACTTATATAGCCACTGAAAAAATGATTAAAATCGATAGCCTATGATCCTTCACATGGTCTACATCTTATCTGTGCCAAATAACATAAAAATTGCTCCAGTAGTTCGCGAGATAAGCCCTTTCAAATAATTTCCCCCGTTTTTTCCACATTCTCCTATTAGTCTTAGCGTGATAAAATATAGCCTTCCTCAATAAATGGGCTATGAAAGAATTTTTCAAATCGGAAAAGTAGTTCCTGAAATTAGCGCGTTCAAGTTAGCCCTTTCAAATAATTTTCCCCTCCTTTTCCACATTTTCCTCTATTTCTTCGATCCTATTAATCTTAGCCTGATAAAATATAACCTATAGCCTTCCTCGATAACTGGGATATCTGACACTGAAAGAATCATCAAAATCCGTTGCGTAGTTTTAAAGATTAAAGAGAACAAAGGGACATGAGGGAAAAAAAAAGCGACTTTGTTTTATAATATGTATAGATGACACACGGATGTGCTTGACACCAGGGCAGCCGTCTCTCAAATGACACTTTACAAGATAGCGGCGTTAGTTCTAAGTTTGAATTAACATCCTTCTACGTTGTCTAGAGGATACAAGGCCATTGTAAGTAATATTTTGTTAATTTAAGACTAATTTGTAAATTATTTCAGGTCTCCATGTGAATGATGCTTATAACGTACCTGATGAGCAAGGCAGAGTTCTAATAAACATTGGTCATTCGGAAAAGGAAGAGGACATTTTCCTGGCGCCACAGATTGCGCGAGTTATAAAACCACATCAGGTAAAATTATCAAGTAACAAAATTACCTTTCTCTTTTGACACTCCCAGTGTTGCCAAATTTAATGCTTTCGCTGTAGTAAGTGTCAAATGTCTAAGGGTCAGTTCAGACTGCTACGCAACGCAGCGTGCCGATAGTTTATCAGCGGATTCACACGAAGGTGAATCTTCTCTTTGAAAGTATTTTTCAGTCTCCTTTTGTTTTGTTATTTTCGTGAAGAGTAATTGTCAAAATGTGATTGAACGTTTACTCATTAATGCGCACTGATTAGCCTATACTGTTCTAGTCGAGCAGCCTTTCGTTTGGTAATGTTTAGGTACGAACGTGATATGATAATTATTTTACTGCGTCGCTGCAGCGGCAATGCAACTTTTCTTGTGATGACGCCATACAACACACAGCAATGTCCTTGCTTCACCTTCTCTTAGGCAGTCCACGGTTTTTAAATTAATTGATAAGTTAATGTGATATGTCTTTAATTCTTTCAGATTGGTGGCGTGAGGTTTTTGTTTGACAACATAATTGAGTCCGTCGACCGATTCTCAACGTCAACTGGATTTGGTTGCATCTTAGCCCATTCAATGGGTCTAGGCAAGACATTACAGATTGTATGCTTCTGTGACATATTCCTACGGCATACAAACTCGAAAACTGTCCTGTGTATAATGCCTATAAATACTCTACAAAACTGGGTAAGTACTTTCCATTACTTGAGAAAGAGAGCTTGTTTTACTCACAAAAATAATATTATATAGTTACGCATATTCACCGAGACAGGGTACTAATACTTTCGTGCACAAGCGAAAGATACATAAGACTATATAAATGAACTTATTTCTTTCTGTCTGTAGTGTATTGATAAATAAAGACGGCCGCCTACTAATGGTAGGGCTGGGAAGAGATGGTCGCCAGACGTGAGAGCTGTCGCTCACTTCTTCACCAGCCGTCGTCGAGAGTAGAGTGTTGAGTTATACAGTAATATGTGTTTAATTCACTCGCCCAGCCAATGGGTACACTGTCTACAGCTGTTTACTTATTGTATGTTTTTGTCTTATGAACACTTATACTTACCTATCACCACTTATGATAGCCTTGTAGTAGTTTGCATTTAGGGCTGAAAAAAAAAGTTTTTGGTGTTTAAATGTATGATTGTTGCACCTGATGTTTTCCATTACAACCGTACATTTTGCATCATGTGTTCACAGGTGGCTGAATTCAACATGTGGTTGCCAGTGGATGCTACAAACAGTCCCCTGGCGGCGCACGGCGAAGTCAGGCCAAGGAACTTCCCCATATACGTGTTGAATGATAGCCACAAAACGCTGCAGATGAGAGCTAAAGTTGTTAAGGTATTGTAAAACTTTCTACATATATGTATTCAATTACTCAGACATCGTAAAGATTCCGATCTTCACAGCAGGCGACCACGACTGACAGAAATAAAAAATAAAAAAAACCGGCCAAGTGCGAGTCGGACTCGCGCACCGAGGGTTCCGACAGCTTAAAGGTATTATAGACATGAGTATTTGGTATGAATTTCAATTTAATACCTCTACGCGTTTATGAGGAAATGGGTAGTAAGTTTAAAATTATTAAAAAATATATATTATGTGATGTAACTAAAAATTTATGGTTTTCGTAATTTTTCCTTTATCTATGCTATAAGACGTTGCTTCGTACCAAATTTCAAGATTCTGAGTTCACGGGAAGCACCCTGTAGGTTTTGATTCCCTTGCAAGTGTCGAAAATTTGCGGCATAAACGGCTGTATCTTTTGATTGCGTTGGCTTAGAAGTTTGATTTTTTCACAGCTTCAAGGGACAGTAGACCTGAGTAATTGATATAAATTTCAGCTTCATACCTCCACGCGTTCCTGAGAAAAAGGGTCTTGACAGACGGACAGACGGACAACAAAGTGATCCTATAAGGGTTCCGTTTTTTCCTTTTGAGGTACGGAACCCTAAAAATACCACTTTATGAACTATAGGCTATAGGCAGGCCTGTCTCACTCATGCGCGTAGGTATCGAACTGTAAGTACCACCAGCGGGTGGCAAATCATTAGGGACTCACAAGCGAGCGGTGACGCACGCGCAATATTTTTCGTCGTGTATCTAACTGTTCACTGATCATAGAGGAATTTAATTCATGATACTGATTTAACCGCTGTGACAAAATTGTTATAAATCTTATAAAAATGAACAATTAAAAAAGGCCAATGAAATATGTATTTGAATAACGTATTTAAATACAAATAGTAGATAAAAACTATACAAACATAGCAAATAAACTAATTTCATACAAAGAAACACACAAACTACACAGAAATAAACACAAGTTACCATGTTTAAGTTGTAAAAGTTTCCTGCACTATAATGGAATATATTATAAAACTACTATATAAAATATAGGTTGGATTACTAAAATTTTATATTACTATAAAAAGGTTTGCTATTCGTACCAATAGTAATTAAAAAAGATTATTTTGTTTTCTAAACCGAAGCGAAAACCTTGATTTCGTCAGAAAAGGTACGAGTTATGCGATGGAAAGAGAGTGGACAAGTAGGTAAATATAATTGTAGGCACCCAGCTCTGCGCGGCCGGAATTTGAACTTTATAGTATCGTAGCATGAGTCGTTATTTCCTTAAACGGGTTTCGCTAGTGGGAATTCTGTTGGTACTACTAATATATATTCTGTGCTATAGGTTTCATTTTCTACCGACATTGGTCTAGCGACCGACGCCGCCATTGCTTTGCAGTGGCGTAGATCAATAAGCAGGCGTTAAAAACAGTTTTCATTTTTATCTACGCTGTCGAAAATTTCGTCTTCGACTTGACTGAGGCTCTTCTGTTACATTCGAACCCGAAAATGTATCATCGAGTTGATACCTAGGCAGCTGACAGACCAACATCATTTGGTCGGATCATGTCAATTCAATGTTAATTGTGACCTATCAAACCCACCCGTTTGATGTAACGCGACCAAACTACGTAGGTCCCCCATATGGGGGGATAGGCATATGCCTAGGAATTCCTATGCAATTGACAGACCAACATTGTTTGGTCGAATATGTCAATTCAATGTTAATAATTGTGATCTGTCAGCTGGGTTTGAC
This sequence comes from Aricia agestis, assembly GCF_905147365.1. Classification (NCBI taxonomy): domain Eukaryota; kingdom Metazoa; phylum Arthropoda; class Insecta; order Lepidoptera; family Lycaenidae; genus Aricia; species Aricia agestis. Next base: position 11,393,985 of record NC_056415.1, read on the forward strand.
GTAACGCAACCAAACTACTTACGTTCTTTTTGACGTGGGAGAGCCATGCTTCGGCACGAATGGGCCGGCTCGACCGGAGAAATACCACGTCCTCACAGAAAACCGGCGTGAAACAGCGCTTGCGCTGTGTTTCGCCGAGTGAGTGAGTTTACCGGAGGCCCAATCCCCTACCCTATTCCCTTCCCTACCCTCCCCTATTCCCTTCCCATCCCTACCCTCCCCTTACCTATTAACCTATTCCCTCTTAAAAGGCCGGCAAGGCACCTGCAGCTCTTCTGATGCCGCGAGTGTCCATGGGCGACGGAAGTTGCTTTCCATCAGGTGACCCGTTTGCTCGTTTGCCCCCTTATTTCATTAAAAAAAAAGGGCCCCGATTTGCATAGGAATCAACTTCTCTGATAGTACTTACTCAAAATTGGCATTAATAGCCCTCAGGTGAAAGAGGCCAGTAGTAAAAGGGAAAATGGATACGAATTTCTGCGGGTTCTGTGCTGTCTGCATTTGAAAATAGAAAATTTAACAAGCAATAAAAAAAAAACTATTTTCAGGAGTGGAGCTCCACAGGCGGTGTCCTTATGATAGGATATGAATTATACAGACTACTCAGTATGAAAAAGGACAAAAAACCTCGTAAGAAAAAGAAACCCGACGCAAAAGCTGAGGCCGAAAAGGAAGAGAAGAAAGAAAAAGTGGAAGGCGATGAAATATCGGTAACATTCTTTTCAGAATCTAAAAGTTGTTTTTAAATTTAGTATTAAACAAAAACTTATAGAAATAATGTTATTATAGTTTGTGCGTTTTATGATGATATGCGTGACACATTTTAATTGACAATAGTTGGGAAGTTACCTAACAAAAATTAATCGATAGTTTAAAAATATCGAATCACTTCGTAAAGGAATTGCAATCGAAATTATCGATTTCGTACTGACATTTCAGTGGTGCCGGCGATTTAAGATGGCCGCCCTTTTTTATCGATTTGATTTCGATTCAACCGAGTCAATCTCTATTGACATAAGTTCCATTTCATGCATATGACATTTTTCAAATGTTTTCGTAACAATAATTTTATACTCCTATTTCACAGTTAATATTTATAATTTTTATTAATAAGTTAGAATTTAGCATCTTTTCATTTTTATTCATTTACAATTATAGGAAATATTTGTTTTTGTAGATGGAATATAATTTATTACATTTTGATTTTTTTTGTTTTCTTGTAAAAAAAACCCGTAGCAAGGAACATGAAACCTGTCACCCATATCAACTTAGAACGCACAAACTATAGTTTAAAAAAGCAGAGTTACAAAACAGCTATTGCTTTTGCCAGTTGTCACAGATTTGTTTTATTTTTAGCCAACAGACCCAAATTTACCGAAACCTGTCGAAGATAGAAAAGATTTAGGAGACCTTTTGCCTAAACCAGAAGATATTGATAAGAAAGAGGACGCGCCAACAGATGAGGAGAAGAAGCTTTTAGATGGTAATTACATATTTAACTTTAGTCTCAGGATATATATTTTTTATTGATGTTTTTTTTTTATGAAATAAGGGGGCAAACGAGCAAACGGATCACCTGATGGAAAGCAACTTCTGTCGCCCATGGACACTCGCAGCATCAGAAGAGCTGCATGTGCGTTGCCGGCCTTTTAAGAGGGAATAGGGTAATAGGGGAGGGTAGGGAAGGGAAGGGAATAGGGGAGGGTAGGAAAGGGAATAGGGTAGGGGATTGAGCCTCCGGTAAACTCACTCACTCGGCGAAACACAGCGCAAGCGCTGTTTCACGCCGGTGTTCTGTGAGAACGTGGTATTTATCCGGTCGAGCCGGCCCATTCGTGCCGAAGCATGGCTCTCCCACGTATATGTCTCTTGTTTTCTTGTCAAAAATATTTTTTCTGCTATTATGAGTCTTGAAATTTTGATAGTTACTTATCTTTAAAGCAAAAAAGTCGTTATGTACGTTCCAACGTTTAAAATTATGCGTGCATTCCTACTCTCTATGCTACTCCTACCTCGAATCCGTAGCATTAAAGATTTTTCTTGATTGGCAATTGTTATGTTTTTTCAGAAATGTATGAAGCTCTAGTTCGTCCTGGGCCAGATTTAGTAATCTGTGATGAAGGTCACAGAATTAAGAACTCGCATTCAAACATATCATATGCTTTAAAACAAATGAGAACCAAACGACGTATCGTTTTAACTGGTAAGTAGTTTTATATTCCTAATTTGTTGCAGAATAATACTGAATATGAAAGTTGTGTAAAGATATTTGTGTCCACAATGAAACATATTATACATAATTTAGCTTAAACGTAAGATGTCGTATTGAGGATGTATGGTGGCAAGGTCCAAAAATGATCACATGAGTGCTATCTTCATTTAGGCAGAAGCCCACTGTCGTTATTTCCGATGTTGTACTATCAGAGAAGTGGATTTCTACGGAGATGGCAGACCTAAGTAATTTGGTCGCATTAAGTCAAACCCATCCGACCGATCACAGCTACCACTGAATTGACATAAGCCAACCATATGACCTAGGTCTGTCAACTGCCTAGGAATCAATTTCCTCGATGGTACAATATGTTCGCCGACTTTGAACTTTGCTATCGCGATTTAGAATCGTGTTGTGGTCCGCTGCCGGTGAAGTCGCTGACGAAAGCTAGTACTTAAGTGTATTCCGCTATGATGTCGTGAAGACTATGTTGTGATAGTCTTACTAATCAACATTTTTTTTTCAAGGTTATCCGCTACAAAACAATCTCCTTGAATACTGGTGTATGGTGGACTTCGTCCGTCCCAACTACCTGGGTAGCAAGACGGAGTTCTGTAACATGTTCGAGCGGCCGATACAGAACGGACAGTGTATTGACTCGACGCCACAAGATATCCGGCTTATGCGATACCGCGCGCATGTGCTGCACTCGCTGCTTGTGGGATTCGTGCAAAGGTGAGGCTGGATAGTCAATTGACTTACACCTTATTAATAAAAGTATGACACAATGTGTTGTGTCACAAACAAAATAATATAAGCTACACAACAGTTTGATTTTATGCGTTGAAAGACTTTTCGACACATCAGACAATGACGCAATGTTGCATAGTGTGTCAGTTGTATAAATATTTTTATTTTTTATTAGTATCTCTTTGCCATCTCTATCTATTCTATTCTACTGTATCTATTGTGTTCTAATATCTATCTACTGTAAAGATAAACAGTACTGAAATTGCCATAGCGTTCAGCAATAATGCAGCATAAAAGTGACTCTACCACCAATAAAAAATAGTATGCTAATGGTTTTTGCAAAATCAAAATCTATTATAACGCTGCACAGCTGGTTGTGCTTTAATTGGCCAATACTTTTGCGGCCGCGCGTCTAAAACTATACATTGTACAGCTACAGTCTACGAATAATAAAAACAGCAGTATAGTAACTGTTTCGGCACGAGCATGACTTGTTTTACCAAGTTCTTATGATATAGTTATCATAAAAACTTGGTAAAACAAGTCAGAAGAGGTAGTACTCTAAAGATGCTTACTTCTTACTTAAAAGTAATTATATGATTGCTTACAGACGATCCCACGCAGTGCTTCAATCAACACTGCCACAGAAGGAGGAATATGTGCTGTTGGTGCGTATGACGCCACTCCAGCGTCAACTGTACAATAGATTCATGAACGAAGTCGTGCGGGCCGCGAACGTACCTAATCCGCTGAAAGCGTTCGCTATTTGTTGCAAGGTAAGAGCCAAAAGCCTAGCCGTAGGTGGACCTGGAATTCTCCGGACGAAACGACAAAAATGAAGTAGACTTCATAATGTACATACAACAATTCAAAAAACATTTCAAATCTCGAAGTATTAAATAAGGTTAACTTTTCTTCCGACCACAGACTTTTGCGAGCATCCTTTGATCAGGTACACCAAAACTAAGTCGAAAAAACTTCAAACTAACTTCAAAATCATTATAAACTAAAAGCGAAAAAACAAATTATTTAAAAGCACTTGAAACAAACTTGTCTACCCAAAGTGAAATACTAGAAAAAACTCAAGATATCCAGACATACATTCTTGAAAAAATCATCATCTCTAGTCTCAATACGAAAATGGAAAATAACAACAGAGAACATAAAATATTTAAAAAAGAAACACTAGATTTGATATCCAAACGAACGGAATTAAAGTCTATGAAAAATAAAACTAAAGAATAAAAAAAAGAACTAAAATCTCTTTATAAGAAAACTAATAAGGCGATTAGAGAAAACTATCAGAATTACAGAAAGACAACTATAGAGAAAAACTTGACAAAATTTAGAAGAGCTAAACGGGCCTACAAAGAATTGAGCACACATAAAAACTGGATTCAAAACCTCAGCCAAAAACAAAAAGGAACCAAATCACGACAAGAAATAATTTAATGCGCAACAGCCTACTATAGAGAGCTTTACAAAAACCTGCCGGATACTAACAACCTAACAGAGACTATGAATAACGAGCTTGAAAAGGAAAATAAAAATGACGGAATTTCAGAAAAAGAATTATTAAAGCACATCACAAAATTAAATTCAGAAAAAAGTCCTGGCCCAGACAATATCAGTAACGAAGCCTTAAAAGTGGGAGCTCCACTGCTTTTCACATTCTTGACTAGACTGTTTAATATGGTAATTATTTCTGGAACTGTTCCGTATCAATGGTGCAAGTCTGAAATTGTCCTGCTGTATAAAAAAGGAGATCCAAGAGATATCAGTAACTATAGGCCGATCAGTTTATTATCCAGCATCTACAAACTTTTCTCATCACTGTTGTTAAGCAGAATAGCAGACAAAATTGACCTTATGCAGCCAGTAGAACAAGCCGGCTTTCGCTCCAGTTTTTCAACAATAGACCATATTCATACAATTTCACAACTTTTAGAAAAATGCAAAGAATTTAATCATCCTCTATATATAGGGTTTGTGGACTATCTTAAGGCATTTGATAGCATCACTCACTGCTCCATTTGGGAAGCATTAACATCTTGCAATATAAACTACTGCTATACAAAAGTGATCCAAAACATCTACTCAAACAGTAAAAGTTCAATACGATTGGTAAACAAAGGGGAAGAAATTAATATAGAAAGAGGTGTGAGGCAAGGGGACCCACTCTCTCATAAACTTTTTATAGCAGTTCTGGAAATGATATTTCAAAAATTGGACTGGAAATCTAATGGTATATTGATTGGCAATAGACAACTAAGCAACATAAGATTTGCAAACGATATTGCACTTTTTGCCAACTCGTCTTCAGAACTTGAGCAAATGATGCAAACTTTGAAAAAAGTTGGCTTGCACATGAACGCCAGTAAAACTAAGGCTTTAACAAACAGTCTGCAGAGACCTATACAAATAGATGGGCACCAGATCCAATATGTAAAGGAATATGTCTATCTAGGGAAACAAATTTCCTTCAACAGCGATAGTAATAAACAAGAAATTGAAAGAAGAATTAGAAGCTCATGGAACAAGTTTTGGTCACACAAAGAAATCTTAAAAGGATATTATAATTTAGAGCTGAAAAAGACGGTAATGGATGTCTGTATTTTGCCTTGCCTTACCTATGGTAGCCAAACATGGGTGTACACTAATAAGGCCAGAAACAGATTGCTTACTACACAACACGCCATGGAAAGAAGTATGCTAAGGCTAAGGAGGATACATAAAGTTAGCAACAAAACCATTAGAGAAAGGACGAAGGTTACAGACGTTCTCAAACATGCTCTAAAAATGAAATGGCGATGGGCAGGACATGTAGCCAGGGTCCCAGACCAAAGATGGACTTTCAAAATCACAAAATGGAGAGGCCCCCCAGGGAACAGACATCGGGGCAGACCAAAAATGAGGTGGATGGACGACATTGCCAAAGTGGCAGGCACAAACTGGCTAGAGAAAGCAAAGGATAGACAGGTTTGGAATGAGATGGAGGAGGCATATACCCGGATGGGGTCAACTACAATAACTTTTACTAACATAGTCTAAGAAATATACTAACTCAAAATAGGTTGTAAGCAAATCAAATTGTATAAGTCTTGAATAAATATGCTTTATTATTATTATAAGAGCCAAATGCTGCATTTGGGTGGTATAATAATAGCTCCCACACCGGTTTCGGTGACGGTGGCCGGTTTCATTGAAACCAGGCCAGCTACGCAGGAGTAACTTTATAGTGCCCAAATGTGTGCGCAGTACACAAGAGCACTCTCTTTTCCTTTACTCTCATTAGTCATAACCCAGTGGGACGGAAGACCGACACGACCGGCGAGAGACCGACACATCCGACGCATGGATCATCTTACTTAGTTACTTGTCAGACAATCAGGTGATCAGCTGCATTGTCCTAACCAAACTTGAAAATAACATGTTTCCAACGCGGGAATCGAACCCACGACCTCCGAGTCAAGAGCCGCGCTCTATACCACTAGACTACGGAGACGTTATTTGGGTGGTATCAATATAGTAGTAGAGCTGTTTTATGAAAAAGCGTAATATGTGCGGTTTTTAAAAACAGTTTTGTTGTATGGGAGCCCCCCTTAAATATTTAATTTATTTTGTTTTTAGTATATTTCGTTGATAACAACAACAGAAATACATAATCTGTGAAAATTTCAACTCTCTAGCTATTACCGTTCTTGAGTTACAGCCTGGAGACAGACATACGGACGTCGAAGTCTCAGTAAAAGGGTCCCGTTTTTACCCTTTGGGTACGGAACCCTAAAAACATAACTTGTTGCTTGTGAATTGAAAATCAGACCGAGGATAAGCAGCACAAGAGAAACATTTTTAAGTTTTGTGGTTTTTTTCAGATATGGAATCATCCAGATGTTTTGTACAAGTTTCTCAAAAAGAGGAGCGAAGCTAACGCCGCTATTGAAGAAGACTTGGATCTGGATGAAATTAGAGGCGTAACTAAAGCGGGAAGGCCGAAAAGTACGAGAACGCCGGGAAAAAGGGGACCGAAACCCAAGGTACGTAGGAACTTAAATATGGCTATGCTACAATATTGCTAACATAACCTATAATAACATCTAGTACGAAAGGACATTTTTCTGTCTGTTATCACTTCATACTTAAACGGCTGAACCACTTTTAGTGAATTTTACATTTAAAACAGGAATTAAAGTGCATTATCATCATACTAAAGACACTTATACTTTAAAGTCCTGGGAAAGTTCACAGAATACCTTTTTATCCCGTAAAATAGATGTTTGGCGCACCTATTTTTTGTATATTTTCATAAGGATGTTTTGTACGTTTATAATGTTAAATTTTTTTGTAGGGTAAGAAGCCAGCAGCAACCATATCGCCAACTACGACAGGTCAAGCGCAGCCTCGTGTAGAGCAACCATTCAACAGCATGGGGTACAATGGCCCAGCCAATGGTCCCTACGGTTCGACTCCAAACACGTTCAGACCGGACCAAGCTATGGCGCCCTATAGATACCCGCCGTATCAAAACTCCGCATCTGATTTCTTCCCACCTAACCAAGAGTTTAACCAGCAATACGGTAATAACTACTATCAGCAGCAGCCAAATCAATTTCCTAACAATGCCGTGTCCAACTATCCAAATGAATACCCTCAGAATCCAGGGCAAAGCTACAATCAAGGTTACTGGGATAATGGAAACTACTATGGCAATTCGAACTACTATAACAACCCACAGTATGGAAACAATCAGACGCCGCAAGATTTCGGTGCGACCCCACCTAGTTATAATAGCAGTCAACAGTTTCCGCCAAATTATAATGCTACAGGTGCTCAACAGTTCCCGAGCAACGCGTTGGCTCCTTACACGAATAATCAAGATGGCTATGGCAATCAAAGCGCCCCACCATATAGAGGCCAGTTTCCGAATACACCAGATTACTCCCAATATTCTACACCAAATAATACACCTACCACGGCTTTCCCAAGTAATCAAGGACAAGATTACAGAAATGAGCCATTCCAGACACCATTTACGGGCACAAACGCGTACGAAGCTAATCCTTCCACTTCTTATAATCAATTTGGAAACCAACCGCCCGGTTATACGAATTACACAAATGACATGCCTCCACAGCATCCACAGAGCGTTCCTAATCATAATCCTATCAAAAATGAGATGACCAACTTTCCATCAACAATTAAACCTGAAACTAACGAAACCAATGTCAACCAGTTTGGTCATCCATATAACTATCCGCAAAACGCGGCTTCTTACCCGGCGAATACTGGTGAGAGTACCAACACTTTCGGCCCTCAATACCCATCGTGTTTGCCACAATTAGAAACGAAGCAACCTTTGGGAAGCGCCGGAAGTCCATTACCGACTTGGCCGCTGACAGAATCTCTCAAAACTGAACTAGACAAAATAAAGGCTGAAGACAAAATCGAAATGAAATCTGAATCTGACGGTGAGGTGAAGATAGAAGATTTAGATACGAAAAAGATTGTCAAGGACAATCTAGCTAAGGATGCTAGCAAAGACAAAAGTGTAACACCGACTCCAGAAACTAAGCAAGACGATCCGCTCAAAGCGGAAAATGCTTCGGATCTGGACGATGGAAAGAAAGGCCGACGAAAAGCGAAGTCCAAAGAAGACAAGACAAAGGTTGACAAATCCAAACCTAAACCGAAACCTAAGCCGAAAGGCAGAAAAGATCGAAAAACGTCGAAAGAAAAGAGTAATGAAAACTCAGAATCTGAGGAAAGTGACAAAGAAGAAAAAATGACGAAAGAAGAAGAATTGGCGTTGACCAAGAAGAATGAAGAAATGACCTATGACTGGGCTATGGAACTATTGAAGGATTATATTCCCGGTATGATAGAGAATTCATCGAAGATGGAATTATTCTTTTATATCTTAAACGAAAGCATAAAGTTAGGAGACAGGTTACTATTGTTCAGCCAAAGTTTGTTCACATTGAATCTCATAGAAGATTTTCTAGAAAGAAATTATATACCAGGAACTAATTGTCTTTGGGAACGAAATGTCTCTTATTACCGTAAGTAATTCTTTTTGTAATAATATAGAATCTGCTTTCTAATTTTGAATGAAAAAAAATCTGACGTTTTGTAGATCTATTTATTTTAAGTTTTTGTCGAACTTGTTGTTCCTATATCTATCTCTTTCAGGCCTAGATGGCTCCACCCATGCGTTAGAGCGAGAGAAACTGATAAACGAGTTCAACGCGAACCCTCATGTACATTTGTTCCTGGTGTCCACCCGCGCCGGCTCTCTCGGTATAAACCTTGTTGGTGCGAACAGAGTAATAGTGTTCGATGCCAGTTGGAACCCTTGTCACGATACTCAAGCGGTGTGCCGTGTTTACAGGTAACTTAACATCTATGTGCATAAAATCGAAAGATGTCTGATCTATGTATCACATATTAAAAATAATTCTGATAAGTAACTGCTGCACTCAAAGTGGAACATTATAGTCGGGGCATTTTAATAGGCCACATTTGACAGTTCATCAAAATTGCAGAACGTAACCTTGTAGCGACGTGCATAAAAAAAAATTATTTTCGTTTTGTTATAACTGCACAATTGATTTACTTTTTTTAATTACGATTACATATTTATTGTAAATATGACCGATACGAATTATTTAACGATTTGCTTCCAATGATAAACAATTCTAAACGTAATAAACAAATTCTGATCTTCATAATTGTACGTCGTTACAATGTTACGTCAGCTGGCCTTACTATATACTAACTTATTTCTCAGATACGGACAGAAGAAACCATGCTTCGTATACCGATTCGTCATGGACTGTTGTCTCGAGAAGAAAATATACGATCGCCAGATAAACAAACAGGGAATGGCGGACAGAGTAGTGGATGAGTGTAATCCAGACGCCGTACTTTCTATGAAAGAAATCACTAATCTCTGCTTCGATAATGATGAGAAGGTAACTTTACTGTTCTTTTTGTCCTCGGCTGAAAGTTATTTAAATATTTTGACTATAGACTTTACTTTTCAATTCTAAATTACATCAATCTTTTTTTTTTTTATGAAATAAGGGGGCAAACGAGCAAACGGGTCACCTGATGAAAAGCAACTTCCGTCGCCCATGGACACTCGCAGCATCAGAAGAGCTGTAAGTGCGTTGCCGGCCTTTTAAGAGAGAATAGGGTAATAAGGGAGGGTAGGGAAGGGAAGGGAATAGGGGAGGGTAGGGAAGGGAATAGGGTAGGGGATTGGGCCTCTGGTAAACTCACTCACTCGGCGAAACACAGCCCAAGCGCTGTTTCACGCCGGTTTTCTGTGAGAACGTCGTATTTCTCCGGTCGAGCCGGCCCATTCGTGCCGAAGCATGGCTCTCCCACGTAAAAATCTTGATCAATCTTCAAAAATTTTGCCGCATTTTAAAGTTGCTTGCATGTAGGCAGACTAGAGTCTGAAAGACTACTTTTTCTTAATCTAAAATAGCGAACTAAGACCCAATTTCACCAACCTCTGTTTGTTAAATCCTAACAAGGCATTACTTAACGGACCTTTGGAAAATTAAACAGACTGCTAAAATACTTAGTCCCACAGTAAAAATTTAACAGCGGATTAGTAAATACAACGTTAAGTGAACAACAAGTGAATAACATTCAATTCGTTCGTTCTTGTTATAAGGCGACGAAATTGCAATGTACAAGTTTAATGCGACATGTTTGCTGCAATGTGTCATTTTCACCTTATTCGTATAATTCGTCATCTGGTAGATAATGCGACCAAATTAAAATATCACTGATCGCATACATTTGTTACACTACAATAGTTCTTTTTAATTTACCAGGTTAATAATTATGATCTGTCAAAGCTGAAAACATGAATCATGATACAAACTTTTATTTACTTATTTCGGCTTGGTAATTTTGATACAAATCAGTGTATTTGCAATGTCAAGGAAAATCTGAGGGCTGAATTTTTGACAAAATGAAAATAAATAATTATGCATAACATGAAAAATAATAAATAATATGTAAGGATGTGGCGAAACATGGCGGCAACCCCAAAAGTCAAAACAGATTATTTTATTGATATTGGATATTGTCTTTAAAAAGTTGTTGTTTTGACTGTGTATTATAACGGCCTGGGCCTCTATCATGAGCTCTTAAATCCATTCTTTTTACGTCCTTATCTGACTGTATAAGGACGTAAAGTGAATGGATTTAAGAGCTCATGATAGAGGTCCGGTTATATATTTAGCGGACCTCCCCAGCAGGAATTAAAATTTAACATCGTGTTAGGCGATTTGACATGACATTAGCGTATGGTGGAACGCTCGATAACTCTAACAGGCCGTTAACTGATTTAACAAGCCGTTATTTATTTAACATTGCTTGATGAAACTGGGTCTAAGTTTTTAACATTTGCTTAATCGTGTATTCTATTATTTTCTAGGATTTGGAGCCTAAAGATCTGACTGAACACAAAGACAAATATTTAGACATGTTAATGCAGGGTATAATAACGTTACACAGCAGGCTATTGAGCAAAGAGCCATTCCAACACGAGTCATTGCTAGTTGATAGAAAGGAAAAGAAATTGTCTAGCGCCGAAAAGAGGCTAGCTCAGAGAGGGTAAGTTTTCTTAGTAGTATTACAGATGCTTCGATAAAAAATGGTTATGCAGCGAATAATTATTCAAGCTACGCTGTCTTTGTCATGTAACATTTCCAAAATGCCTACCAAAGACAAGTAGACCTTGTATTTGTCTAATTTCTGTGTAATTATGACTATTACTAACAGCGTTAGTATAATATGTGTAGTTGCCGGCTTAGGCTACTTTTTTGAAAAATAACAATGTCTTTATGGAGTAGTGATTTAACTTGTTGAAGGTAGCTATACTCGGCGCGGCGAACCTTGATCCCTATGACACTGACAGTTAATAACATTGTAGTGGCGTCACCATTAAATTAGGATCATATTGGAGGCGTCTAAAAATGCCATTTAATAATTTACGTATACGTCCTGCAAAACTTACGTCGTCTGACATTTAACGATTATGTAAGTTTTGCAGGACGTAAACGTAAATTCAGATTGAGATAATTTCTTGTAAATGTTAAGAATTGTTAAAAGTTACAACGGAATATCATTGTTATAGCATACACTTGCGTAAAATTATTAAATGGCATTTTTAGAGCCTCCAATATGATCCTAATTTAATGGTGACGCCACTACAATGTTATTAACTGTCAGTGTCATAGGGATCAAGGTTCGCCGCGCCGAGTATAGTATAGACCTATTGAATGTTTTTTCGTCCTACGTCAAAATGTTTACATCCATATACAGGCTATACCAAAACTAAGTGAAAATACTTTAGGGTGTGTATAAGGCTCTTGTATTGATTTCACTGTGAATGTACGGTCTGCGCTGAAAAATTATTTTTTTAACTTTTGTATGGCCAAAGCTCGATCATACTTTTCACATAAAAAAAATTAGGTCTTTGAGCCCTGCTACTTTCACAGTGATCACAGTGATACAAGGGACCCTAAGAGACAACCCTAAAGTATTATCACCTTATTTTTGTTACATCTGTATATCACATAACGTGATGTTGAGCATGTCATGTGACGATTGTGCTAAATATTCGTGTGTGTTGATTGTTAATTGAACAAAACATTCATCAGATACGAGCTAGAGAAGAAGGCGGCTGCAACTCCAAAGGCGACGCCAGCTTACCGCACTGTGCGCGCCGCCGACGGCAGCCTCGTACAGCGGCCCGTCGCCAGCGTGCGGCCCATGCAGCACGGCGCACGCTGGATACCCGCCGACGTGTGGCGGCGGCAGGGCATGACGGCGCAGGAGATGACGCTGCCGCTAGGTAAGTTATAATTTTAACCCTTAACAATAAAAGGGGTGTTATTAATTTCTCTATTACACTACAAAAAAAAACTATGTATGTATAATTGTATACACAGATTTTTTTTTAATTATAAAACAGAAGTAACGTGATTTTTCTATAAATGATGCAGATGTCGTGATACCAACTAACTCGGCTGAGAAAACGAATATAGTCCTCAAAGCTGGCCAGCGGGTTATGGTATTGAAGTCACCCAAAGGAATCTACATGCAGTTGGAGTCTGGGAAGATCATTGCTATAAAAACTTCTTTGAAGAATTTGGGACAAAAAGCTTTAGACGCTAAGGACAGTCCTATTGGAAAGAAAGGTATTTTAGTCTATAATTAATTAGTCTTTAATAACTTATCAGCAAAATAATTTATTTTAAATTGAATTCAAAATATTATTGTTTCAGTTTTAGGCAATCGACCGTCTACTGCAAACATTCCTGGGTCACTGAAAAATAATTCTGCTATCACAATTACATCTAAGAGTACTCCTAGGCCAGGTTTCCACAGAATCATAGGCAGATCTCCGATGGGACAGAAAATATCTAGACCCATGATCCCGGGACAGAAGATCGCCGAAATAAGAAATAGACTGGGCGAGATGAGAGCGTACTCGATGCGCGGCAAAATGAACCCAGGTAATCGAATAATGCGACCCAATTTGCCTGGATCACTCAGCATCACTAGAGTACCAAAAGACGGTAGAAAACTCGACCCGAGCAGAGCGATTAAAATTGAACCGGAGGAAGAAGCCCAGGTTTTGGACAGTGATGATGAAGCCGAAGAACCTAAAGCTGAAGATGATAAGAAAGATGATGAAAAGAAAAAAGACGACGAAAATAAAGCAGATGACGAAAACAAATCTGACGATGAAAAGAAGTCAGACAATAAGAAAGATCCAGCTAAAGTGAATGACGCCGGTAGTAGTCGAGCAGATAGTACTAGAAGTTCCACAGAAAATCAAAGCGATTCGTCCGAATCTGGTAGAAACGACGATACTGAGCCTATAGTTTTGACAACGGAGGAAAAGTTACCGTCAGAAGAAACTTTAGAGAACAAGTCAGCACCAGATAGAGTAACAGAAAATAAGGAAATGCCTACAAACCTCAACCTGACCAAGCTAGGTGACGATTTGCCAATGAACCTTGTTAGTCGCGGTGATAGTAAGATCAATCTGCTGAAAAATTACAGACATCAGAGGCCCGGGGGAAGAGTGCCTACTGAGTCTAGTTTGAGCCAGCTAGAGAAGACCGCTAGCGCGCTAAACAAAGAAGGAATACCTGATTTCAGAAAGAACTTGGACGACATAACCCAGTCCTACTCTCCAAGCGCAGAGGAGAAGACCAGTAGCTCTTCTCGCAAGAAAAGATCGCCCAAGAAGATAGAAAACGTCGAATCTCAAGACAAGAAAGTCAACCCTAATATGTCTCACAGTGTGTCTAGTATGCTCAATTCGAAACCGGCACTGGCTGATCCGGTAGCCAACAACCTCTTGACTCCGAGTCCGCAGCCACACAATCACGGCAGTATGCCGGGGCTTCCTATGGATAATCACTCGCTGGACTTTAGCCTGGGATCCACTAATCGTCAGACTATAGCGCCGAGCATACACAGTGGTTTGATGACGGGTGGTACCGTGAGCAACAAAGTGCCGCCTGTGATGCAGCCGCAGAGTACTCTGCCGCCCGCTCAGGCGTACCCCGCTAATCCTACACCAGAAGCCGCGTATGGACAGTACCCTGGTAAGTTTTATATTTAATTTTGTTTTTAGAATTGCTTCACATTTGCAGTTTAGTTCATTTCACACGTTTATAAAACTTTCCTAAGACTAAGTGCTTGTTCAGACACAGCGAGAACCGCTCGCAGCTTATTGCAAAGGCGTTGTATCACAACTTTAGACGTGGGAGAGCCATGCTTCGGCACGAATGGGCCGGCTCGACCGGAGAAATACCACGTTCTCAGAAAACCGGCGTGAAACAGCGCTTGCACTGTGTTTCGCCGAGTGAATGAGTTTACCGGAGGCCCAATCCCCTTCCCCACCCTCCCTTATTCCTTTCCCTTCCCATCCCTACCCACCCCTATTACCCTATTCCCTCTTAAAAAGCCGGCAACGCACCTGCAGCAGCAGTGTCCATGGGCGACGGAAGTTGCTTTCCATCAGGTGACCCGTTTGCTCGTTTGCCCCCTTATGTCATAAAAAAAATAACTTTCACACTAGCCGCTCGGTTTCTACACGGAAACGCGCGGTTCCCGCTGTGTCTGAACAAGCACATACTGTATCGATTGTGCCCAGGCCTTGTACCATGAAACTGTTTTGAGACTCAAACAATCAGACGAGAATGTTGCGTCCTACTCTAACAAACGTGAAAATGCCGTCGTTAGAGAAGGAGGCGGCATTCTCGTCCGATTGTTTGAGTCTCAAAACAGTTTCGTAGTAGGCCTACAGTTTCGGACGTTTTTTGACGGGACACAGTTAAAATTCATCAATATTAATTTCAGGTTACGGCATGAGCTACCCGTACCCAAGCGCGCCGTACTACGGCGGTTACGGAGCCCCGCCCTACTACGGGGCGGGGTATGCGCCGGGCCCCGCCCCGCCGCCCGCACCCTTCGCGCCCGCCCCGCCCTCCGATCGGTACCTCCCACCGGAGCAGCACTGGTAGAACACCAGTCCCAAGAAATGACTCAGATATTGTACTCGGCCTTTGTGTATCAGTCTTTAGTTCGTTTGAAAGAAGTATAAACTTTTTGAAAGTATGAATCGAGAGTCAGAAAAAATACAGTTCTCGAGTTTATCCACAAAAGACTAGACTTAAATTCTAATGAAAAAACTCTGTACCATACTCGGTATACATAACAAGTTTCAAATGATCTAAATAGTTGGATGCATAGGGAGAGCTAAGTTTTTAGTTACATTAGAAAACGTTAAATGACACAAGGTGGACTGAATAAGAAACCAGTTCAAAATATTACAAAGCTCCAAGAAGTGTGATTTTTGTGAGGGTCAGGAAGAGAGTGGAATGACGTTCCAAATGTTTTTAGTTCCTATTTTTGCCACCGGGCGGCGACACAAAGACTTACGGTGACGTCATTTTTAATATTGGAATGTCGTTTCACATAAAAGTGACCGACTCTCGTATGCCCGGTTTTTAGAGATTTTTGACAGAAGTTTATCTCTTGGTAGCGCTTTTGATTGGCTAACGTCTAAACATTAACCAATGAACATAGCTGCTGAGTGGATAAACATCACAAACCGAGCAATAATCCTCCCGGCCTGATACTTAAACGCTACTTAAAATTAAGGACTCCTAACTTACAGGCTGTCTGATTCGTAAAATGACAACTCAGCAAGTTACTTGAGTGATAGTTAATTTTAATAGCTTTTCTGTATTCGGCGGTTAGAGTTTAAATATGCCATCTACGACGCTGTTCGCGTTAGCATTTTATAACTGGGTACACAATATCAATTTTTTTAGTTATATTTTTTACAAAATTAAAGTTTTTTTTAATAATAGAAAATACTTCCATCAAATGCTCATAGTCTTATTCTGAACTTTTGAATCTTTTTCTTTATTTCTCGAATACATAAGCTATGATTTTTAATCAGAAATCTGTAAGAACATTAAAATGTTTTAGATATTTAGAAACTATAATGAACTCATTGGTAAGCAAACTTGCAAAATTTCGGAATAAATCATTAACAATACAACAGTTTCAGTCACAAAACTATTACTTTATACTTAATATTAATAAAATATATAATATCCTTTATTTTTACATTCATTATTTTACTTGATATACTTATATTTCATTTGTAGATTTTCTTTTTACTATTTTAATGAATTTGATCGATGATTAACGTTGTGATGAAAATGCACGGCTAGTCAAAAACTAATAGGAACTAAACAAATGAAATGCCAACTAAACACGTTCAATGTTTGTACTGAACGCCGAACCGAAACGGGATAAAAATTATAAACTACAAGATCCCCTAACTTTATCACAGCTGGAATACCTATATAACCTTTTTGTTCTAATTAATATTCATGATTTTAGTTAAATAATACATTTCATTGTATGTAAGCTTTGTTCGAAAATACACAGCCTACAAATAATAATGTAACTCGAATGTAAATATTTCATTATTTTCTACTATAACTTTGCCATGTATCATAAGTTCCGTGTTTGAGATTGTAATGTTCGGACGTCGCCGTCTTTTTGTAATTCGCTTCCCAGTAATGTAGGTACTCGTATTATTTATGTTAAGTTTCGTTCGAATAAGACTTACGACAGTCTTCAATTCATATTGTAGTACTTATTTAAAATATGAACAAATGTGCAACCTACTTTAAAAAGGAGGTTCTATAATCTATGGACTGCATTTCGGCGTGTGCTTGTGTATGGAATGCGAGTGAGAACATTGGAGGTTTCCAATACTTTTGGCTATGTTTATTCTGTTGGATGTGATAAATGCTATGTAGAATAAGTGTAGTTTAAGGAGTATTTATCGTTTAGACTTGCTTAGATAGATATATAATAGAGTAACATAGTTTTTTCGGTTGTCATTTAATCATACAAAACTGCGTTAAATGAGTAGACTTATCGTAATACATTAATCGTATGGAACCTATTTATCTTATAGATGTACCCCCTTACTAATAAACGCTGTATAAGCTTTGAATACAGTGTTTTGTCTTCTTCAATCCAATTAAAAATGTCACTTGTGTGACAGGAACAAAACACTGTATAACTATTCAAAGCTTATACAACGTTTATTAGTAAGGGGGATTATGTTATGTCATCGCCAACTTTGCGATATGTGATCAGAGTCAAGAGTGCAAAACGAATCATTGTTTTCTTCTACCGTCTTCGTACGATATTAGCTATTTTCGTAGCGGCCAAACTAAGTCCTTTACTCGTACTTTTGACAGCTTAATGTAAATTTGAGTTGGAGGATTCCATCGAATTTTGAAGGTATGAAATTTTTAAGAATTTCTTTGTTTTTCAGAATGATTTTCTTATATTTTAGAAACTTTGTAACTTTTATTCGTTTTAGACTATTATTTGTGATACGATTCGATTAGACTTTAATTTTTGATTGAATATACATGTTTAGATGGTAAATTCTATAAGAATTTCGTCGACGAATTCTCTAACTGAATGTTGTCCTGTGTACAGATGTCATTGAAGTCATAATATGTGCATTGTGCATCATACATATTGCATTTTGAATAGTATTGTACCGGCAATATCTAATAAAGAACATAACAAAATGTATACTGTTTTTGTCTACCTACCTCAGGGTCAATTCAGACTGCAACGCGATGAGGCGAGGCGCGGCGCGGCATAAATTTGTATGCATTTGACAGATTTCAATTACGTGAGACGTCTTGCGAATCTGTCAAATCCATATAAAAGAAATGCATCTACGCGTCGCGTTGCGGTCTGAATCAACCCTTAGGGTGAGGCCAAACGAACGTAAACGGCAGGAATTCTGCTGCATTCAGTTTCATAGAATATTCCTACTTCATTCCATACTATTCATTCACACGGGCGTAATTTTGTGAGCCATGATTAGTATGAAACATAATTAACGCGATCGATATTTAACTCACAAAATTACGCTCGTTTGGCTTCACCCTTACTGTAAAAAGTAATAATAAATAATAATTGGCCTGTTATGCCAGTATGCCAAAAGCAAAAAAAAAACAAACCTTATGCAAAAACTACCTTGGGATCTGCATCGTGACTAATTTTTCTTGTGAAGGTTTTTATAGAAATTAATAAAACAGGAAAAATCGATGTAAGTTATTAAGTACGTACGTGAGATTATTATTTGATCTTGTAATTTATAAAAACAAGTCATTATTTTTAATCTACTTATCCAAATAATTTACCGTATCATAAAACGTTAACAGTGATACTGTAAAGAATACGCAATTAATAATTTAAAAACATTTTTTGGATTATAATTTTTAAATACCGTAACAACTAACAACCGTGCGCTCTTAGGTCATAAATTGTACAAAACAAGTAAATTATTGTCAGTAAATTGGTAAATTAGGCATAGTTTACCATTAGTTTGTCAATAGTCTAGCTGCTATCAGAATTAATTATTACTAAAATATCTAATTCACCATCTATTACAGAACTAGTATCTAGTTTAGGTAACCCAAATTATATTTTTCAGCAATTATTAATGGCACCTTGTAACGCGCCAATCGCTCTGATAATTATTATGTGCACCACAAACATTATCTAACGTACAAAACAATGAGATCCAGGCTCCATTTCCTCAGGTGAATTGACCGAGTATAAAACAGAAGCGTGACCGCACTGCGCGCTCATTGCTAAGACCGCCGCCAATCGAGCGGCAAAAAGTGGTGTAAAAAGTTCCGTTGAGAGTGAAAACTTGTGAACCAAGATGCATCATCTTCGCATCGCATCGAATTTATTAATTGTAAGTGATTTTTTTATAGGTGTATGTGAGAAAACCTGATAGGGTGGAGGTGTTGGAATAAAAATTAAGTGGTTTGAAACTAATTAGGTAATAATAATAATATACACGTGCAGTGGGTACCGTGAATCGTATGTGCTTTGGAAAACCTACTTAGAAAAACTCAGGCAATTATTTTAATTAAATCACAAGATTTTATTTTATAATTATATATTCTATTATATACATCTACTAGCTGCCCGGTGAACTTCGTGTCACTTTAAAACCACCCCGGGACTTCTACGAATATTTTAAGACTAAAATCAGCCCAATCCGTCCAGCCGTTTTTGAGTTTTAGCGCGACTAACACATTTGAAAATCCATTTTTATATATATAGATTTAATGTTTTCATGTTCTACATCTCTTTAAAATTGAGCATGAACTAGGTTTAAACAGGACTTATTTTCACAATATTTTCAATGAATAATCTAATAAGCACAAAAGCACTTTTTCGCCGACATCCAAAATAACTGTATTTTAAAAAGATGAAACCGAATTCAAAATTGTATCTCCTTATCTCCAAAACTACTGAACTGATTTTGATGAAACTTGCACTATTCCCTTAGTTGAAAAATACCTTGAACAAAAAAGAATGACTGAAATCGGAATGATAATTCCAGATATATCCGAACACAAACATAAAAACATACATACGTCATACATACATACTTACACTTTTAAAATTTGGCACATTTGTTCAGAAGCTGATATAGACTAACATATTATACGAAAATTGGGCAGCTCTGGGAATATTACATAGGTAGGTACATGCTACATATTGTTACGTGCTAGGGCTCGAGGATTTGGAGAGAAAGACCTGGTGACTCTCTTGAAGACTTTATTAACACTGCACTAAACACTAAGTCTAGGTCACACAAGCACACACTTGGTCACAACACTTAGCACTAAGTCCAAACACTAATCACTAGGTCCAATCACTAAGCACTATCACTGTCCTAGGTCGTAGCCAAGTCGCAGGTTTCACTGGTTCACTCACTATTGATCACTTGTTGTCGCCTCGAAGATCGCTCAGATCGAACTGAATTGCCGGGCCTGCCTGCGGCTTTTTATATGGCGAGACGAATTCCAGAAAGTTCCCGATTCACGTAAACAAGTAAGCAAGTATGGGAATTTTCTAGGAGGCTCGAGCATGTACCACCTAGCGCCAACTAGTTTCGAGTAGGGGATTTATGTGTAGTGTGTCCCCCTGATCAGTTTCGCTGGTTTGCCGCTAGATGGCACCACATGTCCGTATACCGTGTACCGTAACAATATTAGGTACGTGTCGAATTGATAACCTCCTTTTTTGAAGTCGGTTAAAAAAGGAGGAGGTTCTATGTTCGGCTGTGGATATTATTTGTTTAAATGCGTTTCAATTATATTTTCAATCACTCGATTGGTTTTATTGGTTTATAACTACTATAATTGTTAATTAAGTACTTGCATTAATAGGTAAAATATTTTCTTCGTGCGCTTTCCAGCAGTTCCTAAATAATAATCCATATCTACTACTATAGCTACCTAAATTTTAATATCTACCCACACCCACTCTTTGTTTATGTTCTTCATAAGTTGATAATAATATAGATACGTATGGATTTACTAGCTCAGCTAAAATAAAGAAATAATAATAGAGCTAAATAAATCATTTGCTACTTTTCTCGATATAATTTATGCAAAGAACCGCAGAAAGTTTGTACAAACTAGAAAGTTAATTACTTAAGTAGATAATATTTATAACAAAATATATCTTATAAATACTATCTGTAAAACTATGCTATATATGTTACCATGAGGTATTCAAACAAACATTATACCTACTTACTTAAAATTTTGTGACCTGCCTATTTTTTTTACTATACTTACAAACAAAACAAGTGATAATACCTACTTAAAGGTTGTGTATGGGACCTTTCATAGAGTTCGATGTGAAAGTAGCAGCGCTAAAAGAGTAAGTTTTTTAACTTCTGTATAGGAAATAGGAATATTCATGACGCAGGGACGCTTGCCCATACAAATTACAAAATATTGCTCTTTCAGCGCTGCCACTTTCATTATGACTTCTACATACGGAACACAAAAACACCTTAGCTGTGTAACTTTATTATCACTTTTTGTTACACCTTGTAGAACTACTTTAGCAATCTGCGGTACCATAAACAATAAAACCACTGGCTTTCTTGATCTATCGTAAACCATAATAAGGCTATGATAAAGCAATCAATCAATTTCCTTACTAGCTGAATATTATGTAAAAGAGTCCGAGGAAAGTTAATTATAAAGTTATTACGCGCGGTGCCGTAAGCCCGCACCCTGGTGTTACAACATGGGAAGTACATTCACGGTTCTGCATTTGATTCATTTTCTTACACTTTTTCCTAGGACTGATAAGTTTGGATTGAATAACAGAATAAATTATTCATTTTATATTATGCAGGATGTAACGTACACTTCCTAAAGTGTGAAACATAGTAACTTCTACTATGTTTCACCCTGTGCAGCACCCTGTGCATTTATAATAATAGTAACTCCCACACCGATTTCGGTGACGGTGGCCGGTTTCATTGAAATCGGGCCAGTTGCGCGGGTGTAATTTTATAGCGCCCAAGTGTGTGTGCAGTGCACAAGAGCACTCTCTATTCTTTTTACTCTCATTGTAACCCAGTGGGACGGAAGACCGATACGACTGGCGCAGGACCGACTTTTTATCTACTCGAATAACAAAATGGCCAAGCCACCGATTTTGACTAATGTGTAGAGTTTTTAGATTCTCCTCGTGCAGCTGACACATTATAATTTTTATTATCAAATATCCGCGCTTTAGTGTAAAATTAAGGTTTTTAGATTTAAGGCTGAGTATGTAAGGTTGGAAACTTGGCTCTACATGAGATCTCACTACTTTTTGACACGAGTCACGACGAACTATAATATTATGTTCTCATCTTGGCAACATTTTCACATCAAAATGTTTTTGGTGGGATAATTATTATGCCCACCGACGCATGGATCATCTTACTATGTCAGACAATCAGGTGATCAGTCTGCATTGTCCTAACTTGTAAATAACATGTTTCCAACGCGGGATTCAAACTCATGACCTCCTGAGTCGGAGAGAGAGCCACGCTCTAACCACTAGACCACGGAGGTAGTTTGCAGTTATAGCTATTTGCGTAGTAACTTCCTTCTGACTTCTGAGGTAGTAAGTAACGGACCACGTGTTTTGAATAGTTCAAATCAATGTCGTTTTGAATGATAAAAGTAACATTGTAGGTTTTGCAACAGTTTTATCTTATTTAAATTGATTATTGAAGAAATGCAAAATGTTATTATTTCGATGATCGATCCCAAACATAACACAAAATGAAACTAACCTGAAAGTTGAAAACCCTAACGCACCCTAACGCAGTCTAAGGACAAGTCTTTTTTTCAAGTTCAAGTATTTAAAGGCAAGGTGAATGACACTATGAACCGTAATTGGACAAGTTCGAGCGGTTATCGGCGTTATCTCGAAAGAAATTTGTGGCCATGTCGTAGTTCATTAGTTGCACTTTCATTTAGATAACTCTCTCATTTTGAATAGGGAAGGTTAAACATTTTCTAGAAGTTATACAATTTATCTATTTGAAAACTTTATTATAATGGATAGGTAATGCCAGTTCCAAAGATGAAATCTGTGTTGCTAAGTACCTACTCACATACGGTTTTGCTCGATAGTTTTACTCCAAATCGAGCAATAACCACCGTGTGGACCGCCAAAACTAACAGCTCGAAGGCTCGCTTCGAGCCGGCTCGATGGAATTAAATATGTCAAATATGTCATTTCCTTCGATTCGGAGTAAAACTATCGAGCAAAACCGTATGTGACTTCGATCACTAGTATGTGAGTACTGAGTACTTGACAAGATAGCTCGGGCATGTTTGTAAGGCATGGCAGTGTTTGTAAGGGTGTTTCACCTGCTTGTTTTCAACGAAAAGTCGCAATCAAATATCGATTTGAATAAAACTGTAGTATTTGTTGTAGAGTTTGATTCCCATTCTATAAAACTACTTTCTTATGCTTGTTGGCAGTGGCAGTGGCAGGCATTTGGCACGTTATAAAGATGTATGAGACAAGTTCAATAACCCCAAACAACCGAATTCATATTTTTGGTTTCAACTTTCAGCTTTAGCCCTAATTTCACCAAAGACTGTTAAAGTTAACGCTCGAATTAGTATCACGTCACCTCTTTCGTTTTTCTTATGAGTGAAAGAGAAGACATTACATTTTAACAAGCTGTTAACACTAACAGACGTTGGTGAAATTGGGGCTTAGGCCTATACGTCCTATTTATATCGGTCTTGAAGTAAACAGGGAGGTGCAACATCTTTTGAAACATTTTATAAACTTGCCAAGGGTTAATTCCCAAGTCGCCTCTAGCAATCTACTCTATTGCCAAAGACTACGTTGCGATAGGAGTGCATAACATTTTAACGCACCAGCCTCGCCATATAAGGGCATAAAGGCTATGTAGAGTGCATCATAAAAATACCGCCTCTATCTATAACAGTGGTACTCAACCTTTTTTAATATGAGATACAAATTTTTTTATGTCTCAGTGTTGAACCAAACTTTATTAGGGTTTAAAAGCAACGTTCTTTAAAATTAACGATTTAATAGTGGAACACGAGACTTTCACGACGAGTTTGCACTATTCTGCCGGAGGACGTAAATTTCAAAATGGTTTAACATCACGCGGGCCACTGATAAAGTCCCGACGGGCCGCAGGTTGAGTATAGCTCATCTATAACTACTTTCATTTTCATCTCGCGGCTGACTTACTAGGGCATCAAACACATTAGACCTAGGTCTATACGCAGGTGATATAAGGTAAAAACTGAAAGTGGCACAACTAGTATTCTAGGATGCATGTAGAAAGTGTTATCCGTTTTTATATCGCTACGGTCGGTTAGGCTTTTTTGCTGTTACAACTCAGGATGAACGGTTCAAATCGCTCGAAGTATTTTTTCCACTACAATTTTTTTATAATCGTTTTGTCTTTACATAACATAAATTGCTTGTTAGTATCTATTATTATGGCGTGTAAAGAGTTACTTCCTATTGTAGAATCTGAATTCTGAACAAATAACAAACTAGACACTGAGACAGCTAATAGTTTTTAACCGACTTCCAAAAAGGAGGAGGTTATGTGTTCGTCTGTATTTTTTTTTTGTATGTTCCACCATAACTTCGCCGTTTGTGGACCGATTTTCATGATTTTTTTGTTGTTGTACAGGGTTGAATCCGAATTTGGTACCATGTTCATAAAAGTGGTGATCTGATGATGGGATCCATGAGGAATCGAGGGGACTTCTTAAAATTTGTATGAAAACATATGGTGATTTCGATTTTTTCTGAAGCATTCGAGGTAAATGTTACCAAAAAGTAAGACTTCGCACCAGGTTATATCCTGGATCCGACGGTACCGAACAGAATTTTTGAATCCTTATAGATACAGGTTCGGGGATTTCGGCGTTGTTTAAACAACTGAAAGCATAAGCCAACACATCAATTTGATTGATCATCATCATCACAATCATAATTATACCATGGGTCATCACACTAAGACCTAATTGTTGGTACTTTTCATGATATTTACATCGGAGCAGATGTTTTCGATGATTATTTCGATGTTTGTGGACCGATTTTCAAAATTCTCGTATTGTTGTATAGGATATAATCTTAATTTTGTATGACAATTACGAAAGTGGTGAGCTGATGATGGGATCTATGAGCAATCGAGGGAAATCCTTGAAATTTATCAAAACACTCATAGTGGTTAAAATGTTGTTCCTAGTAACTTAAACATATGTTACGAATAAGAGAAATTTCATACGAAGGTGTCTCTTGATCCAAAGGCACTGAACAGAACTCCTGAACCTTTAAAGATGAAAATTTGGAAATTGCAGCATCGCTTAGATAAGTCCAAGCATTTACCACAATTTTGCTTACAGTAATATAATATGGATAGTTAATATTCGTAGTAGTTATCTACGCATAAAGCCTTGTCTTGTAGATAACTAAAAACAGTGAAAGGCCTTTGCCCAGCAGTGGGACAGTATAGGCTATTTAAAAAATCATAAAATAGGGTATCCAGGGCTGAAAAGCAAAATTAAGTTCCTACATTATTAACCAGCATTATACATGATTTTGATAATTATTTTGTTCTTTTAAAGTATATTATTATACCACTTTGGAACTACGGTTACTAAGTTGGCAATTTGATAATGATATCCATGTGTTATATAGGGAGCTCCTCAAATTTTATAAGGAAACATAATAATATAGTGGTTTCCATTTAGTCAGAAGTATTCTAAGCATACGCTACCAAGTAAGATTTTGCCACGGGTATATACCATGGTATTCGAAAGTGCTTAGAGAACTTCTAACTCTTTGGTTTCATTGTTGTTTTAAGAACTGAAAGCATAATAATATGCTACTATGTAATTTTTATTCAACGTATTTCAAGTTTAAGTACTTACAGTTAATAGATGTGATAGTTTCATACGTAAATTATATGACACTTATGTATTTACTATTATATAAATAACTAAAAAGAATGAAATTATTATTTTTTAACAAAAAATTAAAACCGACTTCCAAGGTAAAAACAATAAGAATACCAGCTAATTGAACCATGACTTTAGTCAATGTCAGAATATCTGAAATATTTGGGACTGGTGCCGACTTCAAAGTAATGAAGACTATAATATGTACAGAAATAGTTGGGATTTTGACGAATTCTGGAAAAGGCACTATTAGAGAAAGAATTATTTAATACTTTTTAGTTAATATTCTTATTGTTTTTACCTTGGAAGTCGGTTTTAATTTTTTGTTAAAAAATAATAATAGGTAGTAGTTTTATGTGTGTTTGCTACGGACTTTGACTTTCATAGAACCCTACGTATTTTATTTTTGTATGGCACCATCATTTAAGCCAACAATAGATACTCATACCAAATAACTGAATAAAACGTTTTGAAGAACCTTTAAAAAAAAAACGCACTACGCGACGTAAGTACGTATTGGCGCAAAAACACTTAGGGCCTGTTTCACCACTTTCTAATAAAGCGCCGAATAGGCTGTTCACAACTTTTTTGACAGATTCTCCATACTTGATCTATCAAGATAATTGGTGGATAGCCTATTCGTCGCTTATCAGGAAGTGTAGCAACAGGCCCTTAGCACTGTAATTTTACACTTACATTTACTAACAATTTATTTCTGATCGATCTTTTTCAAATACTAATCACAACGCCTACGATTGCCTCACACTGAACTCTCGGTTTCGTTTCGGAAATGAATTGTGTAGTTTTTTCATCGAGTTTTCGGACGACTGCGGTGGCCCACTTTCCGGCATTACGTGATAGGACGCAACGAGTGTTTGACTGTCAGATATCGTTTATTTTCCGTACCAGTAACCATTCGTATTGACACAATTTCGGCGACGCGTCGGTTAAATAGTGCCGAACGAAATGTCTGCTTTATTGATTTGATTGTTTTTTGCCATATAAATTAATTTCTGAAAACATTTTGGGTATTGATTTCGAACTTCTATTATTGTGCGAACAGAGGAATGTCGGAATAGAGAGAAGAATATCAGAAACCATTGCCTGTTTTAAAAAATAATACTTATAACTTAATATATACTTTATATTTACTTTATTTAAAGTAACAACAACGCACAATATTTCAAAGATTCTTCACTCACGCTACCATGATCTGTATATTATTTTTTTGTTTCAGATTTCATCGATTGCCATATCAGTATTATCAATTAAGGTGCCAGTGGACAACCCTCCAGAACAGGCTGAAGCCACAGACATATTACCCATCAAAGTAGAGGATGAGGGTCCAAAGACCCCAGTGTATTACTTACCTAACGATGGAACCAGTGACTCCTTCCTTATACCGCCTCACCAGCTCGAAGAAATCGAGGTGGCAGCTCCATTGGAGACCCCCGCCACTTATCTACTACCACCAGCTCCAGGGAAGCACATAGACTACTATTATAGAGGAGAGGAGCCCGAACAGACTGACTGGTATCCTATACCTGTGAACAAAAACCCAGAAGCGCAGGCGCCGACGGATAAAAGTGAAGACAGGAGTAGAAATGGAAAGATCCTAAAAGGAGAATTACCTTCGAGGAGTCTCCTTCCACCGACAGCTAATGCACAAAACGATTACATAATCCTAACGCCATCTGTGGAGTTAGAACTGCCTAACGAGAACATAGACAAACCGATGATTCTACAGGAGATACCGAATAAAGTCTTCCATAAAAAGGTGCCACATATTCATCCCAAGATTGTGCCAGCGCCGTATTTCATGCCGAAGCAAAAGTATTACCCGACGAAGTTGTATCCGAAGAAGGTGGTGAAGGAGTTCAGGCCTATACCGATACCTATAAGTCAGTATGCGGAAGGAGTGGACACGGTGCCAATGGCGCGGCCGGTCAAGCCGTTCCGACCAGCTGTAGCAGTGGAGGGACAGTACGAGGGTCTGCAGCCTCCCCAGGACCAGCAAGTGTACTCGTATGAGACTCCTCAGCCTCCTCAAGATAAGCAGGTGTACTCGTACGAGAAGGCTGAGAATCAAAGGAAACTGCAGAGCGAAATCGACGGCTCCGAGGAGCAAAAGGTACAAACATATTTTTTTATAGATAAAATAGGATGCAGTTAAAGGTTATTAATTAATCTGTAACTGAACCGTAATTTTTAGTAAGTATATTATGTTTGTAGCCCCTACAAATAAAATGATCCATGTTGCGTATAGTTACATGATATTCCATTACAGTTCTTCAGTTTTAGTGTCTAAACGATCTATAACTAAAGTCACTTTCTTTTCGTATCAGACAAGAATTTAGTGTCTAAACACACCATGCCGAAGTTCCGCGGCGGAAGTTCGGCATGATTACGTCAGCAATGTCAAACGCATACAATATAACGAGACGTAATTTCGGCATAGTGTATCATCGGTAATTTAAAATACATAATTGCAGGCGGAATCATGCCGAACTGGAAGTTCGGCATGGTGTGTTTAGACACTAAATTCTTGTCTGATACGTAAGAAAAGTGGCTTTAGTTATAGATCGTTTTATTGGTAAAGAAATTATTTTGTAATAAGTTTTTTTCATTAACACAAAGTCATTATATAGACATATTATGAATTTATGACTTTGTGGTAAGTAAAACAGTTTTCTAAACTATTGTAATTTCAATAGGCCTTATTTTTGACCGACTTCCAAAAAGGAGGAGGTAATACGTTCGGCTGTATGTATTTATTTTTATTTTTTTATGTATGTTCAACGATTACTCAGCCGTTTGTAGTCAGATTTACAAAATTCTTTTTGTGTTGTATAGGGTTTGACTCGATTTGGTACCATGTTCATAAAAGTGGTGACCTGATTTATATGGAAACATATGGTGATTTCGATTTTTTCTGAAGTGTTTCAGGCAATACTACCAAAAAGTAAGATTTTGCACCAGGATGTATCCTGGTTCTGAAGCTACCCAACAGAACATTTGAATCCTTATAGATACAAGTTCGAGGATTTTGGCTTTATTTAAACTACTCCAAGCAAAAGCCAATGAATTCTACATTATTTCTGCTAAACATAGGCAACATTTTATTTTAGAAAAAAATGTGTTTCCTAAGATATTTGGGTTTTTCGGACGCCAGGTGTAAAATCAACCAGAAAAGTTACTTATTTTGCGTACGCTGCCGAAACTATAAAAGATAGAACCATAAAATGTTCTAAGTAATTGTAGATCTTATAAATATCTATAAAAAAGTCCGCGACACACTATACTTATCTATGTCGAGTGAGGCACAATAACCATTTTTTTATTTAAAAATCTTGAATTTTTTTGGACTACATTTAAACGCATTTATTTTACTTATGCTATTAATCCTTATGAAAATAAATTATTTCATCACTAAGTACAGTTTATGTAGATAACATTTGGTCCTTGAATGATTAAAATTGGACGTTTAGTTTTGAAATTATAGCGAAATTAAAATATTGAGCGTCACCAAGCGGGGGTTCGCGTGTTGGAGGAAGACAATATGTGCAGCGTGTCAACGCGCAACGATATCAAAATACTAATTCTATGCAGTGTGCACTATATTATGCATCCCTTCGGATGACTGCGTCCGCGTCGTCGATGTCAGTGTTGGAGTCTGTGAATTGATCTGGGAATCATTTTGCTGACCGAGTCTTTCCTGGGTAGGCTTTTTGCAGCCGTAACCGACATCCACGCGGGCGGAGCCGCGGGCGACCGCTAGTAATAATATGTACAACTCTAAGACACAGAATATATATATATTAGTTGTACCAATCTAAGACAACAAGCTATAAGTAATATAGCCTTGTGGTCTCTCATAGGTAACTAAAAAGGGTAAAATTATTATTTTTTAACAAAAAATTTAAACCGACTTCCAAGGTAAAAACAAAAGTAATATTCTTAAAAATAATCTAAAAATAATCAAATAATTCTTATTCCTTATTATAGTGCCGTCTTCAGACTTCGCCTAAACCTCAACTATTTCAGTACCTACTCAATCTTCATGCTTTTGAAGTCGGTACCAGCTTACCTTAATTACAATCCAAAATATATCTTGTTAAGTACTATTTTATAAGCAACCGCCTGTACAAGGTGCTGAGTTTGTATATTGTATACTATACTTGGATGCTAATAAAGTCTTTGAATCTTTGAATCTACCTTAGCGTAAGTTCTATGTCAAGGATCTCGGAACTTTTCCGGGCTGGTAGCGACTTCAAAAGTACGAAGATTGAGTACAGAAATAGTTGAGGTTTAGGCGAAGTCTGAAGACGGCACTATAATAAGGAATAAGAATTATTTGATTCTTTTTAGATTATTTTTAAGAATATTACTTTTGTTTAAATTTTTTGTTAAAAAATAATAATATACTTACTTAAAACCATAAAATTAACAGGCTATAGAGGTCATGGTAAGCAATGTCCGTAACATAATCCGTAAAGTTATAATAAATAAAATTGTTGTAAACATTTGGAAACTTCAAAGCAATATCTGTAACTAAATAGATCGATACGGGTATCTACAGTGTTAATAGCATGACAAAATGTACCTTCAACATTTCGTTTCGCCCAATGAATAGACTGGAAAATAAATAAACACTTCCCAAGGGCAGTAATTTGCTCTGCTTGAAAATAAATATGTTTTAACTGAAATAATTAATCATATCAGGATATCACCAGGTTGATTATGCTTAAACTTAACATTAACCCATCACTCCCCAAGCTTCACCCGGCTGTCGCATAACAATTGAAAATCTAAGGTAAGCCTGTAGAGACATTTTAAAATATAGAAAAAAAAAACTTCATATTTTCCTAATTAAGCTTTGCAGATATTTTATGTTGCACTCAACTAAATAATTTAGTTTAAGTACTTAAAAAAGCAATTTTCTAAATATATTTTCTTTTTCTTAAACTAACTTTACTTACTAACTTTAAAATGGCTGCAGTTTCTGATCCCTAAACGCTAAAATAAAAAAAAAATCGCTCTTATTTTTTTGATTAGTCTTGCCTAATCTAAAAAACCTACAAGGTCTCCATGACGCTCGAGTACCTAATTACACGAATAGCACTCTCCCCTTCTCTACTATATGATGTTTTCATGAAATCAAAGGCGTATTGACTTGTCAAAATATTTCGTTCATTAACATTAATGATTTTTGCCAACTACATTAGAATTTGTTGATTTGTTTAAAATAATAAGGGCGTTTCACCACTTCTTGATAATTGCCGGATAGGCTATCCACAACCATAAAGTTAATATACCTAGCGGAATAGAGAAACAAAGGCCTGAGCAAGAGAGATGTTACTATCAGTAACACTGCGTGGTAAAAAGAGACGTGATACATGACAGCAGCACTCTTTTTTTGACGTCCAGTCGGCACGTGCCGCACGTTGACAATTTAATCTCATAGAAATCATGTTCAATCATGCTTGTGTAAATGTATACGTACACATACTTTTACACACAGATGAAACCAATTTCGGTTACGTTTGACAGCTCGAGATTGTTGCTCTATTCCGCTAGGTATATTAACTGTGTGTCCAAAACTTAACTTTACATATAGAGTACCTATGGAGCATCTGTCAAATAAGTGGTGGATAGCCTATCCGGCACCTTATCAGGAAGTGGTGAAATAGGCCCTAAATAATTATGATGTATTTCGATCTCTAGAGGCCAAAAACACAACTTCAATTCAATTTGCCGGGGCGTCGAATTGTGTACCGTAT
Source organism: Aricia agestis (assembly GCF_905147365.1). Taxonomy (NCBI): domain Eukaryota; kingdom Metazoa; phylum Arthropoda; class Insecta; order Lepidoptera; family Lycaenidae; genus Aricia; species Aricia agestis. Next base: position 11,425,673 of record NC_056415.1, read on the forward strand.
CTTAATAATCGTTATTTTTTTAGATCATGGCTAACGAAGACTACGAGGATCCTCCGAGGGAGCAGGAGGCTTCGGAAACTAACTTTGGACATCCTGGACGTAGGTATTTTATTACTCAAGAATTGAATTAATCTTATGGGGGATATATTGTATACTAGACAAAGTCCGAAATTAAGTTGTCCCAAATGAGTGATGTCGTTTATTATACGGAAACGGGAAGCCATTTTTTCAGGATTCAAACTATGTTATTTATTCCAACGAGACATATTATAGTGTCTACATAACTAGAATAGAACTAAAATAGTCCAGTCATTCAATATGCATTACATTATTCATAGCAAGCTTATGGTGTCAAAAGTAACACTTAGAAAAGTAGCTTCCGAGGACATGCATTAATGATGCTTGATAACATAATTTTTAAATCGTATTCCAGGTAACGCGTACCCCGCCCCGCTGAAGCAGGCGCCCCCCGTGGCCCCCGCGAAGTACGCCTCTGCTAACGGCGAGCGCACCGAGTTCCGCATGCACGGCATGAAGGGCCCCCACAGCTACCAGTTTGGATACGACACTGGCAAGGGGTAAACCAATAGACCTTCTGCGATATGGATGCATATAAATTTTTCCTCGTCCAAACTTAACAACAAACCTTCAAATCGACCATTGTCAAGGAACAACGGTTGCTTTGGCCATCAATCGTTCATCTAAAAAATCTTCTCAACCGAAACTTACATCTATAGATCTATTTCTATCACCCAGCAAAAACCATAAAATCCGGTAACGATATCTATCTCTTTCTATAGCCCAGTAAGAAGCATTAATTCCAGTAACTATTTCTATCTCTTTCTAACACCCAGCAAAACCATAAAATCCGGTAACTATATCTATCTCTTTCTAACACGCAGTAAAAACCGTCAATTCCGGTACGAAGAGCGAGACAACGACGGCAACGTGAAGGGGCACTACGGCTACGTGGACAAGTTCGGCAAACTGAGGGTAGTCAACTACGACGCCGACCAAAATGGCTTCCGAGCTGAGGCGCCGATTGAGAAGGAATCTCGTTAGAAGAGACTGATTTGGAAGTCGAGAGCAATTTTAAGATGAATGGACGAAATTTGAAAGGGCAATCTGGATGTGTGGACAATATGTACTCAATAATGTATATTCAGAGAAGTAATTGATTCACAGGCAGATTGTTGATATTATATGTAATTTGGTCGAGTTTTGTCAAACCCAGCCGACAGATCACGAATTACATTGAATTAAGAGGATACACCAAGGGCGAGAGAAATTGAAAATAGGTATTTGAAAATGTATTGCTGTCTCACCAATCTCAAGTCTCCCACCGCAGAGCGTGATAGAGACAACACGACAAAAGTTCTAATAAAAGAACAGAAAATCTTCGATTCGTTGTCCGCTGATTTCTTCTCCAAAACTTAACCGATTTAAGTATTTCTATTTCTCATTAAGAATTAAAGCAAGGCTTGAGCTGTGTTCCTATGTTTTATTTTTTTTTGTATATTTTAGCCAGTATTGTTTTCTGGGTGCTTGAACACAGACGAAAATCTAGCCATATTTTTGGGTTTTTGGACGTTGTTATCTTTTTTAATAATAAAATTGTGAAAAAAAAAGAAAACATAGGGACATGCTAATAGTGGCCATAGATATTCAGGAAAAAAATCATAACTCTACCGGCATTATCCAGGGAGGAAACAGGGGACAACGTTTGTATGAAAAAACGGCAGTGTGGACTCCTCTTAATTAAACCGACCAAATGATGTAGGTCCGTCAACTGCCTATGAATCAATTTCTTAGATAGTACTTACAATATCAAAAACGTACATTAGCTGCCAATAGCGTCTTACAGTAAGATAGCGATCTACCAATTATAACTATGGTCCGTCTCATCACTGATCTACCAATAGCGAGTCGCCGTTCAACGAATTTTCGACAAGCGATTTTTAAGTTGTGTCGTGTGGCCTTTACCAAGATATGCTTTGGATATTCAGTTGCTATTATTTACCTTTTAAAGTCAATAACATTCCATGACAATAAGTATACCATGCAGATTGTATGTGCACCGCAGACTCGATCACACAAAAAGTGTCGATCTCCCTTATGATAATTTTTACAAATCTCATAGAAATAACATTTGTTAAAAATTACCATAAAGCTTTGTTAACTTATAATTTGTAACGCATTATTTGTGTTATTAGCATTTTCCGATTTCTAGAAATGACCATCGACCAGCCTACAGCTAGTTTAAATTAAAAAGGAATTTACTCATACTATGTGACCACTTTTTGCCATTTTTCAGCCTTCCTTTCGGAAATATCTATGTTATATTATGTCAAGACTCCTTCATGACATACATAAATATGTATTCGAAACAGGTATATTTCTAAATAGAATACATAGCGTGGGTATGTTCTCTAATAATGAGTAAGATAGAGTAGTACAAAATATGTAATATATAAAAAATATTGTAATTATTTTTGTTGTAAAGGTATAAGTAGTTATTTATGTATGTAATGTTGCCCGATTTAGTATTTTCTAAACATATTTGATAAGCTTATTTAAGTTAAATTATCTATAGAAATAAAAGCGATTTTAAATTATCTTTTTTATTAAAAATAAATGCGTATAAAATATTATATAACTATGGCAAATTGAACAATTTGAGATTTCTAATATAATCCTTTGGTAACAAAAACACTTATCCTTATAACAGAATAAAAATAATATTATATAACAGCTTAAATTTTATGTCATTTTTATATACAATTTTGGGGATATTACCTAATAAGGCTCACTAAATTATGTGTTTAAAGACTTTCAAATTTTGTTTTAAAAATATATGAAACATGTCTGATTGTATTTATGAATATCTTTTAGGTAGCATTTACATGGACAAAAGTCTACCTATCTACTTACTTACCTATTTAACGTCTACGTAAGAGCCAGTCCAGACGGCGCGTTGCGTCGACGCAGCGCTGCCGTTTAACGTATAGCCGGCCACACGGGCGCTGCGTCATCGCAGCGTTATTAATGAAGCAGTCTTAACGTCCCGCTTCGTCTCGGTGGCTGCTGTCCGTCATGTGTGCGTTGCGCGCTGCTGTCGCTACGCAGCGCGCCGTGTGAACACCTTGGTTATTTGTATGTAAAACAAAGCAACGGCAACGCTGCGTCGATGCAACGCGCCGTGTGGACTTGCTCTTAGAATATGAATATAAAGATGTAGAAAAATAATTACTATCAGAGAAATCAATTCAGCGGCAAATGTACATCCCTACATTATTTGATCATGCTATACCACCAGTGTATTGGGCTTTAATAGCCCTACCAAATCATATAGGTCTGCAATCTGTGTATAAACCATATTCGGTAATAGCATAAAGATACTAACATATGGCTTGTAAGGCAAGTTTGTCCAACTCTTTCTCAATTTCCCCCAGTAAGCTCGACGCTCCGATGCGAAACAGTGTCGGACTTAGCCACTCAACGCCCAGCTCTGTGTAGACCAGAACAAGCCAGTTCACAGCGTCCCTAGCCGTTTTGATACCGCCGGCTGGTTTCAGTCCAATCTGAAAATTGACAATAAAAATATGACTATAGGGCACAAAAACAAACATAAAATCTCAACATTTTTATGGAATATGTGGCTCTTTATTTTGATTACAGTGTATAATGGTTTATAATTATGTGTATTAAATAATAAGCTCTGTAACATTTTGTATTTAATTGAAATCATGCAGAAATTTGAACATTGCTATAACAGAATACGTGCGCAAGTGAGACAAGCAGTTATATAACTGCTTGTCTCACTCGCATATATTCTATCTTGATTCGACAAATAATATTTATAAGTAATAATAATAACGTTTAACACCACATACTACAATAATAAATTACATGTTACAATACAATATCTAAAGAAAAATTAAAACATCACAATATATGCAAAAGACACAAAATTATATAAAAAAGAAAATTAAAAGGAATAGGAATAATTCATGAGACAGTAATATGCATAACATAAGGACATAAACTATGGGGACATCCCCATAGTGCATAAGGGTACATTGTTGTCTATTGTCGAAAAGGATACCACTCAGGCTTATTACTGTGGTGTACACCACAGTGCCTGGTGTTACAAATACGCGACAAGAGTGCATTTTTATATTTTCGGTTACAAATAAAAGAGACAGACAGATATTGCTAGGTTATACAAATTTTCAAGTGTTTCCTGACCAGACTGTTACACCAAAAGAATAGTAACTTTTTGCGACAAGTAACAAACAACAAACTTACACCTTTATACCATTATTGTGATAATAAATAGGAAGTACTAAGTATATTTTACCTTTTTGCCAGTCAACTCGTAATAATGTCTTATAGCTCGACACATAACCAGTCCAATTGGTAGAGTTGCATTGACTGCCTCCTTCCCTGTTGATGTCTTTATGAAATCTGCACCAGCATACATAGCTACCATTGAAGCATTGTATACCTGTAAAATGTTTGAGTTTTTTGTTTATCTCATTTTTTTAAAGACTTAAGTGCCAAAATAAATGAGTTTTATTGGAAAATGTGCTTGATAGACAAGGAGAAACCATTAGTGTGCTTTAAATTTACTAAACATGACAGCAGAGGTCAAAAGGTCTGAATATCATCATTATTGTTGAATAATATTATTTTGTTCTTGGCATTCTATAAAAACAGAGATAAAATTATAAAGATAAAGCTGTAAGTTTATTATCTTTTAGTGTAGGGCCATTATCATAATTATTGATTGTTATATTATTTTTGCCTTTTCAAACTTAAGCCACTGAACAGATTTAGACGAAATGAGATATTAGAAGTCCTGTCCTAAATGAGCTACAAATTAATATTTCATACTTTTATTTTTTCAGTCAGTGTCGGCTGACAGAGACAAAACAACCTTAAAATTTAGTAGTTTCGTTATTATGTGAAACAGTCATTGCTAGATTTTTAGGTGTTTATGAGATTATAATAATTATACTCTATAAAAACATATTTATGTTATCATGAGAAATAATAAAAAAGCTTAACTTACATTTTCATAAGTTCCCAGCTCTCCCACTCCCAAAATAACCTTTAAATGTGCTGTACCACATGCTTTCTTCATCTCTATTACCTCTTCATACAACTTGTTCCATTGGCCAGTTAGAACCAAACTACGATCCAAGACAACATCAATTTCAGTAGCCCCTTTTGATACGGCAAACTTAACCTCTTGCAATCTTGTTTCTAGTGGATATAAACCGGATGGGAAACCCGTTGCAACTGGAAACATTATTAAAGGGTTAAATCTACAAATTCTTACTTTGTTTGTTGGAGTCTTGTTTCTGAATTTAGGATTGTAATGATGTAATACCTATTTGGTAGAAGTTAAAAAAATGGACTTTTTTCTAACTAAAATTAGGGACAACTTATTCAATTACCTTACACTAAGGCATCATAAGTATACTGGTGTCATGATACAAAAGTTTGACCAAACTAGCATAGGCCTGTAGTCAAGCATATTGACCACAGAGTACAGGCCTATGCAGAAACTAATATCAGAATCCATTAAAAGTTACCTGAGGCAATTTGAATTTCATCTAATAAGTCCATTCTCTTTATAGCCTGAAAAGCATCCTCCACTCTATTTGGATATACACATACTGCAGCAGTCTTGATACTTTTATTGTTGATTGGGTTTGCTGCCTAAAAAGAAAAATGTCTTACATTAAATAATCGGCCAAGTGCGAGTCGGACTCGCGCACGAAGGGTTATGTACCGGTAGGTATAGAGCGAAAGTAGACAATTTTTTAAATTTTTTGTATGGGCTTCCATACAAAAAATATCCCTTATTATTATTATAATTATTGAAATTACATTATAGAAAAACCTTGAATATTTATAATGTGATATATATCACACTTCATAAGTCTTACACATTGTAAAATTAAATGAAGTGTTTCTGAAATTACTTGCTAGTAAGTAAAGAAATATTTTTTGATATAGTTTTTAATAACAAATTAGGTAAGTATGTATTTTAGATCAAGATTGTATGTATGTGAATGTACGTGTAAGTAAACATAACACGATCCGATACCTTCGCAGGCGGCATGTGTGACTTACCCGCAAATCAGCAGTAAAAAAAGTGTTACAGAAACTTCCAAAACCATGATTGGTTTGGCCGACTAGTTGGCCGATTAGTCGGCTTCTTTGCAGCCGACTAATTGGCTAGTCGGCCGAAGACATGATCGGCACACCTCTAGTTATTTTTCATTTTAATAAGCACTCAGGCTTAAGAATCTGCCTACAGCCTACCACAGAATAGCTGCAAATTCAAAAACTTTGAAGAATGATGATAGTGTTTTGTATTAGTCCAGATGTTTACCTTTATGCACAGTCTTGTTACATTTGACTTTGTATCGTCACCAGAGAGTGTAGTCAGATCAATAACAGATACAGCTTTGAGTAGCCACTCTTTATAAAGTACAGGTTGGGTAACTGTGTTCTTCTTTAGTATCCTCTGAATTTGCGTCTCAATGCTATTTCTGTCTAGGTGCGTGTCAATAAAGGGAACTTGAGCTGAAAGGAAAATGAAAAATAATTATTGTTTCGTTAAGCTAATAGTACTTTCAGTAGGAAGCTGCCTAAACATAATAAGACAGACGTTAGAAAAACCTATACCCTTGCAACGCAATGTACTGTTATCAAAATATATTTAAACTTACCTATACCGCTAGCTTTAACCATTTTGTTTTTTGCTATATAAACAATTAAAAACAAAAAAAATAAAAATATATGTTTCTTTCTACCACGCAAACTGCAAACTTGCAAAGAAACTTTTTCAAAAATAAGTCAAAAATTTTTGACAGGCAGCTGATAGTCAACTGTCATTTGTCAAATGTCAATGTCCCTCTACAGTCTTTTTTTTTTTATGAAATAAGAGGGCAAACGAGCAAACGGGGCACCTGATGGAAAGCAACTTCCGTCGCCCATGGACACTCGCAGCAACAGAAGAGCTGCAGGTGCGTTGCCGGCCTTTTAAGAGGGAATAGGGTAATAGGGGAGGGTAGGGATGAGAAGGGAATTGGGGAGGGTAGGGAAGGGAATAGGGTAGGGGATTGGGCCTCCGGTAAACTCACTCACTCGGCGAAACACAGCCGGTTTTCTGTGAGAACGTGGTGGAATCATTCGTGCCGAAGCATGGCTCTCCCACGTATAAAACTAGTCTACCACTGACCTCTTTATTACACTGTACAGGCGATCACTATCAATAAAATATTCCTATTTGAAAGTCGCCATATTGGCGCTGATTGCTATGTGAAAGCTGTAGTGAGTGAACTTGGAGCTACTATTTTGCAAATGGCGGTTGTCATTTTCTATATAAATTAGTTCACAGTACGCTCACCGCAGCGCTTCAAATCGGCATAAGAAATAGCTGTCATTTTATACGGCATAGCATTGAGGTATACTATAATACTTTATCTATGCTGCATAGCCTGTCCCATTGAGGTACTATAGACTGGAGAGAGCCTTATATCGGTGTATAAGCGTCAAAAGCGTGTAATGTTATGTCCTACTTACTAGGACATAACAAAGGAGTCGGTCTGCATATTTCATGTAATAAAAGTGTTAATAAAGGTTTTTAGTGAACATTTAATGCTAGATATTGTTGAGTTTTGTGGTTCCGCTAAATAATAAACCATAAGAATGGTCAAAGAATGCCTCAAACACGTGAATTTAACATTAAATACGTAAGTTTTGAACGACGTTTTTTGGGCTTTTCAATCGGTATTTCTGTAAGATAAAAATATAATTTATAAGTTTATTCATCCCTTAATCGTGCTATATAAGCCATTAGTGCTAAAAATGTCACATCAATTAAGAATTTAGCTATATAAATTGCATAGCTTTTTACGTGTGTTTACTGATTCTCATCACTTGAACTATAATTACCGATATCATGAACTAATTGACTTTCTTTCCTGTATCATAATGTGATTCGAAATAATCTACAAATAGAAATATTCAAGAAAATAAACGCACACTACTTGTATGAAAATAAGCACAAAATGGCCACGCGATGACGCGGACGGGCTAAGATACAGATGGGTAATGGAAAAAATTCCGAAAGAAAAGAAAAGAAAAAAGAAAAATTTCCAATATATTTTTCCAATTTTTCAAATATTTTTCCAAATTGAAATGTCAACCAAGATTACGTATCCAACAATTCCGTACTCAAAGGGTAAAAACGGGACCCTATTACTGAGACTTCGATGTCTGTCCGTCTGTTCGTCTGTCTCCAGGCTGTAACTCAAGAACGGTAATAGCTAGAGAGTTGAATTTTTTTACAGATTATGTATTTCTGTTGCCGCTATAACAACACACACTATAAACAAAACAAATTAAATATTTAAGGAGGGCTCCCATACAACAAACGTGATTTTTCAAACATTTTTGCAAAGAAAAATAAATAGTTAAAAAACTCTTTAAATGACGGCGCGTAGTTGTACAGTTCGACAAGGCTTTCAAATATGAATATGTCAATGATGTCAATGGGCGCTGCTGGTAAAGAACTGTCTAAAATAGCGTTTTTGTATGATAGAAGCGTTAGTTCTTTTTCTCGCCACGTTCATATACAACCTTGTCGAACTGTATGTTATAATATGTACTTGGATTACAAACATAAAATATTAGGTACCAAACCTTCACCTTTAAAAGTCGAATATATAAATTGAGATTATAATTATAATTTATTTTTCAAATTTGTGTATCGGCACTGGAACCTAGCGCTTTACGCGTTATCACCAGCTCCCATTTTGAGTGCCAGTGCCGGCAGTCGTTGTTTTATATCTCGGCTGCCGGCAGTATACTTACCGTAGTTCCCATTACTGATATTTTTGGGAGCCGGCGCCGGCAGCGGAGGCACTCCCAAAAGTATTATGATATTTTATGATATTATGTATTTAATTTAAGAATAAAATAGAATATACTATGTGTGTTGTTTACTTTCAACGTTTACTTTCAATGTAGCAATGTAAGGGCTGATTTACCAGATTGATTTTACCTGAGTAATAAATAAGTAACTTTTTAATGTGTTATGTGTATATTATTTACCCCTATAAGAACCTCATGTCATAAGTCATAACATATCCGACGAATGACGATTGAAAAATCATTCCAAACGAAAATGTGTATCTACTTTTCAATCGTCACCTTTTTTGCCAATTAAAATTTATGATACCTAATTTGAATTACAAAATCTGTCAAAGTTGCATATTATTTATTTCTTATAGAAACTCAGGTAAAATAACTCGAATGGACTAAACTATCGATAGCAAAATACTATACTATCGATAGTAAAATATACATCACTAGCACACGCACACATTGACAGATCAAAAATGGTCACGCATTTTCGGGTTGTCAGGTGGTCTATACGACAGTATATTATAAGTTTATGGTTTTTCGCATAGACATAATATATGGTTTTTCGTATCTTTTGTTTCACTTATCTGTCAAATTTGTCAATGTTTGTAATTTTGAATTTGAAAATTGTTCGGAAGAGATTTAAGGCCAGCCGCAAATTGTCCGAAATTTCTGATCAGAAACATATGAACTGCCATCCGATCGAGTACTCTGGTGTTTCGTCCCAACCAAGGTGTTTGGGCCCAGTGGGCCCAATCACCAGATAATAACAGATATGAATTTTTAACATTTTTTTCATCTGGCGATTGGTCACAAGTATTTATTTTTTATGACTTTTGGGCTTATGTCCGTAGGGCTAGCAAAATAGTTGTAGATTTGATTAAAAAACAAAATAATTGCTTTGTATGAAAGCATTTATTATACACTGAATTAAATAATTTGATATTTAAAGAAAAGTAATAAGTAATAATTGCTATAAATAATGCTAAAATATAAAACAAAGACTATATATAAAAAACTAAATCTAAGTCAGAGGCTGCGGGCAATGTACCCAAGAGGCTGGCAGCATTACCTCGCTGTATCGCAAGGCTGATACGTTGGCCGAGGTAAGCGCCAGCTCTGGGATCGTTAGTTATCTCAACCAGTCTTTGGGATAACTCTCTGAACATTTGTTTGGCACCAGGGCCCCACGGACCCAGGGTTTCAACCCCGAAAGGTACAAAAAAGTAATCATTCCCCAGTGCTTCATATTTTCTTCTTTTGTTTGTCTCTGCTTGTGCCGCCGCAGCTCCCGCTTCCCTTGTTGTGGCCGTTACATGTGACGCCGCTAACGTGTCCACGCAGGTGGCGTCCCAAACAAGAGGCCTCCCGCGGCTCCATGGAACGAGCGTCATTCCGTCGGGCCTTTTGCCGTCGTCACGTGCGATACCGTTCGGCTCGAGAGTGGCCGGCACGTTGACAGAGGCAAGGGCCCTGCGGATCACGTCGTTCAAGGAAGCATGGCGGGACTGGCGGCCGGCGCTGCGTCGACAAGACAGACCGTGGTGACCCTGGCGGTCTACTGCGGCGCCGCAGTGGCAGCGGTGGGGTTCGCTGATATTAGCTCCTAGTCGCAAACTGAATGATAAGTTGAATGTATGATTGTCTAACAGTGTTCCGGTATTGGATGATGGGTAAGCCTGTAGCCAATAACCTGATTCCGGCTCAGCGGACGCCAGGAGACGCGCGCGATCTGTAGTGGACGATGAACTTAGGATCTCTGACTGTGCCAATTTTATTAGGGGTTCATCCCAATTCTTTTGGATGTTGGGGTTGACAGGAACGTCACTGGGACAAATACGTTTCCAAGCGTTGATCGCCTCAGTTAGTGATACAATGCCTATGTTTCCAAAAGAATTGGTGATGATTTGAATGAAGAGAGGATGGATGCTGTGAGCTGAAGAAAGGAAGGCGGGAAGAGACACGCTGGACACACTTCTAAGACCCAAGCCACCAAAACGAATCGGGAGAGTAGCTTGGGCCCAGGAGGTGTCAGAGATTTGGCAGTTAAAAATATTCATTACTGTGTCTTTTAAAATGGTGTCTAAATGGGAAAGAAGGTTGGGATACTCCCATAGAGGGCAGCACCTCAGGACATATGTAAATTGGGGCACAAACAAACAAAACCGAATTATTTGGTAAGCCATATGGGATTTTATTGCGACGAGTTTGCCAGAAGACTCTACGAATTTTTGTTTTTGTTCCGAAACGTAAGGCTCAAAACCGTCGTTGAAAATGGGGGCACCTAAAAGGCGGAGGGATTCTTTACTGAGAATTTTGATACTAGGGGCCAAATTGTTAAATTCAGACATTATTACGTCGTGCGGCTGTGCGATTGGGCTATTGAGAAAAAGCTCACATTTGGAGAAATTTAAATCCAAATCTATTGATTTAAATTTCTCTATTAATAACTGCAAATCGTGGAGAACTGTAGCCGGGTCTCCACCGAGGGTGCCATCATCCAAATAGGTACTTATATATATTTTTTTTTGTAAGAGAACGACTAATTAATTAATTAATTTTATAAAAGTAAGTTTAATTCAATTACGCGCCGTTGTTGTGGCAGAATGTTAAAACTATAAGTATTTAATAAAACCTTATATCAACAACATTCTGGCAATAAAGACATTTGAATTTGAAAATGAAAAATATTTTGTATCACGTAAGTGCTATGGCAACTTTATGCATATAGGCGCGAGCGGCTATAGCCCGGCCGAATTTTATTTATGATTTGAATACAAAAAAAAACCTTCCCAAGTCTATCGTACAACTAAAATAGAATCATTTTACTGTGGGAAAACAACCATTAAAAATTTCACGCAGTACCTATTAGAGCAGGTATTTTTTAAAAACTTGACTCAACGCAGTATGTGTAGGTATTAATAATAATAATAATAATATAAGTTTTAAGGTGTTAGATATTTTTGAGTGTTAGATATGTTTCGGATCAGAAATTTCGGACAATGTGCGGCTGGGCTTAATCGGCATAGTCTCTTCTAACAATAATTATATCTGACTTAAATAAATATTAAATAAGTTATTATTTATGTAATTAATTATTATTATTTTGAATACTTAATATTTCCTGTTACTGCGGTGTTGGAATAATTAGTAAAATGAAAACTCGTATATCCATGTTAGATATTTTTTAAAATTACAAAACAATATTATGGTTATAACTGATTATTTTTGTGTGTGTTTTTGTGCCTACTTCAAAATTTCTTGCCAAAAAATAAGGAATCATAAAAGTGGGACCAATCGCCAGATGATAAAATGTTAAAAATTCATATCTGGTCATTGGGCCCACTGGGCCTAAAACCTTGGGACGAAACACCAGAGTACTCATCCGATCGACGTCATCTGACACATAATGTCAGATGCCTGCCGGAACGCACTCTGCTCATAAATTTTGTATCTGACGTCCGGTCCGGTTGAGTTGTCAGATGCCGTCTATCGGATGGCAGAAATTTTTGATTGCGTTCCGGCGGGCGTCTGACATTATGTGTCAGATGACTCAGATGACGTCGATCGGATGTCAGTTCAAATGTTTCTGACGGATCGCGCTCTCTCTTACATTTTGTACTGAGCCGAGTGAGCTCGAACTCGCCGGAAGGAAATTTCGGATAGTGTGCGGTGTGGCGGTCCGGCCGACGTTCAAATGTTTCGTATTAGAAATTTCGGACAATGTGCGGCCGGGCAAAGGCCCATCACTGCAGGACTGCCGTGCAGTCCTGCCGTGAATGGGCCCTTTTAAGCCGGAAAATAGTATGGACATAACATATTATCTGTATAAGTAGAATATCATTGAGGAAAGATATAATAATTTTCAAAATATTTAACTTTCAATGTTTCAACTTTTAATTTCGCCAAGGGACCATCCATAAAGTTAATTTAAATATCATTATACCATACCATAAAATTGTGTGCGATTGTCATGATTTTTAGACCCCCCTTCCCCCTTGTCACATTGTGAGACCTAGTGTTTACAATTTTACATTTTTACAATTTTACATCTAAAAATTAGAACCACCTCAATAATTTCAATTTCGCCATTCAATTAATTCATTTTAAAATATTGTGATGTCATATAACTCAGAACTCCTCCCTCCTCCTTGTCACACCGTGACACCATGTCATACTTCGTCAAACCCCTCCCCCCTCTTTAGGTGTGACATACTATATGAATGGTCCCTAATCATAATGCAAATGACAGACAAACAGAGATGGGAAACGATTCCTAAATAGGGCCTCGATCAAGATACCCTCTCGGTACGGATCTCTAAAAATCCATTATTGTTTATTTGACTTTACGTATTAATTTTACCTCGTTCACATTGAAATATTAGCTAATAAAGGTAATTAAACTCGAAAACAATAAGGAAAAGTTGACTGGTGGCGAAATTATTACCGAGTCGGCCCGACTTAAACTCCACTTAAGTTAATGGAATTTATACAATTCAAGTGTCCAGTGCCGTTATAAAATGCTTTGAATGTCGGCGGTCGCAAAGTTTGCTTTTAAGGTCAAATTATATTGTAACTTGAAACGTTTTCATTAGAACTCCGCAGACCCTTTAACGGGAAAAATTTATAAAAATAATTAATTGATTTTTAAACTTAATAACGTTAAGCGATTTGTATCAAAAAGTGCAGCTAGATTTTCTGAAACCACGGTAAAAATAAAAGCTTTTACTATTAATGACACTATTTTTACGCTACTCTACTTTTCGGCTGACTGTCAAACTGTAACCAGACGCAGAACCAGACTATCGAACTTGGTTCGGACCGGACCACGAACATGGTGCGTCCCGAACCAAGTACAATCGTGTGTTGCATGGTTCAGCGGATATTATTATTATGTTTGCGTAACGCATTCCTAATACTCACGGGCAATAAAATCCCGGACTTACAAAGAGAAGGCAAGCGTGGAGCCGGAGCCAACACGCAAAGGCCCCGTTCACAGTTTTTAACCGACTTCAAAAAATGAGGTTATCAATTCGACGCGTATGTAAGTATTGTGATATTTCCAGAACTGCCCGTTTTCGTATATGTTAGTCTATATCAGTGTCTGAACTCTGAACAAATGTGCCAAATTTCAATTGTGTATGTAAGTATGTATGCATATTTTTATGTTTGTGTTCGCATATCTCTGGAACTACCAGTCCAATTTCAGTAATTCTTTTTTGTTTTACTAGGTATTGTTCAACTTAGGGAGTAGTGCAAGTTTCATCAAAATCGGTTCAGTAGTTTTAAAGATAGAGAGTTTTAATCCTCAATTACGTACAATTTTGAAGTCGGTTTTATCTTTTTAAAATACACTTAATCGTGACACTAGCCGGCGACTCTCCCTGTCCGCACTGTGTGAGAAAGTACGTCCAAGGAGAGTCAGGACTATAAACTATTGCAGTTAATGGATACTAGAAATGATACCGGGCTATGGGGGTGAGGTGCTAGTGAATTGGGTAACTGGGACTATGGAAGGCAGTGGCGGATTTACAAATTTGCCGCCTGTAGGCTATTCAATTTATGCCGCCCCTATATGACCTTTGAAATTCAATACGTTAGTTTAGTTCACAATCATATCCCACCAAAAACATTTTTTGAAAATTTTAGCTGAAACGTCCACACAAGTTTTCACCCTGTGCGGTAGCAAAACGGGAAAGCCTTTAATCTTTTTCACAGGGTAAACCGTAAACCTTAAAATGTGGTCGTCTCGGCAATATTTTACAAGAAATGTTTTTGGTTGGATTTTTTATTTCGGTAAGATAAAAATTGGGCTAAATTTGCCGCCCCTCTAAATCTGCCGCCCTAGGCTCCAGCCTATTGGTAAATCCGCCACTGATGGCGTCTGCCGTTTGCCGATATAACGTGGAGAACTTGGCTCAGAGTCAGGGCTGGATTTATATTGTTTATGAGTAAAGGCCATTAATTTGCCTCCTCTATGTACGAACTCTGCCGCCATCCTCGGACGCGTCCTAGGGGGTGCCGCCCCCAATAGGATGTCATAGGACGCTGCCGCCAATAGGCCATGGCCTATACTGCCTTTACGTAAATCCAGAGCTGCTAGGAGTGCACGTTGCACCATGTCCGGGTCTAACCTGAACCAAGTTCTATCGTCTGTTTTCTCATTCACGTGACATGCATGATGTAATATACGAAAAAGTTTGAGGCGATGTAATAAAATTTTCATTTTAAAAACTAAGTAGGTAAGTATAATATACTTAGTTTTTAGATGGACATAATATTATGTCCCTCTATACGTTCGTAATAACATATATTGAGCCATCATGGGTTACGGGACTACTTCCCATTTAACTAAAGTTCAACTTCGGAGTGGAATGTGTTGGAAATTTGTATTGCATATACGGCTACGGAACTTGCAATACTCAGTGTTCAGTGCACGGATGCAACAATATTGGAACAGATTCATCATCATCAATTACAATAAGTCACTAATGGTAGTGCAATCGAAATTAACATAATGCACGATTAAATGATTTTATTATGATTACTAAAAATATATACCCAATAAATATATACCCAAACTAAAAATATATACTAAAAATATATACCCAAATAATTCTACAGTTACAAATTAAGGTATGCTCATAATATCTTCTCATGTCATATCTTTAAATTGTACTGTCTATCGCACTGTCGCGCTGCGTGAGTCGCGTGACGCATCGCATAACGTCGTGTCTGGGTGTAAACTTACTTGTTATGATTTTCAGTACCAAAAGCCGGACCCGAGTTAATTCTTGTAGCTATATTTAAAGTAGCTAGTTTTATGAACTACATTATACTCTCAATCCTCTTCTCTCTGTTACTTCTTCACGCCCAAACCGCTGAACCGATTTTGCTGTAATTTGATACCTACGGATATACTTTGAGCTCCGGGAAAGGACATAGCCCATAGGATATTTTTGCCTCGGAAAAAATGTGCGGTACCCATGCGATAAACGTATTTTGGCGCAACGGTTTTGCGGGCGTCATCTAGTATTTATAAAAGGAATGAAGTGCAAACGTTATTTTCATGGACGTACTTAAGGTCGGATGGAAAGAGCGCTAAGTAAGTTTATTTGCTCCGAGATCGTTAGGGCGATGGCGACATTAGGTGTATAGTTCACAGTTATTTTGCCTCTACAGAATCCTTATGTCAACGGCGTAAGAACTTTTATGGTAACTGATGTGAAATAATACAATCTAAGTTTTATATAGCTTTAACAAAACAGAACAGTAGAATCGTGTTGGCGATGGACAACGAAACCTTAACCACACCGTTTCCACACAAAAACTAGCTGTCTATGTGTAATTTTTTTCGTTGTTACTGTTTTTTAGGGCCTGAGCCCCAAGCCAACACATTTCCTTCATCGCTTCTTTCTAGACTCGACGATCAAAAATGTACAGACTGACATAAACCTTCGATGAAATGAAGTCGAGAGAATCATGCCATGTCAATTTCATACATTATGATCGGCGATTCTATAAATAAATGAATAAGAGAACGACGTGTTGGCTGGGGGCTCTGACTACACCTACCGAGTAGAGTGCGAGACAGTGCTCTCGGCCGAGTACATCCATAATAAACTTGACCGAGACCACTGTCTTACCACTGTCTCGCCACTGTACTCGTTAGATGTAATGCTAGGTATGCACGAAGACACTGACACGCGACAGAAATGTCGACACTAAGGTTCTGTCGCCATCAGATACGGCGCGGCGCCGGCACCGTGTTACGGCACGACGCCACCACCGTGATACGGTACGGCGCCGCACCGTGTCACGGTGCCGCGTACGGTGCGTCCCTATTCAGTCGATATTTGCGCTCGAACGAAAGTGCTTGTCTGGATAATGGATATGGATCGCGAAAAAATTATTCTCTTGTTGTTACTAAGACGAAGATTGAAAAAGAATCATTAAATATTTTTTGAAGTCGGTTAAAAAGAAACCGAGGAAATTTTATCTATTATTTGTTATAGATAAAATTTCCTCGGTATAAATATTTGCATTACGCGACTTTGATATGTATTTTCATATTATGCCTCGTTTAAGTTTGGACACAAATTTTGTTCGGAAGTTTCACCAGAATAGGGGCGCGCGGTGCACCGTACACGGCACAGTGTCACGATGCGGCGCCGTACCGTATCACGGTGGCGGCGTCGTGCCGTAACACGGTGGCGGCGCCGTGCCGTGTCTGATGGGACAGAGCCTAAGGTTCACTCGGCGAAACATGGCGGTAGCGGTCATTCCCCATTCACTCCCTGTCAAAAACTTGTCATTTTCTAAATAAACCGCGATTGACAATGAAGTGTCAGATGTTGTCAATCGCGACTTTGTATAGAAAATGACAAGTTTTTTTGACAGGGAGTCAATGACCGCTACCGTCAAGTTTCGCCGAGTGAACCTTAGTGTCGATTGCGTCCAAACTACATCTGCAACTATTAACTAACTGTCGCGGCAGTGCACACACACATATTTCCATGCGCATTATCACTTTGGGACCACTGTCCCAAAGTGATAATGCGCATGGAAATTTTCGTAATTTTTCGGCAACGGTCGTATTTCCCGAGCGTCGGAAGACGTCGCTGCAAGCGCTGTTTTAAAATTAACTTTAAGAAAAACAGCGCTTTGCAGCGACGTAGAGGCGCCTGACATTGCTTGGACGTTACGTTATGCCATTATGGTATGCCGCGATGGCTTCCCGGCACTTATTGACGGACTGGCGACAGCGGACAGCCACCGGCTGTATGATATTTACTTCTATTTTATTTGAGCAAGGTGCAAAATGCAAGTTTCATAGGTTCGGGTTTTCGTGATTACGACAATAAGCGAAGATTTCCATGCGCATTATTAATTTGCGAGTACTGTACATTCCATAAATGTGGGAGAGCCATGCTTCGGCACGAATGGGCCGGCTCGACCGGAGAAATACCACGTTCTCACAGAAAACCGGCGTGAAATAGCGCTTGCGCTGTGTTTTGCCGAGTGAGTGAGTTTACCGGAGGCCAAATCCCCTACCCTTTCCCTTCCCTACCCTCCCCTATTGCATTCCCTTCCCTACCCTCCCCTATTACCCTATTCCCTCTTAAAAGGTCGGCAACGCACCTGCAGCTCTTCTCATGCTGCGAGTGTCCATGGGCGACGGAAGTTGCTTTCCATCAGGTGACCCGTTTGCTCGTTTGCCCCCTTATTTCATAAAAAAAATCCATGTATACGCTGAGTGTTTAGGGTCTGGTGTCGTCGTGTATCCTAACCATAAGGCCCTAAAAACAGTAACACCGGAAGACTCGCTCGCTAGTTTTTGTGCGAGAACGGTGTCAAAATCCAGCGCATTCAAAGAACGCGTGGCCCCAAACTGCAAACTACGGCGGAACCGGCGCATGTAATATATCAGAGAAATGGGTCAAAGTAAATTTTGTTCCAGTTCCGTTATTTATTTCCAAGTCGAACGTGAAATTTGTGACGTGTTTACAAACAAGTGGCCGGGAAATTTTTCAAATTGCGGGATATTTTTCACATTCCAATTTAACATCTGGTTGCGTGGGTTAATTAACGATTCATATTCAATTTTATGTGATGGCTTTTAAAATTCATAGTGTGCATTCGGAAATAACTACTGCCAAAAACCCCGAAGTTTCTTATATAGTATATTTTTGTATCACAGGAACTGTCCTTTTCGAGGTTTAAAGGTATTTTAGATAATATCGAAATTACTTATAGTACGTGCTTCGTAATATGTGTGAAGAGACAAGAGACAGACAGACGGATAGATAGAATTTCGCATTAAAAAGTACGGATTTTACGTAATAGCTTTATCATTTATATTATACAGTGTTTTAATAAATAATAAGAAGTCTGACACAATATTAAAGCCCCTCACAGACTTAGCTATAATATATATTAATATACCGTACTATAATATGTATTACAGCAGCTACCAGAAATATATATTATAGTTGAGTGTGCGGTCACGCAAAAATTAGTATAGAAAATATATAGTAATATGCCTAGCTATAAAAATATGAATATATAATATTATAGCTAAGTCTGTGACGGGCTTTATACTGTTTTTCTTATGCTAAGTAACTATATACTCGCGCCGCATAGGACGCGTGGCGTAGCACGTTGGTGTGCTACGTTTGAAATGTTCGCGTAGACATGCTACGAAAGTTCGATCTACGACGTAGCAGTTTTACAACCATAATGGCCGCACTCTACCCAGAGACATTCAATGATGATTAAGAGGATACACCAGGGGCGAGAGAAATTGAAAATAGGTATTTGAAAATGTATTGCTGTCTCACCAATCACAAGTCTCCCACCGCAGAGCGCGTTAGAGACAACACGACAAAAGTTCTAATAAAAAAACGGAAAATCTTCGATTCGTCGTCCGCTGATTCCTTCTCCAAAACTTAACCGATTTAAGTACTTTTTTCATTAAGAATTAAAGCAAGGCTTGAGCTGGGTTCCTATGTTTTATTTTTATTGTATATTTTAGCCAGTTTTGTTTTCTGGGTGTTTAAACACAGAGGAAAATCTGGCCATTTTTTTGGGTTTTTGGACGTTCTTATCTTTTTTAATAATAAAATTATAAAGAAAAAGAAAACATAGGGACATGCTAATAGTGGCCATAGATATTCAGGAAAAAAATCATAACTCTACCGGCATTATCCAGGGAGGAAACAGGGGAAAACGTTTGTATTTAAAAAACGGCGGTGTGGACTCCTCTTAAACTTCAATAAAAAAAAAAACTTTGATAGTTAATGTATGGGGCTTATGTCAAAATCTTCATTAATTAATTTTAGATAAGTAACAATTAATATTCTTTTCTGAGTGCGGCAGTAAGTGCCTTAAACTTAGGCCCATGTTTACATATCGCCCTCAATCTTTTTACTCCTACTCAATAACAATTTTAAAGTTCTTTAAAAGATCTAAGGACTAAGCATGCAATATATTACATAAGGACATTAATGCAGACAACGAGAAGCGCTTATCTTTACTCTATATAGGCTATAGACAGGGTGCCAGCAGAAAAAAAAATCCAAGGGGTGCAGATTTTTGTTTTCTTTCTTTTCTTGTCTTTTTACTTATTACGAACAACAGTGACTGTCTATTTACGTCAACAGAATACATTTAGTGCCGAAATATTACGAACTATCGTTGTACGGCATGGTGAATTATTGGTGATAGAATTAGAGACGGCTTTTTATTTCAATAATTCCTGTTGATCCCGAGATTCCCAAGGGGTGCAAGTGCACCACCTGGCACCCCCCTGCCAGCGCCCATGGCTATAGAGAGTATACCTATAGTAGTAAAATACCACGAAAACAGTGGTTCAGTAAATTAAAAGTCGTAATAGTATTAAGAAATAAAACCGCCTAGCTCGAGTTTAAACTAGTTATAACCAATTAATAACTAGCAGGTTCAATCAAGTTGTGTACAATTTTCATTCGTTAGTTCCTCAAATTGAATATTAAGTTGTTGGGTCGAGCAAACTCCGAGTAATAAGATTCTGAGTAGTGAGCTATAAACCCTGGAACATCCCGGGAGGATTCATCAGGCATTCCTTGTGGAGTACTACAGGGTTCTTAGCTCCGTCCGTCAGTTTTATCATGTCGCTTTTGTAATTTGTAATTCTGATATGATGTCGAAAATCCTCTTACTAGTAATATTTACATGTTCAATGTTCATAATACGAGGGTTTTTGTTATTAACAAACGAATAACTAACGTCTGCTTGTCTCTGTCTGGCACGTAGAAACATCATAATATGACAGATAGAGATAGCAGACCTTGAAAAGTAACACTTAAGTCTTGGTTAGGTTAGCTAACTTAGGTTGTGCCACATTGTCTACACGAGTTGTGTACGTTACGGTTACGGGTTAAAGACAATAATTTATCAGAATTGGAAACTTTTGATGTAATGAAATAAATAAATAATAAATACATAGTAAGTATTATTACAGACAACATCTAGAAACCAACAGAGAAAAAGTTTAATAAGAATGGCGGACTTTAACTTTATTTTGTATGTAAGCATAAACTTTACGACAGTATATAAATAAGTCTATGTATGTAAGTATATTATATTCGTAATAAACTCTAAGAAACACTACTATCTTCTACAAAATGATATACTTAAAATCATACATATACTTACTTAAAATCATACATAATATACCTGTTATATCTATTTAGCTTTGAGATATATTTAAATCTAGAACGTTCGTTAAAGATCTTTATAATATTTCTGTAACAAAAGACCAACATGCACCGGTGGCCTCCTATTTATGCGTTGTTGACACGCTTCATCAAGTGTAGTCTTTTCATACCTCAGCACTAGCTCTCTGAATAGTTATGCTACGTATATAATTATGCAAGAAGAATATTTTATGCTCTATTTCAGATTATTAAAATGAAAGAATAAAATTGCTTGTTAGTAGGTTCTCCACGCCGTTAATAAATTTTACTGAGCTTACCAGTTATCACCTCACACAAGGATAAAGTAATCAAATATTACTAGTAAAAATTAACTAACAGATATTTTGTGTATATTGATCTACTGCGTTGCAATAAAGATGTTTATAATATCATAATCTCTTATAGCACATACCATCCATGCGAAGAAAGATTAATTTTATTTCTAAACATAAACATAAAAATTAATATCCGTAGTTGAGTTTTAATACTTCGTATATCAAAGTTTCAAATATCATTTCTAAACCTCCGATACTATCTTCATTTATACCTTTGAAAGTCCAACTTCAAGTTACAAGTGCCTAAGAGATTTACAATACACCCAAATGGGTAAACACAAAACCTATAAACACGTTAATATTTCACCCGAGTTATCGAAACCACAGTTACGGTAGATTTAAGATCGGAAGTTGGGGAGTTAAAATCTTTAGTGTTTGAACAAAAGTTAGAGTATTTTGCACTAACTCACAGCTGGATAATTAAGTTTCCTAAACTGTTGTCTGAAAAGAGTTTGGTCGGCGCAGACTGGCTACTTTTAAGTGGTCGCCTCAGCTACTTTGTCTTCGAGTTATTAATGTAGAAAGCGGGGACCGCTATGATTTTTTTATATTTTATTTCAAGCAAGAGTAGCGTTGGCTAATCGCTCGTCTGCGCATATTACTATGTACAGGTTCAAAGAACTATTCGAGATTTTGATGTGTTAAAGAATAATTTTGATTACGAGATATTATTGTTTTAAGGTGTAAAAATTTTACGGTCAAAGTTTTCAGTTAGTTTGATAGTGAAATTAACAATTTGAGTTTCAATTCCCATGTAATATGTCTGTAGTTCTGTACCCACTCTACAGATTAGTTAATTCCATTAAATAATTCAACACGTGACAGACTGACACACGTTAAATGGTTATACGAAATAATGAGTCTTTTATTCAGGTGCTCCAGCAAATGTACGCTTTAAAAGATTAAGCATTAGCTTAATCTTTTAAATACTGTTTCAAAGAACAATGCTGAGTGCTGAAAGTCTCCGACTTCTTCCTTCCTTCGCTGACAACTGACAAGTTTTATCTTATCTTTAAAATCATAGTTTTATCTTATGTTGAAGTCACAAAATGTTATGTTACTTCGTTATTTAGATTATAGTATGGTTTTTGTTGAATACATTTTTGTAGCTCAATAAAATTATTACTTTTGCGTTACAAGAAGTGTCTGATATCCTCGAGAGGATAAAACGCTCTTGGCTAATACAATATAATATGCAGAGCCCAGGCTCTGCATATGTATTAGCATTTAGCCAAGAGCGTTTTGTTATAAGTCATTATATGGAAACCTATTAATCTTTTCTATCGGACGGTTCGTGTAATCTATAGTATAATAAATATAACTCAATCAATATAACTCAACTCAATTACAAAACTATCACTCACACATGTACAGGTACACAGATTATTTGCACAACTTTAGACAATATTATTGCTGTTGGATATGTAAGAAAGTTTAAGCTAAACAAAAGGTCTTTTCGATAAATCCACCAACGCCGAGTCGCGTCTCTGGAGTGCAAATACACGAAGTTACAACAAGTTTCGTCACAAGACGTTCATTACCTCAGTTTTACGTCGCAAATGTACAATACTTACCAACACAAACCAAGAACAAACAACTGAATAGAACGGATTTAGGAAAACGTAGAAGGAACAGAATCGCTGGGTTAATAAAAAAAAATATAGAGTCTTAGAACCAAGACCATATTTTATAGTACATAATCCGAACTATCTTAGTTTGGATTCTGTACTATAAAATATGGTCTTGGTTTTTACCTGACGAAAATAATATATAATAATAATGTTTCCGAACGTAACTTTTTATGGTTATATGGTTACAAATAACCGTTTATGGATAATTTTTTACGACACTTTATAGTTTATAGTTTATACTTTACTATTTCTAATAACTGATGTGATTAAGTGATCGCCATCAAAGCATGCCTAATATTAGGTAGAAAGACTGGACCTCTGTATGACACCTATTGTATTGTAATGGTACTTTCTGCAAATAAACAATTTTTATTCTTATTCTTAACACTAACTTACATTATATGCAGCACCTCTGTAATTTTTTTAAGCTACTGCATAGCTTTTATCGCGGGCTTTGAGCGCGGCGAGAAAATCCGTAACGAAAAAACCTAACCCTCTGACCGTTGCCGTGCATCATTTATCGTGCTTGCTACTAGACGTATGCAAATTATAATTGCATAAGTTGGTAAAAAAAGGTATGCAATTGCTAATATGCTTTACCGTAGAGTCTCCGAGTGCCACACGTATTTTTTTGTCGTTTGAGTTGTTTGAGTGCAGACGTATCGCCTCCGTGGTCTGGTGGTATAGAGCGCGGCTCTTGACTCGGGGGTCGAAGGTTCGATTCCCACGTTGGAAACATGTTATTTCCAAGTTTCATAATCAGGTGATCAGCCTGCATTGTCCTAAACAATGCAGGCTGATCACCTGATTGTCTAACAAGTAAGATGATCGCTGCGTCGGATGGGCATGTAAAAAGTCGGTCCTGCGCCTGATCTCTCGCCGGTCGTGTCGGTCTTCCGTCCCACCGGATCATGAGAGTAAAGGAATAGAGAGTGCTCTTGTGTACTGCGCACACACTTGGGCACTATAAAAATTACTCCTGCGTAGCTGGCCTGGTTTCAATGAAACCGGCCACCGTCACCGAAACCGGTGTGGGAGCTATTATTATTATATTTTTTTGTTCTCTACTACCGGCATCTACGATGACTTATCGCGCACTCGTAAAACATAGACTATGGAAAAAGCATCTCATCACACCGCGTCATATTATGATTTGTATTAACTCGTAGGTACATTCATCTGAATCCCTCTGCAGGATAATCTCTGAAGCTGCGAGTGGAATCGGGAACTCATTAGCAAGTTGAACAACAATGTTGCAAGTCACCGTTGGAACTAAGAGCAGAACCCGCCTGTAATTTATCCATTATAGTTCCCTCTCACCACTGCCTTAATGCACGGTAATGAGCGCCTAATTGTTCTTTTGATCATCACACATCAGTCTGTAGTATAATAATATAATGCTCGGTGTAATGTTATGCTAATGTGTATGCTAATGTTTAGATTGATGTGGTGTCGATAGCATCGTTTTGTTAGCCAAAAGTTATTCTCTGCTCTATACAGGGTGTAACAAAACAAAGTGATACATTAAGGGTGTATGTGTCCCATGTATAGAGTTTACTGTGAAAATAACAGCACTGATGAGCATTTTTTGTGATTTGTATGAGCAGGCGCCCCAGCGTCATGACTTTCCCATACGAAAGTTAAAAAAATCACTCTTTCAGAGCTGCTTGCTGCTGCAACTTTCACAGTGGACTCATACAAACCCTAAAATATTATCACTTAGTTTTGTTATACAGTGTGTAACAAAAATAAGTGATAATACTTTAGGATGTGTACGAGTTCCTTGTAGAGAATTCACTGTGAAAGTAGCAGCTCTGAAAGACGAAAAAAATATTTTTCACTTTTGTATGGGCAAGGGCCCGAGCATCACGAGTTTCCCCATACAAAAGTAAAAAAAATTGTTGGTCTTTCCGCGCTGCTACTTTCACAGTGAACTCTCTACAAGGAACACGTACACACCCTAAACTATTATCACTTATTTTTGTTACACCCTGTATATGTACGTATTCGATGGTATAATTTATGTTTCAGAGCTTTTTTGACTTGATTTATCTATTCACTAATGCTTTTGATTGGCCAACGTAAATATCCAATGAATTAATAACGCTATTGAATCGATAAACTCATGTCAAAGAACCCCAAAACTGGTTAACCTGAAAAACTATCTAGAACTACATACACCTAACCATAATACTAAAATTCAAGTTCAATTCACCCAAAAATATAATATGACGATTCCCAAAAGCTGTTAAGATCGGGGTATAAATTAAACACGCTGGTAATACATTGAAAAGAACACCCCACATAATTATATTGTCATATTGTAGTGTTCTTATCCGATCGATCTAAAATTTTGTTTATTGTGTATTGTCATGCGATTTCGTGTTTAATTCAAAAACAAAACGATATTAAAACCTAGGAAAACTGTCTCGTTTAAATGAAAGTCATTATTTTCTAGGTATGTCGAGTATAAAAGCGACATGCCACTCACTGATATTTTATTATGAAATCTTAGAAATCATAACATCAATTATTTTAGAACTAGGCAATTGCTCAGGCAAATGTAAAAATCTGCTTAGAAGGCATTTAACGAAACTCCATCCCTTACACTATTGACAGACAAACAAAGCAAAATAAGATAAGTTATGCGTTATGTAAAATAAAATAAAAAAGTGTGTCTCTCTATCCCTATGTCTGTCTGTCTGTCTATCTGTCTCCTCACGCCCAAACGGCTGAACCGATTTTGCTGAGTATAGAGATACATCAATATAATATTACTTGTTTATAGAATTACTAGATGACGCCCGCAACTCCGTTACGCCAAAATCCGTTTATCGCACAGGAACCGAACATTTTTCAGGGATACATAATATTATAATATTATGCCCATTCGCGAGACTCGCAGAACCAAATTTTAGAAAAGTCGGTTTAGCGGTTTGAGCGTGAAGAGGTAACAGACAGTACGACACACTTTTGATAAATGTAATACATACTAATATTATAAATGAGAAAGTGTGTCTGTCTGTCTGTCTGTTACCTCTTCACGCCCAAACCACTGGACCGATTTTGCTGAAATTTGGCATGGAGATACTTTGAGTGCCGGGAAAGGATAGGATACTTTTTATCCCGAAAAAAATTACGTTTCCGCCGCGATAAACGAGTTTTGGCGCAACGGAGTTGCGGGCGCCATCCAGTGGTATTATAGTATGTATGTCGCAGCCGACTGGTTTAAATAGCCGTTCAATCAAACAGCTAGCCTTTTGACTGAACAACGCCATACAATCACACGGCTATACATCGTTTAGCCGACTTGTTGACTACAACGTTCAACACTACAGCTAGACGACGCTTAGCCAACTGGTCTGTTTTTGTTTTGGCGGGGGGCTGTGCCTTCCGAGCCCCCCTTTTATTTAAAGGCGGTCGCCGGGTGCTGCCGCAGCACGCTCGCTGCGCTCGCTCGGCTTCCTCTGTGTTGTGGTCTAAGTTCTAACCTAACCTAACCAACTTTTGGACTTTCGGGATTGTGTTTGTTTTTGTTTTGACGGGGGGCTGTGCCCCCCGAACCCCCCTTTCGGGTGAGGCTGCGTCCATCCATTTCATAATCCCGTAATTTCTCCTCGAATATTTGTTGAAATTTTAATTCACTCGTATGTGCCTCGACAATTTTTGTCTCTTTAATAACACTTGTAACTTTTATTAACTACTTTCTTTCCGAAAAACAACCACAAACACCAACAAACACCTGCTAGTTGACGCCATATTGTAAATAAAACGCACCTAGCGCCGCAGCGATGCGCGCTGAACTACTTCAATTAGACGGCGGCTTTTGAATCAGCTGTAGTGTTGAACGTTTTGAGCGACTAAAATATTCAATAGAAAAGCTAGACGTGTGATTGAATGGCGTTGTTCAGTCAAAGGGCTAGCTGTTTGATTGAACGGCCATTTAAACCAGTCGGCTGCGACATGGATATTGGATTTATAGAAGACGAGCTTTTGCCCGCGGCTTCGCTCGCGTTAAGAAGTATTATTATATACAAATTTTAATCCCCTATTTGAACCCAATTTGGGGTTGGAATTTATCAAAATCCTTTCTTAGCGGATGCCTACGTCATAATATCTACCTGCATACCAAATTTCAGCCCGATCCGTCCAGTGGTTTGGGCTGTGCGTTGATAGATCACTATGTGAATCAGTCAGTCACCTTTGAGTTTTATATATATATATATAGACGTTTTTGCAACTACGTTAAAGGTAGTCCATCCGTGTTCGGTTCAAAGTTATGATATAAAGGATAATGGTGCGAGTGGTGCGACACATGTGTCTCAAAACGTTTTCCGACGCAGCCGTCCAACTTTTACGAACATACCTTTGTTTGTTCAACTTTTAACCTTGTTCGGAGTTTACGCAACAAAAATCGTTATTTGCTATAAATGGCTCAAAAGTTAAAATGAAAACTCTAACACGGTGTGAATTATTGTTTTGCAACAGTTAAAACAATTTTCAATTATTAGTGTTGCACGAAATAGTAGTATTATTGTATTATTGTGTTTTTATTTGGAAGACAATCATGGTTCTAGCTTGATAATAGCCATTTGCACTTGGGTTGTAAGGTTAAGCTTATTTGGGGGTTAAAGTTTTAACATAAAACTTGAATTGTCTAAATCCTTTATGATTGGAAAAACGGAGAACTTAAAGCAAACCTCTCCAAACACTATCCGGCTTTACCCGAGATCCGGTGCGCGATATTTATTCAATGAACGAATCTCTTTCATAATAAGGAGCTTATCTAAAAAAGCCAATATCATAAAAGGGAAATTTGCGAGGTTTTGCATGACGTACCTCGCGCCGTGTTGAAAAATATATTCCCAAAGTTTGGTTAATAAGATGGATATGATTGGGATTTGGGATATGCGGCGATATTTCAGGTAAAAGGTGGATAACGTGTACGCGCAATTTTCCTGATACTTTTCGTGTTTTTTTCCCGTAATCGTCAAAAGTTATTTTTGAGCCGGAAAGCTTTAGAGAGAAACCGCATAATATACTTACATAATATACATAGTGTTACAAAACTAAGTGATAATACATTCGGGTGTATGGATTCCTTGCATAAAGTTTGTTGTGAAAATGTGCAGCGCTGAAACTTTTTTTTAATTTGTATAATATCGTATGGGAAAATTCATGTCGTTGGGGCGCTTGCCCTTACATATAAAAAATACTATTTCAGCGCTGCTACTTTCACTTGAACTCAATATATACGGACGGAGCGTTTGTTGAAAGATCATGTATTCGAGAGAGAGGACCACAGATTATACATAGACTATATGCGTTCATTATAGAATATAAAATAATATCTATATATATAAAAATCAATTGCTGTTCGTTAGTCTCGCTAAAACTCGAGAACGGCTGAACGGATTTATCTTATCTTGGTCTTGAATTATTCGTGGAGGTCTAGGGAAGGTTTAAAAGGTGAGAAAAATTTTGGATGTGTGGCGGTACCCACAAATCGCCTAATATTCCTGCATCGCGCTATCGAAGTTTTCTGAGCGCGTCGGTATATATACGACAGCTGAAATGTATCACGTGGGCTTCGGCCTGACCGAGCATAACACCTCGCTCGGTCGGAAGATCTTCCTTTAGCGTCGCCACGCATTATCCCACAGATGTATAGATGCATGGATGTATATGTAGATGTATGGATGTTTTTTACTCTTTCACGCAAAAACTACTGAACGGATTTTAATGAAACTTTACAATAATATAGCTTAAACATCATAATAACACATAGGCTACAATTTTAACCGACTTTCAAAATGGGGGAGGTGTTATGTTCGTTTTCTTATGTTCAACGATTACTCCGTCGTTTGTTAACCGATTTTCAAAATTTTTCTTTTGGGTATTGTAGTGTTTGAACTGGCAACCCGAAATTAAAAAAATAAACTGTCTTGTTTCTGATCTCAAACTGGTGTTTACTTTATTGGCGACGAGGAGATAAATTAGTGTTCAATAGTGCATAATGACGGCTAATATTGCGAATATCGTGTTTCCGGGTGTATTTAACCCAAAAACTGATAAGTGGCGGGACTATAAAGAACAATTGATGTGCGCGCTCGACGCCGCTGGCGTGGGTCAAGATAACCTCAACAAAGGACGATCATTGTTTTTATCTCAGTGCGGAAGGGACACATATGCCTTAATTGCGTCATTATTAGTGCCAAAAAGACCGGTTGACGTGGATTTAATTGAAATATTCAATATTCTCGACAAGTTTTACCATCCCGAAGTGAACGAGATTCTCGAGGCGGGAAAATTTCACAAACGTCAACAAGAACATGGTGAAAGCTTACAAGACTTTGTAGCAGCTATTAATTCTCTGAGTGCAAAGTGTAATTTCTCGGATTTAAAACAGGCTTACACGCAATTGAAAGTAGATGAAGAAACAGCAAAACTATTAACCTGGAACACACATATTGGCTTAATGAAGGTAAATCGACTAGCTTTTGGAGTCAGTGCAGCACCGGCCATCTTTCAACGAGTAATGTCTTCTGCATTAGCTGGTATGGAGGGCGTAGCATGTCTGTTAGACGACATAGCTATTACTGGTGCCACGAAAGAAGAACACGATGGAAGATTGCGTCAGGTCTTGAAGAAGCTGCAAGAGTTGGGACTTAGACTAAATATTAAAAAGTGTGTGTTTGCTGCCAATAGTATCACATTTTTGGGACATATGATTGATGCTGATGGTCTTCATCCTTCACCTGCTAAAGTCAAAGAGATCCTAGAGAAACCAGCTCCAACTAATAGAGAGACCTTAAGAGCCTTTTTGGGTTTGTATAATTTTTATGAAAAATTTCTACCCGACAAGAGTACAGTTCTAGAACCACTGTATCGGCTGTTGGAATCAAAAAGACCTTGGACATGGGGTGACAAAGAACATACAGCATTTAATGAAGCAAAGAGGTTGCTGTCATCGGATCTTACCTTGGTTGGATATGACCTAAATAAAGAAATACTACTCATTTGTGATTCCAGTGAATATGGACTAGGAGCGATTATTGCTCACATTATGGAAGATGGTGGGCTGCAAAGACGCCATATAGATCAGATCCTGGCACGGCCAAATAGAGTAGAGCCTTCCGAACATCCAAGAGAGTCAGGAGCAGAAGAAAGCTCTGAGGATGACCTTACTCCAATCATCATTCCACCACCTGAATTATGGCCAGATATGAGTGGAATTCCCAATACTGACTAAGTCTAAATTGTGTTTAATTGTTGGTTTTCTTATATTAAGTTATTCTAACTTTAAGTGGTTAAGTTTATCTTTGGATTAAACTTAGACTCAAGCTTTAAATGCTTGATACTGATTAAAATGTTTGCAAGACGGATATAAGTGTTATTGTGATTTTGTTACATAAGCTTATGATGTTAATTTCAGTTAAGTATTATTTTATCAAACATATGTGTATGTTCAACTTATTCATTAATTCTATAATATTATGTTGCAAATTAAATAAGTGCTTAAATATGTTTCTATAATAGAAATTATCCTAAGTGCTGTTATAGGTATAGACTACTTAATTGTTAACATGAGGGAAAGGTATGTAGTGTTTGAACTGGCAACCCGAAATTAAAAAAATAAACTGTCTTGTTTCTGATCTCAAACTGGTGTTTACTTTAGGTATCATCATAAATATAGGGTATCATCCCAATTCGGTATTATATTCACAAAAGTGGT
Source organism: Aricia agestis (assembly GCF_905147365.1). Taxonomy (NCBI): domain Eukaryota; kingdom Metazoa; phylum Arthropoda; class Insecta; order Lepidoptera; family Lycaenidae; genus Aricia; species Aricia agestis. The sequence goes on from NC_056415.1 coordinate 11,456,556, forward strand.
GATCTGATGAAGGATCCATAAGTAAACGAGGGAACTCCTCAAAAATTATAGGGAAATATGTGGTGACTTCGGTTTCGTGAGAAGTATTCTAAGCATATGCTACCAACAAGTAAGATTTTGAACCGAGGTATACCTGGTATACCGTGGTTCGGAAGGTGCTGAGAGAACTCCTGATTCTTTATAGATACAAGTTTGGGAGTTTCGGCGTTGTTTTAAGAACGGAAAGCATATGCTTCTATGCAAATTACATTCATCATCAACATCGTCATCATCATCACTACCATATTATACCATGTTATTGGTAAGTACTTTTCATAGTCTTTTAGATCGAGACTCGAGTTTGTCAAGCGATAATTTAATAAAATCTATACCTACCTAATATTATAAACCTGAAGAGTATGTTTGCTTGAACGGAATCGGAGGAACTACAGATCCGATTTAAAAACTTATTTCAGTGTTAGATAGCTCATTTATCGAGTAAGAACTAAGACTATAGGCTAAGACTAATACGACCGAAGAAACTCAGGAAAATGTGGGGAAAACGGGGGAAATATTAGAAATTACGAACTACTGGAGCAATTTTTATGGCAATATTTGGCACAGATATAGAGTAGACCAAGTGAAGGGAGTAGGGACATAAGAGCTATTTTTATGGGAAAATGTACGGTTTCCGTAAAATTCCTAATTTACGCGGGCGAAGCCGCGCGGGACATCTAGTATATATATATATATATATATATATATATATATATATATATATATATATATATATATATATATATATATATATATATATATATATTATATATATATATATATGTATTATGTACACTCTAACATTAGGGTTACACGGTTAGTCTGGCATCCGTTCAGTCCATCAGTCTCATCCAGACTGACGAGAGAATGATCGAGATGATTGACGGACTGATACTTTTTTTACTATGTACTTTCCGGCTATCATTCTGGCATCCGTGTCAGTCTCAGACTGATGGACTGAACTGATACCAGTAACCAGACTGATGGTGTAACCCTAGTCTAAATGTCATGCTGTTAATTACTTCTATTATGTTTGGAATGTCACAGTGGCCGTGTTTGTGCATTTAATTTTAATTTTAATTTTTAGCGCATTCGCTGCAAAACCTAGTTATTGCGCATGTCCAAATCATGTCATGCCATGGCAACGACAACTGTTTACGACTTGACATTTAACCCAATTGCAATTTGTTGGTGGCGTTGCAATGAACAAACCAGTGGGAGAGCCATGCTTTGGCACGAATGGGCCGGCTCGACTGGAGAAATACCACGCTCTCACAGAAAACCGGCGTAAGACAGCGCTTGCGCTGTGTTTCACCGAGTGAGTGAGTTTACCGGAGGCCCAATCCCCTACCCTATTCCCTTCCCTACCTTCCCCTATTCCCTTCCCTTCCCATCCCTACCCTCCCCTGTTACCCTATTCCCTCTTAAAAGGCCGGCGACGCACCTGCAGCATCTCTGCTGATGCTACGAGTGTTAATTAAATGTTTAAATTTTTCCAAGTGATCCATATCCATATTTTCCAAAATAAAATAATCAAACACTATCATAGTGTTAAATAAATTATTTGTGCGGCTGTTACACAATTCAGGCTTATGTATTTATGTTAAGCTTTTATTATTTTAATCATGTATAAACAATTAAGACGTTGTTTACGACTTGACCAGCAACTTGTTATGGCGTTGCCATGACATCTTTTGGACATGCGCAATAAAAGGTTTGTCCAAAAATACGCCGACGAACACGGCCAGTAATTTTAACATATAAAGCATCGATATCCAGTAAATTGGACAGAATCTAGTATTAAATGCGACATAAATACGTGTGCAGTATCAATCCGTTCCGTGCGCCTAGTGCGGCGACCGCAAATGAATTTCGGTTTAGGCTGCACGTTTATGGGATCAGCCTGCTATATTTCCTACATGGAAATGTCACCTTTATAGGGAACGTGCAGAAACTATAGGTAGTAGCGTCAAGTAGATAATATAATACATAATATTATGTTTCTTTGTACTATCAGAGAAGTTGATTCATAATCAGCCTAGTGCAGACATCAAAGAAACTCGGCACTAAAACGTCTGTAATCTTAAAATAATATAATGTACCTGTAAAAATATTTTGTAGCAGATGTATTGTTGTTTTCAATAAATTATTATTATTATAATCATAGGCAGATGGCGGACCTGCGTAATTTGGTCGCGTTATGTCAAACCCAGCCGACAGATCACAGCTAACCAAGAAGCAGCTAACATTGAAATGACATAATACGACCAATTATTGACGAATATGAATCAATTTCCTCGATGGTACAAGAGAACGTACAGAACTTTATGGCTGGGCAAATAAAATTATTGGTACATTTCTTTGGGATAAAAAGTAGCCTATGTCCTTTTCCGCGACTTAAAGTAGGTATTCCCATACAAAATTTCAGTAAAATCGGTTCAGCTGTTTGGACGTGAAGAGGTAACAGACAGACTTACACACGGACAGACAGTCAAACAGACACACTTTCACGTTAATAATAATAAATATGGATATTAGAATGGAAGTGTGGATTTTTGGCAAGATGGAAATTAATATCTTTCACTTATTGATATCTATATATTAATACGTGAGCCAAAAACTTTGTATCCCTTTTGAAGAAAAATGGGGAAACGTAGGTGAATGAAATTTTGCACAGTTATAGTTTATATGGTTAAGGAGTGCATCAAGCTAATATTATTTTGATATTATGCTTTTATCATACATTTTTTTAACAAATAAAACATTACACACACTACAACACACACAAGGAAAAATGACAGATTTTTGAGTGACAAGCCTATACATACGAATTGTATTCTTTTATTTATGGTTGAAGTCTGTTGACAAAAAGGTGACAAATTGAAAATGGATTATAGTTTTTTTTATTGAATCTTAGATGCTTTTAGACAATGCTTACACAGCCAGTCTGAGATCAGCTGAGTCCCAAAGACAAGAGTTGAAAAAAATATGATAAAGTCTATATTTTTTTTTTTAAATATTGACATATAATATTGATATATAGGTAGTTCTAATGTCGTTTAAACTAAGGTCGAATTTCGACCATTGGGCGATCTCTAGTTTAGATTAATGATTTTCTACCTAGAAGCTTTGCTAAATAATAAATAGAATGTTTACCAAAGCCAAGTATTTGCTAGTGCAAACGCGGTTAGATGTGGAATATATTAGAAAGAACTCGTCCGCCCTACTTTACAAACCGCGTTGACCGCAAAGCTCGAAATATCTTCGTTCGTCACTACCGTATTCGCATCTGATACTAAAACCACCATACTTTTTACGTACAACACTAAATTGAACTTGTATTTGATTGATAACTATAGAACAACAAGTATAATAATACAGAAAACAACAAAAAGGTTCTGATGTACCTACCCATTTTTTTATATGATATTATATTATTATACTAGCTGTCCGGGCAAATGTTGTTTTGCTTTATAAAGTCAATGAGTTTCTAAATAGTAAAGTAACATAGAATATCATTGTATAAAGCACTAAAGTATTTCGCCCATATTATTTTATTGAAGTGACTAAATAAGTATGTCACCATGGCAACGTCCATCGCGGCTATCCCGTCGCACAAACAATGGTCGCCGTCAGTCTCGAGTATTAATAATTATAGGGGTTGGTGATATAAAAGTAAGTTTTTTTTTTTAAATGAAATAAGGGGGCAAACGAGCAAACGGGTCACCTGATGGAAAGCAACTTCCGTCGCCCATTGACACTCGCAGCATCAGAAGAGCTGCAAGTGCGTTGCCGGCCCTTTAAGAGGGAATAGGGTAATAGGGGAGGGTAGGGAAGGGAAGGTAGGGAAGGAAGGGAAGGGAATAGTTGAGGGTAGGGAAGGGAATAGGGTAGGGGTTTGGGGATTGGGCCTCCGGTAAACTCACTCACTCGGCGAAACACAGCGCAAGCGCTGTTTCACGCCGGTTTTCTGTGAGAACGTGGTATTTATCCGGTCGAGCCGGCCCATTCGTGCCGAAGCATGGCTCTCCCACGTATAAAAGGGTTTTATGTAATTTTTGAATGCCACATTATAAAAAAATACAAAATATAAATAAATTTGTCCATACAAAAGTAAAAAAGTTGCGCTGCTTCTTTCACAGCTTGAACTATACATATACAGGGCACTCATATTAAACCCCCTTAAGTATTATCATTGTTTTGTTATACTCTGTATTTATTTTATATTTTTCAAAGTTTATTACAAAAAACATATTTTTTAAAGCTGTCTGTAACTAAAAGGCAAAGTATCATGTCGTCCATTAAAAATCTTCGTAACAAACAAGTTACTTAGCTAATTTTATTAGAGGGCTGTAAAAAATATTGCTTAACTTTTTCTTTGTTTTTAGCTTAATTTAATTTTCTTTTAAAAGTCGAAAGGTAATGAATTGTGACTGTAAATAATATATGTAATTATCGGTAATTACGTACTTCAATTATTAATATCAAGATAATTGTTTTGCATAAAAAAATAAATCATTACCACATCTAGAACCTGTAATAAATATTAAGATTTCAGTATCGATATTATGTAGGAAATTTAACTTTAATCAGGGCGAGCGAAGCGAGCCCTAGTATGTCCCAGAACCTGTAAATTTTGTGGTACACTTTACGGAAAAACTATCACTCCTTTGTGTTTTTACGCGAGCCCTCACAAAACTCGGCTTTTAGCTAGTTTATAAAATTTTGGTGTCGCGGTGTTTGTTGTAATATTTTTTATATGATTTAGATGAAAATTTGTATACTTATCCCGCGATAAATCTATCCAGATCTGAGTAGACCAATATCTATGTTTCCTACCCGCTATAATTTATATGACGACCGTTGTTTAAAGTTTAAACATTTGCCCGGTCATCTTATCCATACTAATATTTTAAATGCGAAAGTGTGTCTGTCTGTGTATAACCTCTTCACGCCGAAACTGCTGAACCGATTTTTCTGAGTATCGAGATACTTTGAGTCCCGGGATAGGACATAAGATACTTTTTATCCCGGAAAAATGTACGGTTCCCGCGCGATGAACGAATTTTGTAGCAACGGAGTTGCGGGTGTCATCTACTTAGTATTCAATATAATACCAAATCTGGACGTTGCTCTTGTATAGATTGAATCCATTCTACTAAGAAGGTATCTCATACTTTAGCCACGAAAGACTTTCAATTTTTCATTATTATCTCAAGTTCCGTTCTGAGGGTACATCTCGCTAGCAAATTGACCCTTGAGCTTTCTAGGGCTAAGATTTATATGTTCCTTTGTAACCAAAAATATATTTGATATTTTAAAATCAACCTGAACATTAGAGGACAATGCAACTCAGACAAAGAAGACGCGGTGTTTAAAATATTTTTTGTTTTATTTGAAAAGCACTTGCATACTCGTAATATTATTATTTTGTTTCAATGAATATTACATTAATAACTATTATTAATATTTTAAATCTCTTGGTAACGTGTTTTTTGTTGCGTCATAAAGACTAGGTTACTTACAAATAGCAATATTATACTTTAGTATTATGGATCATAATATTATTATTTATTAAGATAATTATTATTAATAGTAGGTAGTTATGGTTGTAGGTAGTAATATGTAAATGTGAAATCTTAAATTTAGCTCTCGTGAGTCACGTCTTCGGTAGTATAGTGGTCAGTATCCCCGCCTGTCACGCGGGAGACCGGGGTTCGATTCCCCGCCGGAGAGAACTTTTTACCCGACTACGATAAATAAAGGTAATGATTTTAATAGGCAGTGTCACATTGTTTATTTTTCCATTGCAGCGTCTAAGCTACTGAAACCATCAGGCTAATGCTCTAAGCTACTGAAGTACTGACCAAATTTTAATAAATGGGCTGTCAAAATTATTAAACATTCGAACAATGGCTGTCATCATTAAAATTTAAAATGGATCGGTTTTATACGGAAAAATATGAGTAATAATTTAACACGTTATCCTTTGGAAACGCATTACGCAACCTTAAAAATATCAGCGTTTTTGCCTATAATAATAAATAATACAATTTAGTGTATTAATAAGAGTAAGAAATACACTGGCACTGACCCATTAATTTGGTAGAGTTTTAATACTGATACGATATACTGATTTTGACATGGGAGAGCCATGCTTCGGCACGAATGGGCCGGCTCGACCGGAGAAATACCACGGGCTCACAGAAAAAGGGGGGGGAAACAGCGCTTGTGCTGTGATTCGCCGAGTGAGTGAGTTTACCGGAGGCCCAATCCCCTACCCTTTTCCCTTCAATACCCTCTCCTATTTCCTTCCCTACCCTCCCCTTTTGCCCTATTCCCTCTTAAAAGGCCGGCTACGTACCTGAAGCTCTTCTGATGCTGCTAGTGTCCATAGGCGACGGAAGTTGCTTTCCATCAGGTGACCCGTTTTCTCGTTCGCCCCCTTTTTCATAAAAAAAAATACTGATCTCTCCTTCTATCCTTAATTGTTATTATTTGATATCAACAAATGCACTTGTCAATAAAATAAGTGCCCAGTAGCCGATTCTCAGACCCACTGAATATGCATAATATAAAAGGTTAAAATCAGTAAAGCCGTTTCGGTGGAGTACGCGGCCTAACATTGTGACACGTGAATTTTATATATAAGATATCGTATGCTGTATATTATTTTTTGGTATTGGTATATTTATTAATCTCAAATATGGTATTCTCATAATAATTATACCTTATGCACGTAAAACACGCACACGTATAATGAGAGCTGTTTTGAAAGTTTATTTATGCGAAAACCCCAAAGCATCGGATTAAAAATTTGACCCAGTTAATGTTCAGTAATTAGGGATCAGTGCAACGGCACATAATCCCTCTACCGTTCTTAATTTATTGCGGCCCCGAAACTTTGTTCAAATATTTTTGGAGATTTTTAGTTTTTTAGTTTGCACGCCGATAGTTTAGCACCCCTTCCTAAATAATAATTTTCCAAGTTGTTTTCGGTATGCCCCAATTCTAATTTTAAAATTAATAGAACAAAATATTATTTAATACTCTTTAATATACAGGGTGTAATAAAACTATGTGAAAATACTTTAGGGTGTGTATGGGTACGCTATATAGAGTTCGCTGTGATAGTAGCAGCTGAAAAAGTAACTTTATTATTATTTTGTTTGGGAATTCATGACTTTGGGGCACTTGCTCATACAAATCACAAAGAATTGCTTTTTCAGTGGTGCCACTTTCTCGGTGACCTCTATTATAAGGGACACAATACAGTACACACCCTGAAGTGTTATCACCTAGTTCTGTTACACCATTTTGCAATTTTAACCATATTATTTCTCTTTCTCTCTTAAATATTAAAAAGAGAGAGATAACATTCAATCCACGATATACTTTAACCCAGGCTAGTGGGCTCGATCAACCAATTCCCAATTTTAATAGCAAAATGTAGTTTATTCTCGGCTAAAACGCAACTACATATTTACTATATCTTGTTATAAAAGGGCTGACGAGCCCCGTAGCCATGATTCATTTCAATTCGCTTTTAAATCATGATTCATTTCAATTCGCTTTTAAAGTGTTGTACAAAGAATTAACAACGACGTGTGTACCTTATTCCTATAGTGATAAAGTTCAAAATACCCAGCGCTAATTAAGGTTAGTTTGGTTAATCTGTTTCACATAAAGGCGCAATGTGCGGGTCGTTAATGAGCCCCCCGAGTGCGGACTGCGGCCCCCGCTTCCGCAAGTTTGGCGGAAGTGACGTCAATAATTTAAAATTAATAAATTGCTATCGGGAAACTCGTAGTCGTTCAGGCTAAGAACATTTCAAACAAAAGTTATTAATAAAAAATATTAATAATATAACAAGCCTTCTTAGCCAACAGTCAACACCTTTTCTTTATCGCCGGTAAAAATGCATGGGATGAGGGTTGTTGAAATTCTATTTGCCACCGTGCCGCGATGTAGCTAGGCAAGGTCTATCGTGTCAAACTGCTTTAAAAACGGGAAAATGGCCCACCGGCCACCACATACTGATATTGTCAAACTGTTGTCACATGTCACGATATAGCTGTCACATGTCACGATATAGCAGTCATGTGTCACGAAATAGCTGTCATGTATCACGATAGACACGATTTGGCACGATAGACCTGACGGCTACATCGCGGCACGGTGGCAAATAGAATTTCAACAACCCTCATTGATATGAGTTATGACATGAAGCGAATATCGACTTTTTAACCGACTTCTAAAAAACGAGGTGGTTATATATTCGGCTGTGGATTTTTTTTTATGAATTATGCTCTATTTTTAACCGGAGACCAATCCCCTCCCCTACTCCCTTCCCTTCCCATCCCTATCCTCCCCTATTACCCTATTTCCTCTTAAAAGGCCGGCAACGCACCTGCAGCTCTTCTGATGCTGCGAGTGTAAATAGGCGACGGAAGTTGCTTTCCATCAGATGACCCGTTTTGCTTGTATGCCCCCTTATTTCATAAAAAAATGCTTATGTCGATTCCATACATTTTTGATCGCCGATTCTATAAAGGAAACATGGTAGCTAACACTTTTGTAGTTTGTTCCGGATGTTGCCTTTATTATTTATAAATTTTATAAAGCCGCTTTATAGGTGACGCACAACTTAAAGATCGCTTGACTAAAGTGAGGAAGACACAGTAAAAAAAGAAAAGACTTTTAGGTCTCTTTGGTGAAGCGAGGGGTGAGCGGGGCGGGCGCTTGTACGGGGGCGCGCTATTGGTAGATCAGTTATTGTGACATGTTATTGACGGTTGTACCTTTGAAGAAATTGATTCGTAAGTAGTTGGTCGGATTATGTCAATTCAATTTCATGATTTGTCTGTGTTTCACATAACGCTGCCAAATTACGTAGATCTTCTTCTACTCTTATAGTAGTTTGTAGATATTGCACATAATATGCACTTGTTGCCCATCCGTTTTCACCAAGCGATCTTAAGGCTGCGCTTCCACCAGAGATGTGTTGCTAGGAATGTGTTTTTAAGATCCAATAGAATCGCTGCGCTGAGCGAGGTCACGTCAATGAAGCGATTCTATTGGTTCTCAAAAACACATTCCTCGCAACACATCTCTGGTGGAAACGCAACCTAAAGTGCTTGATAGACGTACGAACTTAAAGTACGCGGGTTTTAAGGCGCTGTGGTTGTTGCAACTACGTAAAATGGGTTTTTTAAATAATGTTTTTTGTAAAGGAAATGTCATTATTTAAGTATAAAAAAGTACCGTATTAAAATTGAGAAAACTTCCTATACGCAAAGGTATAGGAAATTCACAATTTGAATTTTCTACACACAGTCAGTACACAATTTGAAAAATCCTGTCGATAGAAAAAAATCTCAAAGATGACTGTTATAACGCTGTTTTTCATAATTAAATAATTTCATGGCTAAATTTCATGAAAACACACTTTCTAGAACACAAAAAATGTAGTACATTTGTCGTAAGCCGTAACCCAACCTAAACGATTTGATATAAGTATTTGATTTGAGTAATATCAAAAACAAAAGGTTTTTTCTCCTATTTCCTATTATCAAGGCTCGCGGCGAGCGCGTAACCGGCACTGCACAAGGCGCGCTGATATGAATGTTATTTTTATGTCCTTTACGTCGATATTCGTACTGACAGATATCGACCTGCTAATTTTAGTTACTACTGGGCCTTAAGTGCGCAAACTTACTCGGCTCGCATCGGTGACACACGAGAATCGCTCATACTGGACCATGCCCCCAGGCTCGCGGCTCGCGGCTCGGGGCTCGCGGCTCTTTGTCGCGTCATAAGCTGTCGTCGAGCCATAAGTGCGCGTACCTACTTACTCGCACGTCTGTCACCCCTTTGAGGCTGTGTGCACGCTGTGCAGCCCCATACGTCTTGCGAAGTACTAACTCCATACTTTTGACTGCCCGTCAGAAGTTCAGAACAAAGTACAAACTACACTTGCAAATTTAACGAAGTTATTAATATCTTGCGACTGGACAATTTTATTTAATTTGAGTTTTACGTTACATTTTTATATTTTAATTGTACAATTTTATTTCGCCCGAGGTCGCCTCTATTGGAATAATTACAAAACTAATTAACAAAGGAATAACAGGTTGAAAATACTCTCATTTCGGTGATATGAAATGTTATAATATGAGCACTAATTCTGCTTTCATTATGCGCGGGAGAATAGAGGTTGTTTGACAATTTTTCGCTGGCCGTATTCCGCGTGTAAAAAATAAGTAATATAATAGTAAACAGTAGTCTATATGTAACACAGTCAGAATCTGTGTTACATATAGACGGCACACATAAGCGCAATTTCAGTAAACCGGGTGCCTTACTCCCGAAACTGATTGACTCCGTATTGAGAGCTTGATTGCAACGATGCGGCAGAATTATCCTACTACACATGTTTTTATTGTGATGTTACATAATGATCCAACTTTCGGGTTACGGTTGCGAAGTTTTCGTATTCGGAATTAACTGAACGGATTGTAGTGTTGAGACGACTGGATCTATTGGTCTGTTCAAGACTAGAACGAAACATTCGCTTTCGCTTGTTTAGATTAGAGAAGTCAGAATTCAGAAACGAATATTATTGTATACGGTACTTACCTTAAAGATGTATGAGTATTATTACTCATACATCTTTAAGGTAATCCTATGATTATGAACAAGTAAAAGACTAAAAGTGGCTCTGTGAGTGTTTCTCAGGCTGGTTTTTCTCGCCGGGTTAGTTCACGTACCGTTGGTAGGCCTCATGTTTTTTTTTTATGAAGGCAGGTCGCTGTAGCCCTGACGTCACTGCGACCCAAAAGGATCTATTGTGACTCTGTGGGTTAGTTCCCGAACCGTTGGTAGGTACTACGTTCTAAAAGTGTAAATTTTTAACTGATTAGAAATAAATTTTGTTTCATATCATTATTCGATGTTAATTAGATATACCGTATTATAATTATCACTTTTCAATTATTTTATCTCCGAGTTTCCAAGAATCATAAAATATGATATCGATATCGTCATAAGGGTCATTATGAAAGGTAAAATCACTTCGCACTGAAGTATGAATACATTTTCCCGAATAAAAGGCCTCATCGCAACCAATTTGCACCATTACTCGGAAATGAATTTTTAATTTAAGTAAAGATTAATCACGAACGTGTTGGCTGCCGCTTGTTGATATGTTACAAGATATAATATTATCATCTTGTAATAATTGGAATCTTCTGAAAATTTGTATGGACTAATATTATAAGTTGCGAAAGTGGGTATGACTGTCTGTTACCTCTTCACGCCCAAACCGCTGAGCCGATTTTGCTGAAACATTGTATGGATTAATATGACTTATTTTGGTTTGGTGAAGTTAACTCTTAGGGTAAAATTTAAAGTGCATACTTTTGGTTTTCAAATTATTCTTGGAATTGTTTATTCACTTAAATACTAAAAAGTCATTTGCGAGAGACAAAAATCACGTATTACAGCTGTTATGATAATAATTATGGGAACATTTCATCAAAATCCGAACATTAAGCACACAAACTGTCGCCTTTATTACCAGCGAGATAAGTTAACACTAGCACGTACATTACCACTAAATAATCATCACCACTCACCGGAAGTATTTTTTAAGAAAATAGAAAAAGTTGAGATCAGTTTTTTGAAAAATGTTACGTAGCCCGTGCCCGTCTCCGGGGACTTTGACTAATGTACTACTAGTGAGATTACACAGCAAATTGCGAGGGTTATTCATTTAAAATTCTCTATTCAGCCTGATTTGAGGGACCGTTTGCTCAGCCAAGTGTGAGTTCATTCTGTGGTATGACATAGGTTTTTATGGTTCAACTACAAAAGCTTTTAGTAGTTGGCATAGTTGATGTAAACATTGGCAGTGGCGAAGGCTGCTTTCTTTATAAAAACCCTAGAAAAGGTAAGTATTTTTATATATTTAAATATTTGATATGAAAAAAAAACCGATGTTTAAATACTTAGTTAACATCGCTAAAGACGTTTTAATCTATACTAATATTATAAAGAGGTAAACTTTGTTTGTATAATTGTAATGAATAGGCTCAAAAACTACTGGACCGATTTTTAAAATTCTTTCACCATTCGATAGCTACACTATCCACGAGTAACACATAAGCAAAATTTTATTTAGGAAAAAATTGGTTTCCGTAAGATATTTGGGTTTTTCGGAGACATCCATACTTTACTTACTAATATTATAAATGTGAAAGTGTGTCTGTTTGTCTGTCTGTCTGTTACCTCTTCACGCCCAAGCCGCTGAACCGATTTTGCTGAAATTTGGTATGGAGATACTTTGAGACCCGGGAAAGGACATAGGATACTTTTTATCCCGGAAAAATGTACGGTTACTGCGCGATAAACTGATTTTGGCGCAACGGAGTTGCGGGCGTCATATAGTTTTCAATAAAGTCTTTAGATTTAGCAAAAAATTTTTCAATGTTACACACTGCGACTCTACATAATGTTTTTATGCTACTATTTTGTGTGAAAAGAATCTCTCCTTATTTTTCGCTCTTTTCAGGTCTAATAAATCATCAGTATGTATCTACGCCTATGAACAGATTATAGTATTTTAACGTAGGTACTCCATTTACAATTACACAAAAACCTTAATTCATAATTTGCAATTCCTGCTGCAGTTACAAATTCTGGGGAACGGAACAAGTTTTCAAATATTGCGGGTAATAAAAAGCAGATGAAATATTATTACACACTACTTGTATGCACAAGTGCTTGCACCGGGTATGTTTTCATTTTGTTTTAAGCCGCTGCTTACACTTTCTGCTTATTTAATGATAGCTCTACTATATAGTAGGATATACGTGGGAGAGCCATGCTTCAGCACGAATGGGCCGGCTCGACCGGAGAAATACCACGTTGTCACAGAAAACCGGCGTGAAACAGCGCTTGCGCTGTGTTTCGCCGAGTGAGTGAGTTTACCGGAGGCCCAATCCCTTACCCTATTCCCTTCCCTACCCTTCCCTATTCCCTTCCCTTCCCATCCCTACCCTCCCCTATTACCCTATTCCCTCTTAAAAGGCCGGCAACGCACCTGCAGCTCTTCTGATGCTGCGAGTGTCCATGGGCGACGGAAGTTGCTTTCCATCAGGTGACCCGTTTGCTCGTTTGCCCCCTTATTTCATTCCTCTACAACCTTCGTGTTGTAGTGACAACCGGTCGGATCAGATAAGGTTTTGGTTTATAAGATTAGTCAAACGTTTTCGGCTTCGACCAGAAATCTTCTATAATAGTTCATAAAATCCTACACGAAATATTGTAGTTTATAGCTATGACGTCACAACATAAACAATGATAAATCTCGTTCAGTCAATTTATTTCCGTTGAGGTGTGCCGCTGCCGAGCGACGGATTTTTATTTTAAAGGAAATTTCTTAGGAGCTCACTATTTTCGCGGTAAATTGGAGATAATCCAAGGAGTAATTTAAAAACTAAGAACATCATAAATGTACTAAAGTACAGATTATAATTAGTATTTTTAAAAATATTGAGGTTTAAATACGTAGTAGAAGTAAAATAATATATTTATTGAAAAAAATTACAGGTAAGTATTCAAATGGTGGGTAAGTTTTAACCACGTAGGTACTTTCTGAAAAGAGTACCCCCCTAATTATTTAACCACACTATATTATTAATTATTATATTATGTAACAGACGTTATTATTATATTATTGTATACTTATTATGTTAATATTATCTGCAAGCAATTTTTTAACGGACAAGGGCAAAACATTAAAAAACTACAAGGCTCAGTACAATACTCCGTGTGGATCTTTGACGACCACTGTGGCTCAATTGGTTGAGTGTGTACTGTGTGGCAGCTTAAGCCGGAGGTAGCTGGTTCGAATCCCGCCGATGGAACAAAACGTTTTCAATGTTCCCGGGTCTGGATGTGTATTAAAGTATATAAAAATCTTAAATAATTGTCTAGTATAACAGTATTAAATATATTTCCGTTGTCTGGTACCCGTAACACCAGTCCTTCAGCACGGGGCTAGACTGACGTGGTGTGAAGCGTCCATAGATATAGTATAGTAACTATTTATTCCTAAATATTATATTATACTAGATGACGCCCGCAACTCCGTTGCGCCAAAATTCGTTTTTCGCGCGGGAAGCATACATTTTCCGGGATAAAATTATCCTATATCCTTTCCCGGGACTTCAAGCTCTATACCAAATTTCAGCAAAATCGGTTCAGCGGTTTGGGCGTGAAGAGGTAACAGATAGAGAGACATATTTTTGCATAATATAATCTATATTAGTAAGGATTCATCCTCCATTCCTGCATATAACTGGCATATAAAAGTTGAAGGCAAATTGCTACTACAATGTTTGGTAGCGAACTATCCTCGCAGCGGATTAAGCAGCTTAAACTCGGTAAGCTCTTTACAAGATCAATACATTCATTATTAAATTCAGGAACCCGAATAACGGAGTGCTCGAATCAGAATATTTAAGTACGTTTTAGAAGTGTTATAATTGAAGACACGAGTGGATGAGCCGGGTAAGTAACATTTTACTACATAATAGCAATTACTCATTTTTCCTTATAACACACCTTGTGAGTTGTGACTTGCCTTTATCATCTGGCTTAAATGTTTAGATTTACGTAGAATCCACATTCACATCACACAGTCATTTCAAATCATTTTACGGTCTCCATTGATGCAAAAAACTATAGTTTTAAAATTGTTATTTAACTCCATTGTTTCGGAAATTGGTTCTAAATTATAAGGCTAGTGCTTTGGAGGCTGATTCCATAGACCATTAAATATAGTTCTCAAGATCCACTCAAGGGTCCCTTATAAAATTGAACACACTGTAGTTGTGTAGACCTATTAAAATAACTCTTTGATATATTATAAGGTGCTTATATAATAGTATTACAATTCTCGATTGTTTTATTTATTTTATTTTATTTATTTATTTAAATCAGGCTACGTAGTTTTAGAGTGTGTGTGTGTTGTTTCTCGGTTGTTCTGTATTGTCAGTATATACAGTCTGTCGCCCTTACTTAAATACATAATATTTAAGTGATTACTTAATATATAAAGCTCTTGACATAATCATGAAATCAATGTTGTGTGAAGCGCCCTGACGTGGTGTGAAGCGTCCATAGATATTATTATTATTAAAAAAAAAATGTTGAGTAATCAAATTCACGGCCGGATACGAATTTACCTGTAAAACTATTCTAAGTATTATAATAGTGCCAATTAGACCACCTTGTAGTACAAAAGTGTCTTCTGGCAATTTTCCAGAATTGACCAATTTTAGTTGGGCAGTTCGGATGCGACATAAAAATGCGCAAGCCGTGCATGAAGAATTTAAATAAATTCGCATTTTATGCATTCATCACGGATGTTTTGATAAAAGGAAAGTTTTCATTCGCAAAGAAAGTTTCACGTATAAATTACAATATGAGGTCTCGGGAGAATTGGAAACTAGTGCAGGGGAAGATAAAAACTGGACAGAATACCGTGCAGTTTAATTTATTTTTAGCTTAATAATATTCTATTATAATTTCATACGTTATTCATATTTTTAGTTTAGTTCATTAGCAACGCAACACATGAAATAAATATTACATTTTAGTCTCGCTTCGGCCAGAGCGCCATTCAGCGAGACCAATCGTCTATGGTCAGGTACATATTATTTTATTTTTTGTGAAACTTTCACAAGTTTTTTAGACCTTTTCAATATTGTGCCACAGTAAGTGCAAAATTATCAGTCAGATTAGGCGTCGACACTAGCGAATAATGCAATTTGCAACGTATGATCCTATTGCTCTAGTTTCATGATTATCTAGATAGCTAGTATGAACTGAGTGAATATTCAGAATATGAGAAGTAAGTTGCTTACTTATTATCACTATTATCACTAACCGAGGATTGAAAGCTTTAAGCGAAGAGGGTATTTATTTATTTATTTGTTTGGCCCTTGCAGAATACCAGTGCAGCGGGCTAGCTTGCTGCGTATAGCTGAGCTGGGGCCAATTTTGACATCACATAATATATACAAATGTAGCTTAGGGCTTTTCTTTTTATTATTATTTTTTTCTTCTGTTTTGTGTATGTTGTGTGTTGACAAAATAAA
The DNA here is from genome assembly GCF_905147365.1 of Aricia agestis. NCBI lineage: Eukaryota > Metazoa > Arthropoda > Insecta > Lepidoptera > Lycaenidae > Aricia > Aricia agestis. The sequence goes on from NC_056415.1 coordinate 11,472,758, forward strand.
TATATTCTTCTTCTTATTCTTATTTATTTATTATAGATATACCAACACATTGCGGCAACGTTCATAATTAAAGTCTACTATGATAAGATCTAACGCAATAGTCTATTACAGGTATATACAGCTTAAACAAAGATTCTTCGTATTTAAGATAAAAGAAAATTAAAAACTTAAGAGTAAATTCATGCTTAAAAATTAACCCTATTTATTTAATGCTATATTATATTGTTGAAGCCTGTAAGTATTCAATCTGGGCCTCTGCAATAAAAAAATTAAAAAACCTGTAAAATGAAAAACCAACCTTATGTCTACATGATAACATTCTATAAATCTCTGGCAAAACCAGCACAGAATAATTTGAAGACATGGGTAGATGAATTGGATAACTAACAATTTATAACATAAGTCATAAGGGCAATTACTAATGTTTTCCCTGACTATCATTTGAACAAATTTTGTAACTTACCTACTACTACTACTTCATCACCTGGCTAAGATATCTGGCTATACATAAAATCACTTTCTTTATATTAATTCAAATAATTTTCCTGGCCCTAAATCGTCCACGAAAAAAAAAACGATTATCTCCAAATTGTTACTTACCCACATACTTTCCGACTAACAACTTATATAATTATTACCTATACATTCTGTCTACTCTGCCTATACTGTCCCAACTCTGATATGAGGTATATACCTCAAATAACAATTATTAATATCTTACATCTCGACCTATCATTTACGTGGTCCACAATTACGGTTAACGGCGAAAACATAAAATCTTGTATCAATTAACCAGCAAAACAAAAAAATGTTTTACAATAGCATGTTCCAATTGTTCTATATCGGGTGTGCATACACCAATCCGGAATATTCTCCTTTGTCAGTGGCTAATTGCATTTGATATGCAAGTCGGGACGAAGTGATCACGCATACTATATGTGTACTTCATTTACAAGAATAGCTGAGCGGTGTTTGCATAGGCTCTGTCTTCTGATTCCAAAGATATTGATAACGACTTAGACTATATACTGGGCAGTATTTCTAGGATAAATTACAGGTATAGTCTCTCGTTCTTAGGCGATCTTATCTATTGGCGAATAATAATACTATTTTGTGAGCAACTAATTGTTTTAACAACACAACAACAGCTAAAGCAATTCCAGCAGATGGCGTTGTTAAGTAACACGAAGTCAATGAGTGATTGCTATACCGAGCAAAGCTCGGTCATCCAGGTACTAATTAATAAAGATAAGGCACGTTATTCATAAAATAGTCTCAAATAATAAAACCACAACATAATAGGACATATTACGAGTACAGCAATGTTTTCACGCTAGAGTCAGCGACATCATAGACACTAAATAAAAAGTTTTGTTCGACGTTTGACAACTTTTCTGTCAATTTTGTGCAACATGTCGGATTTTGGTCGGATTATTTACTGTATGTGCGAGTAGCGCCCTCTCTTCTAACCCTTGCGTAACCTATTGTCAAGCCCAGCCAACACAGCCGACTATCACGACTGACATTGACTTGACACAATATAAACAAATAATATATACAGCTTGGCAAAAGAGTCTGGTGCGAACATAAAGTTAACATACCTAGCGGAATAGAGCAACAATCTCGAGCTGTCAAACGAAACCAAAATTGGTTTTCATCTGTGTGATAAATATGTGTACGTATGCACTTACACAAGCATGATTGAGCATGAATTCTATGAGATTAAATTGTCAACGTGCGGCACGTGCCGACTGGACGTCAAAAAAAGAGTGCTGCTGTCATGTATCACACGTCTCTTTTTACCACGCAGTGTTACTGATAGTGACATCTCTCTTGCTCAGGCCTTTGTTTCTCTATTCCGCTAGGTATATTAACTTTATGGGTGCGAAAGAAAAACCGCCCTATTTTAAAACGCACTCTTTTTTGCCAAGCTCTAGGTCAGTCTGCCTAAGGAATATGTTTTCTGATGACATGAAAATGGTTTTTCATACGGAAGCCTAGCATGTCTAAAGAGTGGATTTAATTCGAATTTCCAGTGCGATCCTAAATAGCTTGTATTTTTGTGGCTGTTTTGTCGAGCAACCGCAACTGACGGCTGCCAATCAGCGCGAACAGCATGGAGCTAACAACTCCGCCTTTTTAAACTCTACTTTCCATGGTAATTGTTAATTACTATGCATTTTCAATCGAAATTGACTTGTCTGTATGCAAAATTGGATGTTTTTCAGCAGTTCGAAGTAACTTTTAACTACAATAATATAATAAAGTGAGTTCCTGACATGGGCGGACGTGACGAACTTTAAAAGTTTCAAGAGTAAACTTATACTGAGTCCTAAATAAAAAGTGAAAACACTCTTATCAAGTTTTTATTTGCGTTAACATATTTTTTCAGGACTTACTAATTAATTTTAATATGTAATTTTAATACAAAATCTACATCTATCTATATATATATAAAAATGGAGTTTCAATTGTGTTAGTAACGCTAAAACTCGAAAACGGCTGAACGGATTGGGCTAATTTTAGTCTTAAAATATTCGTAGAAGTCCAGGGAAGGTTTTAAAGTGACACGAAGTTCACCGGGACAGCTAGTTTGATATCAATTTCAAAAGCCCATTCGATGTCGGAAAGGTTTTATTTTGGGTAGTTCTTAAAAAAAATGAATATGCGGTTTTAGTGTTTATTAAAATTTAGCTTGAATCTTAGCGTTTGTGCCAACTTTTGTAGTTTTGATTTTCTTCTAATACGCTTTTTCCAAAAATTTAACCTATATAATTATAATGACAGAAAGATATGATTATATAATTATAATCATATCTGTTAATCAAGCAGCTCCTTCTTGACAAAAAAAACAGCTGAACATCACAATAGGTACTTATCGGCCTACATAACGTGTGTGTAGCACAAAAATGCACTTTTAGCGCTGACTACTTTCACAGTAAACTCTATATTATAAGGAACTCATACATACCCTAATAATATCACTTAGTTTTGTTATACATTGTATATTTAGTTATATTCTACGTTATACCAGTGATAACAAATATCAGTTTTCGCTGCACTAAGAGCAGTAAATGGGGTGGGTGTTCCTGACGTGTCCGCCAGATGGTAAGCCGTGAGTTATGACGCACGGTAAGTGAACCAATCAATATATCCCAAATATATAGCAAGATCGTGGCACAATCCATTATTTGACAGTCGTTTTATAAAAATTGTAACAAAAAAGTGATAATATTTTGGGTGTATATTTGCCCCGTATAATATAATATTATAGCCTTTCACACATGTTTCGGTGATCGAACTCTCGAACCCACGACTTCCAAGTCCACGCTCTAAACCACTGGACCAAGAAGGCGTTATTTTTTAAAAAAAATTATACGTGGGAGAGCCATGCTTCGGCACGAATGGGCCGGCTCGACCGGATAAATACCACGTTCTCACAGAAAACCGACGTGAAACAGCGCTTGCGCTGTGTTTCGCCGAGTGAGTGAGTTTACCGGAGGCCCAATCCCCTAACCCCTACCCTATTCCCTTCCCTACCCTCAACTATTCCCTTCCCTTCCCTTCCCTACCCTCCCCTATTACCCTATTCCCTCTTAAAAGGCCGGCAACGCACTTGCAGCTCTTCTGATGCTGCGAGTGTCCATGGGCGACGGAAGTTGCTTTCCATCAGGTGACCCGTTTGCTCGTTTGCCCCCTTATTTCATAAAAAAAAAAAAAAAGAAAAAAAAGGGAGGCGTTATATAGAGTTCTCTTTGAAAGAGTTTTTGACATTCCATCCGAGTGAAGATGATTATCCAAGAAATCGTGGAAAAATAATTCTTTATAGTTGAGTAAGCGAGTATTAAGGAGGACTCCATAATAGTTCTTGACTGTACTTGCTAAGCGATTGAGTGAGCAACTAGGTATTATTCTCTGAAAATTAACTACTCTATCTTACCTCTATTGCTCCTTATTTTGTTTGGAAGCTGGTAATTACTTAGTAACAAACACTTGTTACTAAAATAATGTCTTCATTCTGTTAACTTTCAAAACAATAGACTAACACTGAAACTAAAAACGATAGCGAAGATATATTATAATTTGATTAATTTCCCTGTAACTTTTTCAATATGGACAACACATTTATATTTAGCTGCGAAAACTATCCAGTACTTTCTGAACTGAACGATATAACTACAAATTTTGGACTTTGCAAACTAATATAGGTACTTTCATTAAATACTACTTTCAGAATAAAGTCAGGCTACCGCAGAAAATGTAACTTTTGATTGAACGAATCATGTAGATTAATAAGTTATGATTAAACTAAAACCAAAGCCTTCTACTACTCGTACATTATTATCTAATAATTCTACTACTATTACTTAGAAAACAGAAATTACTTGTAAGTACTTAGAAATATATTATATTAATTTAAATACCCAGCACACAGTAGGAACAATTACAGCAATAAGCTGTAGACAATAGGCACTTTTCGCAATGCGCCCTAATGCTGCGGCGAGAGACCTTACTTCAAGTATGATTGGCTCTTGAGGCTGCATGAGCACTTAACATCAGGCGCGCCGCGCGACGCATTCAGCATTTTCAGAATGAAGAAACTTTCGACAGATCTTATTATGAAGTTCTGAAACTAACTCACGTTTGAGATTTGAGAGTGAAACTTTATGGAAATTATAGGATATTGGCATTTTTAGGGTTCCGTACCCAAAGAGTAAAAACGGAACCCTATTGGCTATCTATATATATATATATATATATATATATATATATATATATATATATATATATATATAGTTTGTTTGTTTCAACGCGCTAATCTCAGGAACTACTGGTCCGATTTGAAAACATCTTTCAGTGTTAGATAGCCCATTTGTCGAGGAAGGCTATAGGCTATATTTTATCACGCTAATACTAATAGGAGTGAAGAAATAGAGGAAAGTGTGAAAAAAACGGGGGGAAATTATTTGAAGGGACTTATTTGAACGCGCTAATCTCAGGAACTACTGGTCCGATTTGAAAAATTCTTTCAGTGTTAGATAGGCCATTTGTTGAGGAAGGCTTTAGGTTATATTTTATCAAGTTAAGATAAAAGGAGCGAAGAAATAGAGGAAAGTGTGGAAAAAATGGGGGAAATTATTTGAAAGGGCTTATTTGAACGCGCTAATCTCAGGAACTACTGGTCCGATTTGAAACAATCTTTTAGTGTTCCGATAAACAAAAGGTTGACTGAAAGAGATTGCTTGTTAGCAATAAGTTCGCCTTTTGTGTATCATCAGAACATGTTGTCATATGTAATATGACTTTTATTTTGTACTAGCTGACCCGGCGAACTTCGTACCGCCTAACAGTCAATGAATGTCGTGTTACTTTTTAGCTAAACTAATTTAGGCTTTGATGAACGTAAAACAATGATACAAAATAATATATTTATATAGATAGAAACAAAAAAGTATTTTATTATGATGAATGATAGTGAAAACATACATACAGAATGATAATAAAAATAAATAAAAAATAATAATTCAGTACTTCAAACTCATGTCAGAAAAAAATGATTGAAAACTATGTTGTGCAGATTGGTAAAAAAAAAACTCGAATTAATTCATTAATAGGATTTTCAATCAAGCACTTTGTGGTAAACGACATTCTTTATTTTTTGGTCAGGCGCAAGAACAAATAAAGCGGATGGTTTGCCGACACGTGAGCATGCCACGTACAATTGACCATGAGAAAAACATGCATTTTCTAGATTGAGGCCACAAATAGTCAAGGATTAGCCCTGTGATTTGTTGATCGTCATGGGGAAGGCGTGAATAAATCTTAGGTATTAATACAATACAATAAATCTTAGGTATTATTTTCGGGAATTAAAAATTAAATAATTAATAAATAATTTTCGAAAATTAATGTCTAAAACAAACAAATATTTACAAAAAATAAATTTCTGAACGCACACGTGATGTCTTCAGAAAAAAATAAAGTTGTGGCTTAAAGGTCTCAGCAACCAGGCCATAAGCTCCAAAAAAAAAATAATAGTTGTTACACTATTTGACGGAATTGGACAACAAATGTTTGACATGTAATAAACAAATCAGCATCTATTGAAATGATTAAGTATTCATTACACATATCGAGTTTTCATTGTTTTTAAGATGTATTCTGCTATTCGGGACGGAAACAAATCCAACAAATCAAAAACCATGGCAATCGGTTCAGCCGTTCTCGAGTTATAAGTGTTGTAACAAACACGACTTTCTTTTATATATATAGATTTTATGGTGTGCAATAAAGTGTTATTGTATTGTATTGTATTGTTAGGTAGCCCATTTATCGAGGAAGGCTATAAGCTTCATTATATCACGCTAAGACTAATAGAAGCATAGACATAGAGGAAAATGTGGAAAAAAAACGGAGGAATTTATTTAAAAAAGGACATAGTTTCTTTTTTTTGCGGAAAAATGTACGGTTTCCGTGACATTCCTAAATTACGCGGGCGAATGTTCCGTCGGTCTGTCTCCACTCTCCAGGCTGTATCTCAAGAACGATGATGATGAGAAGGTTGAAATGTCACGATTATATATTTCTGTTGCCGCTATAACAACAAATACTAAAAACAAAATAAATAAAATAATATTAACGGGGGCTCAGATACAACAAACGTGATTTTTTTTTGGATTTTTTGCTCTATACATATAGTCGCTACAAGTAAGCACTTGAAATGTTCCTAAAATACTTCATTGTATATTTTGTACTTTAGTATTAATTAATAAATTTAATTTAATATAAATTAATAATAAAATTGAATTAAAATTGAAACCCTCAGTACGCGAGTTCGACTCGCACTTGACCGATTTTTAAAACAAAATAAATATTTATGATGTTAATAAGTAGTGTTTGAATAAAATAATGATTCTTTTTGACTTTTTTCAACGTTAATGATTTTTTAAAAGCTTTTATTTAACTTGCTCTGTATGTATGTAAGTATGTATGTTACGGTGAAATTTTGGAACTCAATTTTAAGGTAGATGTATTTTTAGTTTTCTTAACACCAAACTAAAGCAATCATCCCGAATGGAAAACAAAGTATGAGATATAAAACATCTCGTACATCTAAAACATGTCCAATCTGGGGCAAGAGTTTCAAAGACGCCGAACCGCCCGCCCTCGCCGCTCGCCGCCCCACCGTCTGACATATTTGTATGCCTGCAAACAATATATCTTTTAAGTTTGACGACAAGTTTTCGTTAAGTTAAATTATTTTTTCAAACTTACCGACACCTTTTTAGACCTTTTTCTCTTCATAATGGATAACAAGAATAAGGTGATTTGGTAAACTTTGTGAATGTAAATGGACTGAGCGTAATATTTATGTATAACTAGCTGACCCGGCGAACTTCGTACCGCCTAACAGTCAATTGAATGTCGTGTTACTTTTTAGCTGAACTAATTTAGGCTTTGATGAACGTAAAACAATGATACAAAATAATATACTTATTTATATAGATAGAAAATAAAAAGTATTTTATTATGATGAATGATGATGAAAACATACATACAGAATGAGAATAAGAATAAAAAATAATAATTAAGTACTTCAAACTCATGTCAGAAAAAAATTATTGAAAACTATGTTGTGCAGATTGGGAAAAAAAATAAAACTCGTATTAATTCAATATCCGAAATATAATAAAAAGGCCCATTCACTGCAGGACTGCCGTGCTGTCCTGCCGTGAATGGGCCCTTTAACAGTGCCTGAACTTTCGAGACATAGACAATAGCTCAAAGAGTATATAACCACTACGTATGAATAGCTTATCAAGAAAAATCATAGACAACCTATAAAAAGAAAATTACACTTTTGTTAACCTGTAGATTTTTTTTCCTCAATCTTATAACCTTTACGAATTGATTTTTTATTCCCTAAATTCCGTTCCTTTCCGATGATTTTATGTTTTTACTGTAGAATAAATCTTAGGTATTATTTTCGGGAATTAAAAATTAAATAATTAATAAATAATTTTCGAAAATTAATGTCTAAAACAAACAAATATAACAGTACCTGAACTTTGTAGACATTTTACGAAAAATAAATTTCTGAACGCGCACATTTCAGAAAAAAATAAAGTTGTGGCTTAAATGTCTCAGCAACCAGGCCATGAGCTCCAAAAAAATAAATATTTGTTACACTATTTGACAGGATTGGACAACAAATGTTTGACATGTAATAAACAAATCAGCATCTATTGAAATGATTAAGTATTCATTACACATATCGAGTTTTCATTGTTTTAAAGATGTATTCTGCTATTCGGGACGGAAACAAATCCAACAAATCAAAAACCATGGCAATCGGTCCAGCCGTTCTCGAGTTATAAGTGTTGTAACAAACACGACTTTCTTTTATATATATATATATATATAGATATGTATAATATTTGACATCTGTATACAACAGAATGAATTTCGGAAATGGTAGGTGAATTCTGAAATTATAGGAGATGCTTATAATTAATTAGATTTTCAGAAAGATAGTTTCTCTAGCTGGTAATCTTACCCACTCATTTAAAAACACACCCTTTGTTTACTTGAAATATTGTTTTATAGTAAGTATTAGTTTTGCCCATATTATTTCATTAAAGACATATAAGTGACTAAATACTTATTTAGCACCATGGCAACGTCCATCGCTATCCCATCGCACAAACAATGGTCGCCGTCAGTCTCGAGTTGTAATAATTTACTATTAGGTATTTATTCAATAAATGCATTTATCAATATAAAAAGTAGCCAGTAGCCGATTCTCAGACTTACTGAATATGCGTATAAATAATAATATAATATAATATCTATGGACGCTTCACACCACGTCAGTCTGGCCCCGTGCTAAGTACCTAAAGGTCTTGTGTTACAGGTACCAGACAACGGAAATATATTTAATACTCTTATACTATACATATATTTAAGATTTTTATTATATCATACACATATTTAATACACATCCAGACCCGGGAACATTGAAAACTTTTTGTTCCGTCGGCGGGATTCGAACCCGCGACCCCCGGCTTGAGCTACCGACGCGCTCACCACTGAGCCACAGAGGTCGTCAAAATAAAATTTGGTTAAAATTAGTAAAGCCGTTTCGGAGGAGTACGCGGCCTAACATTGTGACACGAGAATTTTATAGCAATTAAAAAAATGCATGAGATTCGTTTCCAACAATTTAGATACATAATATTTTGTTATCATGAATAACCATGAAGGTAAATAATATCTACATAGTTATTTTAGGAATTTATTATTATTTGAGGAACATTCCGCAAGCTTAGGTACCCCGTGCCAAACTATTAGGGGGCTTTCCATTCTTACTCCAACACGACCATAGTCAACGACGACGGTATTTTTATTTTTATTGAGTAAGTAAGATAAAAAGGACTCTGTGCGTATGTATGTATTAATCTAGAGCGTATATTGCTATTATGTCACGTTAAAATCGTTTCAGTATTTTTCTACTCTGAATCATGAAAAGAAAAAAGCAAAGTTTGAAAATGAGACATTGGCATTGATTCCAACCTACCCGATGAGCACACTTAGTTTTATCAAAATTGGCCTTACCCTTTCAGATAATTTCATATAATATTATTAGGAGAAATTAATAAAAGTCCGAATAATTCTAAAACCAGCATAAAAAACAATAGGCTGTAATCCTAGTGCGTATGCGTCCCTAGTACATGGAAATACGTTAAACATTATCCCAATAAATTATTATTCGACCATTAACATATCCTACGGCAGAATTTATACTCAATACCTAAGGTACACTTTTTTGACACGTATTGTGGAGCATGTTTTTTGACGGAGTTACTTTTCCTTAGTTTTTATTATTCGTAGTATTCGGAGCGTGCGAAGTGGGTGGAGGGGGTAATCGGAACGTGCACGTCAGTAGTGACATATTTTAAAAGAAGTTTTAAGTGGTTTTAGGGGCATGTGTCAAAAAATAAACAACAAGAGTTTGTTTATTTTGTAAATATTAAAGCAAATAAAATATATATAGAACAATAATTAATGGTATTTGGGTTATATTTAGTTAAAAACTACTTGTGGAAAATGGTTTTGAGTGTGTAAAACACCCAATAAGTTTCAAGGCCCAATCTATACTAAAAGGAAATAAATTGGTGTTAGCAGGACATGTAAGGGATGTAGAAGAGCTAAGAACTAATGGCAATGTTATTTAATTCGAGCCAATATAATTCGCCGAACATCGGTGACTTTAGCACCCTATGAAACAAGTTCAAACGTAAGTAGGTACTCAACCAACCAAAAAACGTAACTAAACATTTGGATAAAGCAAGTCTAAACATTTTTATTCATTCTTACAGATAGATAATAATGATCGGCCATCGGGTTGTTGCTGGAGTAAAATGCAGCTGCGTTTATAACCAGCTGCTGCTTAACGGCCGTTCCCAATATTTGATCTATCTCTGTTACTGATTTTTGTTACTGATTAATCAGTAACAAAAATACGAACAATACTTTATACTTGAAAAAAATAAATGTGATGTTTTTAAAAATCTTGTTTTTATTTATTTTTTACAACATTAATACTCTTGAAGAAAATCGGAGTCTGTAAATTTACCAAAACACTGCAAACATTCTTCATGTTTCTGAGTTAGGTACACTTTCAATCAATGAGTTTCTAAAATAGTAACATAGAATATCATTGCTTTCACTATGGATTCTTACTCGAGCAATATCATAAGTCCTTTCGGTTTCCTCTTGAGAGTACTCGTTTTATTTTGCTCAAAATGGGGACATAATAATTTTTACTTTTTTACTCCTTTCATCTAAAACTTGCTAACTTAAAAACCTTTTTCATTCAATACTCTATCTCCAGCTTCTAAAAGATCAGTTAAACCAGAAGTAGTATCTGGTTTATCGTCATTTGTGAGTCACTATTTCTTCCACCTGATAGGTACTTTGGATTTAAATGAAATATTCTATGAAACTATCACTGCAAGTTTTGTCCAGAGAAAGAGAGACCATGGTGATCCATCATTCATCAACACTAAAATAATAGTTAGATACTCAATTAATATCTTTATAAAATGCAACTCAAATAAAATTGACTTGATAATGCAATTTTAGGTTATATCGAATCACATACTTTTTCATTTTTACAGCAGCTATCCATTTATATCTGATCTAATTTCCTAGTGGATTTAGGAAAAACATTAAATTTGTATACTGACTACCTATTTCTGCTGTTATTTTTGCAGTCTACGATACAAAAATAATTAAGACCAATTTCTAAAAATTTCAAAACAAGATTGACATGTTTGATTGACTATTAGCTGAGCCCCTTTGGTTGCATATTTTTGCCGCGGCAAGCGTGGCAATCGCTTTCTTTACCCCCTCCACCCACTTCGCACGCTCCGAAGAGAAAGCGATTGCCGCGCTTGCCGCGGCAAAAATATGCAAAAAAATAGGCTCAGCTAATAGTCAAACAAACTTCATTAATTCCTCTTACAATACGGAGTTGTATTACGAAAATTGTCAACTAGTACAGAATGGGGTAGACACTGCGAAGACGGTGGTGTAAATTGATTACGTCGCTACGTGGCTTGTCTACGAAGCTTTTTCTTAATGCACAAAGAAAGAAGGAAAATAGTATTTGTTTGGTATAAAAATATTTTACAAAAATATCGACGCTATAAGCTATAAGCAAATTCAGTACCAAAATTACAGTTTAAAAGTAACACCAAATTGATTCTTATTCAGAAATGGCGAGAATGAATTTGTATTGTTTTCAGCAGGTTTTCCAAGACAATAGTAAGTGTGTATTCATTGTATAAGTATTGTGTTAATTATTGTACCTACTACCTATAGTCTGAGCTTACTTTGATAAAAGTATAAAGTGTGAGCTTATTTTGATCTTAGTATCGCCATTATGGTATTGCTAACGGCTATGAGATTTATTTACATAAATTTTTAAACTAATAACTTACTTTAATTTAGAGTATTAATTCCCTGACTGTAGACTATAGTACAATTTGATACTTTCTTGCCTATTAATACAATCTGTAGTAAGAAAGTATCAAATTCATGAGAAATTATTCTAAATGTTAACCAATGAAGTATACAAAACTTGAATCAGAATTTCATCCCTCCCCAAGGCCTTGTAAATCATAATAACTAATAAAATAATTAAACCAAAACTTCCCAGGGCTACCAAACTTCTAAAACACTTCCCCTTTGGAACAGGCGGGAAAGTTTCGCATAGAAAAACTTAAGAAGAAAATGTTGCTTTGAAATATCTTTTCTTTATAAATGGTAAATAATTCAAATAGTTTGAAAGTTTTTTCTTTTCCTTTATTTTCTCCATGAACCTACATTTCTATGAAATGAATGTTTCATAAAACTGTGTATAATTTTCTGTTGTGTAAGGTTTTTCAATTAGAAACCTATATTATTTTTTTACTTTCTACACCTAAATGTTTTTTGTGTAATAACTAATAAGACTTTTATTAAAATAAAATATGACGTGTACTCTTGCGTGTATGTGTGTGTAATCATGTGACAGCTTCTAAATCAATCTTTTCGACTAAGTGTGATTGATGATTCATTTCGAGTAACAGATTACACATCCCGTAATTGTGTTTGGAAAATAAAATATGTAACGTGCCTTCAAGAAACGAAAATGTTTTGGATTAAGAATATTTCATAACGATTAATCAAAATTAAATAGTTTTTTTTTAATTAAATAAGGGGGCAAACGAGCAAACGGGTCACCTGATGGTAAGCAACTACCGTCGCCCATGGACACTCGCAACATCAGAAGAGCTGCAGGTGCGTTGCCGGCCTTTTAAGAGGGAATACGCTCTTTTCTTGAAGGTTTGCAGGTCGTATTACAGTTCATTCCAGAGTTTTACAGTGCGCGGCAGAAAGTTACGCGAAAAACGCACTGTGGAAGACTGCCACTCATCAAGGTGATGAGGATGGTATGTTTTTCACGTGGGACGATAGCGAAAAGTTGCAGGTGGTATGATTCCGAACAATTCCTCAGAGCACTCCCCGTGATACAACCGATAGAGGATGCAGAGTGAAGCTACATCTCGGCGTAATTCCAAGGGGCCCAAGCTGTTTGAAACACTATGGCAGTCAACAATTCGAGCAGCCCTTCGTTGGATACGATCCAGAGGGAGCAGTTGGTATTTTGGCGCCCCTGCCCAGAGATGAGAACAATATTCCGAAATAGGCCGAACCTGTGCCTTGAAGAGTTGTAGGCGTTGGTCCGGACTGAAGTACTGTCTCGCTCTGCTAAGAACACCAAACTTCTTCGAGGATCGGGTGCACCAAGGGCGCACAATAGGCGGGATTCTGTCAGGCCCACTCGACTTTTGGATATCAAGGAAACAGAGGCCTTTTCGCACTGAGTGCTGATGAAACCGAATATCCGACATGATGCTCGTGCATCGCAGTATGGTCGGCGGTTTCTGCCCTCCGTCATCCAGGGTCGAGTTTGACGCAAAGAGCTTGTCCATACACACACACTCCAGCTTTGGGTAGAAAGGAGTGCCCGAGGTGATACCCTGGGTGGGAAAGGTATGATGTGTCACTCGGAGATGATATCTGCGTCTCGGTTAAAAAGAGCAAAGCCAGCTTTGCCGTCTCAAGGTGGTAATGGGCGGCATTAAGGTTGGAGTGTAATCCCCTGATATTACAAAAGTCCATGTTTAATATCGAGGGGGGTGCCTTTGTGTGTTTGCTCTTGCCCCAAGCAGATTGGAGCGCAGTTTTGCCCTCCCTAGAATACGAGGGGCAGCCCGGACGTTCACGTTCAGTTCCAGGAGTTCCTGAGCATGGACGTCCAGAGAGGGATTCTCCAATGCAGTTGGTACCCTACTGGGGTAAGGTAAGCGCTGTTTCACGCCGGTTTTCTGTAAGGCCGTGGTATTTCTCCAAAATTGTGGTATTTGTGTGGCCATAATCCTATTTTTACAACCTATCTTCCTATTTAACTAACTTTGGGGTGAATTTTTGTAAAATCCTTTATAATTGATGCTTACATCATAAAAGCGTAATCGTAATCGTAATCGTTCCGTATCTACGAAATTTCAAGTATCTAACTTTAAGTTTTTAGCCTTTGCGTATACAACATAAAATACGATTGAAAATAGTGATCTATATGTTTAAAAATATAAATATTAAATATATACATTAAATATACTGTTGAGGACAGCGGCCTCGCACCCGATAAACACATAGTGAGTGCATACAGACTTGTTAACAGTGAAATATGAAAATAAACTCAGTGCAAAATAAGTGTTTTTCAAAATAAACTTTAGAAGTGAACTGTGATAAATCATGGATAAATCTGTGGCTCCCTAAGAGGTAAAAAGTTGTTATTTTTATAAAGTAGAACGTTAACTAATAAGTACCAGAAAATTAGTGTCTGAAAAATAAATAGTTCGGAAAATATTAGGAAAAATGTGTTAAAAAACGATGTAAATTGTATTAACTTTTATCTTCGCCTAGCTATAACTACGTTAAATATAAGTGTTAATATTTAGAATAAGTTGATTATTGTGGAACGATAAATAAAGAATTTCCCGAAATGCGTTTCAATTACCTTGGCTCATGGCAAAATAAGGAAAATAGCCGCTTCCGATAGTGAAAATAAGACTGAAGAGACGTGCGAATCGGAGCGGCTCTCTCTACGGCATTGCCGCGGGCGGGTACCCCGGAGGGGGCTTCTATACGGCATTGCCGCGGTCGGGTACCTCAGAGGGGCTTTCTATACGGCATTGCCTTGAGCCAGGTAAGCGAGATGCGTTTCGGGGCCAATGTTCTCCTCGACGACTCGTGTATTATTTACGCCCCCGCTCAGCAAGATATACCGGTGTAGCCTTGGAATCTTCGAGTCCGATCCGAGCCAGCGGCGAAACCTATGGGCGAATACAGTCTCAAACATATACACTACCTTTTTATTCATTGGTCGTTAGATCGTATTAAGCAGCAATAACAAGATGACTTATCTTGATGGGAAGAAAAAAAAGTTTTGTAGCAATCTATAAAGCATGTGAAAGTTGGCAGCCCTGGCTTAAGATTAGATCAGGAGTTCGCGAGTGCAGCCCACCGCTGAACATAAAACTTTAATGAGTTTTGTCTCTTGTTATCTTAAGACCGGTTCCAAACTTTTAGGTATATTTATTGGACCCTACTTTGAATCCTCGCGATACCCGTTTGAAACAAAATGTTCTATATTGTCGCATACATGATACAACTTGCTCAGAAAGTTTTTAGGTCTCTTTGCAAGAGACATGTTTTTTAGGGAATAACATAAAAAATGGAATAAAATTATTTTTAATGTGCCTACAAAAGAATATCTTTTATTTCATTCTGTATAAAATAAGTAATAAAAATTATTATGAATTTCAATACGAGTAGGTAATTCTTTTTAATTGTATATCGAATGAATTTCTTTAATTTTTTATTTTAATAAACAAAAATATGTTTATTTAAATAAGATATTAAAGAAATTTGTTATTATTTATAGTATGGTATTATTATTTATAGTATAGTAATAAAATAGGTGATATAAAGTGTAATTATTAATAATTCGATAATTAACAATTAAGTACTTATTGTACTTTCTTCTGTTAGTCTTATTGACTTAGACTGTGAGGTCGTGGATAGATTAAATAAATGAAATTCACTTTTATATTGCGCTTTATTTAGGTTAAGCGCATTCGGTAAGGCACGTCTATACTCCGAGGAGTAAAGGAGAGAAGGTGTAAAATATTTAACAGTAAAATAAACTGTGACCTGCAGGGTGAACAAAAAAACGTTCCCATGCCAAATGTGAACCTGACCATTTAAACTAAAAGCAGCCTATAATAAATTATAGTTTTATGGCTTTGGTAACATTGTGTACCCTTGTTTTAAGAATTATTAGTCGTTTATTAAACTTCACACAATTTCTTGACAGCAAGGTTAACATGTGGCCTGTGGGACTCAAATGGTACTTCACTTTCTCAGAACCTAAATCTTTCAATACGATATCAAAAGACAGGAATTTTTGTATTCGAATTTAAGTAAATTCGACACGCCCCCTCAAAAATTAATGTCTTTTGAATTAAATTCAAAAGTAATATAAACCTAAAATAAAATTGCCTAAATCTCAAAACAATAAAAATAATTTAAATTAAGTATAATTTAAAATTACATTGAGTAATACCTAATTGACGAACCTTCCGTGCACTTTAACCTTGAAATCCGGGGAGATACAAAATGATCCAACATTCATTGCTAGGATGAGGGAAACCCCAGAAAAACCTCACCAGATCATTAAATAATTAATTACTATTAGTATTTATTGAAACATTATAAAACATTATTCTTCCACATTCGTGTCCCGCAGGTCGCGGAACCTGGCTGCTGGCAACGGCTCGGTCAGCATGTCCACGATCAGGTTATCTGTTGAAATATATTTCAAAATTATTGTCTTATTCACACATTATTCTCGGGAGAAGTGATATTTAACGTCTATATGTTTGTAACTCTTGTAACTCAATGGATTATATTTTGCAATAATAATACATCCATTATTATCTCTTCGTACCTCTATATTAATAAAGGTTCTTTAATTTCAATATTAATGCTAGTAGCTGAAGTCCTTAACCACAGAGCCTCTTTAACGGCTTCATACAGAACCATAATATATTCGGCTTCTGTCGACGAGACTGCTACTGAAACTTGCCTCTTAGAGTTCACAAACATACAACATACTTATTGTACATTCATACATACAACATAAATAATAAAAACTGTTGTAGTTTCTCTAAGTGAGTTATCACTTCCTCCCTAATTTGAATTGACATAATATCCCGTAAATAAATTATCAATTAGTTTATCTGTATAATATTATTAATTTCAGATTTGATGTACTTTCTAAATATCTAAGCAAATACTCTTTTTAAACAAGTCAATTGTTATATGTTATTTCTTGTCCATGTGTCTAAGGTCCAAAATCCAAATATAATCAAGTACATACCATTAAGTACATAAGGCAACCAACACTTCGACATGATGCATTACATAATAATAATTATCTCATCAGATTCCAATGCTTCGAAGTTAACTTTCATTTCTAAAAGTAGCAAGTATGGATTAAAATCCATCATATTAAACTTGTTTAATTTTGCTATTATATTATATTATTATGTACTCTGGTCCTAGTTATCCTGATACCTCAGAAAAGTCTTATTTCTTTCATGTCAACCATCGAAAATTTTATTAATCCAATATTGTTCAAAGATATTCATTGCTCTTTCATTTTTCGTGCAAATAACTACATCGTCAACATATAAAATAACATTTATACTGTGGGACATCTGTCCCTTAGTTAGTATACAGTACACACAATTGTCGGCTCCCATACTTGTATTACCTATTCGAATATTTTCGAACCAGCATCTAGCGGCTTATTTTTAGCCATTTAGTGCTACATTGAGTTTACAGACTTTATTTTACATACTCAATACTCAATCCTCCCTCGAGAACTGCCATGAACATATTATTTTATATAAAATAAAATATTTTTAATATAATAAATTATTATTTTACTCTGTTTACTTAGCCACAGAATACATAATATTAGTACAAACTTAGCCTCAGTGTATTATTGTTGTTGTACTGAAGAAAAGTATGAATTTACTATCAATATGTTCACTATTTCTATTTTAGTTTGGTACCATAAAAAAATCTAAGTGGCTACTCTGACTTGTATAGCATTGTTTACAAAATTACAATAATTGTTTCTATTGTTTTGTTCATTGTAATTTGTAAGGGGCACTTGACGAACTAGGATTTGACATTTCTTTACCTGAGTGTACATTTATTGGATTAAATTTAAATTCGACTTAAGAAAGCTTTTCTCATTTAGGGTCACATCGCTTATTACCAAGTCCTTTTAATTTTCCACATCATAAACTCTATAATATACCCATTTGGTTCATACCCCAATAATGGCTTTAGATGATTTTTTTTCATCGAATTTGTTTCTACCGGTTTTACATGCACATATACAGTTGAACCAAACACTTTTAGGTATTTAATTTGGGGTTTCTTATTGTGCCACATTTCATAAGGTATTTTATTTACCTTCAATGACTTTATTGGTGTCATATTTATAAAATACGTTGCAGTTAACTCAGCATCGTCTCATAACACTTTTTTTTTATTAAGCACCAGATGTCATTGTTCGCGCCTTTTCTGTAATAGTTCCATTACAGAAAAGTACCTTTCTTTCAGATATTATGCCATTAAACTGTGGAGTTCATGGTATTGCGAGATAATTACTTTCATACCCTTTAACACATTTTGTTGGACCATTTTGATTATAACTATTAACGCAATAAAAAAATTTAACTATTTTATGTTTTATCTAGCTTCACCTCTTTTTCGACAAAATCTTTAATTCAATCATTGCAAGCATATCGGATTTGTGTCTTATAAGATATGTTGCGCAATAAAGAGTAAAATCACCAATAAAATAGAACAGAATATAATTGTCATTATTTACAGAAGGTGGTATCATTAGCCCACAAACATCTGACTGAATATTAAATGTTCTTTCATTTCTGTAACGGTAGTCTGGCTTGTTAGCTGTAAATAAGCATGCTTCACACTGCATACATTTTGATTTGCCCATAATAATTATGACCTAATCGTTGATATTTATGATCAAGATTATAGACAGGCTTGCAGACTTCCGGAACGTTTAATCAAGTTTATACGTACCTTGAATTCCAGAGTAAACAGGTTGTTTACGGTCTTACCGGACATCACGGGCTTACCGTGGCAGTACACCATTACCCCATCGTCACCAATGGTCACGGAGTATCCGGCTTGTTGCATCTTGGTAACGGACAGCAAGTTGCACGGGACATCAGGACTGTACAGCACGTTTTCTATCTTTCCTTCGATACCCAAGTTGCTCGTAACAGAGATTGATCCAATCTTCGACGTGGAGATGAATGTTTCATTTTTCGCCACTGATATTTTGATTGGTGTTGTAAGTGTGCGAAAGTAGCTTGCTATATCTTCTCGATTCGTGATATGATCGGATGCTCCAGAGTCCAATAAGAATATAATTTTATCTTGCTTATATTCTGTTTGCATTATGGCTCCTGCCATAAAAACAAAACTCGATGTAGTCGGCGATGATTGAATTGTGTCAACACTTGTTGCATGAGCAGTGTTAATTGTTGTCTGGGTATTATTTGGTTTAGTCTTCATAACACGTAGGTAGTAGCGACATTCATTTTTGTAATGTCCCTTTTTCTTGCAGTAATGGCATATCACAACTTTCTTCTTATTAGATATCATGTTATTGTCGAATTTCGGCTTCTTATATTCTATTCTTCGAGGATTCTTCATAACTGGTCTTCGTTGGAAGTCTTCGTGTTGCAGATGATTATTTTTAATTTGAGCATGAATAATTTTTCCGCTTGTGTCTAGTTTCTCGTTGTTTAGTTTAATTTCGTGGTCGAGGAGTCGCATCTTCAGGAAGTTGAGCGTAATATCGTCTTCTGAGAGTGTTTCGATTGCGGTGACAATACCGTCATAGGCAGGCGGAAGAGTCAGCAATAGTTGAGATACCTTATCTCCCTCCATCACAGTTGCGCCAGAAGTCGCTAGCTCGGATATTAAAATATCAAAATGCATAAAATGTTGATTCAAGGTGGTATCTCCTTGGAGTATCATATTTAATAACTTCTTTCTGGTTGACAGCTGTTTAGCCGTACTTTTTCTCTCGAAAATGTTGTCTAGTGTAGACAGTATTTCCCTCGACGTTGACTCTTGTCCCACGTGACTGATATAGGCATCGGACAGGTATTCAATGATAACGTTTTTAGCTGTCTGCTCGGCTCTCTTCCACTTGTTGTCAGGTGTAACCGGAACTGGCTTCTCAATAACGTAAATCACGTCTAGGTCACTTAAAAGGCTTCGGATTCTGAATTTCCAGATGTTGTAATTTTCTCCGATGAAAATCGGAATATTTCTCTTGGTCTTCTTTTTCTCCATTTTGTTGTTTTTTTAAAAGTTCGAATTTCACAATCACTTTTAGTTCAAAAACTATTTTAACTTTTATTTAATCACTGCGTTGACTGGGCCACCATAACCTGTTAGTCTTATTGACTTAGACTGTGAGGTCGTGGATAGATTAAATAAATGAAATTCACTTTTATATTGCGCTTTATTTAGGTTAAGCGCATTCGGTAAGGCACGTCTATACTCCGAGGAGTAAAGGAGAGAAGGTGTAAAATATTTAACAGTAAAATAAACTGTGACCTGCAGGGTGAACAAAAAACGTTCCCATGCCAAATGTGAACCTGACCATTTAAACTAAAAGCAGCCTATAATAAATTATAGTTTTATGGCTTTGGTAACATTGTGTACCCTTGTTTTAAGAATTATTAGTCGTTTATTAAACTTCACACAATTTCTTGACAGCAAGGTTAACATGTGGCCTGTGGGACTCAAATGGTACTTCACTTTCTCAGAACCTAAATCTTTCAATACGATATCAAAAGACAGGAATTTTTGTATTCGAATTTAAGTAAATTCGACATCTTCTAACTTTTAATTACAATACTGATACAAATAAATCAAAAATACAACTGATACCTTACATGAGTGACAGGACTTTTAAGCCCTAGTGGCTGTAAGTGAATAGTAATAAATTCCAACCTAAAAAAACGACCCATAACTCAACGAACAATTACTCCTTTGGGTTGCAGCGAGTCGTAGCGTTGCTTCAATCTATCGACGTACCTAGTAAAGGTTTTTTAATTTCTTCGCATCGACGCAACTCAAAGGACATACACTACGTTATTCGGTATTCCTTTGCAACGCAACCCCCCGAAGCAATGTGGCCGTTGGCCTCGCTCTAACAGAGCCTCAAGCTGCCATAATGTTAGCCGGCGAATTGTGCTAGCAATTTGCGAACTGTGATAGTAAATTGCGAATGGTGATAGTAAATTGTTGAAGTTCAGGTGCAGCCCGAACAAAGGCCCGGCCAAACGCCGACCAATTGCTCTTTTCAATTTCAAATTTTCCTCTCCAACGAGTTCCGCTATTTATCTTTGTGGTTTCGCGCGGTGTCTGCAAAATGTTTTTACACCGATTTAAGAAGTAATATGAGTTCCTAGTATATTATATTGCATCTTTTTGAGATGTTTTAGGACTTTTTTACCAGGTTTATAAATTATGTCCAAATAAAGACTCTATTCTACTTAGAGATGTTTTAGGACTTTTTTACCAGGTTTATAAATTGTGTCCAAATAAAAGACTCAATTCTCCTTAAGTCCTAAGTACTCATTTTGCTCCTTTAGATTTAAGTGACTGGAAACGGTTTTTAGGGTTCCGTACCCAAAGGGAAAAACGGAATATTACTAAGACTTCGTTGTCTGTCTGCCTCCAGGCTGTATCTCAAGAACCGCTATAGCTAGACTTCTGAAATTTTCACAGATTGTTGCCGCTTGGGCTATAACAACAAATACTGAAAACAAAATAAAATTAATATTTAAGGGCCCATACACCAAACGTGATTTTTTTCGGCCTCTTTTGCTCTATATCAATAATGGCAAGAGCTACGGCACTTGAATTTTTCACACATTCTTTTGTTATAAGTATGTGTACTTCAATGTTTATAATATCTAATATTAAAATAAAATAAAAATTTGAGGGGGCTCCCATACAAAAAAAAAACGCAATTTTTAGCATATTTTTGCTTTGTATCGGTACGGAATCCTTTGTGCGCGAGTCCAACTCGCACTTGGCCGATTTGTTACAAAATCGTTTAAAAAAACCCGGCCAAGTGCCAGTTGGACTCGCCCATGAAGGATTCCGCAGCAGCAATAAGATTTATTTCTATGAAATTAAAAGGTTTTTGATTTATTTTTATATTTCAGTTGATTTAATGAAAGTTAAATTAAGGTTTACCATTTATGACGTATAAAAAAGCTACTTGCTAGATCTCGTTCAAACCCATTTTAGTTGGTAGTTTTTATTGTAATGTATATTATATATTGTTTTTAGAACTATCATGCCCCTACTTTAGAAGTTAGAGGGGGACACACACACATTTTACCACTTTGGAAGACCCCTCTTTTTAGTAATTGTTCCATTTTTGAATCAAAATCTTAATACGGTTCACAGACTACATCTACTTACCAAGTTTCAATCGCGAGTCCGACTCGCACTTGGCTGATTTTTGGATTTATTATTTTATTTTATTATATTTGGTAATTATTTTAATTTATTTTATTTAAATATTCATTTTATGATATTATTTGGAATGCTGTGAATAGAAAATGGGTATATTTATTTTATTGATACAGGTTACTGGAGACAGACAGACGGACAGACAGACATCGAAGTCTTAGTAATAGGGTCCCGTTTTTGCCCTTTGGGTACGGAACCCTAAAAAAAACATGTAAGCGGCGTCACGCTACTTGCCGTTTCGATATTTTGTTGTTGCGTCCCGTTTCCTTAATATTATAATGATTGTTGATTGAGCGTCCAGCTCAATCATTTTTAAATATTATGTCATTAGGTAAATTATTCATTAATAGCACATTGTGCATTAGTGGCGGGTAATTCGCCATAATTATAGAGCTTAACTGCAATCTACTATTGAAGTGTGTAATGTCAATATAATATGTATTAGATTTGAATTACTAACTATTTACCTAAAAAAATTTAGTTTGTTATTATTTTTAGCAATATTCCGCGAAAACGTTTTCGCGGAATATTGCTAAAAATAATAACAAACTAAATTTAAACTATGGATTTCCGCAAAGTAACGCCTGATTCCATTAACTAACTATTTACCTGCCGACGGGCACATAATATGGTATGCACATTGAATAACAACTGGGCTAGGGCTTTTATTTACTATGTGAATAATACAGGTTGTGACAAAATAAAGTGATAAATAAACTTTAGGATGTGTGTGCAGTGTGCCCCTTTTGTACAGTTCACTGTAAAAGCCGCTATACTTAAATATATTGTTTTGTGATTTGTATGGGCAAGCGCCCCAGTGTCATAAGTTTGCTTATACAAAAGTTTAAAAAAAGTTAGTCTTTCAGCGCTGCTACTTTCACATTGAACTCACCCTAATGAATTATCATCTCGTTTTGTTACCCTTACAATATAATATTTTCACTCATAATGTATGATGCCAAATATTACAGTACAATATGAAAATGGTTGTAGGTATAGTAGATAGCAGGGCTTTGTACTTGTCTCATACATTGGAAAAGTACGGTTCCGCGGGATAAAGTAATTTCATTATAACGAATTTATCGTACGTCTAGTATAGTGGACGATAAGGTATAATAACAATTTTATTCTTTTAAAAGGACGCCAAACAGGATCAAGCTATCAGGTGAGGATCACGCTGCACTTATGTCGTATTTTGCTTTGAAAACCACTAGCTAGATTTTTCTCCTTTATCTTTAGCACTTGAATAAAAAAGTATAAAAACTTCATATTGCTTCATAATTATTTGTAAGAAAAACAGAAAGTTTAGTAAATTATTCAGAAAAGACAGTATAATATACTTACTATGAGTATCTAAGATTAAATTTAATGACTACCAAATAAACGAAAAGTATTTTATCAAACGTATAGTTGGTAAGGCAATTTTAATAGTACGTGATCCTGATCAGACTAAAGCCCACGAGGCTACGCCCTACGTCTCACGTAGCAAGAGACAAGTTTATTAATTCGAGCCTTAGTGCTATAACGATAAGAGCGAATAGTGGTTAACACCGTACTCGTAAGGTGATGTTTTAATTCCCCACAATGTTCACATTATCCAGGATGTGTTTTGTTTAATAGGAATTTTGTTAGAGACTGTCTTCGCTTATACAATAGAAATGTAAACAGTATACCTATTTTTATAAAAAAACAGCTCAAATTGGACACACACACAAAACTCTGGTTGTTTCAGAACAGCGATTTCAAGTAACTTATGCTAAAGATTTTACATATCTAAATATTATTTCAGGTAACAAAGCTCTGGTTGTTTCGGAACAGCGATTTCAGGTAACTTATGAGAACAAAGGGTATGCTAAGATGACAAGCGCTTAACGCGCGTTGTGATAACGCGGAATTGAATTCGTGAAAACGCTCCTCTACATTTTAATGTGTACGGACTGAATAAAATGTAATTGTACGCGCGTCATCAAATCGCGCATAATATCATCTGAATATATTATCCTTTGCAAATATCACATCGCGTGCGTTAGCCTTGTGTCTATGTTCAGAGAGTTTAATTTGGCCAAGTTACTCTACTGGATATATTCATATTGTGCTCATAATGTAACTCGTATACAGAAATTAATTACCTTGATTCAAAGTTCCGCGTAAGTTTATTCTGTTGTAAGTTGTGTTAGGGAGTTGTGTTTATAATTCGCGGTTGAGTTCCTAACCGGTGCTTTGTTGTCATCCACCCCTTGATATTTACACTGTATGAGGGTAACGTGTTTATCATAAGTATGATATGGTAGATTATGTAGCTGGGCTACTTTGTGATAGATGTAGCTTTTATTCTATGTATCGTAATTACTTACTTTTGCCTGTATTATGTATAACAGTCTTTCAAACAATGAAGACAAAGCTTACTATATTTTTATCTTCAAATAGCATCTTTGTGTATTAACTTTGCTCTGTATAGGTAAAGTAGTGTCGATTTCCCCCGTTTCCCTATGTAGGTAATCATACCTACATAGGTAGACCATCAGGTCTTTAAAACTACGCAATGGATTTTGCACCGGTTGCTACAGTCTAAAGTTTGAACAAAATATACCCTTTGGGTCTAGAGCAGGGGTCGGCAAGTAATTTTAGGTGGGGTCCGGATACTGTGGGAAAATTTTAACGATGTCCAGAAAAAAACACACTTGTCATATGTAGCTTAGAAAATATTATTTTAATTAATAAAGGTATTGAGTATACCTTATCTATGTATTAATTGGTACTTGGTATAAAATACATTTCAATATTTCGCGGTCCGAGATTCGACCTTTCGCGGTCCGCCTGTTGCCTACCGCTGGTCTAGTTTCGACTTTAGTCACAAAATTTTGTACTAATTATGACTTAAACTTCTATGAATATTATTGACTCGCCTCGTGGGTTGGACCAAAGTAATAAAATATAGAATAATCTATGCCGATTTCACAAAATGAAATTGAAAAATTAAACAAGCCTTTCTTATATTGTAGCCGCAGCCAGATTAATAGTGCCACTAGAAATCAATAACTATTTGTATAGAAGTGAAAACTCATTACCTTGTAACGACCGCTACCTATAGACCTCTGACCCCGACCTCAGTAGCCATCTTGTAAAATGTCACTGTTTCCCGCCATTCGCCAACCACGTATTCTAAACATGAAATTTAATCATACGTAAGGGCGCGTAATAACATTGTCATTTTGTATGAATTTCGTTATTAAAATATAATAAACTTATATTAAACGGCTAATGTAACAACGTAAATGCGTAAAGGCATGTCTAAATTATTATGAGGTATACTTTGAGTTAAAGTTGATAATATCAACTTCAACTCAAAAACAAAATTAACGCGGCTGTCGCATAGCAATTGAAAATCTATTGTGTCTGCGATTCCCACGATCGAGGTATTAAAAGTAATATCAACTTGATATTACTTTAATTAAAGTTGTTTTTAGTTTGTCTCCATTTCAATTCATTAAAATATCTCACCCTACTATAGTTTGTGCGTTTGATGATATGCGTGACACATTATAATTGACAATAGTTGGGAAGTTACCTAATAAAAATTAATCGATCGTTTAAAAATATCGAATCACTTCGTAAAGGAATTGCAATCGAAATTATCGATTTCGTACTGACATTTCAGTGGTGCCGGCGATTTACGATGGCCGCCCTTTTTTATCGATTTGATTTCGATTCTACAGAGTCAATCTCTATTGACATAATTTATAATTTTTATTAATAAGTTAGCATTTAGCATCTTTTCATTTTTATTCATTTACAATTATAGGAAACATTTGTTTTTGTAGATGGAATATAAATTATTAAATTTTGATTTTTTTTGTTTTCTTTCTTCTGTAAAAAAAACCCTTAGCAAGGAACATGAAAACTGTCACCCATATCATCTTAGAACGCGCAAAATATAATATGAAAACTTTACAGTACGTACATATAGCTTTATAGTATTACCAGCTGTTCCGGCAAACCTTTTTTGCCATATAAAATATTCCGCCCATATTATTTTATTGAAATGACTAAATAAGTATGTCACCATGGCAACGTCTATCGCTATCCCGTCGCACAAACAATGATGGCCGTCAGTCTCGACTCTCGAGTTGCAATAATTTACTATTATTTATTCAACAAATGCTAAGTGCATTTGTTGATAAAAAGTAGATGTTGTCCGATTCTCAACCCTAGCCGATATGCTCGCTAAGATTCACAAAAATCGGTCGAGCCGTTTCAGAGGAGTTCAATTACGCACACCGTGACGCGAGAATTTTATATACTAGTTTAAGGTGCAATACTTTTATTCACTTTACTTATGCACTTAAAATACAGGTGTGGCTCACTAATAACTATAATTAGGTATAATAACAACAAAGTACACAATCAAGTAGTGCAGCTTACGCTCGCGCGTCCCGACTGGCGCGGGGGTGCCGCGCTCGCCGGTGCATTCCAGAACGCTTCACCCCGCGGTGCCCCTTGACCTCGAGCCCCGATGCAACAAGATCGACTCGATTCGGCGGGCGTCGTTACAACTATTATTACGCGCACATACAAACAATAATAATAATTAACACACGCGCTACAAACTCCCCCTCTAGTTCGAACTAGCGTCCCGCGTTCGGACTAGCACTTACGAGGTCGCCCCCGCTTACGTTTGACCCTAACAGGTGCTTCTAATTTGCCAACGTATGGCGTCAATTGTGACACGTGGTAACGTCCAATGCCTTCTAGAAGATACGTCGTGGGACTAACTACTTCACTGATACGATAGGGACCGTCTCTC
Organism: Aricia agestis; assembly: GCF_905147365.1. NCBI lineage: Eukaryota > Metazoa > Arthropoda > Insecta > Lepidoptera > Lycaenidae > Aricia > Aricia agestis. The sequence continues at coordinate 11,499,852 of NC_056415.1, forward strand.
TTCGGAATAAACTTAACAGACTGCCCGGATCCGACACTGTTCGGTCCGTGAGTGTTTAAGAGGACTAAACTACCTACCTCGTAATCCGGTGGTGCTCTCCTACCTTTATCGGCGTACTTCTTCTGGATGGACTGGGCACGCTCGTGAACCTCTCGCGCGTCTACGAGTGCTGTCGACAACCTGCGTAAGTATGGAGTAACATTAGGAACGAAATTATCGTTTTCCACAATAGCTCTCATATCTGATATCACGTCGGAAGGAGCTCGCAGCTCTCTTCCGAAGGTAAGGAATGACGGGGTAGAACCGGTGCTCGCCGTCGTTGCCGTGTTCATCGCAAACCTAATTGCGGGCAGGTGTTCGTCCCAGGAGCCGTGATCTCTCCCCACTAGGATAGCAAGCTGCGGCTTTAGGTCGCGGTTCTTCCTCTCTACGGGATTCGCCTCGGGATGATATAGAGGGGTCAGCGACTGTTTGATGCCGAAGGTGTGGCAAACTTGCTGCATCACCTCAGCGACAAACTGCACTCCATTATCGCTAATCATCCTCCGTGGTACTCCGAATCTCAAGAATACCTCGCTTACCAGGGCAGCGGCACATTCCACGCTGGTGGCGTTCTCCAGGGCAAACAGCTCTGTCCATCGGGAACAGACATCCTCCACTATCAAAATCCAGCGGTTGCCTTTAGCTGTTCTCGGCAAAGGCCCAAACAAATCAACAGCGATGACCTCAAAGCGTCGGTTTGTCGCAGGCGTTTGGAGCAAGCCGGCAGGCTTCCTGTTATCTGCCTTGTAGCGTTGGCACGCAGTACATCCTTTTATATAATTGGTAACGTATGTTCTCATACCCATCCAAAAGTACCGGGTCCTGATGCGTTGAAGGGTTCTCTCCACTCCGAAATGGCCTGCTGTGGGTGCGTCGTGAAACTCGGCGAGCACCTGCTCTCTCTCGTGTGCTGGAATCACAAGGCAAGCAGTATCAGCGTCATCGGCTTCGGGGGTACATCTATACAATACACCATCTGACATCAGATACCCTTTTTCTGACCAATTCCTCCCCCTAAAGGGATCGTCGGTGGCCTCTAAATCTTCGATAATGTTCTTCAAGTCGGTATCTTTAAGCTGGCTCTCACGCACCTCTGCAGGAGTCTTGTGCGGTATGTCTACAGTGACAAAGCACACCTCGCAACTTTCTGCTCCACCGTTGCAACAGGGAGGGCGACTGAGAGTGTCTGCTATGACATTCACTCTACCAGGAGTATACTGTATCTGCAGGTTGTATGACTGCAGCGTCAGGGCCCACCTTGCTAGGCGGCCACTCGGTGTCTTTAAGCTCATCAGCCAGCGCAAGGGCTGATGGTCAGATTTAACAATTACCTCTGAACCTTCTATATAACCTCTGAACTTCGTCACAGCCCACACGACCGCCAAAGCTTCTCTTTCCGTGGTTGAGTAGTTTCTCTCCGCAGGTTGTAGCAGTCTGCTGGCGTACTCCACGGGCCGTTCGTCGGGGCCCTCCCCCTGCATCAGGACAGCTCCGAGGCAGTAGCCGCTACTGTCAGTCCTGAGGGAAAAAGGTTTAGCTTCATCAGCTTGTCGAAGAATAGGGGCAGTGACTAAAAGTCTTTTAATATGATCAAATGCAGCTTGCTGGCCATCAGTCCATTTCCAGGTACTACTCTTCTTTAAGAGGTCAGTCAACGGCTTAGCCAAGGCAGCATAGTTGGGTACAAAACGTCGGAACCAGCTCGACGTCGCCAAAAATCCTTTGAGCTGCTTCTCGTTCTTTGGAGCAGGCATTTCAGCAATAGCTGCAGTCTTATCCGGGTCAACGTGTAAACCGCCAGGAACAATAATATGGCCAAGGAATTTTACTGAGTCTCTGGCGAAACAACTCTTCTCACGGTTGACTCGCAGGTTGAACACCTCCAGCCTCCTGAAGACAGCTTCCAGGTCTTCCAGGTGCTGTTTGAAATCTGGGGACAAGACGATGAGGTCGTCGAGGTATCCTAAAATTGTCACGGGTCTGTTTCCACGTGGGCTCTGCGATATCTCGGTCCCGTCGGTCTCATCTGTCACAATCGGTACGCTCAGGTTTGACTTAAACTGATCGATTAATCTCTGGAACGTAGCGCCTGAGTTGCGGAGGCCCATCGGCATCCTCTTGAACCGGTAAGTACCAGCTGGTGTTATAAATGCTGTCTTGTCCTTGTCCTCATCGTAGACACTTACTTGAAAATATCCAGAGCGGAGGTCGAGGGTGGTCATGTAACTAGTGGTCTTAGCAGCGTGCAGTACGTCTTCTATGCGCGGCAGCGGGTATCGGTCCGGTTCCGTCACGGCATTGAGCTTCCGGTAGTCCACGCATAGTCGTACGCCGCCATCTTTCTTAGTGACCAGTACGACGTTTGCCGCCCAGGGCGACTCGCACTCCTCAATCACGTCTGCTTCCAGCAGCTTCTCCAGCTCGTTATTTAATAATTCACGTTTACCTTGTGACAAGCGGTACGGTGGTGAAGCTATAGGCTCCTGTCTCTCATCGACCCGAATGCGGTGAGACGCGTAGCTGGTCGGCGGTCCCCGGTCGGCAAACCGCTCAGCTTGACTGATGATCAGCTGGTTGAGCTGGGTCCTCTGAGCTGTCGACAGCTGCGTCGCTTCGTCGTTCCTCAACATCAGAGTGTTCTCTTCCAGCGTCAGCTGCATAGTCGAGGTGTAGCCGGCGTTAACTCGCGCTTCCCCCTTGAAGAATTGGAACTTCGCTCCAGGTGCGTCTGAAAGATGCCAACATTCGTTTTTCAGGTCGAGTAATATACCTGCCTGCACAATGAAATCTTGCCCTAGAAGGGTCCTATTATTAGCTTCCGGTATTACTAAAAACTTAGTCGTAAACTCACGATTATTAAGATAAACTTTAGTCTCGCATAATAATACGTTGCTCACCTGTCGTGTCCCGTCGGCGAGACCAATCGTACGACGAACTTGCTTAAAACTTACTCCGTTGTTCAATAATATTTTATAAAGTCCTGGGCTGGCCAAGGACTCGGTGGCGCCGGTATCCAGCACAGCGACACCAACCTGCGAAAACACTTTAATCTTTATAACCGCGCGCGCCACCCCGGCGTCGCGCGTAACGGCCGTTTGAAAACTTACTAGAGATGGACGATATACATCGATTTATTTAAAACACTCGATGTATAGTAACGATGCATCGTATAAACCGATGTATTGTTAATACTTCAACATCGAATATATATCGATGTTTTTCATTCGATACATCGACCAAGCAAATTAGGAATGAGTATACTATGAGTGAAACGAAACGTTATAATCAGTGCTGCCAATATAACAAACGCGCCTATCAGTTATTATAGGCTGAATTGGCTATGTTTCCATTGCCGCGGAGCCGGTATAGCAAAATTAAAAGTATTTAAATTAAACCAACAAAACAAAACAACAATATGGCCGAGTTTTTGGAAGAACGTGAAAGAGTGATGTTGTGTTTTTATATTATTTTCCTAAAATTGTGTTATCTGGGTTTTTAATGTGTAATATTGGTAGGACATTAACCATTAAATATTCATTATCGTGCACAAGTGTGGGAAAGTGATGTAATAACCAGAAACGTGCTTTTTTGTGTTCCCTCCAAAACTCCATCAAAAGTTTCAGTAAAGCGTCCTACCACTTTACTGAATCGACCGACTTGACTTCTTGACTGTATTGACTTTATACTTAGACTTTGACTAGACTTTAGACCTGACTGACCTGACGATAATATAGAAAAAATTGTATAAAGAATATTGTTTTCCCGCCATAATATTATACTCGACACTGGCCATGGTTATAGCCGAAGTGCCATTATATGAAAAAAAAAAAAAAAAACAATATGGCCGACCGAGTCTCTGCTGTGGAAACGTGTGTTGTGTTTTAATACGATACAAGTGTTTGCTTTGTTTGAAACTAAAAAGAAACTTTGATTTATCAACAGGTATGTGTATTAATAAACAGAATAATGTATTTAGTGATAATGGGTTCGAAATTTTACTGGTAATATCACATTGTTTTGTTGTCAAAAAGTAGAAAGTAATTACTTATGTTGAAAATATTTTACGTTTTACTGCGCGTGCATATAACTAATTAACATATAAAAGAGAAGATTACGTTACGAAGTTTGCATTAATTTCGCAATGTAATACGATTTGATTGGAAGGTTATATTTTTACCCTGAAATACTACCTACCGTAGTGATTCCAAGTTATCGATACTATATTATCGATTATGATGCGGCATAAACATATTTGTATTTTACTAGGCAGTTAATAGGTATTATTATAAATACCCCGTAAACCGTGCTATAAAGTATTATTTTTTTAACTTTCAGTTATAATGGGACCCAAGAAAAAAAGTTCAGTTTGGCAGTTCTTTAACAAAATTGATGATAAGAAAACGAAATGCAAACTATGTCAAAAGGAAATTAAGTCTGCTGGAAATACTACGAACTTAATTGGGCACGTTCGTAATGTTCATAAGGCTGCTTATCTTGAAATTCAGCCAAAACAAAATACATTAAATGCAGAAGAAATATCGAATCCTCTAAATACCAAGGTAACGCCTAACGATAACATTGATGATGGTTTACTTCAATCTGAACCGATTCCTAGTACAAGTGGCAGTGGCAATAAAAGATCCTGTGAGCCGTTACCGAAAACCGTAAATGAAACTATTGATTTAGACTTAGAAGAAAACGTTACCCCTTTAAAACGCCAAAAAACAATACAGGCCGCCTTTAAAGATATTTCTTCTTACTCAGAATCTGGACAGAAGACAAGGAAACTGAACAACTGTTTATTATTCATGATTTGCAAAGACCATCAGCCTTTCTCAATTGTTGAAAACGAAGGCTTCAGAACTCTAATGAAAACAGTTGCTCCTCAATATAAACTCCCGAGTAGAACAACTCTAAGACGCTGGCTGGACGATAAATATGAAGTAATTTCAGAGACAATTAAAAAAATGCTATCCTCTATAGAAGATATAACCCTAACAACGGATATTTGGTCGGATACCTTAAATATGAAAAGTTTTTTGGGCATCACAGCGCATTTCGGAATAGACATTGAACTATACTCAATCACTTTAGGCGTGTACGAATTGGATGAAAGACATACATCAGATTATCTTTCTGAAATTCTCTTAAAGGTATGCCAAGACTGGAAAATAGACCAAGAGAATGTAACGGCTGTTGTTACTGACAACGCAGCCAATATAGTAAAGGCGATCGAATTAGCGTTCGGTAGAAGGAAACATATCCCATGTTTTGCCCATACTTTGAATTTGGTAGCTGAAGGCACAATGATGTGTACTGAGTGGAGAAACATTGTTTCTAAAGTAAAAACAATAGTGACTTGGTTTAAACAGAGTTGCGTAGCTAGTGACGAGTTACGTAAAGCCACTGCTGCGGCTATGGAGTCTCCTGCTGGGGTAAAATTAATACAAAGCGTGGATACTCGTTGGAACAGTACATACTATATGTTACAAAGATTTCTAGAACTCCGCAGTGTCATAAATGATATTCTCTTCCGCCACCCCAGAGCACCTGCAATGCTCAGTGCATCGGATATATCTACTGTATCGTCTGTCATCGTGGTGTTGCGACCCTTGGAAGCGGCTACAAAAGAAATTTCGGGTGATAAATACTGCACAAGTAGTAAAATTATTCCCTTAGTTCGTTGCATGCTCTCTAAAATAACTTCAGCTGTTATAGAAGATCCCGTAGCGAAGGAGGTGCAAAAACTTGCTATTAATGAAATAAATAAAAGAATGGGTTCTATAGAACATGTGAGTGCTCTTGCTATCGCAAGTATTCTAGATCCACGGTTCAAAAGAATACATTTCAATGATGCAATAGCTTGTTCGAATGCTGTTTCGAAAATTAAGGATATAATGAAGAAGAATTTGCAAAGCAATGAAGAACCTGAGTCAGATTCTGATAAATCTGATAAAAATGAAGAGGTCTTTTCATTATGGACTGATCACCATAAGTTAGTGCATCGTAACTGGAAAATTAACAAATCTGAAGATGTTTTGTCTGACGAACTTTCAGTTTATCTCAGAAGTCCTGTTGGAAGACTGAACGAAAATCCGTTAGAAATCTGGAGGGATTATAAAATACAATTCCCGAAGCTGTACAAAATAGCTTTCAAGTATTTGACAATAGTTGGCACGTCAGTACCTTCAGAAAGACTTTTTTCACAGGCAGGGCTAGTTTTGACTGAACGAAGGAACCGATTGAAGGGGAAAAGATTAAGTAAACTTTTATTTTTACATAGCATTGACAAAAAATATTGGAATATGTAAAAAAAAATGTGTTGGCTGTGTGATTTTGAATTTGAATAAATATATTTCCTGCTTTTATTAATACATATTTTTGTTTTAATTAAGGCCTAACCTAACCTAAAATACGTCATGGCGAAAACAATCGATGTTTAAGAAACATCGATGTATTTCTCAATACATCGTATTACCATCGATGTGACCGGTCGATGCATTACATCGAAAAAAACATCGATGTATATTTTAAATGTCCATCCCTAAAACTTACTTGATGGTCGGTCGAAGCGGTGCTCCTGCACGTCGGGCACTTGGAGCGAATCACACCTTCTTTACCACAACCATAACAAGAAATCGGTTTAGCTTTCACCTCGTCGGCATTGGGCGTTACGTTGCGTCTACATTCGTCGGTGGTATGACCAATTCTCCTACACGACGCGCAACGCGTTCTAACACGTTTAGACACGATATTATTTTTACTATCCGCATTACTAACGGTATTAGAATAAACATCGGCAACGGGCGCCTTTGGTACAAACTTACCCCCATCCGCGTTTAACGGGTTAACATTATAAACAGAGTGCCGTACATATCTAGCGCGCTCTAACAAACAATCTATGCTATCTATATTCTCGCGCGGCACGTACTTCCTAATACTATCACTTAACAGTCCATAAATTATGTCTATCTTCATTTTTTCGGGAACCTCGTACGGGAGTCGAGCGAAGTGGGCACGGATCTTCGACACGAAGGAATCGACGTGCTCGTCCTCTTGTTCTCGGGCGAAAATCTCGCGAAATATCCAATGGGCGGGACGTGGTGCGCCGAACATGTTACGTAGCCTTTTTATTGCGTCGTCCCACGTTTGTACGGTGGCTTTTATGCCTTGCCACCATACCGCAGCCTCTCCCGTTAGCAGCATAGGCATACCACGGAGCGCGATGTGGTCCGGTACATTCGCACACTCTTTGTACGTAACTATGTTATCGATAAATGCTTCTACGGCGTCGGCGTCGTTTTTCTTTCCGTCGAAGCGGGCGGTGCACGCGACGAAATTTCCTACCGTTGCTGTCGCCGGAGTCGGGGCGGGTGCTGCTTGTGTCTGTGACTGAAGACTTTGGATCACGCCGCTTAGAAGTGCGGTGAACTGGGCTTCTGACAATGTGGCGCCGGTATTCACGGGCGCGGGTGCCGCCATGTTAGCGTCAGTTTCTTCTGCACTCGCGTTTTCTTGTTGTCGCGTTTTCGGCATTTTTGTGGTCCGGCCACAAGTTGGGCGCAATTTTTAAGGTGCAATACTTTTATTCACTTTACTTATGCACTTAAAATACAGGTGTGGCTCACTAATAACTATAATTAGGTATAATAACAACAAAGTACACAATCAAGTAGTGCAGCTTACGCTCGCGCGTCCCGACTGGCGCGGGGGTGCCGCGCTCGCCGGTGCATTCCAGAACGCTTCACCCCGCGGTGCCCCTTGACCTCGAGCCCCGATGCAACAAGATCGACTCGATTCGGCGGGCGTCGTTACAACTATTATTACGCGCACATACAAACAATAATAATAATTAACACACGCGCTACACTAGATAGATTTATTTACTATAAAGTAACATGATGTTTTGTCATAATCTTATAGGTAAGATAAAAAATTGACATGATAGATTGTACCAATATTAAACTGTTCTGTGTCTTCCAGGCAAACTGCATGAAAAACCAAAGTGTAATGCTATTAGTACTCATATTATGCTAAGTACTCACATACGGTTTAGCTCGATAGTTTTACTCCAAATCGAGCAATAACCGCCAAAACTGGAAGTAAATATTATGTCTGTCGACGCATCACATCATCGACGTCACACGCACACACGCAGGGCTTACGTAGGCCTGCGCCCGGGCTGCGCGGCGCGCCCCCTTCACTCGATATTGGACCACCGCCGGTGTGCGCATGTCAAAGTGTCATACTTTAAAGTATCAATAAATCGTATTGAGTCTAAATCAGGTTTCATTCATCACCATCATCGAGGCACCTTCCAGTAGACGGCTCCAGGCTCCAGCCCCAACATTGATCCTTCTCCCGGACGTGCAGTGAACCAGCAGGGACAGTTTTGGGTTCGGATGCAGGATAGTGCCGTTAACAAAATTCCCGGATTGCAGCATTGCGAACAGGCAAGTGGCGAACTGGTCAGATAATCTCAAGTAAGCCAATTTTCCTTACTTATTAACAATCCCGATTCTGCCGCGTCATTTGTGTCAGTGCTGTGATTATTATCAATATTTTAGCTACCTATTGCTATAAATTAAGGCTACCTATTGCCGTTTAAATAACATTACCACAAATATATTTTTATCTATTGAATACCAATAAAATATTTGATAGATTTTTATGATTCAATTTTTATTAAAATAAAATAAAATAAAAATAAAAAATGTTTTATTTCTGAGTAAATTTGAATCAAATTTTTTCAGAATGTCTACCTGATGCCTACCACCGGTTCGGGAACTACCCCGGCGAGAAGAACCGGCGTAAGAAACTCGCACGGGTTCCACTTTTTACCAAAAAAGTGAGAGAAAAATTATTCTTTTAAAATAAAGTTTACAATTTTGTAACTTAATATTATATACAATGTCAACATACATAATTGTAAGTCATAATATAATAATGTAGAAGTAGCCTTGCAAGAAGCCATCCTACTCCCAAGATGTGCCATCTTCTATGAAATCATTGACCTTATAATAAGCTTTGGCACACAAACGCTCTTTGACTACTTTTTTAAATTTAAATTTCTATTATTCTATTTTATATTCTATTTTATATTCTATTATTTATCGAGTACCTATAAATATTCGGTAGATACTAGAAAATTACATATAATAAAGTAATTAACCAATTAATTACCCATTATTTACAATTATTTACAAGTTTACATCAAACATACTTAAACCTATTTTACTAACTATTCTATTTACTTATATACTACCTATATATTAAGTATTTACATAATCAAATTATCCAGTTCAACCTAAAAAGTGCATAAATATCATCATTTGTTTTTGCGCAATCGCAAAAACAAATCGGGTATTCATACAAAGTGTCGTACGATCGGCCGCTCGTGAGCCGGTTCTAGAAAAGTTATACAGGACGCATTCTAAACAACGGTGCGCGCTTTTACAGTAAATACTCGTTGTTACTATCTTTAGTTTATTTTCGTATTTCGGTGAATTCCGATCACTATGGCCGACGAACAGGCTTTAATTAAAAAAAGAGGGACCTTAAAAGGTCGATTGACATTATTCTCTAATTATATTAATAGTTTGCCTGCTCATTTGAGTAACGAAATTAAGTTAGAAATCGAAGTACGAATGTCAAAATTGGAACCATTATTCGATAGTTACAATGAGGTTCAGGAACAAATAGAAACTATTAGTACTAATGTCGCCGAGCAGCAAAAAGAGCGCGACCTGTTTGAGGGCATATACTTTAAGACCATGGCGCTAGCTAAGTCGAAGTTAGGTGTAGTGGCGGAGCAACAGCACAACTGTAGCTGTGATACCGACGGCACCCACAAGGCGCACGGAGCTACTGTCAAACTACCTATCATTCAGTTAGCCAAGTTCGACGGTGCTTACAATTCATGGCTAGAGTTTCGAGACACATACCTATCTTTAATTCACGATAATCCCGATTTAAGTCCGATTAATAAATTCCATTATTTACGCTCGTCGTTAGAAGGCAGCGCATTATTAGTAATAAAATCAATTGAATTCTCTTCGACCAAAAAACCGGGCATCCTACGAAAAAGTGTCAACTAAGGGCTTGCAAACAATGCAATAAAAGGCACAATAGTTTAATTTGTCCCGATATACCGAGCGGCGACGGATCGAACCCGCGCGCCGGCGAAGTAGTGTTATCGTGCGGTGTTGCATCGGCTCAAGCGCTGTTATCTACGGCTCGTGTTAATGTGCGCGCTGCGACGGGGAGCAGCCGGCGTGTGCGCCTTATCCTAGACTCGGGAAGTACCGGACATTTCTGTACACAGCGATTATGTAAACAACTCCAGTTGCCTACTAGAAATGTAACGACAACAATTAACGGGTTGAATAAAAGCGTATCTGTTGCGAAGGAATGTTGCGACATTACTATTCAATCGCTTCATTCTAATTACAGTAAAACGATTACGTGTGTTATTATTTCAGAAATTACGAACCCTTGGCCGAGTTCTCCTATAGATAAAAACGCAATTAAAATTCCGAGTAACATAACTTTAGCAGATCCGCAGTTTTATTTACCATCTAATATCGACATTTTAATAGGCAACGGAATATTATGGGAATTCATTGAGTCGGAACAGATTAAATTAAATAATCAGAATATTATTTTACAAAAATCAAAATTAGGTTGGTTTTTAACTGGATCAATACAACATAGCTCATCAATATATTGCAATTTTTCAGATTCTCAAATTCTTACCGATCAATTAGCTAAGTTTTGGGAATTAGATTCAATCATTACAAATAAACAATTACAGTGGTCTCCTGAGGAGATCGAATGTGAAAATTCGTTTGTGCAAAATACGTCTCGCCTACCTAATGGCAGATTTTTAGTCACGATTCCATTAAAGCATAGTCCAGATGTTTTAGGCGATTCATACAAAATGGCTAAAATTAGATTTTTACAGCTAGAGAAAAAATTACAAACTAACTTACAATTAAAAAATCAGTATAAAAATTTTATTCAAGAATATATTAATTTGGGTCACATGAGACTATCAAAACATGTGAACAGTGACCAAATAAAATATTTTGCTCCACACCACGGTGTAGAACGCCCTACTAGTTCTACTACGTCATTAAGGGTCGTTTTCGATTGTTCTATGAAATCATCTTCCGGTTATTCATTTAATGAGTTACAAATGGTCGGCCCGACGATACAAGATGATCTTTTCTCAATATTATTGCGCTTTCGTCAACATAATATCGTCATTACAGCTGACGTCACTAAAATGTATAGGCAGGTCGAAGTTAATGAGTCACAAAGACCCCTTCAACAAATACTGTGGCGCGACGAGCCTAGCGAACCTCTGCGGGCCTACGAGCTAAACACGGTAACGTACGGCACTGCTTCGGCTCCATTCTTAGCGATACGGTGTCTCAAGCAGTTAGCCGACGAATGTACCGACCCGCTGATTCAAGAGGTGATCTCTAAAGACTTCTACGTCGATGACGTCATCACAGGCGCTAGTAACATCTCTCAGGCTCTTCACATTTATACAGGAGTGACCAAGCAACTTGCTAGTGGGTGTTTCCCTTTGCGTAAGTGGTGTTCGAACGATAAAAATGTGCTATCACAAATTAAAAACCTTTCAAACGACAACATAACAATTGATCGCTTAGATTTATGTCCGAATGATGTTTCAAAAACATTAGGTATAAACTGGGATCATAAGTCAGACGAAATTTGTTTTAATATAAATTTAAAAACTTGTAGCAAAATAACCAAAAGAAATATTTTGTCTACTATATCTCAACTTTTTGACCCACTGGGCCTGGTCACCCCTTCTATATTAGAAGCAAAAATAACCCTACAAAAACTATGGTTATGTAAGTTGTCGTGGGACGATCCAGTACCCGAAGCTACACGTACAGCTTGGTATAAGTTCATTTCGTCATTATCAGAATTAAATAATTTAAGAATCCCCAGACACGCTCTTCGTTCGAATTACAATAACCTACAATTGCATATATTTACGGACGCTTCCGAAGACGCATACGGAGCGTGCGCATATTTACGGTCTGTTGACGATAGTGGCGAAGTAAACGTGACGCTCTTGTGTTCAAAAAATAAAGTTTCGCCTCTGAAACCGCAAACACTCCCGCGTCTAGAACTTTGCGGCGCATTACTAGGAGCGAGACTCGGTATCAAGATCGTTGAATCATTGCGACTCACTATAGATAATATTTTTTATTGGTGCGACTCCACCATCGTTTTAGGCTGGCTTAACACAACTACTAATAGACTGCAGACATTTGTACGTAACAGAATAGGAGAAATACAGTCCATTTCAAACATTAGGTCGTGGAATTATGTTCCAACATATTTAAATTCAGCGGACTATCTAACGCGTAAAACCAGCCCTGATGTGTTAATCAGCTGTGAGCAATGGTGGAAAGGCCCGCATTTTTTACAGTCCACCGAGTCATCGTGGCCTACATTTGATTTTAAAAACAATAATTTAATTTTACCAGAACTAAAACAAGAAGTAACATTAACAATAGCTCAATCAGATGAATCGGTATTTCCATTTGTTAAATTTTCTAGTTATTCCCGAATGCAAAGAACCATGGCTTATATCCTACGTTTTATTTACAATTTAAAAAATAATAAAAATAAAATAACAGGCCCTTTACAAGTATCTGAAATTAAAAACGCTATTTACAAGTTAATTAGTATATCACAGAAGCAATCATTTCCTATAGAGTACGAACAGTTAAAATCAAATAAAACTTTAAAAAGTACTTGCTCAATTTTATCTCTTAATCCATTTTTTGATCATAAATTAGATGTAATAAGAGTCGGGGGACGACTTCTAAATTCACAGTATGATTATAATAAAAAACACCCATTTCTCATTCATAAAAATCATATATTTTCTAAGCTTTTATTTCAAAATGAACACAAAATTTTAATGCATACCGGACCGCAACAATTACTTTACTCCACTCGTCAAAACTATTGGACGATTGGTGGGCGAGATCTGGCTAGGCATGTGTATCGAAACTGCACCATTTGTAGGCGATTTCGTGCTGACAGTACTATACCTATAATGGGAAATATTCCCAAAGAAAGATTTAGTGCAAGCGACGTCGGTTATCCCTTCCAATACACATCTACTGATTATTGTGGTCCTATTATGATTGCTAATAAAGAAGGGCGAGGATGTCGCTTAATAAAATCATATATTTGCGTCTTTGTATGCTTTACCACTAAAGCCATACACTTGGAATTAGTTAGCGACATGTCCACTACAAAATTTATTTTAGCCTTAAAAAGGTTCATATCGCGTAGAGGCAAACCATCATACATGTATTGCGATAATGGTTCGAATTTTGTTGGAGCTAATAATGAGATTAAAAAAATGATATCTACAGACGGAGACAAAATAGTTGATATTTTTGCACAAGAATCCATAAAATTTAGTTTCTCGCCTCCCCGGTCTCCCCATTTTGGTGGACTTCATGAATCAGGTGTAAAATCTACTAAAAATCATTTGAAACGTGCAATTGGTAACTTAAATTTAACATACGAGCAACTGTACACAGCCCTGACGCAAATTGAGGCAATACTTAACTCGCGTCCTCTTACCCCAATGTCATCAAATCCCGAAGACCTACTTCCCCTTACCCCAGGCCATTTCCTAATTGGCAGACAAATCACGTCATTACCAGAGCCAGACTTAGCCGAAATTCCATTGCATCGCCTCGATCGTTACCAAAGAATCGAAAGAGTACGTCAACAATTCTGGTCAAGATGGCACAAAGAATATATTTCGGAGCTCCAAATTCGCACCAAGTGGAAACAATCTCATGGGTCGCTCTGCAAAGGAGATCTCGTACTTATCAAAGATGACCACCTGCCTCCAATGAAATGGCACTTGGGACGAATCATAACCATTTATCCGGGATCTGATGGAGTAACACGAGTGGCTGACATCAAGACATCGTCAGGGACAGTCCGACGCTCATTCTCAAAAATTTGTCCTCTTCCAAAACCTGAACAAGATTGAAGCGAGGCTTCAATGAGGGCCGGCATGTCGACGCATCACATCATCGACGTCACACGCACACACGCAGGGCTTACGTAGGCCTGCGCCCGGGCTGCGCGGCGCGCCCCCTTCACTCGATATTGGACCACCGCCGGTGTGCGCATGTCAAAGTGTCATACTTTAAAGTATCAATAAATCGTATTGAGTCTAAATCAGGTTTCATTCATCACCATCATCGAGGCACCTTCCAGTAGACGGCTCCAGGCTCCAGCCCCAACAATGTCAAATATGTCATTTCCTTCGATTCGGAGTACAACTATCGAGCAAATCTGTATGTGAGTACTTAGCATTATACGGTTTTGCTCGATAGCTTTACTCCAAATCGAGCAATAACCACCGTGTGGACCGCAAAAGCCGGCTCGATGGAATTAAATATTATGTCACATATTATGTCATTTGACATTTCCTTCGATTCGGAGAAACTATCGATAATCGAGCAAAACCGTATTTGAGTACTTAGCATAAGTATGATCATCATTATAATAATTATTAAACTCAAAGGAAATCCGATTGCAATTATCGAAACAAAATAGTAACCTAACCTAACCTAATAAAAAAAATTCTCAACAGTAACTCGGTGCTTACAAGATTTCATAATCCATGAGTTCACCCACTAACTTTAAAGTTACATGATGTGGTAAAATTCAATATACTGAAAACCTATTGTTTCGTTCGATTTTAAAACCAACATTTTCATAGTAACAAAATACCGAAGCGCGTAGCAGAAAATATTCTGAAATCTTTTACATTTTAATAGGTAAGAAAGGTGAAGACGTTATAATGAAAATAGGTGCTATATTTTTATATGAATTTCGTTAGGACTAAGGAGTAAGGAACAAAAAGATCTCATCTACATTTTGCCTTTTGTTTGAATCAGACGGAAGCTTACCTTTCCGCCTTAGATATTTCCTTCATTTCCTCGGCCCGGCTAAAACAGCCTAACTCCCAATTAAACGAAGTTTAGGCAAATCTGTTTCATGAAATTAGCTTCGTGTTTACTCATTTTTGACACGACGGGCAAGCTAAAATCGGCCAAGTGCGAGTCACACTCGCGCACGAAGGGTTCCGTACCGTTATAGAGCGAAAGTAGGGAAAACATTGTGTTTTTTGTATGGGATCTCTATTTATTTTACTTTAATTTTATTAATGAATATTAAAGTACACATACAGTTGAGGATATTGTAAAAATTTCAAGTTTCTACATGTTGCCATTATGGATTATGAGCCAAAAAGGCCAAAAATTGTTTGTTGTATGGGAGCCCCCCTTAAATATTAACTTTATTTTGTTTTTAGTATTTTTTGTTATAGCAGCACCAAAAATACGCAATCTGTGAAAATTTCAGAAGTCTAGCTAAAGCGGTTCTTGATATACAGCCTGGAGGTAGACAGACAGATGGACAGACAGACGAACAGACAGACGGACAGACAGATGGACAGACAGACGGACAGACATACGGACAGACAGACGGACAGACAGACGGACAGACAGACAGACGGACAGACAGACTGGCAGACGGACAGACATACGAACATACAGACGGACAGACATCGAAGTGACAGTAATAGGGTCCCGTTTTTACCCTTTGGGTACGGAACCCTAAAAAAATACAACAATTGCACTTTAATTGGAATGAAATCAATTAAATAGGCATTTAATACTTTACTGAATTTAATCCATACCCATACAGAATAAAATAAATGCGAAACTGTGACTGACGGCCTGTCTGTCCGTTATCACTTCACGTCCAAACCGCTTTACCGATTTTGCTGAAATTTGGTATGGAGATACTTTGAGTCCCGGGAAAGGACATAGTATACTTGTTATCCCGGAAAAATGTGAGGTTCTTGCGCGAGAACTGAATTTTGGCGCAACGGAGTTGCGGGCGTCATTGATGACGTCCGCAACTCCTTTTTATTAAATCTATATATATAAAAATGGATTTTCAATTGTGTTAGTAACGCTAAAACTCGAAAACGGCTGAACGGATTGGGCTAATTTTAGTCTTAAAATATTCGTAGAAGTCCAGGGAAGGTTTTAAAGTGACACAAAGTTCACCGGGACAGCTAGTTATAGATAATTTAATAAAAAAGTTTTATAGTTTAATAAAAAAGTTGTGTTTACAAATGAAATATCTAAAGCCAGTGAGTTCTACAATAATGGAATATTTTTACTTTATTATTGAAGATGATATTATTTTTATAACATGTTACATTCAATTTGTTATCTGCACATTCAGCATGACGACTGCTAATAGAAGCTCCTTTTGTTACTCGGTGGAGGGGCAAAATGATATCAATCATTTAGTCCCTCCACCGAGTAAACTTTATCGTTCTGTCGTTTATTATGTTCTTCCGTAGAAATAATGATTTGGGTGAATTTCCCAAAAAAAGTGGACAGGTTGAAATTCACCTATTTGTCAATAAGTGATCGTAAGATATTTTGTAAGGCTGGCTTCTCATGGCGTGTGATATCACAAGCCGCGCCGCGCCGAGCCAGATATTACAAGCGAGCACGAGGCACAGGCGAGCACGAGCCACCCCTTCACACGGCGCGTGGCTCGAGCGGGCGCGGCGCGGCTTGCGATAATATGCGCCGTGAGAAGGCACCATAAGACAGTGATTATATTTCACAGTCTCTCTCAAAATGTCAAAATGTCCAGGGTATTCGTTTAATACATTATTTATCTATAAGGTTTGGGTAAAAGCTTTCGAGAATTGACGTTTAAAACAATCCAAACTTCCATATATACATACTAATATTACTTTTTTGTTACCTTTTCACGCCCAAACCACTGAACCGATTTTGCTGAAAGGTATAGAGATACTTTAGGTCCCGGAAAAGGACATAGGATACTTTTTATCCTAGAAAATGTACGGTTTCCACGCCATAAACGAATTTTGCCTCAACAGAATTGCAGGCGTCATCTAGTTCTAAATAGGGTCATTTCGCCTATTCGCGTCCATTTAGTGCAGTTGGCAAGTTTGATGGCGAAAATAATAATGTCCCAACATTCATTTCTATGAAAAAATTATGTTATGTGATCAATATATTAGTCTATTTTAAGATTAACTTTCAGTTTTACTCGAAGCATCTTATGTTACATTTTTAAATAGATAAATTTCAGAATAAGGCGTTTTACCCACTTTGCGTCCACAAAATCCTAATTGCGTCCACCCGTGGACCATTTAGCGTCCACCAGCTTAGAAAAGGAATATAGGGGTGATATTTTAAGAAAATAAAAAAAGATTGTATTTTAACAATTTCTTTATTTCAGAGTATTAAAAATCAACATTATTATCATAATAAAGAATCTCAAAAAAATAATCAAAATCTTCTCAACATTGAACTTAAAAATATATATTTTAACAATTATTTCTTTATTTCAGAATGTAATTAAGTAAACTGTAATAAAAATCAACATTATTATCATAATAAAGAATCTCAAAAAAATAATCAAAATCTTCTCAACATTGAACTTAAAAATATATAAGGTACCTAAGTAGTAGGACTAATAGGTAAAAAAAAACAAAAATTTTTCAAACCACTTTTGACCTGGGCGATCTTTAAAATTATTTTTAAACTTCCCATCTCGAATTATTTTCTGAACAGTATTCAACAATTCTTGCTTTTTCACTGGAAATCCACATTTGGAAATATCAAGAAGCCATTCAACTACTTTTTTTTCACCATCTACTCCTAGCGCTGGTTCTGGTCCAGGTTTCTTTACTCCATCTGGTCTGCGCCCACTGATTTTATCCAATATTGTGGTCTTGGGAATAGCATATTCTTTACATATTTGTCTTACCGATTTATTCTTCTCTCGAATTTCATTTAACGCTTTCTTTAAATCGTCTTCTGTGTATGTTCTCCTTTCCTTCTTCTTTCTTTTCTCCGAAGAACTCATCTTAAATAGAAAAAAAAGAATAAAAGAACTCATTTTATTTAAAAATACAATTTTTAAACGTATTTTTAATAAAAAATATACAATAATATAATAATAAACAATACATTTCATAATTATTATTTTCACATGCAAGTCAACATGCAAATATTTAACGAAAATAGTGGACGCAATTTGGTTTATGTATCATCCCCTGTAGGTATAGTTTGCGTCCACAGGTGGACGCAAAGTAGAAATTTTGTGAATTCGATGTAGTAATTCGCGTCCACCTTATTTCAGTCGTTAAATATAAAAAACATAAGCAAATTCATAATAAATATTATTCCTTTTTACATTATAATAGTCTACAAACAACTATGTAACCTAATTTTCACTTAAAACAATAAAAAACTTACCATCGAACGCGCCGCTGCACACTATTTTTTTTGTCGCGCGAGCGCGCGCACATGCTCCCTTGTTGAACAGCCGAGGCTAACTATTTCTTCTAAACGGTTTTGGTTTGGCGCACGGACCTTTTGTCCATGTGAGGGTACCTCGTATACATTGACGTATTAGCGGGAATGACTTTTCGTTTGATTGGTGTGTTAGTTTACTTATTTTCGGGATTTTAAAAAGGAAGATCCGCAAAATGGACGCGAATTGGTCTATGGACGCGAAAGGGCGAACTTACCCTATATCATATTTTAACAAATTTAACAATACACGTATTATGTAAAATAATAAACTAATATAAACTATATTAAATAATAAATAATAAACTAATCTTTTTATCTACACTAATATTATAAATGCGAAATCAATATATATAAAATTTGATTTTCAATTGTGTTAGTAACGCTAAAACTCGTAAACGGCTGAACGGATTGGGCTAATTTTAGTCTTAAAATATTCGTAGAAGTCCAGGGAAGGTTTTAAAGTGACACGAAGTGAACCGGGACAGCTAGTCTTATATATAAAAATGGATTTTCAAATGTGTTAGTCGCGCTAAAACTCGAAAACGGCTGAACGGATTGGGCTGATTTTAGTCTTAAAATATTCTTAGAAGTCCAGGGAAGGTTTGAAAGTGACACGAAGTTCACCGGGACAGCTAGTAATATTATATAAAATTCTTGTGACACAATGTTAGGCCGCGTACTCCTCCGAAACGGCTTTACTGATTTTAACCAAATTTATAATGCATATTCGGTGGGTCTGAGAATCGGCTACTGGGTACTTTTTATATTGATATGTGCATTTGTTGAATAAATAATAGTAAATTATTACAACTCGAGACTGACGGCGACCATTGTGCGACGGGATAGCGATCGACGTTGCCATGGTGACATACTTATTTAGTCACTTCAATAAAATAATACGTGTGAAATACTTTATATTGCAAAACAACTTTGCCGGGACAGCTAGTATAAAATAAAATAATAAATAATAAACTAGTGAATGCCTATGTGTAAGTACAGCACCTGCCTCCTCTCCCACACTGCCTCTCGCATACAAGAACCTGCAAACACCACCACCATACAAGCAATAATGTTAGCAAATTCGTGTAAGGCCACCTCACCACCATGCAGGTTGAAAACCTCGACGCGTGTCTCGCCCCAACACCGGAGCATCCTCAGGACGTGGACTCTACGAACAACGTCCGTCAAGACTTAAGTCTTTATCAGGTTGAGGTTTATTTCGCGGAATATTGCTAAAAATAATAACATGCTAAATTTTAATCTATGGATTTCAGCAAAGTAACGCCTGATTCTATTAAATAAATAAAGTAGTAATCTAGTTTGCGAAACAAATTACGATTGTGTAGAAGCGACAATAGGCGTTTGGGAGGGAATGAAATGATAACAGCCTACGTCTGAACACGCAAATAGACTATGCAAAGTAGTTACCGTATTATACCTATTTCCTTCACGTAATTGAAACTTGCTTTACATCGACAAAACTTGCCATTTCTCCTGTGATACCTTACTAATAAATTATATTAATATGATGTAAAGAGGCTATTCATATTCCTTTCTTTGCTTTAAAGGTGGTACATTTTGGTGTTACAGCTATAATATTATTTTTGGTGTCACAGTAATTTATTGTTATACAATATTTTGACCTTAAAAGTAGGCAAAAAATGTTGCCCCAACAAGAATATTTCGGCATAAACAAAAGTACGCTCTATGTTAAAAAATCGGTCAAGTGCGAGTCAGACTCGCGCACTAATGGTTCCGTACCCGTATAGAATGAAAGTAGACAAAATTATTTAAGTAATTAAGTTAATTATTAAAGTAAAAATATAATTTTGTGAACATTTCAAGTGCAAGAAAGGCAAAAAAAAAACATGTTTCTTGTATGGGAGCCCCCTTAAATATTAACTTTATTTTTAGTACAGTTTATTTGTTGTTACAGCGGCAACAGCTGATATTATTTTTACTATATACGATACGAACCACAGACATAGATCATGATAGATACCGCATGTGTATGTACTTCGCGTGCTATTTCGCGCTCCCAAACAACGAGCAATGCTCGTCTTTCGAAAGTCTGTTCTTTAGTCTGCTATCGAAATCGGACGTCCATCGAAATTTTAAAAATGCTTAAATGCCTAAAAGTGCCGTATTGAGCTGTAGAAATTCAAATAGAAACGTAGGCTTAGATAATGGGCACTTTTCTTATCATCGGTACGACACAGTAGCTATAAAAAAGTGGCACGCTCGTTTTTATATAAATGGAGCGACATGCGGTAAGTAAGCATCTTGATCTATGTCTGTGATACAAACACTTATTTTTACTAAACATACGATCAATTTATAAACCTTGCAGCACTGAACACACATTGTTTTAGCCCATTGTTTGTATGACGTTGAGATAGGCGAGCTTATTGTTGCCACTTTGTACTTTAAAGCAAAAATATTTGCCTCTATGTAAAATGTTTTATGTAAACTGACATGTTTGAAACGTAGGTAACACAAGCCTTGATCGTTCCTAAAATCATTCCAAAAATGTAACTTTATGAATAGTATTTTGAAATGGATATTTTACTACAACTTTTGTTTCATTTAAATAGTACATTACGCACCTAGGGCAGGAAAATAAGAAATGTCTCAGATCACACCACAGAACCGGTGGTAGGCCCCAGTAGCAACAACGTTCGGAAAACGTTTGAAAAAACTTAATCTGAATAAAAATTTTTGACTTTGACTTTGACATGTAATTGTTGGCCGTCAACAAACATGTGATCTGAGGCTTTCTAAATTTTACTGCCCGTGGACCATGGTGCGTATACTATTTTTCTCATCGACGGAGGCGGAAAACGGCAACATCGGTAAGCTCAGCGCGGCGGGAAGAAAATTGACGTTTTCCGCCCGGAGGTGAGAAAAATTTCTGAGGCCGCCTCCTCAATCAACACCTCAAAAAAATCTGTTCCCCGCGTTGTCTCCCCGCGTTCCATTTGATGTTAAAAACGATCAAAACGCTCAAAAAAGGGGGCATTTTGAGCGTTTTGATCGTTTTTAACATCTGGGCAAATTGGAATGGAACGCGGGGCAGTCATTAGAACTTACCATTACCATTACACTATATTTCTCCCTCCCACCAAGTCATTCCGTCTCTTTTACTCGACAATTTTCTCTGCTTACCCCCATCAGTCAGTTCTATAAGGAACATAGTTCCAATTATAAACGCTTCATCTCCTTTTGTGATTTATGGCTATTAGCTACAAACGTTCGCGATTTTACGAGTAATAAAATGGGGTAGATTGAAAACGATTCTGCTCCGAACGCGGATAAATTATATGTAACGAATAACGATACATTTTATTGTAATTGGTATAGAATTTCACAGTTTATATGTAACATATTAAACATATTATTATTAAACAACATAATATAATTATGTAGATCGATTTATGTTAAAAACATTAAGTATTCTTAACAATTTTATATTAAAACCATAAACTAATACAATAAAACTAAATTACAATAAAAACTAGCGTAATAATAAGTAGTAGTATTCTTTAATTTTAAGATATCGTGTTTTCGCCGAAGCCCGGAACCAGGGCTTGTACCACGAAACCGTTTTGAGAATCAAACAATCGAACGGGAATGCCGCGTCCTACTCTTACTTACAAACGTGAAATGACGTTGTTAGAGCAGGACGCGGCATTATCGCCCGATTTTTTGAGTCTCAAAACGGTTTCGTAGTAGGCCTACAGATCCTCGGAAAAATAATGTATATTTACTCGTATGTTAAAGAATTGAAACAGTTCGTGACTTATAACCAAATACAGAAATTAATTATAACGTCAACAATGGCTTCATTCGTTTAAATATTATATATTTAATATTAGGAATACTATTTAACAAGGCCTTTGCATCCATTGTGGATGATTTGTACAGTATTTTCAGAGTGAAATCACCATTCTTCGAATACTGTAGACTGTAGTGCCTGGAACAAGATTTAAATGTCCGTATGGTTACCCAAGCGCATACGGAATTCTCGCAACATCGGCCTAGTCCGGAACAATGAGCAGGTTTGGGACCAACCATATTATGCGGGTTTCCCCACGATGTTTTCCTTCACAGTACGAATGACTGTGATTTATGTGAACACTATTTATAGCATCTTATTATAATAACAATTGAATATGTCAATAGAACTACCAAATATAAACGCTAGATATTATGGTGATTGGTGTGTCACGTGAACAAGTAATAACCGATTACCGGCGACGTCTCCATCCGACCCTACGGCGCGCGGCGGCCTGCTATCGATAGATCGTTTCGATCTTTCATAAACTTTGGTATGAACTTGTTACTTATGGGGGTTTCTTTTATTAGCTTTCAAATAATACGTTAACACACACCACTAAGACTTGACAGTCACCCACAAGTTCCGAACCTTCACAAACATGTACGATCACAGACATAGATCACAACCATAATGGTACGAACCCCGCTCGTTATCGCTAGTGATTGTCCATCATTTTAAGGGTTCCGTACTTAAAGGGTAAACACCCAAGGTATTACTAAGACTTCGATGTCTGTCCGTCTGCAGTCTGTCTGTCTCCAGGCTGTAACTCAAGAACCGCTATAGCTAGACTTATGAAATTTTCACAGATTTTGTATATCTGTTGCCGCTATAACAACAAAATACTAAAAACCAAATAAAGTTAATATTGAACGGGGCAAAAAAGGACAAAAAGTCAAGTTTATTGTAAGGAATACAACAAACGTGATTTTTTGTCCTTTTTTGCTCGATAACGGCAACAGGTAGGCACTTGAAATTGTCACAAAATCTTTATCTATATGTGTACTTTGATAATTAATAAGAAAATGAAAATAAAATTAAAATTGAAGGGTAGCACCCATACAAGAAACACAATTTTTGGCCTATTTTTTGTTCTATAGCGGTACGGAACCCTTCATACGCGAATCCAAACTCGAACTAGTTTTTTTTTTGCATGACTATCAGTGTTTGATTTGGGTAGTTTAGAAGACCTTTCCTTGAGCCTTGAGGAAAATAAACATTCTTCACAACGTT
The DNA here is from genome assembly GCF_905147365.1 of Aricia agestis. NCBI lineage: Eukaryota > Metazoa > Arthropoda > Insecta > Lepidoptera > Lycaenidae > Aricia > Aricia agestis. The sequence continues at coordinate 11,523,426 of NC_056415.1, forward strand.
TTAAATGCTGACTTTTGATGCGTGCAATTATGTGACTCGTAGCGGGGGGCATTTTTATACAAGTTATATGACCCGTCACCGTCACCCGTCGGGTGCGAATTGTATGCGTCCGCACGAACGCGCGGTTTGGCGGATACGAGACGCGAGATCACAGGCAATTAATGTATGTAAAAATGCATCCCGCCCCGTTTACACCCCGTCACATTATGCGCGAAGCTTTAAGCTGATCGCACGTATTATTTTGACAGCACCGGACGCGCCGTACGCATCGCACGCACCGCATAAAGCTTAGAACAAACCTACGCGTCAGTGACGGAGCGTCAAGTTGCGTCAAGTTGTCAAATGTGTTTTTGTATACAAAACACACATTTGACAACTTGACGCTCCGCTTCGCAGTCGCCTGGTCGCGTAGGTTTGGCCTAAGCTTAATACTACGAAATGCGGCGCGTGCGTGCGGACGAATGTGCGAGATTACACAACATGATATTATTTTCATACAACGAATTCTAAATGCGGCACTTTCGCGTGCATGCTGATAAAATATGTGCGATCATCTTTACAGTTTAAGTTCAGAGTGCATCGGGTTATTTGAGTGCAATTAACGAATTATGAATAAATGGGTCGTGTCTTTTGAGCGGCATTTCGGGTCCTTATTAAATTTGAACCCGTGACCTATAAATGGAAGCGGTGACCGCTCCGAACATTTCATCATGCATTAATGAGTAGCCCTCCTACATTCTATTCATCATCAATCATCATCAACGATCATTCGATCATGGGACTGGAAGCTTTTCTTCACCACGTAGTATAATATATTCTTATCTTACATACTTAATATATAAATATATTACTTATATAAAAATTCTCATGTCGCGGTGTTTATTGCTTATCTGCCTCCGAAATCGCTGGACAAATGATGATGGGCAAAAATGTATGGGCTCTGGTATAGGGCTCAACAAGAATGGATTGTATATTTTTAGGAAGGTATACCCATGATCACCCATGATCAAGAAGGTATGACCAATAGGGCGCTGGTCAAGATTCGTTGTACTTTTTGAGTAAAGCCACGTTAAAAGTGACATCAGCGCTTGTACCATCGAGGAAGTTGATTCCTATGCAATTGACAGATCAACGTTATTTGGTCAAATATGTCAATTCAATGTTAATTGTGATCTGTCAGCTGGGTTTGACGTAACGCAACCAAACTACTTAGGTCCCCGATTTGCATAGGAATCAACTTCTCTGATAGTACATTTCATGCGATAAAAACATGAAAAATCTGCATCAATTAACTTATCGCGAAATATTTTCAAATATTTGACAGCGTTGTTTTATTAAGTCATCATGAAATGGTAAAAAACAAATATCAAATAATAATTGGAGAGGGCTACCATTACAAAATCGATATCAATTTAATAATTCAGTCAACAAAGCTATTACATTTCCACTTCGATTTCCCAATTTTTCCAATGAACTCATAATATAATATTTAGAGCTATTTTGACTGATTTGTATCACAAAAACGTTGTCAAATGTCGAACAAAGATTTTTGGTCAACTGTCTATGCTGGTGCTGCACTCTTGCGTCAAAACCTTGCAGTAATATAACCTAACGAGCTTTTGCCCGCGGCTTCGCTCGCGTTAAGCAGTATTATTACATACAAACTTGAAACTTTCATATCCTATTTTAACCCCTTGGAGGTAGAATTGATTAAAATCCTTTCTTAACGGATGCCTACGTCATAACATCTACCTGCATGCCAAATTTCAGCCCGTTCGGTCCAGTGGTTTGGGCTGTGCGTTGATAGATCACCATGTCAGTCATCTTTGAGTTTTATTTAATAGATATAGATATATAGATAAGCAGTGAAAGCTCAAAGCATAGCTAAAACCTACTTAAATATTAGTAAAGAATGACCCATCAAATAAACTTCCGTACAGAGTACCCCAAGTTTCTCTTCGTCTTGATAATACTAAGACTGGAAGTATCGGACTTACCCGGAAAGTATTGGCACTTGAACACGCCCGAAGTCTAATAGACACTTCACGGTTAATCCGGGTAAAATGCGGTCTGCGGCATCGATACTTGCAATATAGTGTAGCTGAGTTAACACTTACGAGTAGCTGTTACTAAAAAGACGTGCATCTTTTGATACTACTATGAACGTTAATTATATTTGTACCTGGATGAACGAGCTTTGCTCTATATAGCAAACACTCATTGACTTCGTGTAACTTAATAACGCCATATTCTGCTGGTCGTTAAAACAATAATTAGTTGCTCACAAAATAGTATTATTATACGCCAATAGGTGTCAGGAAGAGTCATATTTTTCAGTTTATCGATTATCAATATCAAAATTGTGAATCAAAATTTCAACAAATATTCGAGGAGAAATTACGGGATTATGAAATACATCACCAAGGTATTTATTGCAATTCCATAAATAATAAATCAGCTATAATTATTGTATGTGCTAAATATGTTCAAAATTAGTTAGAATACAGTTTTTTCAGCCCTCCCGAAAGGGGGGTTCGGGGGGCACAGCCCCCCGCCAAAACAAAAACAAACACAATCCAGAAAGTCCAAAAGTTGGTTAGGTTAGGTTAGAACTTAGACCACAATTACACAGAGGGAGCCAAGCGAGCGCAGCGAGCGTGCTGCGGCAGCAGCCGGCGACCATCATCAAATAAAAGGGGGGGCTTGGGGGGCGCACCCCCCGCTAAAACAAAAACAAACACAATCCAGAAAGTCCAAAAGTAGGTTAGGTTATCACCCTAGTTAATTTGCCATTAAACCAGTTGGCTAAGCGTCGTCTAGCTGTAGTGTTGAACGTTGTAGTCAATAAGTCGACTAAACGACGTAAAGCCGTGTGATTGAATGGCGTTGTTCAGTCAAAGGGCTAGCTGTTTGATTGAACGGCTATTTAAACCAGTCGGCTGCGACATATATATGGATTAACAATCAATAGAACAAGTTTCTTTAGACATTTTCACTTTCTTATAAGGGTGTGCTGTGCATATTATGTAAATTTGTCAGCAACGAGAACAAATATAAAATTATTACTCTACGCCTCGTAGGAATTTATCAGTTAACAATTAAAATGCAAATAGGAACCCATCGGGAACGGGACTAGAAGATAATGTGTTTGAAGAACTAACAAGTTAAGTTCAAAATTAGTTAGAATACACAATTCAGTTCTCAGTCATACGTCAAAAAGGAAGCACGTACATCTATTACGAGTATTTTTTTAATTTACCCTTAATTGTAAAAAAAAAAAAAAAAAAAAGTATAAAAATGGCTAAATGTTTTAAATGTAACAAGATTTTTACTAAAAAAACGCCTATCCTGGAGTGCAGCCGGTGTCAGAAAGTGGTACATGCTTCTTCACTATGTACCGGGTTGAGTGCTAAACAACTAGCATCTGTCAAAGCCGCTGAAAACCTGGAGTGGACCTGCAATGAGTGCAACTTAAATTCCTCGCGTAGAAAGTCCTTTATCACACCTATGGACCACGATGAAGAGGAAGACGAGGATGAGGCCCAACAAACCTGCGGTCTAGACATGAAGCAACTACTTCAAGACATTAAAAAAGAGGTTAGAAATATAGTGACACAAGAAATAAGATCAATCGCTACCTCACTGTCCTTTTGCAGTGACAAAATCGATGACTTCTCGGAGACCATGGAAGCTCTAACGGATAAAATAAAAGAAATGGAGAGAAAAATAACCCACCTCGAAGATCAAAATAAATCCTACATGCTTAGAACAGCCAGCCTGGAACAGCGCAACATGGAACTTGAACAACAGCTGCTGAGTGATAAGGTTGAGATATCAGGTATCCCTGACTCCAATGACACTGAATTGTCTAGCCTGATTGAAAGCATTTTTACAAAACTCGGAACACCAAAGGAGGAAGTAATATCTATCAAACGACTTCCACCACGGAAATCTGGACCAGGATCAATTATTGTCAAAATTAAAAACGAAACTGCCCGAAAATGCCTGCTCACTTCAGCCCGCAAAACAAATATTGTCGTGAAAGATATCTTATCTAGCTTTCCAGAATCATCAGCAAAGGAAAAAATATATGTGAGGGAAGCGTTAACCCCCTATACAAAAAACCTTCTATGGCAAACAAAAATAGACCTTAAAAATAGCTTTAAATTCATATGGATTCGAGATGGAAAAGTGTTTGCTCGCAAAGACGAAAACTCTAAAATTTTTAAAATCAGAAACAAGACAGATATTCAAAACATTTTTCCCTTGCCAAGAAAATCTGCAAAGCTAGGTAACTAATACTTATTTTATCTCTTGATTAATATGTGTAGCATGCAATATCATTAACGTAAAAACAAGTTGTCCCTCACTACTATGGATTCTAATTCTTATAACGTTACTGAATTAATTAATTGTCAAGATTATTTAGATTTTAAAAACTTATTACCATGTAGTAAACAAAATGTCAACTTTGTGCATGTTAATATTAGGTCCTTAGTTAAATACTTTCCTCACCTTGAATACTTAATTCATACGTCTCATTCATATATTGATATTCTAATTGTTACCGAAGCTAACATCTCCGAAAACATCATGTCGCTGTATCAAATTAAAGGTTATACTATGTATGCAGAACTAAGGAAATGTCGTAGAGGAGGCAGTATAATCATATATGTTAAGAACCGATGGAAATTCACACGTTACAAATCAAACACTATTCACTGTGAAAGCCTTTTAGGTACTATAACTTGTTCTAATTACAGCGCGGTGCTCTGTGCGGTGTACAGACCGCCAAATTCAGATAAAAAACTATTCATTAAAGAAATAGGCAAACTGCTCAACCGGTTTACCAACACTGACTTGATCTTTTTGGGAGATGTTAACATAAATTTAAAGCTGAACAGTAACATTCAGCATTTGTATCTAAACATGCTTAGCGGGCTCGGTCTCTCGTGCGGGATCTCGGAATACACTAGAATAGAAACACGAAATAATACTGTAACGAAAAGTTGTATTGACCACATTTTTATAAGGTCACGCACGAGAGACGTTTACACGGCCGCTCTTTGCACTGTACTAGCTGATCACAGAGTCATTGCAGCGTCGATAATGGGCAGTAGTATACAGGATGCTCCAGAGTATGTCACTCGTATAAATAATAAAAAAGTTCGAAATCTTCTGCAGCAGGTCGATTGGAAAGAGGTCGAGAATATGCACTGTGCTAATAGTATTTATCAATTTTTGTATGATAAGTTCAATGATTGTTATAACAACTCGAAGTACCAAATTAAAGTTAACAGCACTAATCGTAATAATAAAAAGTGGATAAAAACCGATATTTTAAACTTAATAAAGAAGAGGGATAACTTATATGCACAATGGATTAAGGATACGGGGAATAAATATCTAAAACTAATGTATAATAAAACAAGAAATAAATGTAACAAAATTATTAATAAAAGAAAAAACGAGTACTATAAGACCGAAATTATGAAATGTAAATTTGATTCTCGAAAATTATGGCAAATAATCAATAATATTATGGGCAAAACATCTAGGTCTATAGATAAAATAATCACTAAGGCATTTAATAATGAAGATAGTTCACGAGCAATAGCAAATAAATTTTCCAATCACTTTAAATCATGCGTAAAATTGATTGTGCCTAAGTGTTCCCAAAACATTTTAAACAAACAGAACTACTGTGATCATGCCAATATATCTATGCGCTTACCGAAAGCCACTAATAAAGACGTCCTTAAAATTATTAAAAGTATTAATCCGAACAAGGCACCGGGAAATGATAACATTAGGGCTATCGACGTAATAAACCTCTCAGATCGTATTACGAATGCCATAACACACCTTTTAAATGTTTCTATTTCTACTGGGATGTACCCAAGGGCATTAAAAACTGGTATTATACGACCAATTCATAAAGGTGGCAGTAGCCAAGACTGTGAACAGTATCGACCTATAACTATTTTGCCAGTTCTTGATAAAATAATTGAAAAGTACGTTGGGAGCAAAATTCAATCCTTCTACTCCTCAAATAATATTTTATCTAAGAGACAATATGGCTTTCAACCTGGGAAAAGCACTACACTATTATTGTCCAGATTTGCTGACGATGTTAACGCTCACTTAAATGCAAAGAAACATGTTATTCTACTATTTATAGACTACAGTAAGGCTTTTGATACATTACGGCATGACTTACTTATTGAAAGATTAGAAGATAGTGGGGTTCGAGGTAAGCTGCTGAACTGGTGCAAAGATTACCTAAAGAATCGAAGCTACAAAGTTAAAGTAGCGAACTCACTTAGTGATAGGGTTTATGTACAGGAAGGCACAGCACAGGGATCGGTCATCGGACCACTCCACTATCTGGCCTATGTAAATAATGTGATTAACATTGTGAAACACTCTACCGTCTATCAATTCGCCGATGATACTTGCCTAATGGTAGCGCATGAAGACCTAGCATTGGCTGAATCTTGCATTCAATCCGACTTTGACGCAATTTGCAAATGGTCTCACGACTCTGGGTTAGTAATAAATACTAAAAAAACCAAATTCATTCATGTCAGGTCGAGTCATATGCAAAATTCTTTTCAAGCTAATTCATTAAAAATCATAGCCCACGGTCACTCTTGTCTTCACCTCGAAACACCTAACTGTAACGTTGACTGTAACACAATTGAGCAAGTTTTGGAACACACTTATCTTGGATTAACTATAGATCACAAGTTTAACTGGGAAAGCCATGTTAATAAAGTGTGCACAAAGCTACGAAACATAATGGCCAACTTTTACATTATTAAAAACAAGCTTACTTTTAATACACTCTTGACCATGTATAAAGCCCTGGTTGAAAGCATTGTGTCTTATGGTCTCAGTACGTACGGCCGAACATATAAAACTTACCTGGATAAAATTTATAATTTACAATACAGATTTCTAAAAATTATAACACCGCTAAAAGTTAAAACTAAATTTGATAACCCTTCTAAATTATTTAAATACTGTAATGTGCTACCTATACATCTAAAAGTCCAATACCAACTTCTAATGGAACAGTACTTCCGAGACGATATTCAAATAATAAAAAAACACGAAATTACCACTAGAAGCGTATCCAATAAAAAACTCGAGACGCCAAAATTTAATAATCAGTATGGCAAAAGAACTTCCCAATACATGATATCTCATTTAATAAACAACCTGCCTATAAAGATTAAAGAGGATATAAATAAATCAAATTTAAAGAAGTCACTCAAAACTTACTTTGCGGATATGGAGCACCCTATATAATACTCATTAAGCAAACTTGTTTACATTGTCAGCAGTCTATCTGCCGCGCTGCGCGCCGTGGCGTGAGCGCGGAGTTGACTGTACGATGGATCGCTCAGTGAATATTACCTATGTTGTTTCTAATTGTTATATTGTTATGTCATTTGTACAATTTAGCTTATACGGAATATCGTCAAATATTATGTTAGTACGTAGTATAATGTTTGTCTTCCTTTTGTGGCTCTGTTATCTTTAAAACAAGAGAACCTCTATATTGTCTACACAACTCGGCTACGGGTTAAAGACAATATTTTGTCAGAATTGTAATTTTACATTTTATGAAATAAATAAATAAAATAAAAAATAAAAAAAAAGTTCAATTCAGTTTAATTAAGTTCTTTTGATTAAATTCATTTTAGTTAACAGTTTATACGGAGTTGAATTTCCCAGCGGACCCGGCCTTAACCCACACATGCGACGTATGTGCCACATGAATTGTGAATTGACCCTTATAAATTGATTAGAAAATATCGAACACTAGAAGGTTCCGTTGCGCAAAAAATCGTTTATCACGCGGTAGCCGTACATTTTTCGGGATAAAAAGTATCCTATGACCTTTTCCGGGACTCAAAGTATCTCCATACCGAATTGCGGCAAAATCGGTTTCGCAGTTTGGGCGTAAAGAGATAATAGACATACATTTTCGCATTTATAAAAATATTATATTAGTAATGATTCTCAGGGTAAGGACACACCGAGATGTAGTACACGCATTGCAATCGTTCCGTTATGATAGGTACCGCACTTGTAAGGTTAGCATTAGCTTAATATTATAAAATGTATGCAAGTGTGTGTGTTTTGTCTGTCTGTTACCTCTTCACGCTTAAAACGCTTAACCGATTTTTAAAATTTGGTATGGAGATACTTCGTTCGAGTCTTGGGAAAGGACATAGAAATTAGAATACGTTTTATAACTGAAAAAATGCTATTAGAGAGTTTGAAGATAGTTTAATGTCTAAACAGATATTATAAGACACTATTAAAAAAGTAGAAATCTAATATATAAATTATGTACTTATATAAAATTCTCGTGTCACAGTGTTTGTGTGCGAACTCCTGCAAAATGGCTCAACCGATTTTAATGAAATTTTGTATATACCATCGAGGAAATTGATTCCTATGCAGTTGACGGACTTACTTTTTATTTTGATACTAGAAAATATAATTTATATGGCAAAACATCGTTCGCTGGGCCAGCCAGAATACCTGTATAATTGCACTATTCTTAAGAACTTTCGTACAAGAAATTGCGGGAAACACTTTGTAAGTAAAAATATTATGTAGATCATATGCTTCAGAGTTCAGGATAACAAGTAGGTAAACAAGGTGCTCTGGAGAACTTACGGAAATATATTTTTCCGGGAATTCGTTCTCTACAAGTTATTTCATATTTGACTTCATGACTGTTTTATTGCTCGTTCATTTTAATTGATTGATAAGGGTCGACGTTTTATACGAATTATTTTTCTCGCAAGTCATTATCGTACGACATGGACCTATTAGGTATAGGAGTAAATATAACATTTTGTTATCAATTTAGGATGTAGGAGTATTTTTAACACGATTTTATTAGCTCGGGCTGTGTGTATGTATCTTTTTTTTTGTACCTAACGGAATCTTTGAGCACGATTTTTACCTGTCTCCAGTAGTCTAATTAATTCGAAACTTTGCATACTTATTAAGAGCCAATGACAATGCAATAATAATTTATCAGAATGTTATTTTTTTTAATAAGTGTGTATTTTTTAAACTAAGTATTAATAGCAAAAATTTCAGGTCTTTTGATATTATTTATTTTGGCTAAATGGTGGTTTACCACGGCGATTTTGTGAAGAACAATTTGCCCTGTTCCCGTGCCACAAACGAATTTGCGAGCAACATCTGATGGGTTATGATTTTATGAATTTGATATCATAGTTGTACTGAATTTTGTACTAAAAATGAAATTTGATAAAAATTCGTACCTTATGGTACAAATTCCTATCAAAATAATTAATAGACATCGATGTATATCGTTCTGTAATAGGCCAGCCTGCGACATGTCAACTTTATCACTTATTTGAACGTTCCTAATCATTATGATAAATGGCTCGTCTGCTTTGAATAATCTATATTCATGTGAACAAAGCTGTCTCAAACGAGACACTCGATACGAGCATTTGGGAAAATCGTCATGATCAGACCTCTGAGTCTTGTTTTCAAGACCAATAAAAGAAAACATATTTTATGTGAAAATCCACTTAGTATTTTGCTATGAGAATATAAATTAATCCATTTTTTTAAGGCCACGCCTTGATAATTTGGCTGTAGCGATATCGATTTTTCTCAGCAATGACTAAAGCTAAGAAATTATAGTTTGTTGTCAGTATTCATCATGTCTTTGTCTTCGAATTACCCATAGCATAACAGGATTGGTCAACTTTTATAACACATAATAATCAATCAAAAAGACCTCTGTAAAAAAAGAGATTCCTATTTTGCCAATAGAAGAGAGTGATTTAAGCTTCCAAAATTTGTACAAAAATTGGTTGAAGCATACACTTTAATTTGCCCATAGCTTATAATATAAAATGTATTTATGGTTTTTATATTACGCAACAAAAACCATTTTGTCGCTACGCCCTTTCCATTTTTTGCTGTTCCATTGCTTGTTTTCTATGAAAACAATCAATCTAAAGCATATCCAACACGGTTTTTTACTTTAACGCGGCGTCACCTTAAAGTGCGCTCTTCGACAAAGTTCAGGCTCGATATGTGCGTCCGCGCGAATGGGGATTGGCTGCTACACCTCGAGATCACAAGCAATTATGTAACCAAGCACAAAAGTATGTAACCGCTAGTTCGCTCCTACTTATAATGCGATGCCACAATCGCCCTCAATTATGTTACTTATTTAGGATGTTACATATTATTTTATATTATTTATATATTTAAATCTAGGCCCATATTATATATATCTTATAGAATAACATACATAACATTTATACTAAAACTAATAGCACTAAATACGTTTTGTCTGCGACGTGGGGCGCGACGTGTTCGGATACATAATAACCTTTCATTAATTTTTATTGATTCTTGCCTTAGAAATAACTTAAAAGTACCGCGTTTACAAATGAAACGAAAGTTACTAAAATCTATCCGGTCATACTCTTCACTCTTGTGACAAAAGCATTTAATATATTTAAATTGATCATTCAAAACTTATTTTTATTGAAATGTTTGTTTATCTTCTGTACTTTTACGATATTTAAATTGAAACAAAGTTTAAAATTCTACAGCGTCCTTATAATTATTTAGGTTAAGTGTCGATATTGTTGAAATCTCCGGGAGATAAGCTAGGTTCAATTTATCTAGATCCCGTTACTGGGGACGAGATTATCCGGACACAGTTTTATGTTGCACTGGGGAAATACAAATTGGAAGTAAAAATACTTCATTTTTAAATATCAAGGTAATTTTTGAAGCCTTTTCTTAGAAAAGTGTATTTTTAATTTACAGTACATTAAAGGTGAGTGGATGTTCGTTTAAGTGTTTTACTTTTTTATATTATATTCGGTAGTATGTTTATTATTTACCTTGGTCACAGTGGGTAAAGGTACAAAATAAAAGATACTAACAAACCACCACCACCACGACCACCACCACCACCAGACAAGAAAACATAATTTTGTGGGACAGCATATTTTGGATAGAAACGAATTTGTACTTAATACTAATATCTCATTTAACTTTCTAGACCCTATATCCAGACCATAGAGAAAGACTATCAAACCACCTGACAAGAGAACATAATTTTGTGGGACAGCATTTGGTTAAAAACGAATTTGTACTTAACACTAATATCACATTAACTTTCTAGACGATGTATCAAGCAGATGCTTGATACTAACCGACTAAATATTCATCAAAGTATCATTTTCCGGAAACATAATAATATTATACACGTGTAATGTACGTATTTACGCGCAAAGTACTCCCAAGCAACATCTAGTTGTCTATACTAATAACTAGCTGCTTCATCGGATACCGGGCTTCGCTCGGTATCCGATGAAAGTGACATTTTCTAGAAATGATTCCTAGGTAGATCGATTTATCGCCCCCGAAACCCCCTATATACTAAATTTCATGAAAATCGTTGGAGCCGATTCCGAGATATATATATATATATATATATATATATATATATATATATATATATATATATATATATATATATATATATATATATATATATATATATATATATATATATATATATATATATATATATATATATATATATATATATATATATATATATATATATTTATACAAGAATTGCTCGTTTAAAGATATAAGATAAGATAAAAACTAAATGACCATAGCAGATCAGAAAAATCCCAACACGATCCGACCACGACCACGAGACATCGTACGACGATCACGTGATCGTTCCAGACCTCCCCTTATTAGTCGGGCTTATGAGCCGTAGTTCCCCGCGCTTTTCAAATATATTGCTTCTACGAACTGTAGAGTGAATGGACTATAAGTTCCTTACATGTAGAGATAGTTTGAGGGTTTGAGCTCATTCTCCTTTTGGACTGTCTTCTAATTCTAAAGTATTATTGCTCATTTATGTAGTGAGTAAATGTCAGAAAATTTTACAGAATTTTTCCACGTATGATATTATTTTAAATGCTAAAGAAATATGTTTCTAATAGGTAACCCCGGTGAACTCAGTATCACTTTCCTCTCAATATTTCCTGGACTTTCACGAACATTACAAGACTTAAATTATCCAAATCGGCTCAGCAGTTCTCAAGTTTTAGCGACACAAATAAAATTTGAAATTCGTTTTTATTTATATAGATATAAATAAATAGGAAAATTTCATGTGAAAAAACCAATTTACCCTACATTCCTAAAGATTTTCCTTAACTTAGTCTTAATCGCGCTAAGAAAATGTTTTGAATTCTAAATTAATCCTTTCAGCCTCTTCATTCTGCCCCTTTGGCCGTAATTAAGCTCACTGATTAATAGTTACAGATATAATATATATCCCTAGGCAACGTAAAGAATAACACAGGTCAACAATAAATTTGGTGCCTGAAAACCAAAAGCTGTTTCTGTAAGAACTTTGTACCCCGATCACATTTTTCTAAGAAATTTTCTTTCTATCAGCTCAGGTTTTTAAGATATTTCATTCCAAAGTTTCAAGAATCTAGAATTTTAGTCTATTTCAGAATCGCTTTACAACTATTGAAATAATTTATTTTCATGAATTTTGATAAAATATGTTTAGTAAATATACACAATATCTATTAATTAGATCTCAATTTAAATTGCATATTATATTTTTTTATTAAAAGAGAGTTGTAAACTAAACTTTCTTTTTTCATACAAAAATTGTTACTCCACGTAGTATGAGCTAGGTAAAGCATTTTGAAAACCGTCATAATATTGGGGAAATTAGTCATAACTCATTGAAACAAGTTACATTCTCAATAAGAAGTGTCTCCCTCTGGCATACATATTACAAAACTAATAAAAATGAATACTTTCAACAGCAATGTGATTCTGAAATGGGCTAAAATGCGAGTTTTTGAAACTTTGGAATGAAATATCTTAAAAATTTGAGCTGATAGAAAGAAAGCTTCATAGAAACATATATCGTGCACACAAAACTCTTATAGGAACTGCTATTAGTTTGCACAGGATACAAATTTTTTTCGATTTTGTTGACCTGTGTTATTGAAAGATTGTTATTAAACATTCATATTAAAATTTCTTCTCTTCTTCATAGTTTTTTATTGTTTTTGTAAGAGGCTTTTCGCACTGTTTTAATCTATTACAAAAAGTTCGAAACAGAGGGTGCTATACAGTAAATAATCTACACACGTCATATCAGAATATTGACTGCGTCTATGCTGGTGCTGCATCTATCGTGACAACATTGCAGTTATGTGGCTGATATTTAGTTGATACTGCTATAAGGTAGTTTGTGATACTTACTTTACTCCGTGTTAGAAGCAGTACTGAATCTCGCTTTTGTTTAGTTTTATAATACTCGTATTTGTCGACGCGTCAAACACGATTTAGCCTAATATTTTTTAATCTTCTTATATGTATATAAAATTCTCGTGTCACAATACGCCGGCCGCCGCGTACTCCTCCGAAACGGCTTTACTGATTTTAACCAAATTTTATATGCATATTCAGTGGGTCTGAGAATCGGCTCCTGGGTACTTATTATATTGATAAGTGCATTTGTTGAATAAATAATAGTAAATTATTACAACTCGAGACTGACGGCTACCATTGTTTGTGCGACGGGATAGCGATGGACGTTGCCATGGTGACATACTTATTTAGTCACTTCGATAACATAATGCGGGCGAAATACTTTATATGGCAAAGAAACGTTTGCCGGGACAGCTAGTTAATAAATAAATTACGTACCGACTTAGGTCGTAATCATCCTCAGCCCGTCGTGGTGCACTGCTGAACCTTCCCTTCCCCCAACGAGGGTCAACCAATCCACCCGCTGTCCTCCACCTTCTTCAAATCAAAAGAACCATTGACCGTCTGTCCTGACTTAGATAACGAAAGAAAAGAAACGAATAAAACATAACGATGATATACCTACTTTACCCAAAAACTTGAGTTTACTACTTTAGGGTAAATTACGAGGAGCCTTTTAAGAACAAAAAGTCGGCGAGCTCTGTCTTAGTCATGGTCGCATTTACGTCGTGGCACTGTAGCAACAAAAATACTTATTATGCAAAAATTATGCGGTAAGATTATGCAAGTTAAAAATTATGCAAGTAACCTTCAATAGCAGAAGCGACAAGTAATACATAATATATTTTGTGAGCGTACTGGGAATCTTATTTACTGACAAGATTCCATAAAATGGCTTTGAAATAACTAGTGACACTAATGCAAAGTAAATTATATATTACTATTGTTTTTTATAAAAAAAAAAACAAACTGAACAAGCAGCATTTGTGAGTGTTAAAATTTTGAACACTCACCCTCCGTCATAATATTATGAATTCTCAATCACTCGTGTCGTGACGAATTATAATTTTTAACTCAGCCCAAAAATATAAAACCGCTAAAGAAGTTTTTTTATGTACTAAGGGGGCAGACGAGCAAACGGGTCACCTGATGGAAAGCAACTTCCGTCGCCCATGGACACTCGCAGCATCAGAAGAGTTGCAGGTGCGTTGCCGGCCTTTTATGAGGTAATAGGGTAGGATAGGGAAGGGAAAAGGGTAGAGGATTGGGCCTCCGGTAAACTCATTCACTCGGCGAAACACAGCGCAAGCGCTGTTTCACGCCGATTTTCTGTGAGCCCGTGGTATTTATCCGGTCAAGCCGGCTCATTCGTGCCGAAGCATGACTCTCCCATGTCAAGTTTTATGTTCATTAATTGACTGAATCAAAATACGACTGTATGATGTATCAAATCATAACATAAAGTCTAAATTCTAAAGCATTAAGCAAACATAACTTTATTGGAATGTATAATTAATAGGAATATTACCTCTGCGTCATACAGCGAATGTTTGTCGAGTCCGCTCTCCAGGGGATGCTCTGGATTTCGGGCGAGCGGGGGAAATGTGGGGGTTATGGTAATTCACGCTGGGGATTTTTTTAGCCGACGTCATATCCGGTCAGTGTTGTCTGATGATACGTGGAATTTGCAAGAATTTGAATGTGCGGAGATCTGGACACATCTTGTAATTTGTTTGTCATAAATGTTTTGGATGGAAAAATTTTGTTAAAATCATCATCAGCGTCTCCAAAACTGAACGTAGGCTTCTTCCGTCTAGTTAGTTCCGTATCAATCATCCCGATCCCCACTTGTTTCAAGAATGAAACGTTAGCTTACCAAGGCTTACTTTTAGTTGTACGTTGCATAATTTTTCAAAGATGACCTTAAAAATTATTAATAAATTGAATTATTTTATGATTTCTTATATTTATTTAAAAGAAAATAACAAAACATGAAGTAAGATATTTCGTTACGCTTGTCAAAGGGCCGAAGTTTTTCTTTCGAAGGATGACCGCACTTAAATTCATTATTCGCCCAATATACCGTCGCTTCCGAAATTTCTCATTCATATTTCTTATTTACGGCGTTTGATGTTTTATGTCCAAATTATTTCGGTTTGAGGTAGCAGGAAAATGATTTTAGGTAGAATTATGTTGTGTAAAAAATAATTGTAGCTTGGTTCTATCGTCTTAAAATAGAATCACATTTTTAAACGTTACATAAATATAATATATTTTTTGCACGCTTCAATTTTATTGAACACTTTATTTAACGGTCTATACTCTACATTCTATTAAGTATATTACGCAATACATGATATTGCACAATAAAATTGATCGTCTAGGGGCCAACTAAGCTTTAGCTTCTATGATTGGATTTATAAACACATTTTTGAGGAACTGCCAATTTAAACATTGTTGTTATTGTTATGCCTGAAATTGAAATTTGACCATGACATGGTAATTGTCTGTCAAGCTGCTTATCTAACGTATTCGACAAGGATAAAACGATGATATTATAGTAGAGGAGAGGAAGGTGCTATTTTGTAGTCACTCGAGCGTCATGGAGACCTAGGTAAGAGCGTTTTTTATATAAGCGGTGGGTTGAGAAACTGCAGCCATTTTAAAGTTTTGAAAAAGAGAATATATTTAGAAAATTGCTTATGTATGTCAGTGATAAATATATTTTTGACAACAAGGACTAAATCACTTAGTTTAGTGCAAAATAAAATATCTGCGAAGCTTAGTTAGGAAAATATGAAGCTTTATTTTTTATGTTTTAAAATGTCCCTACAGGCTTACTTAACCTTTGAATCGTCAGTGCTTTATATGGAAGCTTCTTTGGGGTATACTAAACATCCCCTATTCTAATCTGAAAGATCCGATGACATTTCAATATAAAAAAAAAATATCCCACCACGTGAGAAATCTGATTTCTGTACCATGATAACTAGACACATGTTGGAAGCCAACACAAGCTTAATCTGACACGCTCGAGCTGCTCCCGAAATCCCCTCTTCCCCTCCCCAACTATTAATAAAAAGATCGACAATGTTTATAGATGTTAATCTATAAACACATTGTCGACCTTTTTATAAATATCAGTTTATTGAGTACATTTATCTATGAGTGATCAATTTTATACGTTTACTATACGTTTATGCAAGACTATCATAGATAATAATTGATCACTTCTGACAAAAGTAAGTCCATTGTTCCAATTTCGCTGGAAACGAGTTAAGGTAACTTCTCGAAGGCTACTTCATCAAAGTTAAAGTGGTAACTTGTACTGCAAGAATACGTTTTATCTGTTTAATTGAAAAGCTTAATGGGATGAAGCTTAAGTCAGGTCTGGGCGGGATTAAAAGTTGATAGAAAGGTTGAGTTCGTGGATTATTCAGTCAGGAATTAGCTAAAATAAACAAAATTATTTTTAGGATCTAATTTTAAAATACTATATACAACAATTCTACTGTACCCAAGCATTTGTAGGCCTAACAAGACAAAACATTTTTTTCTCGAGATAGTTTGGTTGTGCTTGGGTTGGATGATGATATTAATTATATAAACTATTTTTCAAAATATCAAAAATATCTCAACAAAGACAAATCTGATGATCATTATCAGTTCCTTAAGAGTTTAGACACATTCAAATAAATATCACACACAACATAAATAGTTGAGACGAAGTTGAGACTCGTACACTCATGTAAAACTTAGAATAAAATATTTCCACAGAAACCGCCGAGCGCTTACTTCCCACTCAGGCCGTTTGTCCACCGTCGTCGTCACCGGGACGTCATCAAGGGGATGACGGCGCCGATTTAGCGGTACCTACATTTAATGACGCCTTTGTGGTCCAGTGGTTTTTTTTTTTTTTTTTTTTTTTTTTTTTATTTTTTTATTTCGTCCCCCTAACATTATCAGGGCTATTTATTTTCTATTTGTCTATACATACAATCCAATTCCAATAAAAATACAAATGATTCCACTAAAATAAACAATTAAAATAAAATACAATTAAAATGTCAAATAATAAAACAACGGCACAAATATAAAACCAAAATTACAGAGACTATCCTAATATCACAATTCACAGCTTAAAATTAGATCCTAATTATTGTTATCACACAAAATACTACCGTTACGCTTATTTACTACACCCACGATTATCCTGCAAAAAGCCAGGAAGATATCCCGCTTTTTACCCCCCAGGATGGATGGCAGATTCTCACCCGTTATCGATGTGCCCAATTTCGGCTCAATATCGTATCTATTGCTAGCAAAAATTGGGCACTCGAGTAGCAGGTGAGGAACCGTCTCCTCAACTCCTGGCTGACACAGGCAGGACGGATCCTCCTTCAGCTTGAATCTGTTCAAGTAGAAGGCGAATCCGCCGTGACCGGTCAGAATCTGTGTGGTGTGGTGTGTGATGTCTATTTTCTGTACTATTTTGTATGCAGCAGCAGCGTCTGGGAAAAAGAGCTTCGTGACTCCGGCCGTCCCTCCCACTTCATATCTCCTGTTCCATTCCTCAATCGTATCCTCTCTCAAGATACGCTTGACGAATGAAACAGGACACAGATCGTAGTCAGGTTTCCTTCTCAATTTCAGCGCGGCCTCCTTGGCTAATTCGTCAACCCTCTCATTCCCTCTCAACCCTGCGTGCGCCTTAATCCAAAACAAGGAGACCTCCCGCCTCTGCAATGCAGCTTTTCGGAGAGCCGCCCTTGTTTGCACTGCCAGGGGATGAGGGGAACTAAGGGTGACCGCCTGGAGAGCCGATCTGGAATCACTAAGGATACCGACCTTTGCCATTCCACTCTTGCAGGCTATACTTACTGCTCTTTGGAGCGCTAGAAGTTCGGCTTGGTAGACGGTGCAATACGGCGACAAGGCAAGCTTGACGGCCTTTGTCTCGGCCTCGCCCATCCATACGGAGAGTGCGGCTCCGACTCGACCCTCAATCTTGCTGCCGTCCGTATAGATCCTATGGATGTGGCTATCAACCACATCGGCATACGAGTCCTCATCTACCATCCCGAACCTCAGCTCTACCTGCTCTGCCGGATGTGGGTCCTCAATCGCGGAAGCCACTCGTTCCACCTCCATGTCCCCCAATGCCGGGTATGACACTCCCTTCTTGATCTCATAAAGTCTCGATGCTTCGAGTATTCTGAGATCAAGAGGGAGTATTCCAGCCAACAGCAGCGCGGAGTTCAGAGAGACGGTCCGATATGCTTTGCAGATCTTCAAGGCAAAACTTCGTTGGACGGAGTTGAGCCTCTTTTGGACCCCCATCTTTTCCACGGTGGGTGCCCACGCTGCTGATGCATACAAAATAGTCGGTTCTATGACCGCTGTATATATAATTTTGACTACTTGGGGGTTAAGACCCCAACCTACTCTGGCTGCTCTGGCTAGCATTTTGTAGCGAACAATGGCTTTTTGGTACACGTTCTTGACATGGTGGTTAAAAGTTAGGCCGCTATCTATTGTCAATCCTAGTATTTTTATTGATTCATAATACTGGATATCAACACCCCCCATTGCGAGTCTCGGTCTATCATATTTTAGTCTCCTGGTGGAGATCAGAGCACAAGTTTTTTGTGGAGCGAAGGTTAACTTATTGTCTTTTCCCCATTTTCTAATTTTTTCAAGTACTGCGTTCGCTTTACGCTCTATTTCTATCGCAGTATCGCCATCTATCACCATCACAATGTCATCGGCAAAGGCTTGGTTAAAAATATTCATTTCCTCTAACATCCATAGCAGAGGGTCCAACAAGAGGTTCCACAGGATGGGTCCACCGATGGACCCCTGCACGCACCCCTTGTCGGTATCCCTGCTCACTTCCACACCAGCATATCTCACATTTACACTCCTTCCACTCAAGTAGCTACTGATCACCCGCCTCAGGTTCCCCGGACACCCAACTTCAGCCAACCGAACCTTTATGGCCGGCCACCAAGCACTATCGAAGGTGTCCAGTGATACCACAACAGAAATTTTCTTCTCCTCCCTCTTCTTTCTGATGTGGTTCACCAACTGGTCCAGTGGTTTAGAGCGTGGCTCTTGACTTGAGATCGTGGTTTTGATTTCCTCGTTGGAAACATGTTATTTACAACTTGTTAGGTTAGGGTTATGAGAGTTAATTTTATAGTGCCCAAGTGTGTGCGCAGTACAAAAGAGCACTCTCTATTCCTTTACTCTCATAACCTAGTTTATTTACTTAAACAAAACAAATTTACATTACAAAATAACATGGATTACAAATATTATGGCTTAATATTATTACAATTATTACAATAAGACATCGGTAGCTATTAAAGTGTAAAACTGCAGCGCAGCTACCAATGCCTCTTACAGTTGTAACAAAAACAGTACTTAACTTAAAATAACTTAAAATAATTAATATAATGTATTATATATAAATAACAGGGCTATGGCTAATTACGGCTTACAAAATGTAACAAATATGACATGACGTGATTGCCGTATGTGTTATGTATGTGTTTAGGGGTTGGGAGATTGTGGACTAAGATGGGGTAGAATATTTTAGATTCATTGGATGGAAACGAGTTTTTCTGTTTCTTCGTAATTTAATTTTTTTAGCCATTTATTTAAACACTTTTTTACTACGAATAATAAAAACTAAGGAATCGTAACTTCTATTACCGTTTTAAATTTGGTTCCTTTTGATCTGTCATGTAACGTCAGCCTAGTACCGCTCAAGGTCACCTAAATATTGCAAATGTATTGAAATGTGTACCTAAGGTACACTTTTTTGACAAGTATTGTGGAGCATGTTTTTTGACGGAGTTACTTTTCCTTAGTTTTTATTATTCGTAGCTTTTTTAGTTTGTATCTTGTTAAGGAAAATATATTTAGTATTTTATTTACTTTATTGTAGAGTATAGGGCTGAGTATTTAAAATGTCTTCTGGCTGCATCTGTATAACAAGGCAGCACCTCACAGACTTTATAGAAACGGCGTTTATTTAGGTAAGAGTTTGGGTCGTATATGAGAAGCTTGTGTTTCTTTTGTATAGTACGAAGAATGTACAACTGTCTCGCTGATAATACTTGGCACATCGTAAAAAGATCTACAGTTGGGAAGAACAGCGGCTTTTTAGCGAGAACCTTCAAAACTGCTCTTTGTCCACGCTCAACTCTAAGCATTGTAGTCTTGTGTACGGCACCCCAAACTAATATACAGTATCTTATATGAGACTGCCCTAACGCTAGATAAATCATGATCAGGGTTTGGAAATCAATGGCAGTTCTTCGTTTCCTAAAAACTTATGTTAATTTCCTTAGATGTGCGGCGACAGAGTTGATGTGGGGCTTCCAACGCCGGTTATTATCGATGATTACTCCCAGATATTTGATGGACTCTACACGTTCGAGTGCAGCACAGTTACATTTTGAGGTTGGAATCGAACTGTAACAATTATGGGCGTAGATATCAATAGGGATTTTTGGTTGACTGGCTTTGGTATATGAAAAGGTGATAAATTTAGTTTTTCTTACATTCAATGTTAAGGTGTTTTCAACCAACCAGTGCATGACAAGTTTTAATGCTGTCTCAGCATTGCGACGAGTACTGTTCCAATCTTCTCCGTCCACTATAAGAACTGTATCAACAATGTATGTATGTAACAATTTTACAATGAGACGGTGGTAGTTGACACAGCTCATTTACGTATATTAGAAAGAGAGTTGTCTCAGCACACTACCCTGAGGGACGCCGACGCTGACAGTATATTCTTTGCTTATGTGCATGCCTATTTTAACTAGCTGCTTACGGTTGGTTGAGTAGCTTTTAAATAGCTGTAGAGCCAAGCCACGAACACCAATATGTTCTAATTTAATTAACAGTGCAGGAATCGAGACAGTGTTACGATTTAGAAGGTGACTGTATAATTCTGCTCTCAATCTTGCTGCCGTCCGTATAGATCCTATGGATGTGGCTATCAACCACATCGGCATACGAGTCCTCATCTACCATCCCGAACCTCAGCTCTACCTGCTCTGCCGGATGTGGGTCCTCAATCGCGGAAGCCACTCGTTCCACCTCCATGTCCCCCAATGCCGGGTATGACACTCCCTTCTTGATCTCATAAAGTCTCGATGCTTCGAGTATTCTGAGATCAAGAGGGAGTATTCCAGCCAACAGCAGCGCGGAGTTCAGAGAGACGGTCCGATATGCTTTGCAGATCTTCAAGGCAAAACTTCGTTGGACGGAGTTGAGCCTCTTTTGGACCCCCATCTTTTCCACGGTGGGTGCCCACGCTGCTGATGCATACAAAATAGTCGGTTCTATGACCGCTGTATATATAATTTTGACTACTTGGGGGTTAAGACCCCAACCTACTCTGGCTGCTCTGGCTAGCATTTTGTAGCGAACAATGGCTTTTTGGTACACGTTCTTGACATGGTGGTTAAAAGTTAGGCCGCTATCTATTGTCAATCCTAGTATTTTTATTGATTCATAATACTGGATATCAACACCCCCCATTGCGAGTCTCGGTCTATCATATTTTAGTCTCCTGGTGGAGATCAGAGCACAAGTTTTTTGTGGAGCGAAGGTTAACTTATTGTCTTTTCCCCATTTTCTAATTTTTTCAAGTACTGCGTTCGCTTTACGCTCTATTTCTATCGCAGTATCGCCATCTATCACCATCACAATGTCATCGGCAAAGGCTTGGTTAAAAATATTCATTTCCTCTAACATCCATAGCAGAGGGTCCAACAAGAGGTTCCACAGGATGGGTCCACCGATGGACCCCTGCACGCACCCCTTGTCGGTATCCCTGCTCACTTCCACACCAGCATATCTCACATTTACACTCCTTCCACTCAAGTAGCTACTGATCACCCGCCTCAGGTTCCCCGGACACCCAACTTCAGCCAACCGAACCTTTATGGCCGGCCACCAAGCACTATCGAAGGTGTCCAGTGATACCACAACAGAAATTTTCTTCTCCTCCCTCTTCTTTCTGATGTGGTTCACCAACTGGTCCAGTGGTTTAGAGCGTGGCTCTTGACTTGAGATCGTGGTTTTGATTTCCTCGTTGGAAACATGTTATTTACAACTTGTTAGGTTAGGGTTATGAGAGTTAATTTTATAGTGCCCAAGTGTGTGCGCAGTACAAAAGAGCACTCTCTATTCCTTTACTCTCATAACCTAGTTTATTTACTTAAACAAAACAAATTTACATTACAAAATAACATGGATTACAAATATTATGGCTTAATATTATTACAATTATTACAATAAGACATCGGTAGCTATTAAAGTGTAAAACTGCAGCGCAGCTACCAATGCCTCTTACAGTTGTAACAAAAACAGTACTTAACTTAAAATAACTTAAAATAATTAATATAATGTATTATATATAAATAACAGGGCTATGGCTAATTACGGCTTACAAAATGTAACAAATATGACATGACGTGATTGCCGTATGTGTTATGTATGTGTTTAGGGGTTGGGAGATTGTGGACTAAGATGGGGTAGAATATTTTAGATTCATTGGATGGAAACGAGTTTTTCTGTTTCTTCGTAATTTAATTTTTTTAGCCATTTATTTAAACACTTTTTTACTACGAATAATAAAAACTAAGGAATCGTAACTTCTATTACCGTTTTAAATTTGGTTCCTTTTGATCTGTCATGTAACGTCAGCCTAGTACCGCTCAAGGTCACCTAAATATTGCAAATGTATTGAAATGTGTACCTAAGGTACACTTTTTTGACAAGTATTGTGGAGCATGTTTTTTGACGGAGTTACTTTTCCTTAGTTTTTATTATTCGTAGCTTTTTTAGTTTGTATCTTGTTAAGGAAAATATATTTAGTATTTTATTTACTTTATTGTAGAGTATAGGGCTGAGTATTTAAAATGTCTTCTGGCTGCATCTGTATAACAAGGCAGCACCTCACAGACTTTATAGAAACGGCGTTTATTTAGGTAAGAGTTTGGGTCGTATATGAGAAGCTTGTGTTTCTTTTGTATAGTACGAAGAATGTACAACTGTCTCGCTGATAATACTTGGCACATCGTAAAAAGATCTACAGTTGGGAAGAACAGCGGCTTTTTAGCGAGAACCTTCAAAACTGCTCTTTGTCCACGCTCAACTCTAAGCATTGTAGTCTTGTGTACGGCACCCCAAACTAATATACAGTATCTTATATGAGACTGCCCTAACGCTAGATAAATCATGATCAGGGTTTGGAAATCAATGGCAGTTCTTCGTTTCCTAAAAACTTATGTTAATTTCCTTAGATGTGCGGCGACAGAGTTGATGTGGGGCTTCCAACGCCGGTTATTATCGATGATTACTCCCAGATATTTGATGGACTCTACACGTTCGAGTGCAGCACAGTTACATTTTGAGGTTGGAATCGAACTGTAACAATTATGGGCGTAGATATCAATAGGGATTTTTGGTTGACTGGCTTTGGTATATGAAAAAGTGATAAATTTAGTTTTTCTTACATTCAATGTTAAGGTGTTTTCAACCAACCAGTGCATGACAAGTTTTAATGCTGTCTCAGCATTGCGACGAGTACTGTTCCAATCTTCTCCGTCCACTATAAGAACTGTATCAACAATGTATGTATGTAACAATTTTACAATGAGACGGTGGTAGTTGACACAGCTCATTTACGTATATTAGAAAGAGAGTTGTCTCAGCACACTACCCTGAGGGACGCCGACGCTGACAGTATATTCTTTGCTTATGTGCATGCCTATTTTAACTAGCTGCTTACGGTTGGTTGAGTAGCTTTTAAATAGCTGTAGAGCCAAGCCACGAACACCAATATGTTCTAATTTAATTAACAGTGCAGGAATCGAGACAGTGTTACGATTTAGAAGGTGACTGTATAATTCTGATTCTCTTATATTAGATGCCAGTTTATCGCCTATATTTGCAAAATACTCGTTTACTGAATTAACTGATTGGGATGGGTCTTTACAACAGTTCAACAGCACCGAAGGCGATTGTTTAACCTGATTTAAGTTTGCAACTTGTTTAATTAATTGCCACGTATCATTAGTACTACTTTTTGCTTTCTGAAATTCAAGGCGATCATAGTCACACTTGACTTTTTTAAGGAGATTGTTGCAAAAATTTCGGTAATGGGCAAATACAACTTTTTTAACCGTATTAAGAGGGTCGTCCTTATAGGCAAGATACAGTTTATCTCTGTGCCTTATGCATCGCAGAAGTCCTAGTGTCATAACCTCAGTCATAACCAAGTGGGACGGAAGACCGACACGACCAGCGAGAGATTAGGCGCAGGACCGATCTTACTTGTCAGACAATCAGGTGATCAGCCTGCATTGTCCTAACCAAACTTGGAAATAACATGTTTCCAACGCGGGAATCGAACCCACGACCTCCGAGTCAAGAGCCGCGCTCTATACCACTAGACCACGGAGCCGTCGATATTATTACATACATTTACTATAATAGCAGTCTGACTACCACTACGCTTAGGTGACGGGCGTGCCGTGGACATACGGCCATAGTGAATGTATGTATTGCTTGATCGGCGCCGTCAGCCATTCTCAGTGACGTGCCGTTGACGGCGGCGGTGAACAAAAGGCCTCAGAGTAACGGATCCCGGATTTATTTTAGCGAACATTTTAAAATACCATTTTTTCAACGCGCCCAGTAATCGTCGGCTGTTTCTTTTTAGGTTTTAATGGAAAACGTTATTGCCCTCTTTTAATGTTTTCTTCCCAGTTTGAAAGTATTCAAAGAGCTTTAAAGTTACTTAGTCAAAGCTAATGGTACGTTTGAGTTTTCCGATTTAACCCTAATGGTTCCGTGGTTAACGTTCTACTGATAGAGCATTTTGAAAGTTAAAAAAAGTAAGTATGCAACTTTCCAATTTAAACCTACAAAAACATAGACAAAACAGTACAATTTTGTGTTTACAAAGCTAAAAATTCATAAAGTAGACTGTGAAATACTATAAGCAGTTCGAAAGTATTAAAAAATGTAAATCTTATATCTTTAAACGAGCAATTCTTGTATATATGTATATATATAACTGGAGTCTCGGAATCGGCTCCAACGATTTTCATGAAATTTAGTATATAGGGGGTTTCGGGGGCGATAAATCGATCTAGCTAGGAATCATTTTTAGAAAATGTCATTTTATTCGTGTTTTATCGAATACCGAGCAAAGCTCGGTCAAATAGCTAGTTGATAAATGGTAAGTAACTTCAGGGCCCCCGTAAGGGCTACTGGCGCCTGTGTGCAGAAAAAGGATTTTGGCGCCCCTTTAGGCAAATTTTTCGAGTCCTTGGTTTTGGCCCCTAAAGATGGTGATTTGGCGCGCCTAGAGGATGGCGCCCGTGTGCATTGCACACATTGCACATAATATGGTAGCGGGGGCCCTGAGTAACTTCATAATGACAGTATTATTATTTAAAGTAAACATATTGTCAAGGACGTAGCTTTTAGCCTTCTGCGCAGAACTGTTATCAGTAATTTTTCAAATCGTAAAGGGAAAGAAATAAATTCTAATAACAAAAAGAATACAGCAGAATTGAGAGTGTATCTACAGACGCATGAAATACCCTAATATTTATCGTGCTTTTTATTACAGCTATTACCGAATAATTGCCGCCGGGGTTCCTAAATTCCTTGACCTAAGTCGGACATAGGCTATATTTCACGCTAACGAGACAAGATGTGGAGATAGCAGGCTTCCCGGACGCAATTTGAATATGGCCCACGTGAGGCGTGGGTCAGGAGTTGGGCCTTCATACATCAAACCTGATTTATTCGGAAGCCGGGTTTAAACTTGTTTGGCATATTGGAGAAAATCCGTTATAAATTAGTTTGTCCAATATACGCACAAGGTGAACGCAGATCACATTTAACACTTCATATAACATATTTTATTTAATTGTATGTTATGAATTTGATAAAACAAATTAATTTATTTAACGTTAAAAAATATACTTTACTAGATGACGCCCGCAACTCCGTTGCGCCAAAACTCGATTATCGCGCGAGAACCGTACATTTTTCCGGGACAAAAAGTATCCTATGTCATTTCCCGAGACTCAAAGTATTTTCATGCCTAATTTCAGCAAAATCGGTTCAACGGTTTGGGCGTGAAGAGTTAACAAACAGACATACTTTCACATTTATAATATTATAGTATGGATATTGATTAGTATGGATTTTAATTTTCTTAAAATTATAGCGTATCAATAAATTAACTTAGGCAAATCAATAAAGCACGCTTGTCACTATTTTCACGAAAAGCTCGGAAAAGCGTAAATAGCTCGACAGCAAACTCGACAGACGATGGACAGATGGAAAAGGCAAGCGACGGCAATGTCCGTGTCAAAATGCTCACATTACACACGACACATCTCATTACCACATTCAGTCTTCAATCCGCGTCTGAATTTGCCAAATTTGGTTTTCATGAAGTTTCTCATCCAAATGACTTTTTTTATCATTTTCATGCACAACGATATTAAATATTTTATAGTACGCATAAAATGTCAGCCAACGCTATCGTAAATTTATAATGCTACCATAAAAATGCTCCAAATTTAGACGAGTCAGGAAACCGTACCTTTTGATACCCTTACAGATGGTTCTGATATTATTTATCACCCATTAGGGAAGGCATTTGTTTGACTAAAACCACTTATTTATAGACTAAAAACATTATATTATATTTTACTCGTATTTCGCGGCCGATCCACGCCTGTGATATTGCATATTAAAAATTATTAAATTGTACTTTTCGTGACTATGTTATGCATACCTTTTTTACTCGTATTTTGCGGTCCCCCACGCTCGTAATTGGCCAATTTTAAATATTTAACCTCTACATTTGAATTAATAATTTTGCCATAACGCCACTAACAAAAGTTTAATGCAAGGAAAAGTTTAATAAAATTGATTTTAATAAAAATATCTGAGATGACTTTTAAAACGAATGAAAACATTATCTGTAGAAGTAACCGCGTTCGCGGTAAATATTTTAAAATTTAAATTTTAATCTCACATTTTTTCATTCACGGTCCTTATAAAAGTATTGCTATCCTTTGTAATGAATAATGAAAATATTCATAGACATACCCTGGTTTTTAATACTCTGATACGTAGTACTGGATTTTTTTTCTGAAAAAATAATTAAAAAACAAAAGGTTGTCGAAATAAAAAAGCCTGGTAGAAATATCAACATTTTTATTCTATTTCTTAGTATTTGATCTCCTATTATTTACATTAAATTTTAAAACCTTTGACACATGTTTAACGTTTTTTATTTTCGTTAAGTAGAGATAGAGACATCTATTCACCAAATAAATATAAAATCAATTATCAGTAGGTAATCTACTCGTATTTAAAATAGATTTTAACTTAAGTTAATGCAAATAACGAATGCATGCCTCTGTATTTGATTCATAAATTTTATTTTATACAATTACATCATAATACTTATACTACTATTTACACAAACATACAATCATAGTAATAAATTGTAGATTTTTTCGTAAATGGAAAACTACCTAATTGCATAAAAAAAAGTTTACTTTTAGTAAATCATCCGTAGATTTTGAATTTATAGAGTTATCCCTAAGTTATTCATATAATATTATAATTTAAATATAACTAAGATTGTTTCTCTTTCATAATGAACTTGACAAAGGTAGGAAGAGGATCTTGAGAAACGGTCTTTCTTTCTTTATGCCTTGATAAGTACAACCCGGTCAAAAAATCTGTTGACTAGGCTGGTTATTTTTAATGAATACAATATTTGTTAAAACAAAGATCTAAACTCTTTCTTTGAAGCCAAAATTTGTTACAAGCTTTTTGAAAATGTATTCCATCATCAACGATGATAACATTACAAAAAAATAAATTTAAATTATTAGGTATCATTCTCATATTTTTAAATTTCTTAACTAAGGGGTCAGTCTTTATTAAGATTATTTTTAAATAACTTATAGAATAGCACAAAACTTTCAGAAACAGAGCTAAAGTTATTAGATAGCTATATTACATTGAATTCCTAAAATGAAAATGGTAAAAATATTTTATGAGCTTACTTTATTCTTACGTAATTCGTTTACTTGGCTATTTGACCAATGACATCTTTATGATGAGAATAATGAGATATGTTAGACAAGTTTGTACAATCAGGGGTCCTATTCTCAGCCTGGAAATTCACTTCGATCGCAGGCTGTCATGTCATTAAACACATTCGAGTTATTAGTATAGGGCATAGGCGCCCAGTGGGATGATTCACAATTCCCGTTTGACTTCGTAAAACTACCAGTGCCGCTGTTTTGGGCACAGCAAGTGTATTGTATGTCACGGGAAGTTCCAGCTCTTTGACATCGTGAATCAGACCCCAAATGTCGGTAAATGTGAACAATATGGCGCCTACTACACGTATACCTAGACCTACAATAGTGTTTTGGCGCCTTGATGATTTTGACAAAAAGGCGAGAGTGTGTAACAACCACAGCTGAAAGTAACAACATTAGTTATAATTGTCCACGCGCCAAAACAGCCTTGTGCCAAGCATCGCGCGACTTGCCATGTCACGCATACAATAATAATAATATAATAATAACACTGTAATAAGTACCGTCACGTTTTTTCACAATTTACAGTCTGTCAAAAACGTCATGAAATTAAAAAGTGGCAACATCGTAGTGTCATCCCTTTTTTCTTAGATTGATTTGAAAGGAATGACAATACGATGTTGCCACTTTTTAATTTCATGACTTTTTTGACAGACTGTAAGCTATTGCACTTTTCGCCAATATCCTTTTTCGTTATCTCTATCGTTAAGGTTTTTGTACCAAGTATTTATATTTTTTTTCTAATTAATTGTTATGACATATTGATGCATGTTGTAGGCGCCAACTCAAATCAATTTATCTACAACAGTAATGAGTTCTTATGTTTACGAAAATTAAATTTTTTCAAACACTTACCGTCTTATTAATAAACGAAGAAATAAACAGAACTAATGTCTGTCAAATTGATATTTCAACCTAAAATGCTAAGTACTCGCATCGAGCCGGCTTGATGGAATTAAATTATAACTATCGAGCAATGCTGAATGAGTGGACGAAATCCCGAGCCACGGGTTTTGCTCGACGTTATTGCTCGATCGAGCGAAACCGTATGTGAGTACTTAGTATAAGACAAAGACACAAGACCAGAGACTCTTATTAATGAGGCCGTTAAGGATTTTGTCTTGGTGCTCTTTTTCCCGTCTGCCTATTGCCTGTCTCAGCCTATTTCTAGCGGCTATGATTACGGAACGGATACGGTGATTGGCCAAGAACTACTGGAAGGTACATGAAACGCCAGGAATAAAAAAAAGTGTGGCACTCGAGGACTGCCGCGGTAAAACTTTTGCATAGCATTTTTTATCAATTTATGCCATTATAATTAGCATAAGTCTAGTCGCACGCGTTTGCCGGTCGAAGTGGGGGTGTTAGGTTTTTTCGTTAGAGAATTTTTTGATTCGGTCACTGTGCTCAAAGCCCGCGATAAATCTATGCAATAGATTAAAAATCCACGATCAAATCCCTAACACTTTGTTTGTATATGATTTTTTCTGGTACATTGGAAAAGTTTCTTAAAGTACAAAGACAACAGACCTTGACCTTTACGTTTATATTTTTATCAGTAAGGACTAAGAAAGTAAGTGTTTCAAACAACGAAATGAGTTATTTACAATGACATAAAATATTGTAATGAACTACCGTATTCTATACAAGAATAGTACCACTGCTGCACATAGATGGTCACTGCTTACGCCTGAAACAAACAGACATACATGAATGAAATGAATTTAAAAATAGTAACGTTATAAATGCAAAAGTCAGTATAATTCAACATTTACCGATTTAGATAAAAGTTACAAATATTTTTTATAAAATTATTAAATAAGCAGACTTGGAAAAATACTTGGTATTAAGAGGGCGACTAACCCAAAAAATCAAACATCGTCCTTCTCTCTTCACACTCACGCCCGTCTTTCATATGCCGGGTGAAAAAGGACGACGCGGATTCATCGCCAAATTAGTTTTTTCTCAATAACTCGATAAATATACATTTTAAAAATCCGCTAGGTCGATCTCTCAATGATAGAATTTTATACAATGTGTTAAAATATTAACTTAGTTAAATGCACGGTTATCGCAATAAATGAAAAATTCGTGAAAATTAGATACATCTTTGCGATTTTTTTCTATCGAGAAAATTTTAAGATATTGTGTTTTTGTTCAGATTGGATTCTCGGAAATATAATGTAGTATCTAATTTTAGAAAATAAAACAATTCGGGGCTTCTTTTCAAGTATAAAAATGAATTATAAAATCGACACTTTAGGGTTAGTCGCCCCCTTAATGCATTTTCTTTCAAACTTTTTCGTTTTCCAAATCATGAGGCGAACTCATAAAAAGAAATCATGTACGACAAAGTTTCTATGTTCCAGAATTTCCAATTTCGTATGCTGTATAATTTTCATTAGCATTGTAATAAAAAAGACTAAGAAAATTAAGAAAAAAGGTTGAGAAAGCCTGATAGATTTACGCCCTGTCAAACTTGGCGCTGAACAAACAACTTGGTCACGTTTTCTTAGAAAAGAAAATTAATAATAATATAACTACGTTTTCTGTTTTTTTATTCCAGAGTTGAAAAAATCGAATATTTCATATTATTATACTCAAACAAAAATGACATTTACTGGATTAGAGATGGGGTAAAAACTGCTTATTTTATCTATTAAAAGTTCAGATTTCAGTTCAACTGTAGCTGTAAACTACGAAACCCTACTTGTTAATTATAATGGTACTTGTGTCTAGGAGCATTGCAGGTTTCAGGTAACAAGTAGATCATCCATTATTGTATTGTGTGGTTTACGACCACTTAATAGAGTACTATTATAACGTAGAAGTAGTTAAGTATTATGTATTAAAAAGTAGTTTTTACTAATAAGCTATAAGTAGGTATGAGTTTTGTTATTCATCGCTTGCACTTTTAACAACAGAAAAGTGACTGCAGATAACTTATTATCAACAAAATAAAAGGTTGGAACAAAACTCTTTACTATTAACGTAGCAAACAAAAATGTACAAAAACTTAATACCTACATAGTACCTACCATTATTTATATAACGAATAAAGATAGGCTATTTCAAATGTAATGTAATGTAATGGAACTTTTATAAAATAAACTGCAATAAGCTTAATTTTTGTGAAACTACTAAGTATTTAGAACCTGGAATGTTCAATAAAAATAAATTTAATCAAAAAGACACTAATTCAAAGTGACTTTAAATTAGTGCACTAATTGTATACGCGCAGTGACACACTTCAGTTCCAATATCACTCACCGTGTGCGGAATTGCGGACGCCGAGCACAGACGCAACTTCGGGCTGCTCCATATCGAAGATGAGTTCAGCGCGCGCCGCGTACAGGTTGTATATGCTGGCTATACACGTCAACCGAAGGCTGCCTCGCTCGAACGCCTCGTGGCGCACCACGAACGACACTTCCCCCACAGAGACCTCCCGGTTGCCGGAGTCCCGATCCTCGGCCTTCACGTCCTTCGACGGCCGCCTGATCTCGTCCCTGTGCGTGTTGATGTACGTCTCGTCTAGATACTGGATGTTGTTGTCCTCGTGGAATATGTTGAAGTCTTCCTCCGCTTGCTCCGTTGTGGTGGTGTCGGGTCTCGGCGGCGGATCCCACTTGAACCACTCGGGCAGCTCGTGGCCGAAATATTCGATGTCGATCTGGAAAAAATATTATAATATAAACGCGAAAGTTTGTCTGTCTGTTTGTTACCTTCACGCCCAAACCACTAAACTGATTTTGAAGAGGCGAGGCGAGCAGAGAAATCGCCGCCGCCAGCGGCCGCAAGAAGTAACGAGCGGCCACGAGTGTCCACGGGCGGCCGTAGATTTCTCAAGCGATACTACGTATTATAATAATGAAGATAAAGTTTAAAATCATATGACACTGAAACTGCTCGCCTCGCCTCTGCCATTACGGTGTGAATTGAGCCTCAGAGTCCCGGGAAAGGACAAAGGAAGTATCTATCCTAAATAAAAATCCTATAAAGAGTACTTTATCCCAGAAAAATGTCCGGTTTCCCAGCGATAAACGAATGTTGGCGCAACGGAGTTGAGGGCGTCCTGTGGGGAATAATATAGTATAGCTGATGCGACAGATAAATGGGTGGGTCGGTAAAAGCTAATGTAGCTAGCTGTGTGTGATTAATGGCGCGCCGAGGTCGGAGACAAAAACGGGCGCGCAGTCGGCCTCCAATCTATTGTTTCATCTTGACATGGGCCCGTGTTTACTTCTTTCGAGCCGACTATTTACTCGTCAATAAGGTATTTGGTGAAGTTTCTTTTTATAGCCGTATTCTGTTTAGGTGGAAATGGCGCTTTCATCCGTTTGACCTTATCTATTGCTTTGATATGAACGTTTCTTAGAAGCTGAATAAATATTATATTTTTCTCAATAAGCTTATTATTGAGAAGGAAATCGATCTGGAGATTGATAAAAGGCTGTATTTGTATTAACTTGTTTGTCAAGTTTAATATAATGGCAAACATCTTTTCTCGCAGCACTGGTATGTTGTAAGAAACTTTTTATAGAATTTTAGGAATATGATAATTAAGAAGCAGCATTTGATTGCATTGCTGAAAATGCTGCTTCTTAATTATTAGAGGCCAAAAACTCTTTAGGTTTCATTTTCTACCGACATTGGTCTAACGACCGATGCGATATTTATTAGTCTGTGCCCATGCCGTCGCTGCTTAGAGCAAAATGAAACTTATAACCTAGGTCAATAAGTAGCATTTTATTTGATTTTTTGTCGGTCGCGGTCGCTCGCCGCTTTGATCGAAACGGTACGTTTAGACAGGGTTTTCGTGGTTGGCCACTGTCAAACCTAGCCAAAAAATTTACAGGAAATGCAGAATTGCAGCATGGCCAATGCTTGGTGGGAATGATATATGGAGGGTCAGTTTAAAATACAGAACCTTGAAAAACTCCAGGTTGTCAATAGTACCTCATGACCGTTAAGAGCGAATGTGAGATTGGCGGGCGGGTGCGAGGGCGGCGCGGCGCAGGTGGCCCGGAGCGTCGAGCCCACGCCGTACCACGACCGGTCCGACACCAGCTTCGGCGCCCAATCAGGCGGCTCTGGAACAAAATAATAAGTTTTATAATGGTACAGGGAATAGTTAAGATTTGCTTGTCTTTTTCTGGCAAATTGGTAACGTTTTATGACAGTGCGGACAGCTGCGCAGCTGCGTAAGCATCTCTGTTAGTAGGGTGCCTAGAATGTTTATCCTTTGTTTTAATTCATTTTGATGTAAATGCCAACAAAAGCCATTAGGTGACCATAGTATTTCTAATTTAATTAAAATTGTAATTTTCCATTTTTTTAGTAAAAGATGGCCCCGTGCGAGTTTCTTACGCTGGTTCTTCTCGGCGGGGTAGTTCCCGAACCGGTGGTAGGCAACGTAGTTTCTAGCTTTCGACTTTTAAAAAGTGTATCATGATACCCATTTTTATTTATTTATTTAATTCATTTAAAAGTCAGATTAAAAAATATATCAAAACGTGCCATAATATATTATACAGTACAGTAGTCTCTAGAACAGTGTTTTTCAACCTTTTTTATAATTCGACCCCCTTGAAATGAAAAAATATTCTTCCATTAGTATATAATTTTTTTGATGAAATAGTTTTCTCAAACACTCTACACTACACTCTAGAATATCCCTAAAGAAAAAATATGTTAGATATTTTAAATCAGAGAATCGCACTAACTATCGTACTTTACTATATTTACACATATTATCCATGTCTATCTGTCTGTTACCTCTTCACGCCTAAATCACAGAACTGATTTTGCTGAAATTTAGTGTGGAGATACTTTGAGTCCCGGGAAAGGACATAGGATAATTTTATCTCGGAAAAATGTACGGTTCCGGCGTGATAAACGAATTTTGGCGCAACGGAGTTGCGTGCGTCATCTAGTATTGAATAAGGTCATATTTTAACAAAGCAATTAGGTAATTGCTTTGTTATATAGACATGGTATCAGTATATAATATAGACTCTCATAATAATATGGTACTGAGGTCCGTAGTTGTAAATGGCGGTGTGTGGTGACAGAGATTGATTGAAAGACACCGCGCTGTGTAAGCGCACCGTGTGATTCTCGCTGATTAGACTACTGTGTGTAGGGTTGCCAAATTAACTTAATGGTTTTGCTGCCTGAAATGGTGAGCTTCTAAACGCTCAAGTCTTCATGATTTTGGTAAGCAAAGATGGCCTGTGCCTGTAGACAAGTGGCAAAGCGCTAACGCTAGCGCTACAAAATGTATGCGATTTGACATAAGTCAATCATTCATAGCTTCGCTAGCGAATACTAATATCAAATCCTGGATACATTCTGTAGCGCTAGCGTTAGCGTTAGCGTTAGCGTTAGCGTTTTGCCACTTGTCTACGGGGGCTGTACATTAGCAATCTACGTTTAACATCTTCAAATCTTCATTTGCGTGCTTCAATTTAAAAGTTTAAATGATATAATATGATAAAGTATACACCTAAACAATAAACATACCATCTTACAATTATCTATTTTAGCAAGAAAAACGCGTTCGACTTCAGGACTTCAGCAAAATCAAAATATATTATTAGTGCAATGCACTGACTGCTGACATTTGGTAAATTCCTCCGTCTTATACTATAGGTTGTGTACATTTAAAAAAATATTTTCCTATTTTATTTTCGTGCATAGCCCGACTGTAAGTACCATATACACTGATAGCCCTATCCAGTTATGCCATTATACTGGGTAAAATCAATTCCTTGTACGAGCAGTTCGGAGTCCAAAGCCATTTGTCATATGCGTGGAGCTCTGCTCGGCTGAGCTGTGACACCGCAAATGAGTGCCTATTGTAATCTACCGCCCGACCCCATCTTGTTTCCTATCCTATATAATTTCCATCGAACTATTGATTTCGTGGTTTTGAAATGATATGACGTTGCTAGAAACTTCGCATTGTTGACTTGTGTTGATTTGAGTGTAAATCAATAGCTATGTCCACACTATGCAATTTCATATTCAATTTTCGTCATCATCTTTTTGTTCAACTTTCGTTTGGCATATTAAATAATTGAATGCGTCAAAGTCCACCCGCGTCGGAAAGAAAGCGTCGCGGGGATGCGTCACGTGCGATGTTGACCACGCTATAACGCATGCCCTTGATGAACAAAAAAAGGCACAGTGTGGACAAAGCTATTTTAGAAAATGTCATTTTCATCGAATACCGAGCTAAGCTCGGTCAAATAGCTAGTTGTATATTATCGAAAGATATATTATGATATGCATTTATTAAAAAAAAATAACTTAGCATCGAACAAAATTAACAAAGTATAGAAATAAATTTAATATTCTTCGTAGCAGTACTACGTTATGCTTAATTATAATAATTGCTACGAAAAGGTAATATACAAAATAGGGATACTAGAAGTATTCCTTCCTTTATTATCTATTAGGTTTTATTTCAAAATGTAGCCTATTTTATTACAAAAATAATTAATTATAATGATTGCTCGGCGGAAAGCAAACACTAGTGATTTTCTGGGCGTTATTTTTTTAAACAATTAAGCTATCGGGGGCCGAGCGAGGATGGCGGGCTGGCTGAATATTTTACTACGAAATAATTGAATTTATGTGTTCGGAATTTTAAAATCTTCGGAATTGCTCGGAATTTCAAGTACTATTTTTGGTTGCTTTTAGGAATAATTGAATAGATAACAGATTGTGCAGGTATTAAAAGTGTTTTATTTCAAGTGATATTGAAACTGAACCTGGTATGGACTAGAGAAAATATTTATCACATTTGACAGCCGATAGATTGTTTATTGTTTGAAATTCTTTATACGCTACTTTACGCGATTTTGTTCGCATTAAAATTTCCAAGGATAATGTATCATTTCGAGATTATTAGTAGTCTATGAGAGCTTATAGGTACTACTATCGTACCAAATTTCTTCGATCAAATTTCTCAGTATTTTTTATTAAGTAACAAACACACATACACACACACAATATATTCACTAACATACACTTTATAATATTAGTAAGGTACTTGTACACTGAAAATTATAACTTTTAATCAAATTACGTATACTTATAGAAATTTGATTTAAAAATAAATGGATGTTCCATTTATTTTTCCTAACATCCTAAAATCATTTGCTTCACACTTAAAACTGAAATGTGTTGTACACTCTCAGTTTTAGTTTTCAAGGCTTACCCGAGCCAAATCTTAGCATCTAAAGCTATTAGAGAACGTTCCAAAGTTGTTAGCAGAATACATTTAAACTCTACATTGTACTTGGATTCGCGTGCTTCAAATGTAATTTTGTAGGATATTAGTTCAAGTTCGTAAGTTTCCCTTTAAAACAAATTTATTACATCCTATGTTCCTTTCCGCTGCTTGTTACATAATTATTTCTAAATCCATACAAAAAAAAACTTGAGAGCTGTCAAGGGACACCCGAATCACAATAGACATAACTACCAGTAGTTCGACTGCAAAGAAACGGACAGGTTTCAATATCTGTCATATTCGTCGGGTTTCACTAGGATTATGAACGGATTGTGCCTCGCGCTGGCTGATATAATTTATTTTTAAATATTTAAAATAAAGATTTCAAAATTGGATTTTGACAATTTTAATCGCATGTGCCAAAACACAAACAACAATACAACCAAAGAGGAACACGTCCAGCGAATATGTCATATTTTTAAATTCATAGGTAACAAGTTAACAACCCTAGCGACGATTTTCGTCATAATACGTCAAATTTAAAAATTTCAACATCAGTTCTAAGTCGGCATACTCTAGCATTCTGTCTACTCTGCCCGAATGGAACGAATTTATTTCTTATGTTAAAAAAACCTGTATATAATATTATTATATAGTATATACATTATACACTCAAAAAAATATTTAAAAAACGCCATCTATTGACTCCCAGGAATACTAACAACGCATCGCTGTTTATTCTCAAAAAACGCCATCTAGTTGACGCACAGGAATACTATCAACGCCCTCTGCCCCTACCATGGAGATTGGAGGTACTAATAAAAAGTGTCGAGGTCAAATATCGTTCTGTCTAGCCTCTTTTACGCCAAACGCGCGACAAAGAGCTTCGTTCCTATAAATAAATGTCTGTATCCTCGAAACGGTGAATTAGGATACTTTTTATTACAGGAAAATTGCCACGATTGATGGATTTCAGCGTGAATGAAGTTACGCTACTTGGTTATATAGTTCATATTCATACTAACATTATAAATGCGAAAGTGTGTCTGGGTGTCTGTCTGTTACATCTTCACGCCTAAACCATAGAGCTGATTTCACTGAAGTTCAGTATTGGGATATTTTGAATCCCAGGATAAATGTACGGTTACCGCGCGATAAACGAATTTTGGCGAAACGGAGTTGTGGGTGTAGTCTAGTTTGTAATATTTTATGTAGGTAAAATGCCTATACAGACAGTTTAAAAAGTAACTGCTACACAAATTAAACCTCATACAAACACATTACACCACCTAAAAACCACGTCGTGACGTATCAAACACATCATAATAATTTTTTTCGATATGTTTGATACGTCACGACGTGGTTTTTAGATGGTGAAATAGAACATTTTCGACGATTTTCTACAGCTAAGAATTAATATAAGCGATGTTTATTAACACTTGTGTTACGTTGTGTCGAACATCGTAACTTCGGCTTTATAATCATTCGGCTTCGGCTATCAAACCATTATGCTGGAAGCTAAGTTGGGCGTGCTCGATGTAA
Organism: Aricia agestis; assembly: GCF_905147365.1. NCBI lineage: Eukaryota > Metazoa > Arthropoda > Insecta > Lepidoptera > Lycaenidae > Aricia > Aricia agestis. The sequence goes on from NC_056415.1 coordinate 11,561,745, forward strand.
TAAAATCACCGACTCGACATGCCGTAAACTTGTGCAATCTATGTTATAATAACTTCACAATGATTTAATATTGAATCGTGAGCAGGGTGAGTTAAGGAAATTATTATGTAAGTATAATAATAAAATATCTGTATTATATATTGATATTCACCAGTTAGACCAATCTCAAAATTGTGTCTCCTTGTTTGTTTATGTCAATGCAGGCAAACATTTTAAAAAAATGTCGATCAAGCGCCTGGTTTCCTGTCAGACGCGATGGCCCATCCGTCCCTCTGAACTGTGACAGTAAAAACATCGTCCTTGTGCAATACTTGGATAAATTCTATTACAGTACGACGTCGGCTACCAACATCGAAATTAGTGTGAAAGCTATTAGTGTTAGCTAATAAAAAATCGTACAAAAAGGAACAACAAAATCACTGTTTTTTTTTTGTTTTACTTAAAACCAGACATCACATTTTAAATTTTGTGTGACACCTGTAACCGAGGAGCCGGAGGGGGTCTAAAAATCATGACAATAGTGTGACGTACTTTATGAATTGTCCCTTAACATTTTTCTTATATTTAAACACAGTATCATAAACGATTGTTATATGGAATAACAATGTAAAGTCAAAACGAAATAATTGTGGTTTTGTAACAAAACTCGTGAAATTACTACCTCTCATTTTACTCGTTTTGTAATCTGCCCTCGTTGGAAATTTGTGAATAGAGATCAAAAATTGTTTAGATACTATCATCATCACTACAAAAGATTAGATAAACGAGCGTAATTTGTGAGTTGTGAGTCGCGGAATTTCGGTCGCGTAAATATCTTTTCTGAATACAAATCATGACTCACAAAATAACGCTCGTGTGAATAAAACAGGACCTTTGTATGAAACTGAATGCAGCAGATTGCAGAATTTCTGCCAGCCGGAATTCTGCGACTTACAACTCATATTTTTTTTGTTTGGCTTCACCTTAGAAGTGTTTTAAGTTTAACGCTAAAATTAAAATATAAGGTAACATAAAATATTTTTTTGTGCTATCTTGAAAGAAATGCTTTACGACATAACTCTAAGAAGAAAGTCTATACGAAATTAAGTTTTTACAATATTAATGCTCAAAGTAGAATATGTCATAATGTAAAATTTGGATTGTGTACTGCTTTCTTTAAATATTGGATAAAGATGTCGGGAAAAATACAATAAATATATGTCGCCGCGGAGGTTCCTGTCTGATTGGGACTCTTTATTTTATGATTAGAAAAATTATTATAATGTGATTATAATCATGAATTATTGTTAAAATGTGTAATACGTCGTTATTAGAACGATTGATATGCGTTTTATGATTTATTGTAAGCCCGGAAGATATTTTAACTTCCGGGGTATTTATTAAAATTATTATTTAACGATAATTTCATAGTTTGCCAATATAAGATTATTCTAATGTAATTAAAACTAGTTTTCCATGCCAATCAAACTTTTAAATAATTTCTTTAAACATTGTCACTAAAATTACGACGTATTTTGGTTGTGAATTAATTACTTCCGGTTTTATTTACTTCGTAATAATTTAATGTGAATTTTGGTAAATTACAAAATAAATAAGCTAATTAATTTTAACGTTATTTAATAATTTTACAATTATTTAATGTTCTGATAACATGATTTTCAAGAGTGACGTAATTACTTGTGGTAGGGCAAACAAGTAGGGATGATGCTTATAAAAAGACGTGTTCTGAGCGTGGAGCTCATTCTACTGTGAATTTGCGGTGAATAAACATTGTAAGTACAATCTGTCAGTTTAAATAAATGAAAATGATTTTATCACTTTGTTTCCTTTTCACTTTTAAGTTTTAATTTATTTTGCTCTTTAAGTTTTAGTATTTTTAATGATTTGAAATTGTTTTGTTGTTTATAAACGAAATTTATTGCTTTTAGTGAGAAATCAATAGCTTTGATGAAATTAAACATTCAGATCTCATAATAAGTGAATTAATTATTATTATTATTTTTGTAACGCCCTCTCTGATTTTCGATATATATATTATATAAGAAAAAAATTACACAACTTTTTTTACACAGGCATCATCTATCGATCCTAAAATCTGTAAGAAAATTAATAATGCATACTTGTGTGAGGCTTGTGTTACAAACAATAATTTTGAAATAAGGGACATGGCGGCATGGCGTAGCGAATAATAATTGATATCGACGGGTTTTCCATATTGAGATTTTTTCGGAGCCCATTCGGATGGACACAAGTACACGCAGACACTGATAGACAGTTAGAAACGCGAAACATATTATATAACATCCCACTTTTTTGTCGGCAATTATAACAACCTGATAATAATAATAATAATAATAATGATTGCTTACTTAACACATTACCAAGCTACACCTTATATACAGAGTGTAACAAAACTAAGTGATTATACTTTAAGGTGTGTATGTGTCCTTTATCTCTATATTTTATATTCACTGTGAAAGAAGCAGCACTGAAAGATATTTTTTTTGTGATTTGTATTGGCATTTGGCAAGCGCCCTCGTGTCATGACTTTTCCATACAAAGGTGAAAAAAAGTTACTCCTTCAGCGCTTCTACTTTTATACACCCTAAAGTATTATCACTTAGTTTTGTTACAGCCTGTATTTGCTTAGAACACAAAAAGTCATAAAATTGTTGACTAAGAACAAAATCGTTTAACTGTGCGATGGACTTTTTATCTTGATTTGTAATGATTGGGCCGTCGCTGGCCTGAGCCCCTCTTAATGGAGTCGTAGATCAAATTTCATGGAATCCCTTTGAGGTGGAGCTAAGTGGTTTACACTGCGCGCGTTATCGCATTAGAAGTTTATTCCACTTAGTACCGGATAGCCGGATCCGCTAGCCGGATCTGATCGGTGTGCTTAGCCAATTTCAATATTAGACCTAGCCGGATTGACTAGCCTGATGGATAACTCAAACTAAAGCTAACATACAGATAACATTGGTTAAAGCGTCCGCTTTTGGCCATTCATACTATGAATTATCTTTTCAAATAAGATCCTTAAAATACGTCATTACGAGTACTATAAGTTTCAAAAAGCATGTTCTTTTATTAATGTGATGTAGACTTTGTTGGTATAAGGGTAGCAAAGTTCGAATAACTTCGAATGAACTGTGATTGGTGACCGTAGTTTAAGTGCCATATTATAACAGCATTGACCTGAAAGCACCATAGACTAATTTGTCCAAGGCTCAAAGTCTCAAACAAACCTCTACCTTTTTTTTTTTCGTATAACGGGTTCCAAATGAATGGGCTGATTTTGATAAAACTGTAAATGTTCGTAAACTGACGCATTTTATGCAACTTACCATCGTAGATTACGGGTTTGCTTTATTTTACGGGTTACCTGCTTTTTAGGGTTCAGTACCCAAAGCATAAAAACGGGACCCTATTACTGAGACTTCGATGTCTGTCCGTCTGTCTCCAGGCTGTAACTCAAGAACGGTAATAGCTAGACAGTTGAAATTTTCACAGATTATGTATTGCTGTTGCCGCTATAACAACAAATACGAAAAAACAAAATAAATTAAATATTTAAGGGGGGCTCCCATACAACAAACGTGATTTTCCAAATATTTTTTGTTTGGTATCAATGATGACAACAGGCAGGCACTTGAAATTTTCACAAAAGCCTTAATTATATGTGTACTTTAATAAATAGTAATAATATTTAAATAAAATAAATATTTAAGGGGGGCTCCCATACAAAAAAACACAGTTTTTGGTCTATTTTTGCTCTATAACGGTGCGGAACCCTTCGTGCACGAGTCCGACTCGCACTTGGCCGATTATTTATTCATCGTCATTCTGAAGGTCGACTTTTGGCCGTAGCCGAAATGGAATAATACGCTGAATCCGGAATTAATACTTTAAGGGCCTGTTTCACCACTTCCCGATAAGTGCCGGATAGGCTATCTACAACTTATACGACAGATACAGTATGGAGTATCTGTCAGATAAGTTGTGGATAGCCTATCCGGTACTAATCAGGAAGTGGTGAAACATACCTTAAATCAAGTATAAAACATCTGGTATAGTATGTCGGTTGTGTAATCCCAGCTCGAGCTCTCATACTCGTCTGTGATAGCATGGACATGAATTTTAATTAATTCTAATACGAGTTTGCGGATAAGCCAAACTGTATACAACTGAATTAATGTATCTGTTCCGCAGTAAATCATAATTTATTTAGTATATTAGAATAATTAATAACTTTAATAGTAATAGAAATATGGAGGCGTATCAGTCTCTCTATTATTCCCCCACAATTAAATTGATGAGTTATAATTAAAATATTTGATTAGGATCAAACTTATAGGAATAGAGGATAAAATAATAATAATCATTATACATTGAAAATATCGGTGAAAAGATTCGGTCAAACAAGAAGATAAATGTTTCGCGGAAACCATACCTACATTTTCCTGCACTAAAACTAGCTGTGTCCAGCAAAATGTCATAAATAATTTATACCTCCGTGAATTTTTTCACATTTCCAGAAGCAACAGATAAGCTGGTAGAAGGGGGGGACACTGGACTCTTAGGATTTTTTTTCACTTTAAAACTTTATATTTCACAAATGGATCCCTAAATCGGAAAATGGTCTTTAAATACTCATAATATTTTTAAAAAATCCAACGATACCCCACATGGTGGGGTGGACGAGGAAAAAATAAATCACCCCCGCTTGATGTATATGGGAGGTACCACAAAAAAAATAAGATTTTAAATACCATTTTGTCGGTGTCATTAAGATGTACATTCATGCCGAATTACAGCTTTGTAAGCCTTATAGTCTCTGAGAAAAACTGCGGACAGACAGACGGACAGACAGACGGACAGACAGACAGACGGACAGACAGATAGACGGACGGACAGACCGAAACTATATGGGTTCCTTGTTGACTACGGAACCCTAAAAGTTGCTCCATTAACAACAACGCCCAAATGCAAACAGACAAACTTCACCTCTTTATTATATAACTTTTGATAAGTTACAATAAATAAACGCTACAAGTTAGATACGATATTAGACATACAATATAATATTGTTAGCAAGACTCCGACATTGGCTCTGGCAACAGCCGGTAGTGACTAGTGACAAAAGATACAAACTTTTGTTTGGCTCTTTTGTTACCAAATAAAATCGATTTCGTATTTTAATACAAGATATTGATATTGTGTAAAACTTAACCACATCGAAACATGTTAAGGAAACGTGCAGCGTTTTTGTTTTGATTCGTTTAACGCACACAAATTACAATGACTAGACAACAAAACACTGACACTCCCTCAGTGCATCTTTCGTTAGCTTTATCCACACTGTACCTTTTTCTGTTCGTCACGGGCATGCGTTATAGCGCAATCAACAGCGAACGTCAGGCATGCCCGCGACGCATGCCATCTGACCGTATCCAAAAAAACAAAAATGACAATGTTGGCGTTACGTTCGTTGACGTATTCAATTATTGAATGCGTCAAAACGAAAGTTGAATGAAAGAAGATGACGAAAATTGAAGACGAAAGTGTTAGCGGATGTCAATGGACAAGCTACATGATATTATATTTATTTATTTAAATCAGTATATTATGTTAGTCACTATATATAATTTTAATAAGTGATTATTATATTTTAAATATAAGTAAGGTACTTGATTTTGACAATTAGTTAGATATAAATGGGCGGGAGGATTATTTACTTCCGTTATAACTTCCTCTTCTCATATTTTCTAAAATATGAGAAGTACATTAATTAATATTTAGAATTATGAACTTAACTTATTCTTAGCCATTCTTAATTTTAATGTATTTCTTTATGATTTTGCTATATTTGAATTGTCAACGGATGTTCGTTTCTTTTGTGTAAAATGGTATAAAAGCCAGCCATATTGCATTGATTGATTCATTCTGTAATTAACTTCGAGACATGTAAGGTGAAACTCTGCTCGAATAAATATCGCTCAATGTATAATTCAAGACTTTTACTATTCTCTAACAAAAGCGCATAATGTGGCCATAGCTATTGCGATTGATATCACCAAGGTCGTTTTCCATGACACTTCACAATCTGCGCGCCGAACGACGTCATATTTATGTCGTAGTCAAGGAATTTTTCAAATGATACCAGCCCTAGTAGACAAGTGGCAAGCAATTATCGTAAACGCTAACAAAATGTATGCGATTTGACATAAGTCATCGCTTCGCTAGCGAATACTAATGTCAAATCCCATACATTTTGCATTCCCATACGTTAGCGCTTACGATAATTGCTTGCCGCTTGTCTATAGGCCCTCAGTGTCATACCCGTGAAAAAGCTACTGCAGCAGCCCATAATAACGGGCTACTGCGGTAGCCTTTTCGCGGAATCCTTATTTTCACGTTACGCTTCTTTAGCATTATATTTCGATGCTTATCCGAATATGTTTTTGACAGTATAAATTGTCTTTTATTGCCAAATATTTGCTTGTATCGTCTGTGTACTTTTCGGCGCTTGTTTTATTAAACGGCTGATATAAAATATATATAAAACGGCCATAACGTGTCGCCTGTCATTGTCGATTTCTATTTAACACGCTTTCAGGGCGATCACGTCACGCCTGTCGCTTCGGCATTTTAATTTCCAATTCAATTTCCAAGTGCGAGCCAAACTAGCCTCTATACCATCGTAATAAGGGTCAAATGACGTTATTTATATTTCAACAGCGGACAATTTTATATTTTAATATGATTTTTCATTCTGTGGTGCCGCTATTTTAACCTCGTATCAATAGTCCTTAACGATACTTTTAATATCTAGTTTTATTGTGGTTGTACCTAGTGTAATAGCCATATTTGATTTCTATGTTTATTGTTTAGTCATTAGGAGCTCAGATGAAAATAAATTGATGTATTGATCGTTCGCGGTGAAGCTAACTATTTATAAATACTAAATTTATACTCAGAAGTACTATTATTTTACTTGATCCAATTCTATCTCGTAAATATTATCTCAAACTTTTTAAACAAAAACATACCACGGGCTGTACTAATTGACATTGTGATCTATCAACGCACAGCCCAAACCACTGGACAGATCAGGCTGAAATTTGGCATGCAGGTAGATGTTATGGCGTAGGCATCCGCTAAGAAAGGATTTTGATAAATACCAACCCCAAGGGCTTCAAATAGGGGATGAAAGTTTGTATATAATAATACTTCTAAACGCGAGCGAAGCCGCGGGCAAAAGCTCGTTGGTGTATAAAAGTATAGCAATCTAATAATACAAATATTATAACACTGTCTGTTTCGAATTTATGTTTCAGCCATCGAAATACTCGTACTGTATGGAAGAGTAACTGAGTCAAAAATGCTTCCGCGATAAGACTGGCGTACTTTCAGTTGTCATAGTCGGGTCCGTTATGTAATTTTCGTTATTGTAACTACGTGTTTGTGACAGTAACTGCATGGAGCTATACATTGTGTAACAAAACAAAGTGGTAATACTTTAGGTATCCCTTGCATAGTTTTTTTATGGAATAAGGGGGCAAACGAGCAAACGGGTCACCTGATGGAAAACAACTTCCATCGGCCATGGACACTCGCAACATCAAAAGTGCTGCAGGTGCATTGCCGGCCTTTTAAGAGGGAATAGGGTAATAGGGTAGGGGAGGGCAAGGAAGGGAATAGGGAAGGGTCCGGTAGGGAAGGGTCCGGTAGGGGCCTCCGGTAAACTCATTCACTTGGCGAAACACAGCGCAAGCGCTGTTTCACGCCGGTTTTCTGTGAGCCCGTGGTATTTATCCGGTCAACCCAGCCCATTCGTTCCGAAGCATGGCTCTAAGCTTCGGCACGAATGGCTAAGTACCGCTAATTTCATTGTGAAATTAGCAGTACTCAAAGAGTAAAATTTTGTAACTTTTGAATGGGGAAATTCAAAACGTTCGTGCGCTTGCCCGTATACAGGGTGTAACAAAAGTAATAATAGTTAAGGGTGTGTACGTGTTTGTTGTAGAGAGTTCACTGTAAAAATAGCAGCGCTGAAAGACCAATTTTTATTCATTTTTGTATGGGGAAACTCGTGAGTCGTGACGCTGGGGCGCTTGCCCATACAAAAGTGAAAAAAAAATTGGTCTTTCAGCGCTGCTACTTTCGCAGCGAACTCTCTACAAGGAACACATACATACCCTAAAGTATTATCACCTTTTTTTTATTAAACCCTGTGTATAAACAGTAGATGTGAGTTATCGTTCTATTGAATGTTATTTCGATGTTTCGAGCGTTTCGTCGAGGCTCGATAAAGTGCCGGCAGGTGAAGTTTATAAAAACATTTCACTCTAATACCGGGGCGGGCGTAATCGACACGTTTGCGCCGTTCTGTTAGTGTTCGGCTTATCGGTAAATAGAGCGAGCCTACAATAAAACTGAATGAAGAGATTCGAAATTTTTACATGTCACGTACACTTTTTGGCGGCAAAATGTAAAATAAGTCCAGAGTCTTATCGGGGTTTAATCTTAAAGGAAAAATATTTTAGCCTTCCTTTCAATCTTGTATGTAGTATATCATCATCATAATATTAATACGCGAACGAAAAACTTTGTAACCCTTTTTACGAAAAATGGGGAAACGTAGGTGCATGAAATTTTGCACAGTTATAGTTTATAATATGGTGAAGGAGTGCATCGAACTAATATTATTTTGAAATTATGCTTTTCTCATACATTTTTTTAACAAATAAAACATTACACACACTACAACTCACACACATGAGAAATGACAGATTTTTGAGTGACAATCCTATACATACGAATTATACTCTTTTATTTATGGTTGAAGTCTGTTGACAACAAGTTGACAAGTTGACAAATTGAAAATGGATAATAGTTTTTTTATTGAATCTAAGATACTATTAGACAATGCTTACACGGCCAGTCTGAGATCAGCTAAGTCCCGGAGACAAGAGTTGAAAAAAAATTGATAATGTCAATATTTTTTACAAAATATAGGTAGGTAGTAGTCCTAGTAGTAGAACTAAGGTCGAATTTCGACCATTGAGCGATCTCTAGTTTAGTAAAAAGCGCCATGAATTTACCAAGAAATGGTAATGAAATGGTTATACTTTGCGAAGATACAAAGGTAGCGTTTTACACCACAGGTTCCCTTAAGAATTTATTGTGTAACAATAAAGACAAATATAATATCACAGACAGCAGTGGTATATACAAACTTACCTGCGATACATGTAGTGGAGTATATATAGGCCAAACAGGTAGAAAATTTAAAATAAGAATCAAAGAACATCTAACAGCATGGAAGAAGAAAACGGATAGATCCACATTTGCCGAACACTTAAATACCAATGGACATCACTTCGATCCCGATAAAAACATCGAATATCTACATGTATTGCCGAAAAGCAGGAAGATGGATGCATTAGAAGCACTGGAAATAAACAAACACAAGAAATATGGGAACCTTTTAAATGATCAGACATGCCTCTCAAATTCGGTACTATTACAAGACATTTAAAATTTATTTTAGGACATTATTTTACATTTGACATTAATTAATTTAGTTATTAGAGATTTTATAAACTGACATTGGCATTACTATGACATGTTTTTTATCAATTTATTATTTTCTGACATTATTGACTTATTTAAAGATTGACGTATTTTTATGAATTGTTATTATTATTGTATTATTACTTATGGTTATATGACATTTAATTGATTTGCTGATATTTTTAAAGTAATTATTGTTTTTAGTTTATCAATGTTATAGGTATACATTTAAAATTTAATTTGTGATTTTTGGTAGAAAATATTGTTTATGGTATAAAAATTTTACTGCATGGTAGGAAAAATTTGTGGTGCTGACAACCCATTTTTTGTTTACAAATTTTTTAAAAATTTAAAATTACCTGCAGTACACCTGATGATGATTTTTTCGAAACCGGTCGTGTATTTAACAATTTTGTAATAAATATATTAAAATAAAGTGGAATAAGTGCAAGGAAAGTGTATAATTATTTAATATTGTTATACTTTGCTACGCTGCCGTAGCAATGTGCTGTAGAGGAGTGCTACGAACTGCTACGAATGCTACGCCGTAGAGGCTGGCGTTTACGCACTGCGTTGCAGATAATAATATTACACTGTCGTAGTTTATAACTATTTAAATTATACCTTACTATATGATAAAATAAAATAAATCGTACATAATATTGGTAACAGTTAGATAACGATTTGATAAATGACTAATAATAATAATAGCTCCCACACCGGTTTCGGTGACGGTGGCCGGTTTCATTGAAACCAGACCAGCTACGCAGGAGTAATTTTATAGTGCCCAAGTGTGTGCACAGTACACAAGAGCACTCTCTATTCCTTTACTCTCATAACCCAGTGGGACGGTAGACCGACACGACCGGCGAAAGATCGGGCGCAGGACCGACTTTTTACATGCCCATCCGACGCATGGATCATCTTACTTGTCAGACAATCAGGTGATCAGCCTGCATCGTCCTAACCAAACTTGGAAATAAGATGTTTCCGACGCGGGAATCGAACCCACGACCTCCGAGTCAAGAGCCACGCTCTATACCACTAGACCACGGAGGCGTTAGTCAATATACGTTAGGTATATTGACTAATATACCTAACGTAAACATTATGAAAGGTATAAATGAAATTTTATTCTTATCCTTTACACTTCTATAATAATTTGATCTTACCAATATAATATTAGAACGTATTACGATTACGAAAAGTATTACATAGAAACCATTTCTGCGTTTTGAATAACTTTAATAATGCATCAATTTAGCCATACTTTTGTGAAATATCTCTCGAATACTCAAGGCGCAATTAAAGATGTTGTTCATTTTACGGCTTTTAGGCTAATGACGTCACTTACAGCGTTCATAAAATTTAACATGGCGTTTTATAGCGCATTGTATAAAAAAAAGAAAGAATACATAAAATCAAAATTACGCGTCCAAAAGACATCTGGAGTGATGAATAATAATTTGCCTAAAATGACAAAACATTGATGGCAAATTAATTGCGCCGAGATTATTTGTCGTGGTAACCGTACGTTTAACCGGGATAAAAACTTTTTGACATGGGAGAGCCATGCTTCGGCACGAATGGGCCGTCCGGACCGGAGAAATACCAGGTTCTCACAGAAAACCGGCGTGAAACAGCGCTTGCGCTGTGTTTCGCCGAGTGAGTGAGTTTACCGGCGGCCCAATCCCCTACCCTATTCCCTTCCCTACCCTCCCCTATTCCCTTCCCTTCCCATCCCTACCCTCCCCTATTTACCCTATTCCCTCTTAAAAGGCCGGCAACGCACCTGCATCTCTTCTGATGCTGCGAGTGTCCATGGGCGACGGAAGTTGCTTTCCCTCAGGTGACCCGTTTGCTCGTTTGCCCCCTTGTTTCATAAAAAAAAAACTATATATGTCCCACACTTAAAATATTTCTATATCAAATTTTGATAATATCCTTTAATATGTTTTACTAAGGAGGTTACAGACAGGCAGACACATTTTATTATGTAGTATGGTTTGTACATAGTAGTAATTCACTTTTTTGCTTATTTTGATAGTCGCGGTTCGTGAATACATTGTAATTTACTGTAAATGTGTCCTACAAACCGGTAAAGACGCAGTGCCAGCCAAGAACTTTGGCATGACTCGACCGGGCGCGGCGCGAGCCAAGTACGATGAAATTGAAAATACGAACGTTGCCTGTAAAAATACTAGCACAAACTATTAGGGCCAACCCACACGTACCACAACCACATGACAACAACCACACCACAATCACACCACGTGGTCGGGCGTATATTTCGTATTGTAAATGAACTGCGGGGCTAAAATGGTCACATTTAGCAATTCCTCTCAATCAATTCGGCAAATGAATTGTCAAAACTGTCAAACTGACAAATGTCAAATCAGTACAAAAATACAGAAATGAATTGCAAGCAGAGTTGCATTTTGCGATTTTAGAAAAAATGAATCATATTATGATTCATATCATGATTCTTCAAAGCGACCATTTTAGCCTCGCTGGACTATTCACACGTACGGCGTTCCACATTTTAAAGTCGTTGCCGACCACTTGCGTGATACCGACCACATCGCAACCACAAGCGAACTAGTGGCCGACCACGTCGCAACCACAACGTTGTGTTGATGCAATGATAGTGCGCGCACACCGCCCGCGCTTTCCCCTCCTCCGTTTCATTAACTTTTGTACGTAACCACATCGCAACTACTGGCGACAACGCAACCACGTCGACATATTGTCGGTGCCACAACGCAACTACAAAAAGCTGCAGCGACAGCATTGAGACGTAACCACTGCTTGACGGCATTTTGTCGTTGCGACGTGGTGTGGGTTGGCCCTTATACTTTACTAGATGACGCCTACAACTCCGTTCGCCTAAACTCATTTATCGCGCCGTACATTTTTCCGGGACAAAAAGTATCCTATGTCCTTTCCCGGGACTCAAAGTATCTATACCCAGCAAAATCGGTTCAGCGGTTGAGGCGCGTAGAGGCAACTGCAGACAGACAGACAAACAGAGTATTACTTATTATACTTCTTATTAATGTCGATAGAGTTTTTCGCTTAAAATACTGGAAGCCTAGTCTAGTAATACTCTAGACTAATAAATTATTTAAAACACCACCCCGTGTAAGGTATACGGTTCTCGCGGGACTCGTTAGGGTGTGGAGATGTCAAATTTACTTTCAAGGCTAAATCTAGTATTTTATTTAAGCTTAGTTTCAAACTTATTAGGGCCAGTTCACACCGAAAGGAAGTAAAACGCAAATTCGCGAATGGCATTAGTCATTACTTATTATCAACATGGTTCACTCCCTCTAATTTATTTTTATTTTAAACCAGTAAGATACGGATACGACAGTAGTATAAAAAATATGAATTATAATTTTATTAATTACTAGCTGTCCCAGCAAACGTTTCTTTGCCATAAGTATAAAGTATTTCACCCATATTATTTTATTGAAGTGACTAAATAAGTATGTCACCATGGCAACGTCCATCGCTATCCCGTCTCACAAACAATGGTCGCCGTCAGTCTCGAGTTGTAATAATTTACTATTATTCATTCAACAAATGCACTTATAAAATTCAACAAATGCAAATATAAAAAGTACCCAGTAGCCGATTCTCAGACCCACTATAAAATTTGGTTAAAATCAGTAAAGCCGTTTCGGAGGAGTACGTGGCGGCGCGGCCTAACATTGTGACACGAGAATATTATACATTAGATTAACAGTTACCCAAACTAATGTTATAGATGGGAAAGTACGTTTATCTGTCTGTCTGTTACCTCTTCACGCCCAAACAGCTAAACCGATTTCGCTGAAATTTTGCATGAAGATACTTACAGTTCCGGGAAAGGACATAGAATACTTTGTTCTCGGAAAATGTACGGTTCCAGCGCGATATACAAATTTTGCCGCAACGGAGTTGCGGGCGTCATCTAGTCACTAATAATTAATAAAGTATTTTTGTCGCATGATAAATGTGGGTAGAAAAAGAAAAAAAGCATTTAACAAACCTCACTAATGTATCGAACATATTTTATAGTAAATAACACTAAATACCACCATTAGCTAGCGAGCGACGGGATATTTATGATAATTGATGATACTGCGATAACCACATAAAAGTAATACAGAAATATTAGGGTAGGGGAAAATAATGTTAACCGACTATTTCCATCAGTATCGGGAATACTGTTATTTACAAATAATATTTTTGTTAGTATACAAGACTTTCATAAAACAATAAACGATCACAATTCGATAAGGTCTTAGAACGAGGCCACGTAGACGCGTTGTGATGCGTCGAACGACATCGCAGCGTCGACTTTCCAACGTTTGAAAATATTTTTGTTGGCATTTGTCAAGATGGCGCAGCTTGTCTACAGGTAGGGCCAATTCAGACCGCAACGTGACGCGTAGATGCATTTCTAAACTTGTATGGATTTGACAGATTTGCATGTAGTCTCACGCAATAATTGAAATCAGTCAATTCAATACAAATTTAGAAATGCATTTACGCGTCGCATTGCGTTATGATTGAATTGTAGACAAATGTGAACTCTCTACGCTGTTACCATCTGTAAGTTGTGTTGTCGTTATATTATTTGGTTTTGACGACGTAACTTTATGGCCTCACACTGAAGGAAACATTATGGGCGAAAGAATTAGGTAATAGGTACCCATTGTTTACCAAACACCAATAATTTCGGAATAATGTGGTTTTTGCATGTTCGGGCATAAATGGGTGATTTATGATGTGTATTGTGTATGTTGTGTTAAAATAAACATTTGACTTGGGCTCGGTCGACTTATGTCTATGTGTAAAAGAGCTTTAAAAATATGTAAAACTCCTAACCATTGAATATTATTGTTGTCTGTAACATGCGTACTGTACACAGATTTTAGAAGTAAGTATTGTATAACCCGAGCGTGAGATGTCAGGTGACATAAATTATACAATGTGTCCCAGTACCGGTGTCCGATCCTTTGATGGTATTAAATATGTCATTTTTCCTGACCTTTTTTATGTTCATAAGAAATTTACATGAGAAGTATTGATCAAATTAGTAGAAGAGCCCGTGTAAAAAATAAAATTGACGAAAATTTTTAACCGTGAGACATAGAAAAAAACTTATGTTGGCTGCCAAAATAATGTTTTTCGTAATCTTACGACTTTGACACGACTATTATAATATTATGATCTAATGTGTGTTAATATGTTACAATAATAATATGTATAATATTATGTACCACCTGTAACTATTGCAATAACGATGAATGTCCTTAGTCTTCTGTTTTAAGATTTTTTTTGCAGTACACCCTTCATAAAATTATGTTTTGATCCTAGAGAACGGGCGACTTTTTAACCTCGCCATGGTCGATTAAGGGTCTATTCAGACCGCAACGCTACGTGACGCGCGTCTTGTAAATCTGTCAAATCCATACTTTAGAAATGCATTTACGTGTCGCGTTGCGGTCTGAATTAACCCTAATAAAGGTGGTCACTCACCGGCGACCTCTAGCGGCGCGGAGCGTATCTCTGTGTGGAAGGTCGGCGCGTCGGCGGACACCTCGCAGCGAAACCGCCCCGCCAGCGCCGGCGTCGCGTCCTGTAGTACCACGCGCCGCGCGCCCGACCGCGATATCTGTGTGAAAGTACATTTTTTTTAAATCTTTATTTAAATAAAGGGCTTTAGCCATACATGGCATGCTAGCCCCATCGTATCTTATAGCTATGATTAACAATAATTCATTGAATATCCTATACAAACACACTGCCATCACTTGCAGGAAAGTACATTATATTATCTTTAATCTTTAATAAAAAATTTTTCACTTTTGTATGGGGAAACTCGTGACGCACGGGCCCTTGCCCATACAAAAGTGAAAAAAAATGTTCGTCTTTCAGAGCTGCTACTTTCACAGTGAACTCTCTACAAGGAACATGTACACACCCTAAAGTATTATCACTAGTTTTTGTTACACACTGTATATATATATATATATATATATATATATATATATATATATATATATATATATAGCTCGGTCATCCAGGTACTAATATTTTATATGAGACGACCAAGTGTGATTCGTATCACTAAACTCCTAAATATTCTCACTGTATAAAAGTTCCCTGGAGTTCCACGAATATTTCAAGTGCAAAATTGGCAAATCAGTTTAGCCATCCTCGACTTTTAGCGAGACTAACAAAATTGAAATCCCTTTTTATTTATATTTTTAGATTACATATATTTTTAGATTGGAGAAGATTAACATTGGAATCTATTATTATTTAAAATTATCAAAGTACAAAGCGTTTGCGTTCATACAAATATACATTCTGTAAAATTCGTGTTGGCATTATCTGGGATTATAATAAGCCAATGCTATTAAAGCATCCTGTTAATTCGTAGAGGTTGCATTCAGACGTAAGCATCAGAAATATTTTTAAAATGCTCGTATCAAAGAATGTATGGCTATAAATAAATAAATAAAATAAAATGTCTTTATTTCAGGTATCAAAGACCCATAACATGTAAAAATTTCATTAATTTAGCATCACATAAAAATTCAAAAATCCACAATTAAAATTACCAATAATCTAGTTCATGCATTATAATTATGATAAAATAAACTTAAATGAAATTAAATTGATTAAAGGTCATAAATAAAATTCAACTGAATAAATTAAACGAAATTAATAAATAGATTAAATTAAATTAATAAATAATAATTCATTGTTTATAAAATTAAAATCAGTTGTTAGGTGTATAAAATTAAAATATTTACTAAAATAACATTAAAAAAAAATATATATATATATCCTGGATTTCTTATATCTAAAAAGAAACATATTTTACGTCAAAGAGTGATGCCACGACTGCCTCCATACCAGACATGTTTATCACAACAGTGCTTGGTGTAGGGGCAATCGAGTCTGTCAGCTATCATGGCTAAGACATTGTTGGAGTTAGCCCGCACTCTGCGCACGAGGGACGCGCAACGTTTGCGTATAGTAGCATAAAAGCAGTCGGTTCGCGCCTCGGCAAACATACCAGAGGCTATAGTGAGTCTTTAAGGTCTAAAGGCTTTATCACACTGTCGGCATGATATGAGTAACGGTTGCATGGCGTCCATATATAAATAAATTTATTATGTTATCACTGCGAATTCGCCGCTTGTTCACATCAACAGAGTAGACAGAATGATAGAGTATGCCGACGTAGAACTGATGTTGAAATTTTTAAATTTGACGTATTATGACGAAAATCGTCGCTAGGGTTGTTAACTTATTACCTACGAATTTAAAACTATGACATATTCGATAGACGTGTTCCTCTTTGGTCGTATTGTTGTTTGTGTTTTGGCACATGCGATTAAAATTGACAGAATCTAATTTTGAAATCTTTATTTTAAATATTTAAAAATAAATTATATCAGCCAGCGCGAGGCATATTCCGTTCATAATCCTAATGAAACCCGACGAATTTGACAGATATTGAAACCTGTCCGTCTTTTTGCAGTCTAACTACTGGTCGTTATGTCTATTGTGACATCAAACCGCCTATGTAGTTTTATCTATTGACCACCGCAAAATCTCATTGGCTACTAATTGCCAATGTAATAAGGACGCTTAAAACTGCACGTTCAAAAACATTGACATTATTTTTATGCGAAATAATCAACACCCCAGTGATATGACACACATATTAAGTGATAATTTTATTTAGTCTGGTCGTATATTTTACTACTTAGTAATAAAACAACACAAATGGAGGCTTTATAAAATAATATACCCTCAAGCTATAAAACAAAATACGTATTTTTGTTTAAGTATTTCGTTTATACTGGGGATATAATAAAACCTATTATTTTAAGGTTTATTCCTTGATTATAACATTATGATTAGGTATAATAAGTATTTTACAATTAGATATAAAACCATTTAGATATACGATTATAATTGAAATGTGTTTTCCTAAGATCGTTTGTTTGACGGTAAAATCGACTATTATAATAATTTTGCTTGGAAATGATGTAGTAGATACATATCTACGAATACACATAGCGGAACAATATAGCAAAAAAATACAGCGAAAAGTTGTCATTGTGTATGTTTGTTAAATACAAAACTTACTTTAAGGATTTCCATCAGGTACAGTAGTTTAGACTTTGCACATAGCATTTTTTTTTATTTTTTTTATGAAATAAGGGGTCAAACTAGCAAACGGGTCACCTGATGGAAAGCAACATCCGTCGCCCATGGACACTCGCAGCATCAGAAGAGCTGCAAGTGCGTTGCCGGCCTTTTAAGAGGGAATAGGGTAATAGGGGAGGGTAGGGATGGTAATGGAAGGGAATAGGGGAGGATAGGGAAGGGAATAGGGTAGGGGATTGGGCCTCCGGTAAACTCACTCACTCGGCGAAACACAGTGCAAACGCTGTTTCACGCCGATTTTCTGTGAGAACGTGGTATTTCTCCGGTCGAGCCGGCCCATTCGTGCCGAAGCATGGCTCTCCCACGTTTAAATTTTATAGCATTTGCAACACATAC
Organism: Aricia agestis; assembly: GCF_905147365.1. Taxonomy (NCBI): domain Eukaryota; kingdom Metazoa; phylum Arthropoda; class Insecta; order Lepidoptera; family Lycaenidae; genus Aricia; species Aricia agestis. The sequence continues at coordinate 11,579,901 of NC_056415.1, forward strand.
GAAAGCATAAATACGAAAGTGTGTCTGTCTGTCTTGAGTAGGTAATTTGAGTCCCGAGAAGGAAAGGATATAGGATACTTTTTATTCCGAAAAATGTACGGTTCTCGCGTGATAAACAAGTTTGCGGGAGTCTTCTAGTATCTAAATAAATGGCGTTCTTACTTTATTATAACGCAGAACTATTGTCACAACAACATGTTAATTCTTAATTTACACAAAACTAACAACAGCAACTTTAAGTTAGTATGACCATAGAATGTACAGGGTGTAACAAAACTAAGTGATAATAATACTTAAGGGTGTGAAATTGAGTCCCCTGTATTAGAGCCCATACAAACATATTTGCCCATACAAAAGTTACAGAAAAGTCTTTCAGCGCTGCTACTTTCACAGTGGACCCTATACAGGGGACTCATACACACCCTAAAGTACTTATTATCCCATAGTTTTGTTCCCCAATCCTTGTTTCTAGTTATGCCATAGAGTTATCAATTCTTATAGGTCAGTGGTCCCCAACCTTTTTTTCATGCGGGACACAAACATGTTTTGGTCTTGGTGTCGCGGGCCGCAACAAAAATTTTTTAGGGTTAAAAAATAACATTCTTCAAAATTAAGGATTTAGAAATGGAAACAATTTAACGACTATCACGTAGACTTTAGGTTATTTTGCCGGTGGGCATGAATTTCAAAATTGTTTAATATCACGCGAGCCACAAATAAAGTCCCGGCGGGCCGCGAGTTGGGGATAGCGGTTATAGGCGATAGAAAAACGTTATACTCACATCAACCTCTATCCCGGGCAGCGGGAACACTCTCGTATGTGGGAGCTCCTTCGGTATATACCTGTAGAACTCCTCCCTCCCCCTGTACCACTTCACGCTGTATAGAGCCTCCTCGTCCTCCAGCTGCCAGGAGCACTCCAGCGTCACTGTCTCCCCGACTAGCACAGCGTTTGGCACGTTTATCTCTAAGTTGTGGAGGCCTCGGACACCTGTTGAAAAGAGTTACATTAGTTTCTCTCACTTTGATATCGGTGGTGTGTGTGTGCGTGGTCTCATAATGTATACAGGTGATTGCCATGTAGCATGTTCGTCTTCTGTTTTTCATAATTGACGATACTGTTGTTGAATTGTGATTGCAAAATGTTTATTGGTCGCCTATCATTATCTGTGTATAGGTCTTTTTAATTTATATTAGACTTAAATAGTACGTTATTACAAACATTACGAGATAAAACAAAATGTAATCAATTTTACAAGAATATTAAAATTTAATAAATACAATTCGTATCAGCAAAATGTATAATATCTTTACGAAAATATTTTCGATGATGTTGCGTATGACATTTTTAATTTTAAAAGTCCTCGGGACACCCTCGCCCTAAATATTCTATAAAATGTCGGAGCCGAAAAGTAATTCGCGTAACATGAAACGGTTGAACGAGTAAAAGCGAAAACTGCCACTGAGTAATATCTTTCCGCTTAAATATTTAATACGTTTTGTCATTTCGCAATAGCCGCTCACTTGGAACTCGGCCGTAAATAAAGTTTGGTAAAAGGAATTAAAACTGTTACTGTTTTACAATTGAAATTATAATCGCGCCGGGAATTTTAGAGTATTAAAAATTCTGCATAATTGTAATTGAATAAAAACTTATTTGAATTGATAATAACTTTAATTGTTGATATTAGCATAGCTGAAACTTTTACGATTTTTCGCCGCTTGTAATTAAAGCTTTATGTCACATAAAAGCTGTTAAAAAGCTTATGCGTCTACTTATCTTCTATCTATATGTATATAAAACTCAAAGGTGACTGACTGATTGACATAGTGATCTATCAACGCACAGCCCAAACCACTGGTCGGATCGGGCTGAAATTTGGCATGCAAGTAGGTGTTATGACGTTGGCATCCGCTAAGAAAGGATTTTGATAAATTCCAACTCAAGTTCAAATAGGGGATGAAAGTTTGTATATAATAATACTTCTTAACGCGAGCGAAGCCGCGGGCAAAAGCTCGTTTTAATATAAATTAAAAGCCTTCACGTTTATCTATGACGTATAAGCATGATTGCCAACATGATTGCAAAGCTGTCTATAGCAGTCACGATCGTCGTCGTAGCTGGGCAATCATAGATCAATTTGGATTGTATGGCGCTATGTAGCCGTCAGGTCTATCCTGTCAATTGTCGTGTCAAACAGCTGTCGTAAGTCACGAAATAGCTTCCACATGTCACGATATAGCTGTCATATTATGTCTGTCTAATACGACATTGGACACGATTGACATGACGGCTACATAGCGCCATACAACCCGCATTGCAAATTGCAATCGTTCGTATTTGTCCATCATGGCCAACGTGAAGAAGCGGCATAATGTAATAATTTTTAGTGCCCCAAAACAGATTCAATATGAGAATTTATTATCATTTATGTATTCCGGCGGTTGAATTATTTATAATATAATTTCCTGACCTTTGTATTCTGTTATCGAAGTTTGCGGTCAAATGACTAGACTGAATAGTAATGTAATCTCTTTGTGGCGAGGGGAACCCTAACTTAATCATCGGTGGGTACTTAGGAAAATGTAAATAAAGTAAAACTGAACAGTGAACACCCCTTAATATTGAAATATTTAAACGGAAAATTTAATAAAAGCTATACAAGAGCCTTTAGCTAAAACATCTTGGCGGAAGGGCCAGGTCTGCTAGTCCTTTAAAATATTGTCAAGTCACATGACAGACAAAAACAACCGACCTTGAATATTTATACTGTGTAAATATTATTATCTATATTATAATTTATTGTAGTTACTTTTTTACTAGACTACTAGTAATTCGATTTAAAAAATTGCGCAAGCTATCAGTGTTGCCGCGTGAAAAAGGGATTTTAATTTTTCTCCGTGGCGCTTATGTGCCAAATTTCACAAAAATAGGTCTAATTTAGAAGTCGGTTCAACACAAAAATAATATAAATCTTCTCTTCTAACATTCTTTTAAAAATAAGGAATAATATATTTTATTACACGATACAAAAGCTCATACAACTTTTCTTATTAAACTATAAGCGCACTACTTCAAATAAGTTTTTCTTTCTAAATGCCATGTGCAATATTTAAAGAAAAAACTTGGCTTGAAACTTTATGAAGCAAGCGTTCTAATGCTTCATTATAAAATGTTGCGCGCAATAAATTTGTTTTAGACATTTTAATCTACCCTGAGAAATAAAAGCTTGATAAATGACGGTACTTCCATCTAGCGTGTTGCCTTGTATTGAGGACTGTGTGTCCTCAATTAGCGTGATTCTTTGACCTTCTGTCTCCCCAAAAGTCTAATTTATGTTGTTTACTTGTATCGTGCGACTTCTCAGTGTTGGCCAATGATGGGCAATGACTAATGAGCGATCGCGAACGTGTAAAGGGGCATATTCGTATCTAATGATCGAAGTCGATTGTTCTATCAGAGAAACTGTAGATGGCGAACCTGCGTAATTTAGTCGGGATGTGTCAAACGCAGTTGAAAGATCACGACTTGCATATTAGACTCGACATATAGACATGGCCCGTATAACGTAGGTGCGCAATCTACCTATGACTCAATATCCCTGATGGTATATTCATAGAAGTTGATTCCTTGACAGATGGTGGACCTACATAATTTGGTCGCGTTACGTCAAACGTAGCCGTCGGGTCACGAATGATATTGAATTGACATAATCCGACCAAATGACGTAGGTCGGCAATCTGCCTATGACTCAATTTCCCTGCTGGTACATAGTGTAGACAGCTGACAGTTGAGCAATCATGGTCAGGGCTTTTAACGTATAAAATATAATCCTAATACGTAAACAGCGCCCTTTTAAATTAAAAAGCCACGCGTGAAATATATTCCGTTACACAAATATTTATACAAATATTCAAATATTCCAGTGAAAATCTGAATGTCGCCATTACAATTCACTCTGTCACCCCGGCGACACCGAAGTTAATGTTCACCAAAAAACTGAGTGATCCCGCAGGCTTAATATATACAATCGTAAAGTACAAAACATGTTAAGGCTTTCACAAACGAAATACCGCGAATTATTTCTGCCTGTTGATGACATAGTCCATTTCGAATTGAAATCGCCTTAGATGTAGGTAACTACTAACTGCGAAGTTTTATTTTTTTATTTTGACTAGATGACGCTCGCGGCTCTGTTTCGACCGTACATTTATCCGGGACTCAAAGTATCTCCAATCGAAATTTTAGTAACATCAAAGGAGCGGTTTCGGCATGAGGAGGTAACAGACAGACAGAGATGTCACTTTCGAATTTATCAGGGCGAGCGAGGCGAGTCCCAGTATATCCCACAACCTGAGCATTTTTGTGGTACACTTTACGGAAAATCTATCACGCCTATTGATGTATGCTTTAACATAGTAATTTTTATTTATATGTAGATGTGTTATCATCGGTCACTCAAGGTTTGGTTACTATGAAATTATTAATAAAAACTGCCTTATAGATTATTACCACGCAGAAAAACGATGCGAGCCCTCACAAAGCTCGGCTTTTAGCTAGTAATATTAGTGTAGTATGGATAGGTATTGCACCCATTACTATTCTTGACCTTCCCCAAATCTCGTGTGATCCTCCCGAAAATGTCAGGCTACGACCGCGCCTGGTGTCTGAAGACTGTCATACTTACCCATAGAAAGAGGGAAAGTGTTTGACGGTATTTACTTCTCTATTTCTCTGAAGTTATACCTCTACAATTCATCGCTGCAAGGCTGTCACGTGGACCGAGAATTAGAAAAGGCGAGAAGTTGAGCGCACGTTTCAGCTCTACTTCACATTTTTCCCGTATTAACTTTATTTTCGTAACTTTATACTCGCAGTATTTCCGGACCAATACGACCTGCGAAACCTTCAAGAGCGTGTTCCCTCTTAAAAGACCCGCCACCAGTAACTCTTCTGATGTTGAGTGTCCAAGAGCGACGGTAGTTTGCTTTCCATGGTAAGTTTGCCCCCTAATTCATACAACAAAACTTTATTTTTAGGGTCTCTGTCCGGTCTGTAAGTCTATGGTATGTAATCGTCCGCTCCCCTGGCACCTCCCGCTAATACGCGACACGGATTGGCTCGGGGTTTGTCGCCGGAATAACAAAATGTTTATTCAAATTCATCCTAAACAAACGTGCGAAGGTAAAATTGAATTAGTTTTCGTTGTTACCACTTTTAAAGGCTTTGATGTTGATATTTATATTTAAAATCAGCAATCGATTTTATATTGTTATATTTTAAATTATTTTTTATATCTTTTTCACTGGTGAATATAATCAATTGTTTTGAACATTTGACTATATTATAATTTATACCTAATCTTCTCCTTTAAGCACCTCTTATAGTAAATACTAGCTGTCCCGGTGAACTTCGTGTCACAGCCTGCCTAGCATACGCCAACGAGATATCTCACTCTACATGTTTTCTCGATGTTTGATGGTTTGTCTCTTCATCTCTTTTGACCCTAGCCTGACAAACATTATTTCTCGCGTAGATCTATCATCGAAATAACACATTTTCATAGAGTTTTGTCGAGATGATGTCGAGATTTTGACATTATGAGACGAGTAGTTTTTAATTATCTCGAGAGTGATATATCTCGTTGGCCGTATGCTAGGCAGGCAGGTCACTTTAAAACCTTCCCTGGACTTCTACGAATATTTTAAGACTAAAATCAGCCCAATCCGTTCAGCCGTTTACGAGTTTTAGCGCGACTACCACATTTGAAAATCCATTTTTATATATAAAATTACTATTTTTGTAGTATGCATCTTATATTATATTATCTTTCTCTTGCAATATTTGAGCATTAACCAATATAAACCATTATAAATTTATTATGTACTATCAAAGAAGTTGATTCATAGGCAGCTGGGGGACCTACGTAGTTTAGTCGCGTTACACCAAACCCAGCCGACAGATCACAGTTAACATTGAATTGACATGATCCGACCAAATGACGTTGGTCTATCAGCTGCCTAGGAATCAATTTCCTAGATGGTACATAATATAACATATTAAGCTAAAGCTAAGTTCCATAAATACAGAAAAGAGTTCTCAAACGCGGCCAACTTTGACAAAAACACGTGCAAAAGTTTTCTCATAAAAATGTGAATCGATAAAGTAATTAATCAAAGTAAATTCACTGAAACTTAGTCTAGATATAAAGGGACTTTAATCCCTGCAGATTTACTACTACATTAGTCACTGGAAGTTTGCTATCTCTTAAGCGATTAAGCGAAATGTAAGGGCTTTTTCTAAATAAGGTTTGGCGCGAAAGTGTTTACAAAAACTACACTGTAATACTTATTTGTTTGTCTTATTTTACTGTTACTATTTTAGGAACTAGAAATTGGAGGAATTTTTAGACAGTAACATGCAGCTGGATAGCTAGGTATGTCAGGTAGTTAAGAATAAATGTATTTGGTAATTTTTAGCTTTAAACTATACCTATAAGGTACTTATAGTTTAAATCTGAAATACGTGTATTGAGAGCACTCATCATAAAATTCATCACAGCAGACATATTTAGAGTTATTTATTTTTCAAATTAGAAGAAACAGCTTACAGATTACTCAAATAAGCTCTAAAACTAGCTAAGTTCAACAGCTTCACACGTAAAACCCGCATTTTCAGATGTAGTATGGCAGGCGCGTTCGGCATTCCACTACAATGACTTAGACAGGCATTGTTGTCGCATACCCCGGCCCAGGTCACATAATACGCGAACGACGCGCCATCACAATAATACCTACAAAAGATGTAATTTGTACAAAAGATGTTAATTCTGTAACACATGAGCCTTTTCAAAAGGTGTCCCGTTTCATACGAGCATTGTGACAATGGATTTAAAGTGCTATTAAGCCGTGGAATAAATGAATTAAGCCATTTATGGTGGTTTTTTATTAAAATGTGTATCAATTATTATTTTTTAACTTGTTACTATGGAAAAATTGGAACTATGAATGACACTTACGGCGCTTAAAAAAATCAAAGTTTATAATCATAGTTAATAATAGTTAATAAAATGGTTAAATAAATAAAAGGTCTTTTTTTCAGGCATATATAAGTATGTACCCATAACACGCAGAAATTTTAAAAATAATATGTAAAATTAAAATAAAATAACATTGACAATGTAAAGGGGTGTCCAGTCATAAAATCATTTCTTGTTCTGGTTCATGTGAACAGAGATCCACCGCACGTACATTCGATTATTGTAGTAGTTGTCAGAGATAGCCGCGAGTATCTTAAAGTTATCTTCGTAAAAACATACATGTTCGTCATAAAATAATACCTTTAAAAGGTCTTACAGCAGCTTTAAACTTCTTCAAAATAAGTGTACCTATATTGAAGCTTAAAAGCCCTTAAAATATATTTAAAATTTTTATATACCTACGTTTAAGTGGCTAACATTTATTGAGAATTCAATACTTATTTCTGATATTTTCACTTAAGCTTTTCTCCAAACTTGTTCATGTCGCAATAATGCTTACAAAATATCAAACACGCATTTTCACAAAGAAAAGAAGTATAAAATATCTATTAAACGTTAGCGCCTTAAAAGTTTATCGCTCCTGTTAATATCGGTAGTCTGCATTAAATTGTTTTCGCATAAAATATCAATTGAACAAAACACGGCGTTGTTCAGACTCTGAATCCGATGTAATCTTAGGCTGAGAGCAAAGAAAAGCACTTTTATCATTGATTTATCGGGACAACCGAAGTCCTGGTGGAATATAAAAGAAAATAATCTGCGAATTTATCTTTTAAGGTACACAATTCGTTTATGATATTTATGAAGAAGGAATTGAAATGCAAATCTATCTTCCTGTCTCGAGGTTATTGTGTACAAACTTCCCCCGGGACCCGCTTACACATTTTTTGGGCCGAACTGAAAACATACTTTTTAAATATTTGATGAGGCTAAGGTCACGGCTATCCATCTTAAGATATAGGCTGTAAAGTGCTACAGGAGAGTCTACATAAAACGTAGTCGAAGAGCACAGCGGGGCTAAAATGGTCGCTTTAAAGAATCATGATATGAATCATAATTCTGCAAAGAATTGTAAAATATAGAAAAAAAATGAGAATGTCTATCTATATACAGTGTGTAACAAAAATAAGTGATAATACTTTAGGGTGTGTACGTGTTCCTTGTAGAGAGTTCACTGTGAAAATAGCAGCGCTGAAAGACGAAAAATTTTTTTCACTTTTGTATGGGCAAGGGCCCGAGCGTCACGCTTCTACATACAAAAGTGAAAAAAAAATTTGGTCTTTCAGCGCTGCTACTTTCACAGTGAACTCTCTACAAGGAACACGTACACACCCTAAATTTTATCACTTATTTTTGTTACACCCTGTATATATAAAACTCAAAGGTGACTGACTGATTGACATAGTGATCTATCAACGCACAGCCCAAACTACTGGACGGATCGGGCTAAAATTTGGCATGCAGGTAGATGTTATAACGTAGGCATCCGCTAAGAAAGGATTTTGATCAATTCCAACCCCAAGGGGTTGAAATAGGGGATGAAAGTTTGTACATAATAATACTTCTTAGCGCGAGCGAAGCCGCGGGCAAAAGCTCGTAATTCTATATAATCTGTATAATGGTCAAAATGTTTATCTGTGTCTGTGGTTCTGTGATCACTGATCTGTCATTGTTGTCAAATGGAAAATAAAATTCGTAATTTGTTCCATGGAATATTTTATTCAGAAAAATAGTGTCCATAACACTGCAAAAAGGCCCGCATTCTGCCTTATTATGATTCATTTTTTTTAAATCGCAAAATACAACTCTGCTTGCAATTCATTTTTGTATTTTTGTACTGATTTGACATTTGTCAGTTTGACAGTTTTGACAATTCATTAGCTGAATTGATTGAGAGGAATTGCTAAATGTGACCATTTTAGCCCCGCAGGAATAAAGTTATAGGTGAATTTTACATCGAAGCGACCTACTCAGCGACTAATATGTAAATATTTAACGATCAAAATTTGAATAACAATCTTATTTGAATTCTGTACATGTACCCGTTATTACAATTTCAGAGTTTAATTTTACTTTCATAATACGAGTACATAAACTACTACATTAATTGCTGGTACCATTCAACAGAATCTAATGTGACTTCGTTTTAATTCAATAAAATTTCTACTACGAAAATATGGAAACGTTACCAAATAAATATGATGTCGTTGTGCATAAGAAATACCTAAGTCACTCTGTAAACCGGTTTTGTGTAGGTATTTATCCTGAGCGTGGTATTTTATGTCACTCCTACGTTCAAAAATATGTGTACAATGTTACATGATGATCAGTTGAGTAGTTTACAGTGAAAACGATACATGAACTACGGTGTCCTCTTAAAATAAATAAAATATTATAATCTTACATTCAAAATTATAATATTAGTAGGTATCACATTTTGATTTGTAGCACTGTTATACTAGCCCAATAGCTTTGTCCACACTGTGCCTTTTTCTGTTCGTCAAGGGCATGCGTTATAGCGCAGTCAACAGCGAACGTGAGGCATGTCCGCGACCCATGCCCTCTGACCGTATCCAAAACTTCAAAAATGACAATATTGGCGTTGCGCTCCTTGACGCATTCAATTATTGAATGCGCCAATTTGAAAGTTGATGACGAAAATTAAAGATGAAAGTGCACAGTGTGGACATAGCTAATATAGGTCCAGGCCACAGCAATGCGTTGCGTTATCGCGTCGCAAAAAAATGTCGTACAGCAATGTGATTATATTGTAGTTTTCACTACTTTTATCGTAGATGTTACGATGTGAGACTACAACGAACTGTTGTGGCCTAGCCCATGATTAGCTCTATGTACGCTTAGATCAAAGTAAACTAAAACGAATCGTACCAGACTAAGGCCCTTTTCATGTGAAAAGGGCCTTAGTCTGGTATGATTCGTTACCACAACCATATGCATGTGCATATGGTTGCGGTACGGCCGCCGTGCCGTACAAAGTAGAAATGTATGAGGTACTTAGACAGCTTTCACATGGCACGGCTTAGTCGCGCATACATTTCTACTTTGTACGGCATGGCAACCGTGCCGCAAGCGTATGCATGTGAAAAAGGCCTTAGGGCCCTAAGGCCCTTTTCACATGCATACGCTTGTTTCACTACTTCCTGATAAGTTCCGAATAGGCTATTCATCACTTAGCTTGACAGATATAGTACGGATAATCTGTCAAAAAAGTTGTGCATAGCCTATTCGGCACTTTATCAGAAAGTGGTGAAACAGACCCTGAGTAACGTGAGGCTTTGATTATCGACAGTACGGAAAGTACAAAGCGATGGGGCAAGTCTCCAATCACTAAAGTCACTTAACCGTCAGAATACTTAGCCGGGATTAGCCTGGCCGGTGCTTTATCGGCTTCGCTCTACGCAGAATGCGAGCCGACCCAAATCCGAGACAATTTTGACTCCACGTCAAAACTATTAAGCAAACACTTTGGTACAGTTTGGACGTTAATTTGTGTAACTTTCCAGTACCTCTACTTGGAGGGTGTGATCACAGATTACGAAACGGAGTAATGGTATAATGTCTAAAGGCACAAGTTGGAAGCCGGCTACATGAAGTTGCAGCAGACGACGTGTCGTCGCTACACGCCATTTCTATGTATTTCTTATAAAGTAAATAGCGGAATAGGTACATATATTAACTTTATGGTATTTCTATGAATGTGTCGCTAGCTTCGTGTCACTAAATGCAATTGCTAGCTGCGCAGGTTATTTAATAGAAATACATACAAACCAGTAGTGTCACGACGACACGTCGTCTGCGGTTGCTTCATGTCGTCCGCTGCCGTCCGGCACTTTCTCGCGGTATTTGTTTGCCTCCGAAACGACTGGATCGATAAAGATAATACACATCTTTACGTGTGTGAATTAGACGGTAGCTCCATGAATCGGCTAACATTGGCAAACCAGGATTTGCCGGTTCAGGTAGTCTAATATATAAAATTAATCACTTTTCCGTTGGTCAATGGAAATTCCAGTTTCGCGCGAGAAACTGCACGGTCTCTTAGGTATTTTATTCGCGTACGAAGTGTCCTGGAACAGCAGGTATGATAAATAGGCGGTGCGAGTACTAAAGTCATTGACGAATTAAAAAACAGGACGCAAAAACAAACCCGACAATCTGGCAAAAACCCAGCCGGTCGAAACTTATTTAAAATATTCATGGGCGAAACTTTCTGGATGGATTTTGGGTAAAAAATTGATGAAATCACCGGAGCAACAAATCAAAGCTGTATGAAATTGTGTTACATAAAAATCCGAATCTGATGATAGATCGAATGGGACTCTTATTAAAATTTCTCCAATAAAGTATAAACCCTCGGCCGGATTGTCAGGAAGAGCTTCGGGTGGGTTAAAGATTAATATTTTTTGTAAAGAAATCGAATTTCGTAAATCTCGCTTTTCTGTGTACATATAAAGATGGACAAAAGGTCATACTTATAGCATATTATATAATATGCTTATAGATGCTCCTGCAAAAAGCATCTGCCACAAGTCGTATTACTTGAGCGTGGACACCTAACTTATGTAGTTATATCACTACTTAAAATATATAATAAGCTCATGCGGCTAAGTGTTGTTTTATCAAATATTATATATATTTTGTCAGCTTAATTGATGTGAAAATTATATCCTATCAACCATCCTATCAACGTGAAATTTTGGCGATGAAAGCAAATAATGCATTATCAGCTTAGCGTGAACAATTGACAGAGTACGTATCATCATAGAGGAATAAATATGGCTGGTCTCTGGTATTATCTAATATCAGTTTTCGGCTACTCAGGCACAGATCATAATTTCCATTTATATTTTGAAAATATTCTCAAAAGAATTTGATTACAGGTGCAAAACATAGTGATTATACTTTAGGCTGCGTTTGAGTCCCCTGTTCACTGTGAAAGTAGCGGCGCTGAAATCGTATATATTTTTACTTTTGTGTGGGCAAACTCATGATGCTGGGGCGCTTGACTATGCAAAATACAAAAAAATATCCTTTCAGCGCTGCTACTTTCACAGTGAACTCTATAATTATAAGATACTTATACACCCTAAAGCAGGGGTTCCCAAACTTATTTTATCTACTGCCCATTTTGAGAGCTACACGTGGGAGAGCCATGCTTCGGCACGAATGGGCCGGCTCGACAGGAGAAATACCACGTTCTCACAGAAAGCCGGCGTGAAACAGTGACGGCGACGGAAGTTGCTTTCCATCAGGTGACCCGTTTGCTCGTTTGCCCCCTTATTTCATTAAAAAAATATATATGTTTTTAGCGCCCCCATGCATTGTTTCAATTTAAAATGCATCCAGATGACATAAATCACCCCCTAGCCACTACACAACGCCCCCGTTTTTTAATAGGTCCCACACCCCTTTAGACCTTCAGCGCCCACAAGGGGGCGTTATCGCCCACTTTGGGAAAGGCTGCCTTAAAGTATTATCACGTAGTTTTGTTACATCCTATATGCTTTGGAAATACTCGTAGAACCCGAAGTAAGTATTATAATATTTTCGACCGAACGAAGTCAGTTCGAATAATTTCCGATATATCGCGCCGATTTTTTTAAAATTAAATAAGGGGGCAAACGAGCAAACGAGTCACCTGATGGTAAGTAACTACCGTCGCCCATGGACACTCGCAAAATCAGAAGAGCTGCAGGTGCGTTGCCGGCCTTTTAAGAGGGAATACGCTCTTTTCTTGAAGGTTTGCAGGTCGTATCGGTCCGGAAATACTGCTGGTGACAGTTCATTCCAGAGTTTTACAGTGCGCGGCAGAAAGTTACGCGAAAAACGCACTGTGGAAGACTGCCACTCATCAAGGTGATGAGGATGGTATGTTTTTCGCGTGGGACGATAGCGAAAAGTTGCAGGTGGTATGATTCCGAACAATTCCTCAGAGCACTCCCCGTGATACAACCGATAGAGGATGCAGAGTGAAGCTACATCTCGGCGTAATTCCAGGGGGTCCAAGCTGTTTGAAACACTATGGGAGTCAACAATTCGAGCAGCCCTTCGTTGGATACGATCCAGAGGAAGCAGTTGGTATTTTGGAGCCCCTGCCCAGAGATGAGAACAATATTCCATATGAGGCCGAACCTGCGCCTTGTAGAATTGTAGGCGTTGGTCCGGACTGAAGTACTGTCTCGCTCTGTTAAGAACGCCAAGCTTCTTCGAGGCTAATTTGGCCTTACCCTCAAGATGATATCGGAACTGGACTTCGCTCGATATGTTGACGCCAAGTATTTCAATGCTAGGGGAGATGGTTAAAGATGTGCCCTCGAAACGAGGATAAACGACCATTGGTGACTTTTTAGTGGTGAACGCGCAGACTTGTGTCTTGGTGGGGTTGAATTGGACTAAGTTACGTCTACCCCATTCAGAGACCTTCTCCAATGAATTCTCCACCTTAGACACAAGTTCGTTTCGACTCTCAGTGACATTTTGCCGAGAAATATTAGGGGAGCCGGTATATACAGCATCACCTGTACTATCATCCGCATAGCAATGAATGCCGTTGGTTTGTAACATGTCATTGATATGCAGTATGAATAGAGTAGGCGATTGCACACAGCCCTGAGGGACACCAGCATTAACAGACTGAGTTTCCGAGCATTCGCCGTCAACTACGACCTTTATGTTTCTGTCTGCTAAGAAACTAGTGACCCACTTACATAATTTCTCGGGTAGCCCGTATGATGGAAGCTTTGATAGCAGCGCTTTATGCCAAACCCGATCAAGGGCCTTCGCAATGTCCAAACTAACAGCCAATGCCTCTCCCTTCGACTCAATTGCCTGAGCCCAACGATGAGTCAGGTATGCCAAGAGATCATCAGCCGAGCGACCCTTACGGAACCCGTATTGTTTATCGCTTAGCAATCCCTGGCCTCGCCAAGTATCGAAGAAGCTGGCTATTGATAATGGATTCCATTATCTTCGAGAAGAGAGAGGTTAAAGCGATTGGTCTGTAGTTGGAAGGATTTGAGCGGTCACCTTTTTTGGGGATCGGGTGCACCAAGGCTGTCTTCCAGGAAGCCGGGACGATGCCAGTGGAATAAGAGAGCCGAAAAAGACGCGTCAAGACCGGAGCCAACTCTGGAGCACACTTTTTCAACACAATAGGCGGGATGCCGTCAGGCCCACTCGACTTTTGGATATCAAGGGAACAGAGGGCTTTTCGCACTGAGCGCTGAAGAAACCGAATATCCGACATGATGCTCGTGCATCGCGGTATGGTCGGCAGTTTCTGTCCCCCGTCATCCAGAGTCGAGTTTGACGCAAAGAGCTTGCCCAGAAGATCGGCTTTGTCCTTTGCGTCCTGGGCCAACGATTCATTTCCTACGTGTAGGGATGGTAGGGTTGGCTTGCAGAAATTTCCTTCAATAGCTTTGGCCAGAGACCAGAATGCACGGGTTCCCGAGGGGAGGCACTCAAGTCTCTTGCCAATTCTATTGACGTGCTGTTGCTTTGCCCGAGTAATCTCTTTCTTGAGGGACCTAGAGAAAAGGTTGTACTCCTTTTTATATGTGCTGGTATTTTTATATGTATGTTTTATATGTTGCCGATCATAGCGCGATTCAGGATTGTGTCCTATACTATCTGCTAGTACCAGTACGTAACTGTAATTGTTCGTACTAACCCCGAATTCACGTAATTATAATATTAGGTTACATTTGCAAGCACATCCGAGTTTCAACATTAATGTTATTAACAGAAGAGCTCCGTGATTGCGTTTGTTTGCCGATTTGTATGTTAATAACCTCCGAAATCTCTGTTCGAGCTATATGGTGATATTATACAGGCTATATGAGATATACCGTGGACTGTCTTTTACGAATATAATCTTGGAATATGATTAGAAATAGCACTGCCATGAAAAAAAAATTAAATACCTACGTAGACGTATAAATACTGTAGTAAGTGATAAAAAGTAACAAGGATTTACGTAGCTATTTGAATCTTTGCGAAGCATTTAATTAAAACTAAGTTCTTTTCAGTACGAACAAAGTCCAATAAAACAATTTCAACTAAATTGGTTCAGTCTTATGTGAAGAAGTAGGAGAATGGAATGTATAGATAATAATGAATATACAATCATAAGCACGCTTCCACGTTCCTAAAATATACCCGAATTAAAATATTTAAAACAGTTAATTTAAATGGAGAAATATTTTAGGCATATAAACCTCAAAAATGTCCTTTCAACCTTTATCACAGCCAACGTTGTTTGAGAGGATGTTGTTATCCTGCTGAGGAAAAACTTGTATTTGATATTATAATATTTCATTACGTAATACATTATACAGAGTGTAACAAAACTGACTAAACTAACTAAACTACTTAAGTGATAATATTTTAGGGTGTGTACAGAGTTCGCTGTGAAAGTGCAACGCTAAAAAAGTAACTTTTTTTCTACTTTTGTATGGGAAAATTCGTGACGCTCGGGTGCTTGCCCATACAAATTACATAAAAAATATGCTCTTTTAGCGTTGCTACTTTCACAGTGAACTCTATATGGAGACATATATAAACCCTAAGCTCTAAAATATTATCACTTAGTTTTGTTGCACCTTAAAATATTTATATTTTAAACTTCAGTTTAAAATATAAGTTTAAGGGCCTGCTAAATCACTTCCTGAGAAGTGCCATATAGGCTATCCACAATTTATCTTACAGATTATCTATACTCTATCTGTCAGGTTAAGTTGCGGAAAGTCTATCCGGCACTTATCAGGAAGTGGTGAAACAGCCCCTTAACATTTTAACAGTTTGTTTCAACGCGCTAGCCTCAGGAACTGCTGGTTCGAATTAAAAAAATATATTTTCTTGCTTGATAAGCCATTTATCAAGGAAGTCGTAAGGCTATAATATTATAACATCACGCTGCGATAAATAGGAGTGAAAAATCATAGGAAAATGAATGCAACGGTCAAAATTAAACTAACCTCTGAACGGCTAGTTCTAATTGTTTTTTTTTTTTTGTTTTATAGGTAATTTAAAGAAGACGTCTAACATCAAATAGGAGTGAAAAATCGGTGGAAAACGTAGAAAAACGGGCAAAAATTCCTTATGTGTTGACGCAGACGAAGTCGCGGGCTACAGTTATAAAATAAATTAGATATTTTATAGTAAATACTCATACATTTTTACAGACGCTATTTCTAAGAAACCTGAAATGAAAATAGTTTTTGCCGACCGTGTAGGTACTATATTTAACTAAGAGACATCAAAGGAAACTTAGAAATATTCAGAAACGGAGATTTTCCACTTTCCGTGTTTGAAAATTCACTAATTGCATCGTCAAAGCTTATTTTATCTACCGTAAACAGTCGTTACCAACTGTCTTCTCCAAAAACATTAAGGGAGACATCAAATATAATATTCTTTGCGATTCTAGAAACTTACATTGTCGTTAACGTAAAGTATTTTATTTTTACTTGTTTTGTGAAGTGTCCTAACATCCGGTTACAAAAGAAATTGTGATATAAATTTAAAAAAAATAATGTTTATATGTAAAACATAAATATTTAATTAGATCTTAACACTTTACATTTAATACCTTCCGCTTTTTTGGAATTTTATTATTGAGAATCCCAACGTCCATTAGCAAAATAAGTGCGGTGGCAATATCATGACTAATTCATTTTTAATTTTTCACTGGGTTTTCTAAAAATGTTATCCGAATATTTTGAACCAGAGTAAAACTCAAGTATGGGTCATACATGTGACCAAGAAAAAACCGTTTAAACTTTAACTCCCAAGAAACCTATCGACTCAATGATTGTGCATTGTCAACTGTATTTCCGTGTATTTTATAATCGTTTTTCTGATCATACAGACCATAATACGGACATAAGTATGGTACTTAATAACCCTGAAGTAGGTACAGATAATCTCAACACGACTTGTTGACGATCAACAGAAATTCCGATACTTATAGGTACTTAAGCATAATATTATAGAAAAAGATGGTATTGACCCTATAAAGAGCTCTCTACTCTCTTTGCAATATTTAGAACTTTTTTCTTTCAATACCTCGATCGATCGTGGGAATCGCAGACACAATAGATTTTCAATTGTTATGCGACAACCGGGTGCCGCTTGGGTATTGATGGGTTAACCGTTAATGCGGAAAAACCGGATGCGAGTATCGCACACTGTGTCGGGGCGCAGCGGATTTCCGCTTCCATACAAATTGTATGGAGGCGGATTTTTGCGATGAGCCCCGGCACGCTGAGCCCCGGCACGACCCGTCTCAGTGTGCTCACTCCTTTAATGGTATCTTGCAGCGAGAGGCTATGTGGTCGCTGGTATCTTGAGACGAAACGACAAATCATTAGGTCTTTAAATCATCGTTCGCTAATCGCTATGATGCAAATCGTTTATTTTTCAAACATATTTCTCAATGAAACAAATAATGTCATCGACATTGTCGTCAATTTATTTTTAATCAATATAATACGATCAAATTAATAAAATCAGCGGAAATATTTCGTGTAGTTTTGAAAATCGCTACAGTTATTCCTTGTGATATCCAGATGAACATGTCAAAAGTCCTCAAGGGTGGGGGGTGAGCTAAGAGTGTAGTGGGGGGTCAAAGGACCCTTTTTTTAGGTTTTTGCTCATAAGTAAAAAACCTGCACAAATAGCATTACGGTTACTTCTAAGAAAATTTTCTACATAAAATTTCCTCTAAATTATGTCCTATAAATTTTTTTGTACGGTCGATACTTTAGGAACTACAGGGGGGGTCAAATTCCTCAAAAGTGCGAATCTCGAAAATAACACGCATCGAACGTCCGAGACTAAGAAAACAACTTATTCTGATTCAAATACCTGCTATTCACAGATAATTATTTGTCCTAGCTGCTATTATTACAAAACGTTAGACTAGTCACCATGGAATTAGGAAGTACTATACAGCTGGAAGGCTTACTTCATCATTTTGAAATATTAAAATGAACCTTACTTCCATGTGCTAAAGTATTATTTTTATTAACTAATATCTCCTTATAGTAGCGAGCACGAGCGAGAAATCGATTTTCTTGGTTTGTCCCTTTCGCACAATTGCCATGTAAAATATACGATAATACATTGGTAGTAAATTGAAAAAAGCATTTTTCGTAGAAAACGATAAAATAAGGCATAAATATTATATAAACGACATGTTTTAATACTGCGCTTTCCTGCTTTAGTTTAATATTATTTAATTTCAATAATTGTTATTAAACTGAGCTTCTCAGTTGTGCGATTTTCTTTTAAAATGTCTTAAGATTTACACATAGGCAAGAAGCATGGTTACACTAGTTTGAAAGGGACAGACCAAGATTAATGACCTCTCGCTCGTCGCATGCTTAATGCACAGTAAGCTTTCCAGCTGTACGAAGTTCTTACTAATTCCATGCTAGTCACTCTTTCCACACGTTTTGTATGTGTGCGTAATATCGAAGAGCTACGAGCGATAGGGACGACGCTATACGTAAGCAGTGCAAATGCTTCTCTTTCCTTTCTTACCTGGCGCGACACAACTTCAGCTATTTACAGGAAAGGCAAAGTGTCAGTTGTTAAGCTATTTGATCAAAAACCAAAAATCAAGGATATTGCCGCCATCTTCTACAATCCAACATCAACATCTGAAGAAATAGCAGAGTCAGGAGAAAGGATGTTTTTGACGATGTATCGTGCAGCCACTGATCAGCTTGATCTTAACAGACATCGATACTCAGTTTTTGTCAAATCCAGCACCAAATCCAAACCAGATCTTTCCTCTCTCCCACTTACAAAAGGATCAGCAAAATTTCACTCATTCCGAGTGTTCCACCAAGTACAAGAGTGGTTAGGTAACGCACTGCCTCCTGAAATGTGGGGATGGAAGCGAGGAGCTGATGGAAACCTCGAGCCTGTTACCACTCATGATCCTCCAGCTCCTGACACCGTGCTGAAGTCAATATTTTGTCGCTGCAAAAGTGATTGCACTGGTAATTGTGGATGCCGAAAAGCTGGTATCACGTGCAGTCTAGTATGCAACGGCTGCTTGGGTTCGTGTACAAATGGCGTACCTGTAGATTTGGTATATAGAAGGTGAAGATGATGATGATGTAGTAGAAGAAAATTATTGATTTAATTAAGACTGTCTAATTATTATTTTCTAGTTTTGAATACATTTTGAAAACATACCAATTTTATTTTATTTATTAAACCGTCTCATTTTTTATACCTATATAAAGTTGAACACTCTGTAACTTCTAAAGTATCGACCATACAAAAAAAATTATAGGATCAAATTTAAAGGAAATTTTATGTAGAATGTTTTCCTAGAAGTAACCGTTACGCTATTTGTGCAGGTTTTAGACTTATGAGCTAAAATCTAAAAAAAGGGTCCTTTGACCCCCCCCTACACCTTTAGCTCACCCCCCACCCTTGGGGATTTTCGATATGTTTATCTGGATATCTCAAGGAATAACTGTAGCGATTTTCAAAACTACACGAATTATTTCCGCTGATCGTCCATTTTCGGCTTAATTTTCTTAGGCTAATACGAATTATTTTACATATTTCCTATAACTTTAGTTTAATAGCACAATAGTCTTTTTATAAATATTCCGTTATTTTCTAAAGAAAAACATAAGATTGTCGCAAAACCATTAGCAAATTACTATTATGAAAACCTCATTTTGCATCTCAATACAAAATACACTATGATTACGAGTACGTCTTTAACGTGATGGAGCGACGATCAATCACGGGAGTACTTTGGTTTTACTATTCAGAGCTGTTTTATCTCTCGGGACCTCTATTATAACGACATAGGGTTCAATCTCGGAGGAATTTAGAAGTAGAATGAGTTTGAACGGTGTTTATATTGATAGGTTCAGAGTTTCGTAGCTAGGCCCTGTCAGTTCGCAACACTCAGAGTGAGCGATGACAAAGCCAGTGGAAAGTCGTTAGGTGGGGTTGCTTTAATTATGTGTTAATACATTAAAACCTAGAGAATGTTCGAGATGGAATGTCTGTGTTTAGTTATAAGCGGGGCTAAAATGGTAACATTTAGCAATTCCTCTCAATCAATTCAGCAAATGAATTGTCAAAACTGTCAAACTGACAAATGTCAAATTAGTACGGATTACTAGACATGAATTGCAAGCATTTTTACGTGGGAGATAAGCAATTTTTACGTGGGAGAGCCATGCTTCGGCACGAATGGACCGGCTCGACCGGAAAAATACCACGTTCTCACAGAAAACCGGCGTGAAACAGCGCTTGGGCTGTGTTTCGCCGAGTGAGTGAATTTATCGGAGGCCCAATCCCCTTCCCTATTCCCTTCCCTACCCTCCCCTATTCCCTTCCCTTCCCTTCCCTACCCTCCCCTATTCCCTTCCCTACCCTCCCCTATTCCCTTCCCTTCCCTTCCCTTCCCTACCCTCCCCTATTCCCTTCCCTTTCCTACCCTCCCCTATTACCCTATTCCCTCTTAAAAGGCCGGCAACGCATTTGCAGCTCCTTGATGAGAACACCATTTATGATGACACCGTCTTCAATATCTTCAAGAGCTCTGCTTGTTATTGATTCCGAGTATACATTGAACAAGTCCGGGTAAAGGGGACACCCCTGTCAAACACCACATTCTGAAACAGTTATGGGATCAGTATTCTCACCATCTACTCTAACAGTTGTTATTTGGTTCCAATAGAGATTGCTAATAATTTGTATATCTTTGCCATCCAGTCCAATGTCATGAAGAAGTTCAATGAGGATTTCGTGTTTGACTCGGTCAAATGCCTTTTCATAGTCAACGAAACTAAGGTATACATCTTGTTGCATGTCTCTACACTTTTGGACCAATACATTAAGAGCAAACTGAGCTTCTCTCGTACCCGTACCAGAACGAAAACCAAACTGGCTCTTCTGATGCTGCAAGTGTCCATGGGCAACGGAAGTTGCTTTCCATCAGGTGACCCAGACAAAAAAGCAGACTTGCATTTTGTGATTTAAAAAAATGGATCATATAATGATTCATTATATGATTCTCCAAAACGACCATTTTAGCCCCGCAGTACTTTACAGAGCAAATTCTATTAGACGGCGAATAAAGCAAAAAATCAAACATCGTCCTTCTCTCTTCACACTTACGCCCGTCTTTCATATGCCAGGTGAAAAAGGACGACGCGGAATCAGCGTGAAGAGGACAGACATAATATAGCGTCAATTTATAGTGTTGCTGGTAAAGATTCATTTCTGGAAATTAATCGGACACGGCAAACTTGAGAAAATTGTTTATTTAATTAGTACTTATATTGTTTCATAATTTAAAGAAATATTTTAAAGAAACATATTTATCAATGAAACGACCTTTCCTGGATTTTATCGTAGGTATATTATCAGTTATCACTTTGGAGAAATACTTTATAATTAGCAATACTAACGAATATAATATGACAATAATACAGAAAGAAAAAAAAAACTGTATTATTGCACCATTCGCTAATGTTGCTAATATTTAACAATATCCCCAAAGTGATAAGTGATAAAATCAAGGAAAGGCTCGATTTTCGGTATTTTGTTGTTTTCTCATACATTTCTTTTAAATATGATTTAACAATATAATTATTATAATAAAACACTTTTCTTAAGTTTATTATACGATTATAACTTTCCAGAAGTTACTTGGAACACTATATAAATTGATAAAAAATACGTAACTCAGTTTTTTGATGTTACATAAACACTTGTTGAGACTTACCTAAGTATGTGAGTAAGTTACATACCTACTGAGTAATATTTGCCTTTAAAAAACATTTGATATTGTACATTCGTATCATGAATTCTTTTTGGTTTATCGTTTTTTTATACCGTGCTGCGTTTAAATGGTTTAGCTCGAAATCCATGTCTGGTTTAAAATCTGATATTTTGTGTTTGAAGTTTGAAAATACCGGATATTTACACACACTTTTTCCGCTAAAATTCAACAACTATTGGCTACGTTAAAGCGTTTACGTAAATTTAGATACACACCACCATAGGGGAAATAACTTAACTATCTACATACCTACAATTAATGTAAAAGGGCCGCTTTATCTCCATTTGTTCAATATTTTTTAAAGATATAAAACGTCGTCAAAATTTACATCGTAATGAAATATTTATAATATTTATTCTCAGTAATGCCATTTACTATGAATGCATTTCTAATTTCTATGTACGATGGTATATTAAACTAAAACGATCTTAGCAACTGTTATAGCACCTGTTAGCAACTGTAACCGTTCAGTTTGATGATTAGATGCCTCAGGGCAAATTGTAAGACGCGAGCGCCCGTCAGTTTCAGCCAATATATTGACAGGCAAATTATTAACCTAATATTATATAAACATGTAAATACAAAACCCTCATGCTACATTTTCTCTGCTTTTGGTCATATTATAGTATAAAACTAATCGCTAAATGTGTGTGTAAGCGCTAATCTCGAGAACGGCTGAACTGATTTAGGTAATTTTGTTCGGGCCCGCTAGCTTATAATTTGTCAAAATGTCATGCATACTCTAAAACTAACTACGAGACAAACTTGACAATTGTATTTGTTCTACAATTTTCTTGAGTAACATTACAGTGTTAAAAAAATCCTACTGTTTAAAATATATATATATTACAATGTTAAGCTTGGACTATATATATAGTCCAAGCATCACCAACCGTAAAGGACTTGCGGCCAAACATAGAACTTGAGCACCCTGGTTCGTAACTCAACAGAGAGAGAGCGGCTTGTGAGTATTTTGTTCATTTTCATGAATGTTGCCCTCGCTATCTCTATACGGGCACGGATCTCAGTCTCTGATTCCCAGCTTTCTGTTACCCAGGAACCCAAGTATTTGTACTTATCCACTCTTGTCAGCAAGGTGTTGTCCACTTTAATTATTGTATTTTGAGGGTTATTACTTATAGTCATTATTTTTGTTTTTGAAGCGTTCATCCTCAAACCTGCTTTATGGGATTCATTCGCTAGTCTAGTGATAATACGCTGAAGACCTTCCTTGGATGTTGCAATAAGAACCGTATCGTTAGCGTATCGAATGTTATTGATGAGAACACCATTTATAATGACACCGTCTTCAATATCTTCAAGAGCTCTGCTTGTTATTGATTACGAGTATACATTGAACAAGTCCGGGGAAAGGGGACACCCCTGTCGAACACCACATTCTACAGCTATGGGATCAGTATTCTCACCATCTACTCTAACAGTCGGAACGAATGGGCCGGCTCGACCGAAATACCTCCCCATCCCTACCCTCCCCTATTACCCTATTCACTCTTAAAAGGCCGGCAACGCACCTGCAGCTCTTCTGATGCTGCGAGTGCCCATGGGTGACGGAAGTTGCTTTCCATCAGGTGACCCGTTTGCTCGTTTGCCCCCTTCTTTCATAAAAAAAACTGACCCGTCTATAAGTTTTTTTTAATGTTTGTTCGCAAGTTACTTCGTCGTTTATGAATCGATTTAGATGATTCTTTTTTTCTTGCAAAGGGTACATTTTGAAGATGGTCACATTATAAGGAAATATTGTAAGTCGTTTTTTTCTTTACAATAATTATTCTGACACTTCTGTGCCATTCCACAGTCTATGACCATAACAGGTAGAAGTTCGATGTTCTGTTGAAAAACAACGTCAAGCTGAAATACGGCTTCGTATTGTCCGGCGCGGGTTTTGTTTTATTATTTTACCATTTATATTCCTAACATAGGATCACTAACAAACGTAGTTGTATTGACTTTCATAATATATTATGACCATTAAAAAAGACTAAGTACTTACCGTACTGAAAATAATTTCAAAGTTCTACTAAAATACATATATACCTAGTGTATCAAGTATGGTTGAAGTGGTTCAAGTGGA
Organism: Aricia agestis; assembly: GCF_905147365.1. Lineage (NCBI taxonomy): Eukaryota > Metazoa > Arthropoda > Insecta > Lepidoptera > Lycaenidae > Aricia > Aricia agestis. The sequence goes on from NC_056415.1 coordinate 11,603,884, forward strand.
TAACTTACAATTTGATAATCTTCGTTTTTTGCATTAACGGAGGCTTTAGGACCCGAAAAATGATTATGAATTATTAAAAATGGATTTAGATAATAAAGTAGGTAAGTTACAATGTTTGTTCAAAATATAATGGAAAAACGAGTAATTTATGTCATAAAATTCGTTTTAAAATTAAACTGCAAGGCTTAGGAATTGCAATGTGTCACTCCGAGAATTCTTCGTGGGTGGTCTAATACTTCTAAATATAATTGGTCTAAAGCTGTGTAGACAAATAATAATATAGCTTTTGTAACTATCAATATATCAATTGAAATATAAGCAAAATCGGATCAAGGGCTAAATTTTAATTTTTAATTCTACGGATGACCCAACATTTTGTCAATCAGCGACAGCCAGACATTCAGTCATTTAATAATAATCGGCCAAGTGCGAGTCGGACTCGCGCACCGGTTCCGTACCGGTATAGAGCGAAAGTAGACAAAAATTGTGTTTTTTGTATGAGAACCCCCCTTAAATATTTACTTTTATTTAATTTTATTATTAATTATTAAAGTAACAATATAATTAAGTGTTTGTGAAAATTTCAAGTGCCTAGCTGTTACCATTATTGATTACGAGCTAAAAGGCCAAAAAAACACGTTTCTTGTATGGGAGCCCCCTTAAAAATTTATTTTATTTTATTTTTAGTATTTGTTGTTATAGCAGCAACAGATATACATAATCTGTTAAAATTTCAGATGTCTAGCGTTCTTGAGTTACAGCCTGGAGACAGACAGACGGGCGCACAGACGGACAGACAACGAAGTCTTAGTAATAGGTTCCCGTTTTTACCCTTTGGGTACGGAACCCTAAAAACTGAAAGTTCTCCTGTATATAATAATAATAACTCCCCCACCGGGTGACAGTGGCCGATTTTATTGAAACTAAAGTCAGTTACGCAGGAGTAATTTTATAGTGCCCAAGTGTGTGCGCAGTACACAATAGCACTCTCTATTCCTTTTACTCTCATTACCCAGTGTGACGGAAGACCGACACGACTGGCGAGAGATCAGGCGCAGGACCGACTTTTTACATGTGGGCATGTAAAAAGTCGGTCGCATTTTTTAATACCTTAAATAGCCTGAGAATTTGTGGGTGGTATTTATTCATTGAACTCGAATTAACATTTGGTGCTTAAATATAATATTATAAGACGAGCTTTTGCCCGCGGCTTCGCTCGCGTTAAGAAGTATTATTATATACAAACTTTCATCCCCTATTTTAACCCCTTGGGGTTAGAATTTATCAAAATCCTTTCTTAGCGGATGCCTACGTCATAACATCTACCTGCATGCCAAATTTCAGCCCGATCCGTCCAGTGGTTTGGGCTGTGCGTTGATAGATCACTATGTCAATCAGTCAGTCAGTCATCTTTGAGTTTTATATATTATACGAGCTTTTGCCCGCGGCTTCGCTTGCGTTAAGAAGTATTATTATATTATACAAACTTTCATCCCCTATTTGAACTCCTTGGAGGTGGAATTGATCAAAATCCTTTCTTAGCGGATGCCTACGTCACAACATCTACCTGCATGCCAAATTTCAGCCCGATCCGTCAGTCACCTTTGAGTTTATATAGATATTATGTGTTTATTAACATTGTGACACGAGAATTTTATATATAAGATATTGTGTTTATTTATTTTCTTTTCCCATTCAAAGATAATGATAATTATTATGAGGATAGAATTGACGTTGTCCGCACCTTCGCTTATCGCGTGGGAGCCGTAATTTTTTCCGGAAAATAAAAGGATCCTATGTCCTGTCTCAGGGCATTATTTTCTTCGTATAAACTTGTACTATTATATTCTATTCTTTGGTATAACATGTATTGTTATTTATAGTTTAACATGTCTTCGTAGTAAAATGTATTAGCGCGTGGTCAAAATTTACCAAAAACTGTCGGCATCAAACCGGAAATATTTTTGACTTCGTCCAAAATTATTTTTTTAATTTGAACAATAATTTCATGAAGTATAAAAAGGACGATGTGGCTATTGGAGGTATAATATCTTGAAGTAAAGTTACTTTGGTAATTTATTTTATTATTATTGCAGAATATAAAGATACACATAAAAGATATAAAACTATATCGCTGTCGTTTTACAGATTTAGAATTCTATGAATGGTAGATTTAAATTGATTGGAAACTGGATACAGATTGAATCAAATCGAACCAATCGACAGGCCAAATAAGTTCCAATAGTGAATAGATATTTAAGGTCCCCACATACGTTTAGGGACTTGCAGGCCGATAACGACCGGACCGTCACGCACACGGAAATGTACATTCTACAATGTCAGGTCGGCCTGATATCAGTCCGAAAGGATACTTTTAGATTCGACATCCTGCATAATTTTATATTATAAATGCGAAAGTGTGTATGTCTCTCTGTCTGTTGCCTCTTCACGCCTACACTGCTGAACCGATTTTTCGTAATCAGGTATAGACATACTTTGAGTCCCGAAAAAAGAACATAGGATAAATTTTATCCCGAAAAAATGTACGGTGCCAACGCGATATATCAATTTTGGCGCAACGGAGTTGCGGGCGTTATCTAGTTCTGTATATTCTCGAGTCTCGACCGACTTAAATAGGATTATCACAGTAGATGCGACTATCCAGGCTGGGCTATAGACCTAGCGATTACTAGATACAGTTGAATTTCTATTGCGAATGCATTAATGGAGTGTGAATGGAACCAAATTATTGCAGTAACTTACGAATGCAGTAGGATGATACTACTTCATTAGTAAATTTATTAAACGTGCAAAACGTAATTATTGAGATAAGAAGTATTAATAGCCATAGACGTGAAAGTGTGTCTACCTTTTACCTCTTTGCTCTTAAACACATCAGACTTTGATGAAAATTGATAAGGAACACATAAAATACCTAGGAAAGGCATAGGTACAATAGTTATTTTCCTCGAAATTAATGTATAAACCAGCTAATAAATCAAATAAGGCACAACGAAATTACGGGCAACATCTATATAGGTAATTCTAATAAGTAATAAGTAATAAAACATGTTTTAAACAATTTTATATTTATAGGCAGGTATCGTTGTACGACGTCAATTTGTAACGGTTATCAAGCACGTCCGTTTCAATATTGGAAACGTTACAGATAAAAATAGTGCAAAGGGAAAAGTCTCTAAAATTAAACGCTCGTTTCCTTTAAACTGAGCACACTTTACGTCGTGTGAAAAACACGAAAGGTTAATTAAAAGCTAACCTTTTCTTTTTTCGCACGGGAAAATAATATTTGTCTCGTGTTTCAGCCTTAGTAAAGTTCAAACGGTGAATCGAGGAACAAAACTTCACAAAAAATATCAAAATTAGTAATAAATTCTGTGCCTCGTTATTTTGATTTAAGTTGACTAACTAGCTGATATTGTTACGAATTTTGCCCTGAATTTCAGACATCGTAAAAAATTGCTAGCGTAAGTATATTTTAGGAAAACGTTGACACTAAATAAAAGTTAAGCCATCTTTTTGGCACACGATTTACAGGCTAAAAGGTACAGGAATAATATTATATTACACATGGTGCTGCTCGGCAGTTCTGTTATGCTGGAACTTGGCTTGACACGCTACCGCGTGTCTTTATAGTATAATATGTATTTTCAAATACAAGTTATTTAAAAATACAACAAGATATATTTAGACCAACCATAAAATATAAGTGGGGATAAAACATATAAATACATTTCACCCGTTTTCACGTGAAAGAGCATTTGTGATAAAATGTGAAAGGAATGTCAAGATTTCAGTCCCTAACCCTTTGTGAGGTCAGATATCGCGCGTGTCGCTAAGCCTATTTACTATTTACACGCGCGGGAGGCGATGTAATTTGATTATGGAACAAAAGTTACCGCTACACGTAGTATTATTTTTATACCGTTAGGGTCAAACCATACTAGCGGAGAGAGAACACATAAGTAAAAAAGAAAAAGACTTAGGGGCTGTTTCACCACTTACTGATAGAAGTACCGGATAGGCTATCCACAACTTATCTGATAAATAGAGTATGGAGTATCTGTCAGATAAGTTGTGGATAGGCTAGCCGGTACTTGTCAGTAATTGGTGAAAGATAGATTCGCGCAAATAATTGTACATAGTTTTAAGCACTTACGGATTTTAGTGCGGAGCTTTTTCTTTATCGAAAATAAATCCGTCTCTCAAAATCCCAAAGTCTCTGAAAGGCCTTTTTTTATGAAATAAGGGGGCAATAGAGCAAACGGGTCACCTGATGGGAAGCAACTTCCGTCGCCCATGGACACTCGCAGCATCGGAAGAGCTGCAAGTGCGTTGCCGGCCTTTTAAGAGGGAATAGGGAGGGTAGGGAAGGGAAGGGAATAGGGGAGGGTAGGGAAGGGAATAGGGTAGGGGATTGGGCCTCCGGTAAACTTACTCACTCGGCGAAACACAGCGCAAGCGCTGTTTCACGCCGGTTTTCTGAGAGAACGTGGTATTTCTACGGTCGAGCCGGCCCATTCGTGGCACGCATGGCTCTCCCACGTATATCCATGCTTCATCTGTCAGATAAGTTGAGGATAGCCTATCTAGCACTTATCAGGAAGTGGTAAAATGGGTTTATTCTTCTCTATATCCATTATCCACGATGGGTGAATTTGCGACTGAGAAATGAGAATGACGTTTTGACTGTGCGCTAGTACGAACTGGACCTAATATAATTTTTATTTCGTTAGACCCGATGCTGGTTGCGAGTCGCCCCGGGCAAAATGAGATGCCTTCGCCCAATTGCGAGAATATTTCATTTTATCTCATTACTTTTGGAGTTGGTCTAAGTGTGTTCGTTTATTGCTTTGCTTTATTATATCTTGTCGCCTGATGGACTGACCTAGATATTGTGCTCAATGATTTTTTCCGTTTCGAACAAGAAGCGAAATAGGTTCAGTTGAAAACAGATCTAGTATAATGTTATCATCTATTGTAATTGCCTACTAATACAGTCAAAAAGTGTAATGACGTATGCCTTTGACTACGCGGGCCTAGACAAGCGGCAAGCGATTATCGTAAACGCCAACGTCAACGCCACAAAATGTATGGGATTTGACATTACCTACTCATTAGTATTCGCTAGCGAAGCGATGACTGACAAATCGCATACATTTTGTTAGCGTTTACGATAATCGCTTGCCACTTGTCTACTAGAGATGTTGTAAGCTTTGGCAGTAGCAATTGCAGTGGCAAAGGTAGAAATAGTAAGAATATTAAAGCAATTGTGGCGGTACCCACAATTCGCCTAACATTCCTGCATCGCGCTATCGAAGTTTTCTGAGCGCGTCGGTATATATACGACAGCTGAGATGTATCACGTGGGCTTCGGCCTGACCGAGCATAACACCTCGCTCGGTCGGAAGATCTCTGTTTGGCCACCACATATCCCCACATTGGTGACCCTCGACAGAGCACGCCTCCTTCATCATCATCACTCCTCGCCCCTCCGCACCGCGCCAGCCAGCACTGCCTCATCGGGTACCTCGTCCACTAGCCGCAATGTACCGCGGCCTGAGCGACTCCGCATCGGCATCATCGGGCTTTCTCACTACACCGACCGGTCAGCAAGCAGAGCACATCTCTCCTGGTCAGCACGTAGCATCGGCCCCGCACGGCAACTATCCGACTCACTGGATCCCGGCAGCAGCTTACAGTTCCGACTCACTGGGACTCACTGCAACAGTTCCGACTCACTGGAACTCACTGGCATTGGCAACTCAAGCGACAAGACTTCAAGATTCGACCTCCGGTCTTCGGGGGGGAGTGATGTGGCGGTACCCACAATTCGCCTAACATTCCTGCATCGCGCTATCGAAGTTTTCTGAGCGCGTCGGTATATATACGACAGTTGAGATGTATTCACGTGGACTTCGGCCTGACCGAGCATAACACCTCGCTCGGTCGGAAGGTCTTCCTTTGGCCGCCACGCTTATTCCCACACAATTATAGATGACACTCCGTTGCGCCAAAACTCATTTATCGCGCGGGAACCGTACATTTTCCCGGGACAAAAAGTATGTCCTTTCCCGAGACTCAAAGTACATATTTATCTTCATACCAAATTTCAGCAAAATTGGTTTAGAGGTTTGGGCGTGAAGTGGTAACAGACAGACAGACAGACACACTTCCGCATTTATAGTATTATAGTAAGTAAGTATGGATTAACATTTCGTTTAACATTTTTGCTATGTTTACCTAATATTCATAAAAAAGTTTCAGCATTGCAAATGAGCTATTTACAGCGAGTCCCAAAGTTTTAAGGAGCTGAAGAAACAAAGACATGAAACAATTGAATGCAATTGTAGCTAAACTTTGCGAAAACTATTTTGTCGTTAATTAAAAGTGTATTGTGAAGTTCGCTCGTTGTTTGCGTTTACAAGAAGTTTTCATTTTCGTTGAATTTGCAAAATAAATCTAATAATTATTTATTAATTATTATTGAGATGAAATAACCCAACCAAATGATGTAAGTCCGTCTTTTGACTATGAATCAATTTCTTTGATGGTGCAAACGTGTGTTCCTAACTTTTCGCAAGATAGATTATCGTCCTGTGGATTTTCTAATTTATTATGCCCAAATCTTACAATTACCATGTGATGACGAACCAAAAATATGTACTTACAGGGTTTAACAAAACTAAGCAATAATACTTTAAGGTGTGTATTCTGTAGTCTGTAGTTCACTGTAAAAGTAGCAGCACTGAATGGCATTTTTTTTTGTGATTTGTATGCAAGCGCTCCAGTGCCACGAGTTTTCCCATACAAAAGTGAAAAAAAATGTTCTTTCAGCGCTGCTACTTTTACAGTGAACTCTATACACGGGACTCATACACACCCTAAAGACTTGAGACGATTGAGCTATCAGCTGTTTCTTCTCATTTAATTCTTTTAGGTCCCTGTCCCCAGATATCAGATTAACGATGGTCCCTATAAATTCCTGCAATCCATAAATGAAATCCTTCTTTATATTTCGTGATACGACATCAGAATCAATGGGAAAACTTTGATCGCTGCACTAAAGCAAAAATAGGAGTAGAGTTTGCTGATGAAATTTGGACCTCGTACTAGCGTATATAAAGCCTTTTTCGTATATATTAGTAAAATTTCACTTTCAGTTTTTTCTACGAGAAAAGCAAAAGCATCTAAAGTTTTTTTTTCTTGAATATTATTAATTTTAACTTTAATTATTTAGAGGTATCCAAAATATAGAGAATTTACTGCGGCCGTAAACATTCACTCAGAGGCATTTAATGGTGATTTAACTTAATGAAGAGTTTGACAGATAGTATTTTAAATTTGACAAACAATAAATTTAATGAAGAGTTTGTCAGACGATGCATCGTTGGGCTCATGTCAAAATCTTGATTGAATACTTAGATATACATTATACATCATAAAGTATATACCATACCCACGACCTCCGAGTCAAGAGCCACGCTCTAGTGGTTTAGAGTGTGGCTCTTGACTCGGAGGTCGTGGGTTCGATTCCCGCGTTGGAAACATATTATTTCCAAGTTTGGTTAGGACGATGCAGGCTGATCACCTGATTGTCTGACAAGTAAGATGATCCATGCGTCGGATGTTCATGTAAAAAGTCGGTCCTGCGCCTGATCTCTCGCCAGTCGTGTCGGTCTTCCGACCCACTGGGTTATGAGAGTGAAAGGAATAGAGAGTGCTCTTGTGTACTGCGCACACACTTGGGCACTATAAAATTACTCCTGCGTAACAGGCCTGGTTTCAATGAAACTGGCCACCGTCACCGAAACCGGTGTGGGGAGTATTATTATTTATTATACATCATAAATGTAAGTAATTAATATTCATGTCTGAGTGCGTCACATAAGTTTAGGTTTTGTTATTGTATAACATATTTTGTTTAAAAATAATAATTTATATCCGTTGTACTCTACCCGCATCACAATTTTTACGACACTATCTTCGGGATCAGACTTATCTATATTTAATTTTAGTCTAACCTTCTATATGTTTACTGTATTATGACTTTTACCTTTTCGCAAAAGTGTCAACTAATGGAAAATAAGTTTGGTATCGTAACTGACCGAAGTCGCATTAAACGCGAAACATATGAGGCTAGCATACGTCTACATGCTTAGCATACCTACATGCTTAGAAAAAATAAAAATAATAAACTTAATAATAATTAACTTTAATAAAGCCTAGAAATAACAGTAATAGGAAGATTTCCAAAAGACATTAAACTATGTTAGAACGGTAAATAGCCAATTATACACAAACGGTAAACATGGTAGTAAATATTAATCTTAGTATTATCTAGGAATTTTAGTGAAGACAATTTGACGAAGAAATGTAATTACTGAAAGTTGGAGAATGTAGTGTTTATTTGTTTGGAAAGTAATAGATTTTCGGAATATTCGGGGTATTTCAATAACGGTCGACCCAGTCATTATCGATGAAACGAGCTTTGCAGCTAAGAGCGATATTGTTCCGTTGTGATACCGCAGTAGCATCGCTGCGGTGATACAATAATGCGTTGCGTTGTCGTCGGACATCGCTTTTAAAGGTCACAGCTCACATATCAACTCGGAAAGAGATCGGCACTGAATCGCCTTGATCCGTTCAATATTGTTTGTATGAAACTCCCCACTGCAACGGACACTACGGATGCGATCAGACGTGCGCGTGTTCTACTATAGCGTATGGGAAAACACGCGCGCAGCACGCGCTGAACCCGCGCAGAGCCCGCGCGCGTATTTTCCTATACGCTATAGTACAACCCGCACAGAACCCGCGCACATCTGATCGCGCCCTAAGCGGAACCGTAACCGCCTCGGAAGGAGACAGCGGTCGGCGAGCCGTAAGCGAGGCGTCGCCTAGCCGTAGCCGAGTTGATACTGGCGCTACTGATACGCTTTGGTTATGACGCCTGGTTGACGCCTGGTTGACCATAATGCAACGACGATCGGGCGACAAATGGGAACTGTGGGGGTTGCGCTGTCACCGTCTTGTGTTACGTTACGAGCGACGCCGCAACGCATCATATTCGTAGCGACGTCGCAAAGGAGCAGTGTACACTCGCTTTAATATTGTTACGTATCGAATATCTAAATTCATTACTGAGTGTTTGAGGTTCATGTTTAATGGTTCGGTCCAGACTCCAGAGTATTTAAGTATTTCATACATTACATAACGGTCGCGGTATTGACGCAACTGTTACTCGATTGATACGTTAAATAATATATAAATAATTACAAGTTATATTATGATTTCTGTTTCTCTTTTTTAGGGTTCCGTAGTCAATAAGTAACCCTTATAGTTTCGGTCTGTCCGTCTGTCTGTCTGTCTGTCCGCGGTTTTGCTCAGAGACTATAAGACCTACAAAGCTGTGTTTGGCAGGAATGCACATATTAATGATGCCGACAAAATGGTACATGAAATCTTAAAATAATATATATTTTTTCATCAACAACACATCAAGCGGGGATGAATTTTTTTTCGCGTCCACCCCATCGTGTGGATAGGTTTTTAAAAATATTATGAGTATTCATATATCATTTTCCGATTTATTTTCAGTTAAAACTCAAAAATAGACACATCGCTTTTAAATATTATGTTTATTATGAACGTTTTTACGAGTTTTGTACAATAGGCTAACCTACAGAAAATAAAAGAGGACAGAATGAAATTGTAATCATTTTCCCACTCCGATTTTTCCTCGCGATTAATTCTATGATGTTATATTAACATAAATTTCACAATGTAGATATTAAATCAACGAAACGTTCCGATTTAGCTATAAACATGTAATTTCGACGACGTAACATAGTGCATAGTCAAATGCGAAATAATGTGTGGTACGTGACGCGCATACATAAATTTCAATTGTATATTGTATACAGACAACGATTACAATTGTATACATTTGTATTCAGGACAGGGCGGATGAAATAGTTTTATATCTGACTTTAACTAAGCAACTACGAAATTTACGGAACCGCCATTGTGGTTTACGTAAAACTCGATAGTTTATTTGCGAGTTATACTATTATAGTAGAGGAGACCGTGGGAGATCGATCTTCACCGATTCCACCGACCGACAGACGTATTTTTTATCAAGTATAATTTTTAAACAAATATGCCTATAATTACTTGCCTATCTAAAAGTGCTCATGGCTATTTTTAATTAAATTAACTTTAATATATATTTTTTATCACTTTCATTCTTTTGATAACCAAATGAATTTTATTTCACCGTTAGTTTTTAACACACACAATAATATGCCTTAGTTATAGGCTTGCCTACTTATTGATGTGTATAGCTACCTGGCAAGCCGATGTGAACGGGTAAGTCCAATATAGGTGACTCCATCGTTCTGCTTACCTATCGAAAGTTATATCAAATTTTAGATTATTTTATTACAAAATCAGTCATATAGATTTTCCTGCAAAAATCATACTTAAAGTACTGTTGCCTAGCTAAAAAATAGCCATGACCACTTTTAGATAGGCAAGTAATTATAGGCATATTTGTTTATAAATTATATTTGATAAGAAAATGTATCATCTGGTTATCAGATCGGTGAAGGTCGGTCTTCCACCGGCTCTTGGACCATAAATTGTTGGTATGCGGATACACAACGATATTTTGAAAAACGGGTGAAATTTTCCCTAATTTCAAGCGTGAATACTACCGTAACTATAGTTTGAGCTTAGAGGTTTTGTCGAATATAAAAATCCTTCTCTTCTTCTTCTCTGGCCCTAATGCTTTTCGTATAGCATCATAATTATTGTAGGTACAAAAAATTGAATATTTATAAGAAGACATGGATGCTTCAAGGGTAACATTTTCAACAAAATTCTGTGTAATTTAAATGTAGGTTTTTCGTTTAAAATTATAATGTTTATTTCAGTTCATAATGTCATAATACAGAGGTTTTTTTCATAACTCACAAGTTATTTTCGGAAGAAAAAATACAAGATGAGACTGAAAGGATGTCACCTTGGCAATTTAACGATTGACTCTGTACAGTGTACAGCCCTCGGTATTAATCTCTTACGTCTCTACACTGAACACACAATGATTTATTATCGTATTTCATTCTACAAAACACGTGTATGAAAGGCAATTACAAAATAATTCAGTCCATTTTTCATCTCTCTTTGAAGACCATTTTTGTACTCAGTTGTATTTTTTCGTATGTTTCGGGAATAACGTGAAAATGTGTTGCTAAAGTAATTTGTGGGTATATTATGTAAGCTGGATCAAAATACCGTCACACACCTAGATGACCTCTAGGTCAATATATTTTCTTAGAAACCCTCTAGGGTTTCTAAGAAAATATATTTTATGAATGTCTACTGTTTATAGAAGTAGGCATTACCATTTTACAGGAAATAATTATAAAACTTATTTTAGATTTATTGTTTAGCTCTATTCCTCTAGTGTAGGTGCACAAAACAAATACGTGAATTTTAGGTGGAACCTTACAGAAAACCACGAATGTAACGAAAAATGACATTCCGTCATTATCCATTTTATTTTACCATCGCATTAAAACATAAGTCCTCCTGGTAAAGACTACTTCGAATTTAGTATGTTATGAATTTAGAAAGTTTTGGAGTTTAGTCCCTGTGCGCTGGGGGCGCATAAAGCGCTCTCGCAAATGCACCATTAGAGAACTTGATCTCATTGGCAGATGGCGGACCTACGTAATTTGGTCGGGTTATGTCAAGTCGACATCAGCTGACGACTAAATATGTCGGCATGGCTATTACCCGGCTTAATAACGTAAGTCCACTCACAGCCTAAAGTAAAATTTCTGTAAAGGTACAATTACAATATACAATAAAATTTCCTTATAATATCAAAATTTAAGTGCGAAACGGACATTATTCTTGATAAAGCATAATATAATAGGGACATACAAATAGTATGCTAACAATGCGGGTGTCGGCGAATGCAGATGTTCGGAGTTGTCAACGGGGAATTTTGTCGGCATAACGAGGACTAATATTACAACGCTCACAAATTATTCATTTGCATTTAATGCATTTGAATTTTGCATTCGTGTGTGAAATAATTAAACACTCTGTTATCTCGTTGGTATCGTCAAATTTAATTCCATCCGTTCTAAAATTAGACGGTTTATGTTTTGTTTAGCTAATTTTAAACGGTTATAAAATACCGTTTTAATTGAAATGAAGCCTCTACGATTAGTTTCTTTGAGGCTTCATCGTACAATTTATAAGAAACGTTCGTATTAAGGCCATCCCCCGAGCAAACGACCATAAGTACATTTGACGCGTTGCCGAGATCGCACAAAAATCTTTTTTTTTTACTTAACTTAGTTCAAAATTGATCTAAAAAAAAAATAAAAACGCGGAATATGTAGTTAATGAAATTGTCTATCTATTGTCGTGTGTTTCAAATAAACGTAATTTGTAAATACTAGAGATCGCCCAATGGTCGAAATTCGACCTTACTTGCAACGACATTAGGACTACTACCTATATTTTGTAAAAAATATTGACTTCATCATGGTTTTTTTTTATTCTTGTCTCTGGGACTCAGATGATCTCAGACTGGCCGTTTAAGCATTGTCTAATAGTATCTAAAATTAAATAAAAAAAAAATAATCCATTTTCAATTTGTCAACTTGTTGTCAGCAGACTTCAACCATAAACAAAAGAGTATAATTCGTATGTATAGGCTTGTCACTCAAAAATCTGTCATTTTTCCTAGTAGTAGTGTCGTAGTGTGTGTAACGTTTTATTTGTTAAAAATATATATGTTAAAAGCATAATTTTAAAATAATATTAGCTTGATGCACTCCTTCACCATATAAACTATAACTGTGCGAAATTTCATGCACCTACGTTTCCCCATTTTTCGTAAAAAGGGTTACAAAGTTTTTCTCTCACGTATTAATATATAGATAGGGAGATGCTGAAAGTATGCTTCAATTTGAATAAATTGGTATCACTTTGAAAGCTAATATCAAGAGTACCTATAATAAACAAAAATAGAAAATTTAAAACGGGGAAAGGAATGTTGATATACGGAAGATTATTGCTGATTTTTATTATAACTTTGTAGCTTTCAAATTATGAGTTTATAAGGCTCTAAATACGGTAAATTATGGAATCTCCGTAGAAGAAAGGCCTTTCAAAACAAGTTTGTGAATTAATACCGTCACATATTTAATTTAAATAGTACCTACCCTAGATAAACTAATATTATGTTTTATTTAGTTAGGTAAATGACATCCCATGTATTTCACTTAGCGGTTCAGTTAAAAACCGGTGTCATGTGTCCAACATAGGTGGCATGACATGACCTAAGCCGAACTGAACCCTTTTTTGGACACATCTAGGCACAATTCGTTAAACAATTATACTAGTTTGTATGTACTGCTTATATTATAATTGTGTCCTGTGTGTACTAAAAATAAAAAAATTTCTTTCTTTCTTACCAGGCGACAAGTCATTGTTACCTGATAAAAACCAGTTTTGAAGAACTTGAGAATAAGAATATTTCGTTAGCAAAAATAATATCATCAGTATATTTCGTTCTATAAAAATGTACAAAACAAGAACCTTGAAAAAACATAGGTAGCCTTTTCGCCGGCGAATAAATAGCAGTATTTGTTAGAGTGAAGAATAAAACGGATGGAGAGCATATTGACTCACCGGTAAGAACTCTCATGATAGTTTGAAGAGGGCGCGCTTGTAAAACAGCTGTAGGTAAATAGCACGGAAATTGTACATTTTCTACAACCTTCTATTTTTGTACACGTAATTACAAAATATATGTATCTTTTTGCAATTTTCTTTTTGTGGTGGCCGCTAAAAACATGGAATTGTCAGATTAAGCAATGTTTGGTGGCACTTTAGGTTATACTTCGTGACAATTGAGGGACAAGTATTGTGTTGTTAAAGGAGTACACACAAGGACTCACAAAAATCGCTACTAAGCTACGCACGCCAAAATAATAATGTCTTTCAACGTACCTTCAACCATGAAAATAATAATGTTTGCAGTCGTGTTTGTAGCTCACTGAAGTACGTATTTCAGAACTATTGTGTTGTACCAATCTTAGACACTTCGAAAACTCGATTCACGTTGCGCTGTTTGTTACAAATAAACCTATTTTTTTTAGAAAAGGAACTTAGACTTACCCATTCCCCAAAAGGCCGTGGCGACGAAGGCCACGAAGACGCGGCTCGCCGTCGACAGGACGACCTCCATGCCACCCGACACTCGTGGCCCCATCGCTCAGTGCACACACACTATAGTTCGCCACACACACATAATGCCTGGAAAGAGAAAAATGAACTTAAAAAGAGCACTATGTAAACGCTTCGGGCTATTTGTAATAAATAGAGTAAGAGCCTGCGATGTCCAGACCTTCCTTCGATTCGTAAAGCTGAAACTTTAACTGTTTGTGGTCTTTACAGAGACCTAAGAACGACCAGCAACTATGGAGTTTCGGTCGCAGTTACTATAGAAGGTATACAGTTCTGAAAATCTACCTAACCTTCCAGAAAGAAAACTCCATAGTTGCTGGTCGTTCTTACCTCTGTAAAGGTCACAAACAGGTAAAGTTTCAGCTTTACGAAACAAAGAAAGGTCTGGCCATCGCAGGCTCTTGGTCTTTGTTTGTAATCTCGCAGTGTAGCCACCAAACCGCGCGTTCAGACAGACGCATTTAATAGTTAGGGAGGGGAAGATGGGATTTCACGACAAGCTCGAGCGTGTCAGATTAAGCTTGGCTTCCGCCATGTGTTTAGTTATTATGGTATAGAAATCAGATTTCTCACGTAGTGGGAAAGAGTTATTTTCGAATATTGAAATGTCAACGGACCTGTCAGATTAAGATAGTGGATGTTTAGTATACCCCAAAAAAAGCTTCCATATAAACCACTGACGATTCAAAGGTTATGTCCTGTAGGGACATTTTAAAATATTAAAAAATAAAGCTTCATATTTATAACTAAACTTCGCAGATATTTTATGTTGCACTAAACTAAATGATTTAGTCCTTGTTTTCTAAAATCTTGTTATAATTTACGTATTATAAGCGATTTTCTGAATATATTTTCTTTTTCATAACTTGAAAATGGCTGCAGTTTCTGAACCCACCGCTAAAATAAAAAACGCTCTTATTACTCCTTTTATCAGTTTTACCTAATATTTATAACCTACTACACCTAGTAGGACTACACAATTAGAACCCTGGGCTACAAATACTATAAATCCAGCCTAAAGGATCTGTTGAAATAATCCATTATCCCCACTAGTATTATGAATGCGAAAATGTATATCTGTTATCCCTTCACGTTTAAACTGATGAACAGATTTTGATGATTCTATTTTCAAGTGAGTTATCTCGGGAAATTAAAAACTGAGTGTATGTTTGTGTTTGCCTGTGGAATAGTAGCTCACGACGCGCAAACGAAAAAAGAAAGTTTTGTTGTTACAGCAATGCCTTGAACGAGTGTGTTCTTACTTAGTACCCGCTATTTGTCAATATTAGGAGACTGTTGGAAAGCTGATGTAAGAAGTTAGTATACTTATAGTATTATCGTATAAAGATACATTGTGTCACGTTACACATAAATTATTATTATCATCGTAATTTAAGACTTTATACCTAGGTAACCTACCGGTATAATAAAAGAAAGGGGTTAAGTCTATAACCACACAATATGACCATATAAATGAAAGAATAACCTTTTATGCACGTTACAAAGTACACTTATGGGCTTACATAAGTAAGTGCTGAACCTAGTAGTGCAATTTCATTGCAACGTAGTACTCGACTTGAATAAAGGTTACTTCCTTAGTCGACACTTACTCCCTTTAGGCCGTTTGTCCACCGCCGTATACGAGAACGAGATTATTTTGGGTCGATAAAATGCCACTTTATGACCTAGGGCCTAGGCCTAGGCTATAGTTTTCATCTAACGGCATTGCTCCAGCGAATCATGCCGCCGCTGCTTTGTAGTGGCGTAGAGCAAAATGAAAATATCTATTAGCTTTGTCCACATTGTGCATTTTTCTGTTCATCAAGGGCATGCCTTATACCGCAGTCAACAGCGAAGGTGTGGCATGCCCGTAACGTGCGTCAAAATCCACCCGCGTTGAAAGAAAAGTGTCATCGCGCGCTATGATTTCAACGCGCGTTACGGGCATGCCTCACGTTCGCTGTTGACAGCGCTATAAGGCATGACCTTGACACAGTATAGCAATATTAGTATATGTCATATTGCTATACTGTGACCTTGATGAACAGAAAAGGCACAATGTGGACAAAGCTAGGTATGTCATAAAGTGGCATTTTCGACCCAAAATAATCTCGTTCTCGGTGACGGCCCGGCGACGACAGTAGTGGACAAAAGCCGTTACCGATATCCAATTTTATACAGCCGGTAAACGATAAATTTCAGCACTCACAGAATTTCCTAGAGAGTATGCAGATTTTTATTTCATTCAAACTATTTTATGGAACGATTAAATTTTATTTTTCCTTCGGGAATTTATTGTAAACCTATGCTTCTCTAGTATTAAAATTCATTTTGTGCCGGAACCGCCAAGGTGGGAAAATAAATTACGAAAATGTGGAATTGAAAATAACCGAACTATTTCTCTATTGTCTATACTCTATAGATAGTTATCTATTTTGAGCACATTTTGAGGGATCCAAAAATTTTAAATCATAATAATTAATCAATGGAACTACAAAAACAGATGATATTACATATTATATTTCAACAAATAACATCTCCATCGTGGGTATCGCAGAAACAATAGATTTTCAATTGTTATGCGGCAGCCGGCTGGCGCTTGGGGATATAACATTTTTTTCAAATTATTGATTTTGTACCAAATATGCTAATGCAGCCGCAAGATGCGATATACAAGATGCTGGTCTCTCATGCCTGGCACATCAGAAAAGTCACATGAATTACAATTGAATTTAGTTATTATTTTTAACATAGTAATATAACGTAGTATTGTACGTGGGAGAGCCATGCTTCGGCACGAATGGGCCGGCTCGACCGGAGAAATACCACGTACTCACAGAAAACCGGCGTGAAACAGCGCTTGCGCTGTGTTTCGCCGAGTGAGTGAGTTTACCGGAGGCCCAATCCCCTACCCTATTCCCTTCCCAACCCTCCCCTATTCCTTTCCCTTCTCTAAACTCCCCTATTACCCTATTAAAAAAATAGTTCTAAAGGCCGGCAACGCACCTGCAGCTCTTCTGATGCTGAGCGTGTCCATGGGCGACGGAAGTTGCTTTTCATCAGGTGACCCATTTGCCCCCTATTTTATATTACAAAAAAAAATAACAAGATTCCGCGAAATAAACCTCAACCTTTAAGTTGATCAGTCCCTATGCGTACACTCGCATGCAAGAACCTGCACCACCACACAAGCAAAAATGTTGGCAAATCTGTGCAAGGCCCTCACCACCATGCAGGTTGAACACCTCGACGCGCGTTTCGTCCCAATACCGGAGCATCCTCAGGATGTTGACTCTACGAACAACGTCCGTCCAGTGCCGCCACCGGCCAAATCACCGCCTTTTATACCCAATCGAGCCCCGCTACTACTACTATCCCCACTACCCTCACCAGTACCCCGAACATATTAATAAGCGGCGACCGAACATAATAATAACAAACTAAATTTTAAGCTATGGACTTCAAAACAAAGTAACGCCTGATTCTATTAACAATACAATTGAACCTTGAATTGAAAGCTTCCTTAATATCTTTATTACTCCATAAGTCCTTGACTGCGAGTGGCGATGAAAGGCAGCCGGCGTTGATGCCATCTCATTGTCCCACTGTCCTGCACTTTATGGAGGCCTGGTCTCTCTGTTATTACTCCGATGCACACGTTAAACCAATATAAGATATACTAAGCCCCAATTTCACCAACGACTGTTAAAGTTAACGCCGGAATTAGTATCACGTTACCTCTTTCGATTTTCATATGAATGAAAGAGAAGACATTACATTTCAACAAGCTGTTAACACTAACAGACGTCGGAGAAATTGGGGCTTAATCTGTATTTACTATATTAAAGTTAAGTAATAACCTGGCCAGGAAAAGATGGCGCGACGGGTGGACACGTACCAAATAAGCTGACAAACGGTAGCGCAGGAGCGAAAAAAATGGAAGGCACTGGAGGTGACTTTAGCCCAGCAGTAAAACAGCATAGGCTAATTAAAAAATAACTAAAATGTGTGTGTAAGTGCGGCCTAAAGTTCGCAAGGCCTCGACTGCGAATGCCGAGTCGAGATGAAAGACAGCCGGCGTTGATGCCATCTCATTGTGTCAATGTACCAGCCAGGCTGGCCAACGGTGGAGCAGGAGCGAAAAAAATGGAAAGCACTGGACAACATAGGCTCATAAAAAAAAGAAACTAAAAATAAAGATGAAAGACAGCCGGCGTTGATGCCATCTCATTGTATCAATGTACCAGCCAGGCTGGCCAACGGTGGAGCAGGAGTGAAAAAAATGGAAAGCACTGGACAACATAGGCTCATAAAAAAAAGAAACTAAAAATAAAGATGAAAGACAGCCGACGTTGATGCCATCTCATTGTATCAATGTACCAGCCAGGCTGGCCAACGGTGGCGCAGGAGCGAAAAAAATGGAAAGCATTGGACAACATAGGCTCATAAAAAAAAGTAACTAAAAATAAAGATGAAAGACAGCTGGCGTTGATGCCATCTCATTGTATTAATGTACCAGCCAGGCTGGCCTACAGTGGCGCAGGAGCGAAAAAAATGGAAAGCACTGGACAACATAGGCTCATAAAAAAAAGTAACTAAAATATGTGTGTTTAAGTGCGGCCTAAAGTTCGCAAGGCCTCGACTGCGAGTGGCGACTTGCGAGTCGAGATGAAAGACAACCGGCGTTGATGCCATCTCATTGTCCCATTGTCCTGCACTTTATGGAGCCCTGGTCTCTCCCTTATCGCTCCGACACAGACGTTAAACCCACGCCCTTTTTATTCATACAATACAGATTAACTATATTGAATCCCTTTTTGTGACTGTTAGTTCTTTATAATTGGAACTGATAACGTCAGTGAATTAAAGAGCCTGTAGCTACTAGCTAGCGGTGAATGGTATCTTTATTAAGCCCCCTGAATAAAAAGTTGCTAACTAATATGTACGGTACGTACTATTTGCTGTGTTAATTTTGTCATTTGTAAGAGAGTATGTATGCAGATTGCAGACGTATCTATACTTATCTATACTTTAATATTATAAACCGGAAGAGTTTGTTTGTTTGAACGCGCTAATCTCAGGAACTACTGGTCCGATTTGAAAACTTCTTTCACTTTTAGATAGCCTTTTTATCGAGGAAGGCTATATTTTATCACGCTAAGACTAAATCAGGCAAAACATGTACCTATCAATGTTTGTAACATCTAATTTCACCATGTTTTGTGCGAATAAAGGAATTTGAATTTGAATTATATACCTAGTAGTTTTTGTTCCGCATTTATTTACCGAGATAATCTAGACCAGCCATTCTCTAAGTGTGCTCCACGGAGCTCTGGGGCTACGCGAGCGATATATTAATTGTTGTTAGAAATGCCATCAGATACCTGCATGGAGACAACTCATTCAAAGATGAAACGAATGAAGAGTTCGTCAAAAATTTCGCAAAGGGATTTTAAGAAGTAACCTTTTTGATAGACCCCCCAAAAAGTTTGAGAACCGCTGCTCTAGACACTAGAGTCTAGACAGTAAACCATCTAATTCTAGCAGCTAAGTCATACAGATTCGTCGCATCAGACAGCGCAAGAGCGGTATATTTTCATATAAAACGCGGTCTCTCCGCGACGAATAAAAAGGATAATGGCCAATATTTCCTCTGCTCAGCGACCACATCATAGCTATTTGTAGGGATTTCATTGAAGTCGATATTCTTTATTTGTCATCGCAAACGCCAGTAAATGTCTACGAAATAAATAAATTAGGTGTCGTACCCTGGCCTCGGTACAAAAATAGTTTTATTTTGACAAAGAAAAAATGTAGGCTCAGGTTTGTGTGTGGGGTCAATAATTCACACCGAAATGGCGATCATTTTCAGTGTCATAATATTATGATATTAAACTAATTTATCTTCATTATTGCCATACATTAGTATCGCTTGAGAATTCGCGGCCGCCGGCGGCCGCGGGCGGCTGTGAGACTTTCCAAGTTTTTCAAACGATACTACATATTACAGTAATGAAGATATAGTTTAAAATCATATGACACTGAAAATGCTCGCCACTGCGCTGCCATTTCAGTATGAATTGACCCCTATAATAGTGTTTGCATTTCTCCTTCGTATGCCTAATAGAAAACGACGGGTTACAATCGGCCCCCGGGAGTGCCGGTACAAGCTAATACGAAACAGCAGGAGGAGACACGCCGTCTAATTGAAAACTAAATGACAATCAAAAATATTCCACATAATATTAAAAGCACTGCCTTTTGATATCTAGTGTCAGAACTGGAAAAAAGACTTCCTTTTTACCCAGCGACCACATAACCCAATGTGGTCGCTGTTTTTACCCGACTGCCAGGAGGGTTATGTGTTTGGCGCGTATCTTGTATGTTTGTAATATTCTTTTTGATATTTCCATCGTTATTCTCACAGTAAACATGAATCTAACGATATCAAGCCATTCAGGCTGCATTCTAATCATATATAACCCTCATTCTGACACAGTTGGGTAAAAAGGGAAAAGTGTTTTTCATATTATTAGTTCCATTAGCACTTGGCCTCATATTACTCGTCAATCACCGTGACGTCATAAGATCTCTCGGCCCATCATCACCCTTTTATCATTTGCTAAACGGCGCTGGCTGAAACGGGTCGCGACCCGACCCTAATGGAATAACCCTATTATTGACACACATGTGTCATCGCGTTCGGATTGAGTTACAACTTACATAATACATAGCTTAAAACTACACACAAACATACTTTTTATGGCCCTGTTTGTGATCCAAACTAGAGTCAAAACATCATGTTCATGTAAAAATATATTTTATTTAGGTACCAGTGGTATCTTTTGTATTTAGATTTGACATTGGGAACTAGCAGAATGAGGGATTTTAATAGCGTTTTCGGCATCTAGAACTGCCCCGGGGTAGGGTAAGCCGAATGGATACGAAAATAGCCGAAGTTTCAATTACTACTTAAACTACGTATTACTAGTACTAAAGTCTAAGTGCTTCATGGTTCACCGGATTTGTTCGAATATTTCCGTATCCATTCGGCCTGCCCTGCCTGCCCTGCCCCGGGGCAGTTGTAGATGCCGAAAACGTGCCGAAAACTATGTAAACAAACGACACGACAGTTGACACAAAATGCCGTAGCTAATTAGATGTTATTATGTGCTGCTACATGTTCGTATAATTAATTTTTTTTTTAATCGGGACTTAACGCGACTTATTTAAGTAGTAATGCTACTACGAGTACATACTTTTTTTCGACGTTTCGGCCGTGTTGCAACGGCCGTGGTCACGAGGGGACTCCTAAATAAAAGGCACCTTGTGTATAAACGTAGGCCCACGAGATAACGCCAACACAATTTGTAACCAAAATTTAATATCGGAAACCACAGTCAATATTTATCGTCGACCGCACCGGCCGACGTACATAAACAATTGCGACCATATTCCAGAAACGACAACCTAATTAATATCACTTTGATTCTTCACTTATCTATTACCAGATCTAAGAAAGCGATGCGGCTTGCCAAGTTTCGTTGGCACGAACAAAAAGTTTTTGCATTGAGCAAACCGAACAGGCAGAAGACGTGAGGTACCAGTAAAACCAACAATATACAGTAGTGTGACTCAGGCGTGTCCTTGAAATCAATCCCGCTTAGCATAGGTACAAGTTAGGCGCATAAGTGCATTGTAGTGCTCTCTTAAGTTATCTGAAATTGCGATTATGTGTGCATACGCTAAGACGGTAGATGGAGCAGACAAGACAAGTATTAGAGTGGAGATCACGCTTAGGCAAAAGTAGTGTAGTTGAACTAGGACGTCCTGCGATACGGTGTACCGACGATTTAAAGAAAGTGGCTGGCAGCGGATGGATGAGGGCTGCCCAAGATCGGGATGGTTGGCGCTCATTAGGGGAGGCCTACGTTCAGCAGTGAACGGCAATAGGCTGATTATGATGATGATGATGTGCATACGCTGATTCGTCCGATCCGGTATGAAAATGGACTACTGTATAGTAATTATACTGTGGTTTCGACTACCGCACACATAAGGGAGACGGAGTATGGTAATACGGTCACGTACCGCACGCGGGCTGAAAGACTATGTTGCGAATGTCGTCAAACCAAAGTGGCAAGGCCTCCGCAATAAAACTTATTATGCAGCTATGAAGGATATAAAAGACAAATTGGGGACAACCCGGACTATTCCCGACATTTGCATTTTATTCTGAAACAAAATACCTAGGAGCTAGGAGAATCTCGTGTCTGTATTTTCATTTTGGGTGACCTAGATTTTTTTATTGTAAAAATTACGTATTACAACGCGCCACGTGATCAGAAAGTTCATGTACAAACCTAACTGAATATGTCTATTTATATCATATCAAAAAAACTATCTATAAAGTTCACTCAGCTGTTTATCCACATCATACAATAAATAGTCTAATCGTTGTAGGTCAACTTTGGTAAAAATATTTTAAATTATATTTCGGCGCTCATTTCAACAAAATTAAATAAACCTTGCCAAGTCTAATCTAACAGAATTTCTCACAAAACACGTATGACATTTTAATAAAGGCGTAAAAATGAAATTTATTGCGTTATCATACGCTTATTTACTGGCATACTTTTACGATCGTATTATGATACAGTGAAATTGTCGCATAAATTTAATAACAAAGTCACAATGGTAAATTGAAAAAGTTATTCATGTGCTCGCCCTACTCAGATTCTCGAAGATAAAATGCTTATTTCTTTTTATAATTCTAGTATGTGAAGAGTTTAATTCGATGAATATATTACGACGTGGCGGGAGCTCGCTGAATTATAAACCTGCGAGGCTCAGGTGTAACAATTTTCAGGTGTAAAAAGTATGGTTTATGGCGCGGTTTCCTAGCCCTGTCACGACTCACGAACGAGTTGTAAAGTCACAGTAATTTAATTAAATATTTCGCGAGAAACATAATTCCTTGCTGTAAATAAATAAGCAGATCAATTGTTGTTTTCTACGAAAGCGGGATTTTAGCAAATTTTAGTCAGAACCTGACAGAAATGCCAACATTTATAAGAAATAATGATCACATATTGGACCACATCAAGAAACAAGAAAGAAGAAGTACTTTGAAAAAGCGCAGGTTTTAAATTATAAAAAAGTTTGCAAAATGAAATATGAAGCACACAATTTGATTATGGACCTAAACTGGCAACATTATTGCGTCGTAATATTGTTTGGCGAACTCATTATTTTTAGTGGCGGAGAAAATAACTTTGCATTTCCTAGCGCGCGACAGGCCCACGATCGCGACAATCCTAAGGTGAGACCGCACCAAGCGACATTACGCTGCAGTGGAGCGACGCGACACGTCACGGCGAAATATTCTTTGTTCTCCTCCGCTAGTCGTATTGCTTATGTCTGAGGGTCGTAACCTCCTCCTTCTATGACCTTCCTTCTTATGATGGTACGATCTTTACCTATCTTCGACCACTCGAAGAGCGTCGTAAACAGTGGACGCGTGGTACGGTCGGTCAGTCGACTGAGTGGTACGGATTTGATTTGACCAATGCATGGGGCTGCGACGCTCTAAAATATTCTTTGTATGAAACCGCAGCAAAGCCGCACAACGCGGCAGCAGCACTACGCGACACGAAACGTCAGAACTGTTGAACGTGAAGTGCCGCGTGGCTCCACGTACTGTCGCTTCGTGCAGTATCGCCTTAACATTGTATTTATATTGAAATATACTTTAAGTACTCCAAACGACACCATTGTGGGTAAATTGCCGTCGCAGAGCCAAAGATAAGGCTTCGATCAATCCCCCGCTCCCGTGCCTATTGTAACCAGAATTAATAGTTTTCGGATGGTCTCAATTTTATAAGGGCACTTAAGTAGCTCCAAACACAATATTGTCTCGGAGTTTGAGGTTGTAGCCAGCTCAAAGCTTTAAAAGGGAATGGAGTGGTTTAATAAATAGCTATGACGGTTTTAACGATAAAATGGGCTGTTGGATCGGTAAGAATCTGATTCCGGTAAATGGCTAACCCAAATTTTTGTTTCCACTATGTCATGTTTAAAGTTACACTTTTAATTTTAAGATACACTTAGATAATATCTATATTAATTGTTCAGTTTATAATTGTAGTAAATTGAAAAGGTTCAAAAACTTTACATTTTTATATGTGTGTATTATGTCATTTTACATGTTTTGTAAACAAAGAGCAAAAAGCGATCAAAAATGTAAAATGCGCTTTAAAACTTATAATAGCTACAGACATTACAGAGTACATATTTTTCTTTGATATAGTTAAAGAATTTTTCAATTCTCAGAAGTAAATATAATTTTCATTATTTTCATTTTATTACGTGCTAAAATTTCCCAAAATGTTTTTCAATAATCCCGTTTCTACCGCCAAGCCAGCCATGACAGCCAATGCACATAAATTAAAAGTAAAGTAATAAAAGTTTTCATGTCAAGATATAAAAGAAAGTTATATCGAAGGTCAGTTTTTATTCTTTTACCATAATAATCGTATTACAATTTTCTTCGAACGCTCAAAACATAACTTTTGTGGCTAACTTTTTTACGGCAAATTTAATATTTTTAGTTTATAATCTGAGAAAAAAAAAACCTTCTAAACAATAATTCACCAATACATCATATAAATGCAGAACTAAACTTTGGCACGAAGAGGCCGGCTGATCTGAGTCAATACTACCTTACTAATATACTACCTAGGGCCTTGCGGAAAACCGACCTAAAACAACGCCGGGGATTATAAGGACTAGGAATGCAATTTCTAACACGTCTCACACTATCTCTTCTATTATTGCGTGTGTCTATGGGTGGCAGTAATAGCATCAGGTGATCAGTCTGCTTATTTCTTATAGTTCATGAAATAGAAAATCTAAAAGCAATTCAGCTTTTACGTCAAAACATGGTATTTCGTAAAAACAAACCCGAAAAACTTTAAAAGAAATGTTTTAGGTTGTCTGTCTGTCATATTGTTTACTCGGCCGAAGAAATCGCTATGACTTAGCCGTTATTAAGCCGGCGTTGTGTCGCAATGCGCTGTTCCACAAAATGCTCTATTGACACATCTATTTTCGAATATTAACATAGATCGCTGAGAATTAAGCCGGTCCAAATTATTGTTCATCGACGCACGATTTCGGCTTAGAAGCTAATGGCAGCTAGCACGGCGGACAAGTCTGATAACGCGTGGTTGACCATAGGTTCTGCAAG
This sequence comes from Aricia agestis, assembly GCF_905147365.1. Classification (NCBI taxonomy): domain Eukaryota; kingdom Metazoa; phylum Arthropoda; class Insecta; order Lepidoptera; family Lycaenidae; genus Aricia; species Aricia agestis. The sequence goes on from NC_056415.1 coordinate 11,629,424, forward strand.
TACATTTTATTTTATTTATTTAAGGAAAACTTACTGCTCGATTACAAGTTTCATATTGATAAATGTAATACAAGGCCAATTAAAAGGTTTCACAGAGAGAATGCAACGTGAAATAATTTAGGAGCACTAGGATCTTTACGAACCTATTTCAAAAGAAGATTTAGGTATATGAATGTGTTCTGCTACTGAAAGAGCAGCGGACCTAAAATGGTCACATTTTGCAATTCCTCTCAAATCAATTCAGAAAATGAATTGTCCAAACTTTCAAACTGACAATTTATGTCGAATTTAATAAGTACGAATTGTGGGAATAATATTGTGAATTGTAAGCAGAGTGATCATTTTGCGATTAAAAAAAAATGATATAATCATGTTAAGATTCATAATATTATGATTCTCCAAACCGACCATTTTAGCCCCGCAGTCCATAACATCCGACATTTTGATAAAATTTCCCAGGTGTAAGATAGTTTTCTATGTTACATATTATTATCGTTCCCGCACGATAAACAGCTTCGGCAGCACACAGTTTTTGTACGGCAACAACTTTGTCGATACACCGAATACAAGGTCTGCTTATCTTAGTACAAGTTGTTATATTATTTTCAGGACTTTCTTTCTCTATATCAACGGAACCCTAAAAAGCCGCCAACGATTATCGCTATTAGGAGCTTATGGTTAATTTTTCGGCTGGCGGTTATTATGATTTGTAGGCTATTACGTGAAGGATTACACTTTTTATCTTCTACCCTAGCTACTAGCCGCGTTCTACGGCAATTTACGATTTTATCCGTAAATTTTACTAGCTCTAAGCCCCGACTTAGCGAATAGAAGGTAGGTAAGGTTAAATTTCTTTGTGCTAGACCAACTAATTCAAAATATTTTCCAGAATTATTGTACTGTAATATTAAAGCAAGAAAAAAAATCATGCAGAGGTTTTTACCCAAAAGGCGGTAAAGCACATAGCTTCTCGCTCGCACGCGTACAAAATTACAGTAATTATTACAGTTCACACATGGAAATCCATACTTCCATACGAGTATTTCATACTAGTTATATCCATACTATAATTAGTATGCTAATGAAAGTGTGTCTGTCTGTCAGTCTGTTACATCTTCACGCCCAAACCGTTGAACCGATTTTGCTAAAATTCGGTATGGAGATACTTTGAGTCCCAGGAAAGGACTAGGGTACTTTTTATCCCGGAAAAATGTATGGTTGTCGCGTGATAAACGAATTTTGTCGCAATGAAGTTGCGGGCGTCATATACTTAGTAATATTAAAAATGTGAAAGTTAGTCTATCTGTCTGTTACCTCTTCATGGTCAAACCGCTTAACCGATATTGATGAAATTTGATATAGAAAAACTTTGAGTCCCAGGAAAGTACATAAGATACTTTTTTATAATGGAATAATGGAATTATACTTAACCTATCAAAAACTAAATGCATGCATATACGCTCACCCTATAATCGTTCGGCCAAAATGATACAGCTGCATGATATTGCTATCGTGGGTCACACATATGAGTGCTTACATAACAATAAAATTAATTGTTCTTGTCGAACTATAGAATATGTTAACACATATAAATATTTAGGACTTTACGTTCATGTAAATTTTAGTTGGATAACGCATGTAAACGAAATCTGTAATAAACTTAGGTCATTATTAGGAAGATTCTATTATCTAAGCAAAATAGTCAGTAAACATACATTATTAGTTGTTTATCACGCTCTAGCTGAGTCATTAGTAAACTATGGTCTTATTGTTTATGGCCGTACTTTCAACACACATTTAAGTAACATTAAAAATTTACAAGTTAGACTCATTAAATATTTAGTAAGCAAAACAGAAAAACTTGAATGTAGCAAAAATTATGATTTATTATTTAAAAAATTTAATTTATTACCAGTACATAAAAAAGTTGAGTATTTAATAAGTATTGATCATTATTACGAAAAAAACTATAAAGAAACAGTTACACATACGCATAATACTAGAAAAAATACTTGTGGAATGCTAGTCCAACCACAAATTACTAATTACTATGGTGAAAGGACGAACAAATATCTAATACCCAAAATTTTTAACAGACTTCTTTTGTTGAATCAAAATCCTAATGTTAGTGTTAACATGCTGAAAAAGAACTTAAAAACTATGTTATTAGAGGAACTATAGTAAATATTATGTAAAAAATATATGAAAAATAGCACTTGCTGCCGCACTAAAAGTGGAACATTTTTTACTTAAATGTGATTAATTCAAAAATGTTATATATGCCCCTGGATACATTGTCCGTCAAGGTCTTCATTAAATGTTTAATGAAGAGCTGTGTTTAATGAAGAGCTTGACAGACAAACCTATTATAACTATTATTAATCTTCATATGAAGGTTAATAATAATTAAATGTCTCTGAGTATATGACGGTTAGATTCTAAAAACATTTTATTTGATTTTTTTGTGTTTATCGATTATGGTTGAAAATATAATATATCTTTGTTTATCTTTGCTTTGTTGTAACAGGATAACGAGATAAATAGATGCTGTTAATTATTTGTATAATAATATGCGATTAGAAAACTTAAGAAATATAAATGTATAAGTACTAAAATATTAGATTATAGAAATACGGTTTGAAGAGTATTATATAATTTAGTTTTAGTGATATAGATTAGTATTGATAAATTAACAAAATGTTAAGAGCGCGTACCTGCCAATAAACTTTTTAGTTTGGCGGGAAATTATTTTAAGCCACTTTTGTATTTTGGATTTGGAATAAACGTAATTAAAAAAAAAACGTAATTATCCCGGAGATTGGTACGGTTCCCCGCGATAAACTAATTTTGGCGCAACGGAGTTGCGGGCGTCATCTAGTTATAATATCGTGCAAAATCAGCCCGGCCGTTATCTAATAACGAGCTAATGTACTTACATGTGGCAATCGATTTTGTACGTGTAAATTAACACAGAATTAGTTTAACTAATGAGGGCACACAGGCTGAGTGTGCAAAACATACTCGTAGCTTTTTAGTGTCCTATAAATATTTTGTGTAGCGTGTACCGCCGATACTAACAACATTTATTATTATCACCTTACGCAAAGGGTTTTTAAGATACCTATAATTGGAGCCCCCAAACTTTTGTGCTAAATAGTTGAAAATGACGTTATATTCTCTACTGCTTAAATTTTCATGAGGTGTTGGCAAAGAGTTTAAGAAGAAAGTTTATATCCTCAATTATTCCGTACAGAGCCGGGTGTGCCGAATGAACCAAACAACTAACGAGTTATATTTAACTTATAACATAAGGGCAATTACCCATTTTTTCCCTTATAATTTGAACAAACCTTGTAAGTTGTAACTTACCTACTTCATCATCTGGCTACACATAAAAATCCACAATTATTGATTTCAAACTATCATTCTCCCGGGAAAATTTAGCTTTAGGGCCGGCCCTAAATTCTCCACTTACCTGCTTCATCCACTAACGTCTTTTCTCTTACTAAAATCTAAAATGATAAAATATTATAAATAACAAATATTATGCTTTTAAAATCCTTTAGCAAATCATCGCTAGCGAAACCTACTCAATCTCAGAAATGGTTCTTGAGGTTAAGACGAAAATATTCCAAGACCTAGAATCTTGATTTATTTCGGGTCTAAAAACCGATATGTCAGTCTTATCTTGAGGAATTTCTTTTTATATGGAAAGTCTCCAACATTTGAGTGTATGATTTAGGAAGGTTTTTATATGGATGTTTGTATTCTAGTCAGTATGTAAATAAAGTTATGGAGAAGAAAACTTTATGTCTTTAAATTTAAATTTTGTCTGACTGCGCCAGACGATGTTTTACAAGTGTCTGTATTTATTTGCAGCATCTAAAGCTTAAGCCGCTTGTTGTATTTAGGCTTCAGAGGTATGATAATATTTATCTTCGTCGTAAAAGTGATACTGAATATAGTGGTTGCATCGCTGTTAGTTTCGTTAGGTGTTTCTTTTTTGGGATGAGTATTTATCATAAACTAGCTGTCCCGGTGAACTTCGTGTCACTTTAAAACCTTCCCTGGACTTCTACGAATATTTTAAGACTAAAATCAGCTCAATCCGTTCAGCCGTTTTGGAGTTTTAGCGCGACTAACACATTTGAAAATCCATTTTTATATATAAGATAGGTACTCATCCCGAAAAAGACATGTGACCTGATAGTACGGGAGCCCTTGAACATTTATTTTGATTAAGTACTATCAAGCTCATTTTTTGTGAGTAGCTTATAAGACGAACAACATTTTTATTTGCGAAAAATCTTGAAAGTGAAAAAAAGAAACTTGATTGACTACGGAACCCTAACAAGCTGATTTTTTTGTATATTGATAGGTTAATAGTTATACAATTTAAGAGTAACATTGTCCTAAAAATAGAACAATCCATATTTTAGGACCATCAAATCAAAGTATGAAAAATGTTCTTCGTCTTATCAAAATGAGGCTACTCACAAAAAATTTGCTTGAAGTAATAAAAAAAATGTTCTAGGGCTCCCGTACTATGATTGATTCCTAAGAGGGAAAACGTTTATACTAGCCGGGGTTGCAGGAGAGTAAGTAATATCTACCTATGTTTCCTCGCGGAGAAAATGTAACCAGCTGTTTTGTTTAATTTTCATCTCTGCCGTCACTTACGGAGTGCATTTAGATTGTATTTGCTTTCTAGGGTTCCGTACCCAAAGGGTAAAAACGGGACCCTATTACTGAGATTTTAAAGTCTGTCCCTTTGTCTATCTAGCTGTCCCCAGGCTGTATCTTAACTTTTTGCCTACACTCGCTCTACAACATAACGTTACGGTTGTTACGGACCCCTTTGTTTGGGATTCCGGCTCGCACTTGGCTTTTTTTTCTTGGGAATCCAAATCATTAAAGCTTAGAAATGAAGCTACTAATACTCTGGCTTAAAATACATGAACAGTGTCTAATAAATTGAAAAAGCATTAGACGTGTATCTCTTGTGAGTTAGGCTGCGTTTTCACGAGAGATGTGTTGCTAGGAATGTGTTTTTAAGATCCAATAGAATCGCTGCGCTGAGCGAGGTCACGTCAATGAAGCGATTCTATTGGTTCTCAAAAACATCTCTGTAGCCCTAGCATGGCCACCAGTAGAAATGCGAAAGTATGGACAAACTGTGGAGATAAACTTAAGGTAGCGTTCCGATCTTTTTTCGTTCCCAAAAATTCAATTACAATGCCACTTTATGACAGACTATAGTCCTAAAAATTCAAATAATATCCTACTCTATGACATATACTATAGTCTGTCATAAAGTGGCATTTTAATTGAATTTTTGTCGGTCGCGATTGGCCGCGGTAAAGATCGGATCGGCACCTTTAGTTTATGTCCACAGTTTGTCTATATTTTCGCATTTCTACTGGTGGCCGTGCTAGGGCTACTGGTGGAAACACGGCCTTAGAGCGGTCGTTCTTAAAAGGACCGATTTTCTACAACACAAAGACGGTGGCAAAACATAGCTTTAATAAACACGGAAATGATACGAGCTTAAACACTGAAGACCCATCATCTCGTTGCGAATGTGGGCCGCGGTGCGACGCCGCAAAACGTGTTCCATTGCGCTTTGTGCTCTCCCATTGTTCACAGATCCGCCCTTAGACTGGAAGTGGTTTGGATACTCCAAATATTTACAACTCTCGCAAACATCTAATGAATTTCGCGAGGGTTTTCAACTTTGGGTTTTAATTAACACTACATTATGGACCGGCCTGAACAGCGAACTATTTCAAGGATTTTCCAACTAGTTGTAGTATGTTGTTACAAAATGAGCAAGTGAGTCTGAAAAATCGAAATGCGACTTGGATTCACGTGTGAAGGGTTCCGTACCATTTATTGATATTCAGCAAAAATAGAAAATTAATGGCGTTTTTATGACGTGCGTATGTACCTAAAATATTTATTTTATTTTAATTATTATTACTAACCCACTGCTGAGCAAAGGCCTCCCCTCTTTCCTTCCATACGTGTATATACTGTATTTCATAATAATTAATGTTAGTAGTTATTATTATTCTAAAGTTTATAGGTAAATCACGATTATCGTGATACAGTGACTTTGTGTACGGACTTAGCATTAAAAATGTCAATCAAATTAATAAATACATAGACGAATTAACATAATTAATTAAATTATATTCTATAACTTTAATTATTATGCGTTTAGCTATTTATTATTGTATAAGCTTTGGGCACGAAATTATGTAAATTATACAATTTAGGTACGTAAATTGTATAATAATTTTCATTCCGTCCACTGGCATTTTCGCGGGTCGCTAAGGGTTAAGGGAAAAACGCAATATCGAGATTCTAATAAATATACAAAAATAACAAATCGAATACTTAATATGCTCGCGATTATATTACATTTTATCTAACAGGGAATTTGTTAAATACGTCTTGACTCTTGGAGCTTTGAGTTAACTATACTCAAAGCTAAAAACTTCTGGTTGGTCCGTATACTCTTGTTAGAGTGAGTTGCACCAACTTACTTTAATTGTAACAAAATGTCAAATCAACTGTAAAATTTTAACAATGGCTACAAAAACGCCATATTTAACGATATACGTACAATTTTGTTTGGTTATCGTTAATATTAAATTTGACATAAGGCTCACAGTGTTGTCAGGTGTTGCCTTGACAAATATTTTTTCCCGTCAATAAGGAAAATTCATGTTTAGGGTTCCGTGCCCAAAAGGTAAAAACGGGACCCTATTACTAAGACTTCGATGTCTGCCCGTCTGTGTGTCTCCTGCCTGCCTAGCATACGCCAACGAGATATCTCACTCTCGAGATTCTTCGATCTATTAGAAAAACTATTCGTCTCATAATGTCAAAATCTCGACATTATCTCGACAAAACTCTATAAAAATGTGTTATTTCGATGATAGATCTACGCGAGAAAAAATGTTTGTCACGCTAGGGTCAACAGAGATGAAGAGACAAACCATCAAACATCGAGAAAACATGTAGAGTGAGATATCTCGTTGACGTATGCTAGGCAGGCTGGTTGTAACTCAAGAACTACTATAGCTAGACTTCTGAAATTTTCAGAGATTGTGTATATATCTGTTGCCGCTGTAATAAAAAATACTAAATACAAAATAAATTAAATATTTAATCCCATACAACAAACGTGATTTTTTTGCTATTTGGTATGGAAATACATAGGTAGGCACTTGAAATATTCACGAAATACTCAGTTTTAGTCGTACTTTATTAATTTATAATAAAATTTAACTAAATGTAAATAATTAACGGCCCATTTAAAAACACAATATTCAGCCTCGAGTCCAACTCGCACTTATCCGATTTTATTATACTCTTAACCCTATTAACCTTAACTGTTAACAATAAAATCATAGTTATTGCTAAAATTAACCTTAACTGCTACTATAACAACGCCTGTGGTGGTGCACCACAGGCGTACAACCCACTCTTAGTCTAAGTTAGTCTTTTCACTTTTATTTGACTATAACTATTTTGTTCTTTTATATGAAACAGACTGATTGAACAAGAAACGAAGCTGCATTAATCCATACCTAACATTATAAATACGAAAGTGTGTCTGTCTGTTACCTCTTTACGCCCAAACCGCCAAAGTTAAGGTTAGTTAGCTGTTTCGTATTTTTTTTTTATGAAATAAGGGGCACCGAGCAAACGGGTCACCTGATGGAAAGCAACTACTATCGCCCATGGACACTCGCAACATCAGAAGAGCTGCAGGTGCGTTGCCGGCCTTTTAAGAGGGAATACGCTCTCTTCTTGAAGGTTTGCAGGTCGTATAGGTCCGGAAATACTAGGTACTGGTGACAGTTCGTTCCAGAGTTTTACAGTGCGCGGCAGAAAGTTACGCGAAAACTGCACAGTGGAATATGTATGGAGATTCTTTGAGTTCTGGAAAAGGACATTAGATACTTTTTATTCCGGAAAAATGTACGGTTCCTTCCTAGTTAGAGGTGCGTCCAAGTTGTAAGCGTCATATAGTGATGTAACCTACGAATAATAAAAACTAGATGTAACTAAGTAGACATCATATAATTAATATAATCTCATGCCGGGATTATGATTTATGCTATTACCGCGATCTTTAGTCAACGTTTACTATTAACTTATCACGTTGACAGCTGTTTAGTTATCATATCGATTTATTACTCGTTAAACATATTAATAGCTTTATTTTAGATTTTATAATGTACAGTTAAAGGAACTATAATGTAACTTGAAGGGGTTATATCAAGTCCAGCTAGCAGATCAAAATTGATATTGACTTGACATAACCTGACCAAATTACGTAGGTTCACCATCAACAGCTTTTGAATCAATCTCTGATTATTTATTGAACATGCAATAAACATGATTACTGTCAAAGTATTGAGGTTGTTCTAGCACTAGTTGAATGTGCTTTATTTACTTAGTTACTTGTATCTACTTATTTAAATAAATCGGCCAAGTGCGAGTCGGACTCGCGCACGAAGGGTTCCGTACCACTTAAGAGCAATAATAGGCAAAAAAAATATTTTTATATGGGAGCCCCCTTAAATATTTGATTTATTTTGTTTTTAGGGTTCCATACCCAAAGGGTAAAAACCGGACCCTATTACTGAGACTTCTATGTCTGTCTGTCTGTATGTCATGTGCTGTATCTCAAAAACCGCTATAGCAAGACCTCTGAAATTTTCACAGATTGTATATAATATTTTCTGTTGCCGCTATAATTACAAATAACTACTAAAAATAAAACAAAATTTAAGGGGGCTCCCATACAACAAACGTGATTTTTTGGCCTTTTTTGCTCGTAATCAATAATGGCAACAGGTAGGTACTTTAACTTTTGCAAATCCTTTGGTTATGTATGTATTTTAATAATTAATAATAATATTAAAATAAAATAAAGAAAGAACAACAAATACAAAAAACACAATTTTTGGCCTAGTTTTGCTCTATAATGGACGGGACCCTTCTTGCGCGAGTTCAACTCGCACTTAGGCGATTATTATTAGTATTTGTTGTTATAGCGGCAACAGAAATACATAAAAAAGACGGGTTGCACTCCGGGAGTGCCGGCAGAAGTGAAAACTTGATTATTAACGTTGTGCATTATTTTTTCAACCCATTTTTTATGAAAATCGATTTTTAAAAAATCGTTTTTTTTAATTAATCGAAACCCTTACAATCGATTAAACTTTTAACCCATTTTTTATGAAAATTGATTTTTAAAATCGATTTTTTTAATTAATCGAAACCCTTACAATTTTTTAACCCATTTTTTATGAAAATTGATTTTTAAAAAATCGAATTTTTAATTAATCGAAACCCTTACAATCAATTAAATTTTTAACCCATTTTTTATGAAAATCGTTTTTTTTTTATTAATAGAAACCCTTACAATCGATTAAAAAATATCGACAATCGAAAAAAAACAATCGATTGTTCGATTAATCGATTTCGATGTTACAGCACTACTCTCCAACGGTCTTACGGTTTTTCGATCAGCACGAGAATCTGACGCGAGTTTCACAGTTTTTACCCATCCCACAAAAGTGCTCAACGCCGCTAAAGAAGTGTTCACTTCAATAATCTGTGAAAATTTCAGAGCTCTAGCTATTTTCGTTCTTGAGATACAGCCTGGAGACAGACAGACATCGAAGTCTTACAGTAATAGGTCCCATTTTTACCCTTTTGGGTACGGAACCCTAAAATCATCCCTAAAATCGATCTGAAACTGAAGCGATACAGCTTCATCTTTGATGACGCGAATTGGCCCTTTTTCACCATTCAGCTACTACAGGCGAGCACACGAGCTATCGACGGTCCTTGATATTAATAGTCCTTCAAAGACCGGCAAAATAAAAGCCTTTGCCAGTTCGCCACGTGCGATGCCCGAGCCTGATAAAACACGTAGAAAACTTGAGTAAAAGTAGGCCTACGTGAAAAGTAATATTGATGTGTCTCGTTGAAAGAAAATTCTTGTAAATTTAATTATATAGGTTTATATCTGATAACTTTTAGCCCCCAAAAAGCAGAGTGTAATCATGTAATAAGTTTGTCATGTACGTTTGTCTGTCTGTGTGTATGGGTGTGTCTCTTTGTGGCATTGTAGCATCTAAAAATGTGCTGATTTTGATTTAGTTTTTTTTTTCAAAGCCGCTACAGGTATCACTGCTGGAAAATTGAGGGTTTTTTTATTTCTTAATATTTGATAGGTTGTTTTATTTTCAGCTGTTTGTTGGGTAAAGCGAAACTAAGCTGCATAATATTGTATTTGAATTGTATTATGTATAGAATACTAAAGTTCCAAATACAAACGACAATATTTATTATTTGTATCTGTTAAGTGAAGCTTATAGTCACACTAATTACATTTTCGGCTTTCATTACGGGGAATTACCTCAATCTTATACCAGAGTTTCTCAAGGGGCAATATTTCCGTCACGGGGACCGCAAATACAGGTTGAAGGCGCTCGCTAACAAAATAGTTTATTTACAGTTCATGGAAATATTCCGTCCCGAAGCGACCCGCTTGTCCATCCTGGGGATTAATGTAAATAATAAATTAAGAATAAGGGCCTGTTTCACCACTTCCTGATAAGGCTGTCCACCAATTAACTTGACAGATCAAGTATGGAGAACCTGTCAAAAAAGTTGTGAATAGCCTATTAGGCACTTTATCAGAAAGTGGTGAAACAGTATATTCTGTATTTCATTGTTATTAGTTACTTATCAAGGAGATAATGAGATCAATGAGATTTTTTAACTATGAAGCAGAATATGAGCACTCATACCGGTGTAACAAAACTAACTGATACTTTAGGGGTGTATGTGTTCCTGACATGGAGTTCACTGTGAAAGTTGCAGCGCTGAAAGAGTAACTTTTTTTCACTTTTGTATGGGAACATGCATGACGGTGAGGCACTTGCCTATACAAATCAGAAAAAATAATCTGCTCTTTCTGTACTGCAACTTTTACAGTGAACTCTATATCAGGAACACATACAGCACTTAAGTATTATCACTTAGTTTTGTTACACTCTGTATTATAATAAAGTTGTGCCATATTATTAAAGGTATATTTAGCAGAATCTAATCTGCGAAATTTCATTTCTCGTTTTAAATGTGTTACCGTCATGTAAGAAAGCATATTATATCTTCTCGAAAAATACTACTCTGAGGTTGTTTTCGGCATTCATTGAGGAAAAATACTACACCTTATTCGTGTGATTTTTTTGTTGTAGCCTGAGTCTCTAAATCTGTGGATAATAAATATTACAAAAATATTATTTTAACCACGCTATAAATATTACAAGATCAGCTGTGTAAAGTGTCGTGTGGTATTTTTGTTCCGGAAAACGTATCGCTCGTTTCACCACGGCCTGGGGAGTGGGGAGACATAAGAGAATTGCACTTTGAATATATTGCTAATTAAAGTAAGTGCCTTCTTTCACGTAGAGTTACGGGCCAGCTCGATGTAAATTGGTGTGTCGTTCGGACATAAAAACTCTAATTAACTTACTCCATACAGTTTCGTTAAAGACTCTTTAAATGCCACTTTGGGAAGTAATTATTTCATTGTGTTCTTTTTAAATGTCAATTTTTAAATGTGCTGAATTTTAAATACACCAATTTTAGAATGAAAAGTTCAGGTTAGTATATATATTTTTTTTTAATTTAAATCCTTTTAATTCATTTTTAAAATACGGCCGATTTTTTGTATTCTCTATCAATCTTAAATTCACCTTCACAGAATAAAGACAGCTTTTTTAGCTGTCACAAAACGTAAGGAAAACTGTTTTAGTTGTAGCTATTATAATCTTCTCAATCTGTTATAAAAAAAAGGTAGGTACAGCCTAAACCATTTGTATAGTGTGGTTGGTGGCTTTGATCTATAATATCATGGAGTATGGACCCAAGTCGACCGAAGTGACCCAGCCTCAAACTGATTAGTTTTCAACTTCATAATCTCGGATTATGATCCGGCTGAATCTATAGTTTCAGTCGATTCATTCAATCAGTCGTTACATCTAATGAAATGCCTTTGCAAAAATTTTATATCACTTTAGTCTTCTTCTTTTCCTATCGCATCTAGTTTGGAAGTAAAAAACTAAAACTTTTGTGATCACATGATTGTCTGACAAGAAAGATGATCCATGTGGTAGCCTAGTAAAAAGTCGGTCTCTCTTGCCAATCATTCCAATACTACTTCTAGACTTAGGGGCTGTTTTACCACTTCCTGATAAGTGCCGGATAGGCTATCCACAACTTAACTTGACAGATAGAGTATGGAGTATCTGTCAGATAAGTTTTGGATCGCCTATACAGCACTTAACAGAAAGTGGTGAAACAGGCACTTATTGTTTTAATATTATGAGCTGTATACATACAGTAATAATATTATAGGGCCGTATTATTATTTATTATACAATAACAATACAGGGTGGCAAAACCAGAGATAGATCAAATATTGGGAACGGCCGTTAATGATACCATTTACGGTCCGACAATCATTCTATTAAAGACATACCATAACATAATAATACCATTCGGTATTTGTAACAAAAATAATAATGATGCGGCGGACAGATCACAATTGACATCGAATGGACATGATTCGACCAAATGGTGTTGGTCTGACAACTGCCTAGGAATCAATTTCCTCGATGGTACACAAGCTTATTTTCGACAACTTGTTTTCACGTGGACGACGTCTCAGCTAAAATGTTCTCCATTTCTTATGAAATGTAGCTGTCCCTTGGGCTGACTCCTAACTTGTTTGATTTTATTTATCCTAATAACGATTTATGGGAGGATATTATCCGACTTTCGTGAGTTACAACTTCGTGATGGAGTTATCCAAGTAATATTGCTCTGAATTTAGATAAAACCTTTTTTGAGGCTATGATCCGAATTCCAGTAGCTCGCGATGTATAATGAAATAATTTAACGAATTATTAATTATTTCACAAGTTACAACATTACATCATATTGTATCATTATGTTCATTAATGATAAATATTATTTAATATATTAAATATTTATTTGTGTATCCAAAAAACGCATATTATTATTTGATCAATTAATTTAAAATGTAATATTTTCGTTTCCGAATATCAACAAATGGAATCACAAATTATTTTTAGTATTAGGTAGTACTGTAATTTATTAAATACTAGCTGTCCCGGCAAATTTTGTATTTCCATAAAATTATTTTCCCTGTTTTCCTTGTTTTTCTCTTGAAGTTTTTTCTGATTTTTTTCTATACAGCTCACGGAGCCCGAGACCTTGCCAACGAATGCAAAGCTGTGGAAATCGGTACGTGCATTCTGGAGTAATAGCGTCAGGAAGGAAAAACCGACTTATTTTTATATATTAGATATTTTCTCTTGCTTTAATTACTGTGAGGGGAAAGTTGCTAGCTTACTAAATACAGTTATAGTTTTTAAATCTTTCTAACCACTAGTCTGTAAGCAGTAAAGAAATATTTATGTTATTATTATAGCACAATATAAATAATAAACTGTATAGATTGTTCGAATCGGGCGCACACATAATGGCATAAATATTAATTTCAGATTATCTATATATTAATACGCAAGCGAAAAACTTTGTATCCCTTTTGACGAAAAATGCGGAAACGTAGGTGAATGAAATTTTGCACAGTTATAGTTTATATGGTGAAGGAGTGCATCGAGCTAATATTATTTTGAAATTATGCTTTTATCACACATTTTTTTAACAAATAAAACATTACACACACTACAATACGCACACTCAAGAAGATGACAGATTTTTGAGTGACAAACCTATACATACGAATTATACTCTTTTATTTATGGTTTAAGTTTATTGACAACAAGTTGACAAATTGAAAATGGATTAAGTATAGTTTTTTTTTTTATTGAATCTTAGATACACGGCCAGTCTGAGATCAGCTGAGTCCCAGAGACGAGAGTTGAAAAAAAATATGATAAAGTAGGATAAAGTCAAAATTTTTTTTACAAATCAAATTAAAAGTAGTCCTAATGTCGTTGAAACTAAGGTCGAATTTCGACCATTGGGCGATCTCTAGTATAACTTAAAGTACCAAACTTATAATAATTTACCTGTATGTTAAAAAACTTTGGTTTTATGGACACGGCTACTTAGCCATGTAATTTTATGGAAATACAACGTTTGCCGGAAATGTAATTACAAATTAGTTTAATGGTGGTCATAATTTATTCGTTATGATATTATAGGTCCTAATCATAATCATCAAAATATAATTGGAATCTCGGAATCGGCTCCAACCATTTTTATGAAATTTAGTATATAGGGGGTTTCGGGGGCGATAAATCGATCTAGCTAGGAATCATGCTCAGAAAATGTCTTTTTATTCGTGTTTTATCGATAATCGATAAACTGAAAAATATGACTCTTCCTGACATCTATTGGCGAATAATAATACTTTTTTTTTTTTTTTTTTTTTTATTAAATAAGGGGGCAAACGAGCAAACGGGTCACCTGATGCTAAGCAACTACCGTCGCCCATGGACACTCGCAACATCAGAAGAGCTGCAGGTGCGTTGCCGGCCTTTTAAGAGGGTATACGCTCTTTTCTTGAAGGTTTGCAGGTCGTATCGGTCCGGAAATACTGCTGGTGACAGCCCATTCCAGAGTTTTACAGTGCGCGGCAGAAAGTTACAGTTGTTAGCAACTAATTATTTTAACGACCAGCAGATGGCGTTATTAAGTAACACGAAGTCAATGAGTGTTTGCTATACAGAGCTAAGCTCGGTCATCCAGGTACTGTACCTTTAATAAGCAAGATTACTGTTGAGACAGGTAATCTTACCTACATAATAATTCTTGTATTATTTATTATAGGTCTACCAGGATCTGATGGCAAATTTTGATGGCAGATTTTCAAAAAAATTTCCTTGATCATTGGATATTTTTTTATATTTGCATATTTCACACACAAGGCCCCACAGAACACCAGGGATCGCGGTATAGGTATTATAACGTGATAACCACCTGAGTGGGGTCCTTTTTGGTGGAATTCGCATTACACTGCATTGTATTTTGTAACTATTTACCCAAATAGACACTAATATATTATACTATGTCCGTCTGTTTATTAATTTTATGTTATTTTTGTTTCTGTGTTATTTCTATATACTTATTGTTTTTTTTCTTTTTGTTTGTAAAATGTTTATTGTAATGTGGTGTAATGTGTATGTACCGAATAAACGCTTATTATTATTATTATATTATACATAATCAGCTGCTATAAGGAAAAAAAAAGGATCAAAATGTTTTATTCTAATTACCCCGGTATTGCTGGAGTCAATATCTTTTCTCAACTTTTGCCATCAGATCCCGGTAAATTTATAATAATACATTATGAATTGTGTATTATGGAATAAGACATGACCTTGAATTCTTTGTGTATCTACCTACTTATTATTTGTAAATCCAACTACAGTATTATTATTTTTAACAAAAAATTAAAACCGACTTCCAGGGTAAAAACAATAATAATTTATGAACAAAAAAGTGTTAAATAATTCTTACTCTTTAATGTGCCTTATGCATAACTCTCCTAAACCTCAACTATTTCTAAGTACACAATCTTCATTATTTTGAAGACGGTACCAGCTAAGAATGCTGAGTTCTATGACAATTTTTTTTAAATATTTAAGACTGGTACCGACTTCAAAATAATGAAGATTGTGTACTAAGAAATAGTTGAGGTTTAGGAGAGTATGCTTTTAGTTCTTAAACCAACTCCGAAACCCCCAAACTTGTATTTATAAGGAATCCGGAGTTCTCTTAGCACCTTCGGAACCATCGGTATATCTTATTGCAAAATCTTGCTTTTTAGTAGCATATGCTTAGGATACTTCTTAAAAAATTGAAATCACTATATGTTTTCATATCAATTTTGAGGAGTTCCCTCGATTACTCATGGATGTATGGTGGAATGGTGGTGATGATGATGATGATTAATGAAATTTGCATAGTAGTATATGCTTTGAGTTCTTAAGACAACGCCGAAACCCCCAAACATGTATCTATAAGGAGAAAGGAGTTCTGTTCACCACCTTCGAACCATGGTATATCCTGGTGCAAAATCTTACTTTTTAGTAACATATGACTAGAATACTTCATATGAAACCAAAAAAATCATATGTTTCCATTTGAATTTTGAGGAGTTCCCTCGATTACTCATGGATCCCATCATCAGGTCACCACTTTTCTGAACATTGTACCAAATTGAAGTAATACCCTATACAACAAAACAAAAATTTTGAAAATCGATTCACAGACGGCGGAGTAATCGTTGAACATACATTAAAAAAAAACATATCCACAGCCGAATGTATAAACTCCTCGTTTTTGGAAGTCTGTTAAAAATAGCTTTGTACGAGTCGGAATCTCTATCATTGATACACAGACGGACGGACAGACTCTCTTCCTTAGATCTTATAAGAAAGGTCTTGGATAGGTACTATCAAAAACTGATTTATAGGCAGACGATGTTAAGTTGGTCGGGCTAAAATCAAAATAACGCAGCTGCCGCCATCTGCTTATCAATTAATTTCTTTGATAGCACTATCAGAGAAGTTGATTAATAGGCAGATGGGAGACCTACGTAATTTGGTCGCGTAATGTCATACCCTGCTGACAGGTCACAATTAATATGGAATTGACATAATACGACCAAATGACGTAGGTCCGTCAACTGCCACAATTAATGACATCAATACATTTATTTGATAGATAAAATTATATCTTCATTTTTCTAAGTACTGAACACTAAAATGAAAACAGCTAAACACACAATTTCCTATGCACTGATCAATACTGCAAGTAAATATAATATTGTATTGTTTACCTAACTTCCTGTAAATGCAGGTTTAAGTTCTCGGGATCCGTAGCCACGGGGGAACTCCAAAAGCGATCCATCGTCCACGTCCGACTTTAAACACATTTTGTTGTTAACAAAGCTATTTTGCACGATATTCGAAATAATAGAGGTGAGAATGTGCATTTTGGAATTTAGTTAGATCGAGTTTCGGACAAAATTATTCAAAAAACATATTATTTAACAGGTTTGTGATTACCACTTATTTCGTTACTTGAGGTATAGCACGTCAGGTTTGCCTCTTTACACACAAAACACGAAACGGTACGAGACGAGACCGCAGAAATGCATAATAGCAATAAGTCAACAAATTACGCGTCGTTTCGTCTTTTTTCGGTGTAAACTCAGAACTGTCCCTATGGTATTTATAGGATTTTGAAATAGGAGAGAAAAGCATCGATGATTTTTTATTACCTAAAGTTTGTTAAATTTAATGTAGGTAAGTAATTTAATCCACGTCGTTAAATCACTTTACGGTTTAAGTAGCACAATCTTTGCGTAGACCCTACGGTCACACAATATTTTAAATTTATAACACCACAGCAACGACCTATGTCTACACATAGGACGTTGCTGTGGTGTTATAAATTTAAAATATTGTGTGTAAAGGGCAGACAGGTTCACAGCCCGCCTCGTAAGTTAATTAAAACATAACAGCAGTCTCGGTTACTCTGGCTCACAAGAAATATTTTAAATAGTTCCATTATACTCCCAGTAATGCTACGAGAGAATCTTTGTCACAATGTTCAAGAACATTATATATTTTAAGGGATATTTGTAAAAAAACTATACTTAACGAAAATGTGAAAGTATTTTTTCCATTTTCCAACCCAACATAAGCTGGCGTCATTTAGGGTGGTTTGCAACAGAGGCCTAGTTATAGTTAAGGTTAAATTTATCGTCAAATATGGTGTCCATTATGGACTTTTACTGGGGATTTGACAGTTCATTTGACATATTTTGGTTATGGTTAAAGTTAAAGTTATAGTTAAAGTAAGTTGGTGCAACCCACCCTAATGCTAAGTACTCACATACAGTTTTGCTCGATAGTTTTACTCCAAATCGAGCAATAACCACCATGTGGACCGCAAAACTGACAGCTCGAAGGCTCGCATGTCCAATATGTCATGTACTTCGAATCGGAGTAAAACTATCGAGCAAAGCCGTATGTGAGTACTTAGCATTAGCTGTTATTAGATAACATCAACTTCTTAAATAAACTTGACGAAATCACACCTAACACTATTACGTTATTAGACCAATCACACCAAACACTCATTTAATACCCCACCTGATTGGTTTTTCCAACTCTCTTCAAAAGACGATGTCACGGTAGCTCATTACGCCAGCTTATTTTGTGTTGGCTTTAACAATCTTCTTCCAAAATGGAATTGAGTAGGGATCCAAAAAACGATCGTGTTTGGAAATCCAACATAAACATTTTAACTTCTACTGCTTATAAGTTATTGACTATACTTACTTCAAATATGGTCTTACGGCCGCACTAGGAGGGAATAAATTGTTGCTTTAGTCTCTATTAACAATTATGAGTTTGATAGAAAATGTATATATGGAATTGATATGAAAATCTTCATGAAATTAATGACGTTGACACTGTTTAAAAATCTAAGGTATTATGATGGGAATGATTAATTCACATATTATTTAGGTATTTCAAATGAGTCAGCATTTAGCAACGTTTTGTGTGAACCTCATACATTTTTTTTAAATATTGAAAGCATTTTTTTTTAAGAAATCCTACTAATAATAATAATAGCTCCCTCACCGGTTTCGGTGACGGTGGCCGGTTTCATTGAAACCAGGCCAGCTATGCAGGAGTAATTTTATAGTGCCTAAGTGTGCGCACAGTACACAAGAGCACTCTCTATTCCTTTACTCTCATAACCCAGTGGGACGGAAGACCGACACCACCGGCGAGAGATCAGGCGCAGGACCGACTTTTTACATGCACATCTTGTCAGACAATCAGGTGATC
Source organism: Aricia agestis (assembly GCF_905147365.1). NCBI lineage: Eukaryota > Metazoa > Arthropoda > Insecta > Lepidoptera > Lycaenidae > Aricia > Aricia agestis. The sequence goes on from NC_056415.1 coordinate 11,648,383, forward strand.
AGCCTGCACTGTCCTAACCAAACTTGGAAATAATATGTTTCCAACGCGGGAATCGAATCCACGACCTCCGAGTCAAGAGCCGCGCTCTATACCACTAGACCACGGAGGCGTTAATATTATGGCGATGGCGATACTGTTGCATGTAAGCACACTGACCATACAATTTCTGAAGTTGGGTACTGAACGTTACGATGTGTAACGTATGTAATAATCGTACCCGTAGTACCCGTATCACGACGTACGGTACTGACTGCACGAATGCTCGCCGTGTAATACGTTACATTACACCTCGTAACGTTGGTCAGTACCCACCTTTACAACACAAGTCTATAAGGTGATGAGCTGATGATGATGCACGAGACGCGTGATAGTCAGGAGACGGGCAGGTGATAATCGAATGTCCGCGCCGGGCAGACCCTCGGCAAACGTTATTACCGGGCCTCGTGAACCCATTCCCAAACACTTTGACGCATTCTCGAGGCCTTTGTTTGGCTATCACCGTGTATCAATATTCGATATAGACTATGATCCGTATCTATTTTAGTGTGACATAAATGATAAAGTGTAACATCTTTACTTCCATACTTTTTTTTATTAATATAAAAAATGCGAAAGTCTGTCTGTCTATCTGTCCGTCTGTCTGCCTGTTACCTCTTCACGCCCAAACCGCAGAACCGACTTTGCTGAAATTTGGCATGAAGATAATTTATACGTGGGAGAGCCATGCTTCGGCACGAATGGGCCGGCTCGACCGGATAAATACCACGTTTTCACAGAAAACCGGCGTGAAACAGCGCTTGCGCTGTGTTTCGCCGAGTAAGTGAGTTTACCGGAGGCCCAATCCCCTAACCCCTACCCTATTCCCTTCCCTACCCTCAACTATTCCCTTCCCTTCCCTACCCTCCCCTATTACCCTATTCCCTATTAAAAAGGTCGGCAACGCACTTGCAGCTCTTCTGATGCTGCGAGTGTCCATGGGCGATGGAAGTTGCTTTCCATCAGGTGACCCGTTTGCTCGTTTGCCCCCTTATTTCATAAAAAAAAATGAAGAGACTTTGAGTCCCGGGAAAGGACACAGGATCCTTTTTGTCTTAGAAAAATGTACGGCTCGCACGCGAATAACGAGTTTTGGTGCATCGGAATTGCGGGCGTCATCTAGCCTTTCATATTCGGTCGCTGTTAATAATAATAATAATAATAGCTCCCACACCGGTTTCGGTGACGGTGGCCGGTTTCATTGAAACCAGGCCAGCTACGCAGGAGTAATTTTATAGTGCCCAAGTGTGTGCGCAGTACACAAGAGCACTCTTTTTTTTATGAAATAAGGGGGCAAACGAGCAAATGGGTCACCTGATGGAAAGCAACTTCCGTCGCCCATGGACACTCGCAGCATCAGAAGAGCTGCAGGTGCGTTGCCGGCCTTTTAGAGGGAATAGGGTAATAAAGGAGGGTAGGGATGGAAGGGAAGGGAATAGGAGAGGGTAGGGAAGGGAATAGGGTAGTGGATTGGGCCGGTAAACTCACTCACTCGGCGAAACACAGCGCAGGCGCTGTTTCACGCCGGTTTTCTGTGAGAACGTGGTATTTCTCCGGTCGAGCCGGCCCATTCGTGCCGAAGCATGGCTCTCCCACGTATAAATTCCTTTACTCTCATAACCCAGTGGGACGGACGACCGACACGACTGGCGAGAGATCAGGCGCAGGACCGACTTTTTACATGCCCATCCGACGCATGGATCATCTTACTTGTCAGACAATCAGGTGATCAGCCTGCATTGTCCTAACCAAACTTGGAAATAACATGTTTCCAACGCGAGAATCGAACCCACGACCTCCGAGTCAAGAGCCGCGCTCTATACCACTAGACCACGGAGGCGTTGGTGTTGAGTTATGATGCAGTCTTGTTTTTAAATGATCTAAAGAACATGACTGCATTTTTTAATTCAATACGTAATTTTTTTGTGGGATAATACACAAATGGTAAACAGCGTCCATTTAAAAATGCGACAGTGTAACTGCTCCATATTAAAACTTAGATTGAAATGAAAACTTAAATTTAATACTATAAATGCTAAACTTAAAGTGTTACTATTTTTATATCGTATACTAGATGTCCCGCGCGGCTTCGCCCGCGTAAATTTGGAATTTTACGGAAAACGTACATTTTCCCATAAAAATAGCTCTTATGTCCCTACTCCCTTCACTTGGTCTACTCTATATCTGTGCCAAATATTGCCATAAAAATTGCTCCAGTAGTTCGTAATTTCTAATATTTCCCCCGTTTTTCCCACATTTTCCTGAGTTTCTTCGGTCGTATTAGTCTTAGCCTATAGTCTTAGTTCTTACTCGATAAATGAGCTATCTAACACTGAAATAAGTTTTTAAATCGGATCTGTAGTTCCTCCGATTCCGTTCAAGCAAACATACTTTTCAGGTTTATAATATTAGGTAGGTATAGATTTTTTAAAATTATCGCTTGACAAACTCGAGTCTCGATCTAAAAGACTATGAAAAGTACTTACCAATAACATGGTATAATATGGTAGTGATGATGATGACGATGTTGATGATGAATGTAATTTGCATAGAAGCATATGCTTTCCGTTCTTAAAACAACGCCGAAACTCCCAAACTTGTATCTATAAAGAATCAGGAGTTCTCTCAGCACCTTCCGAACCACGGTATACCAGGTATACCTCGGTTCAAAATCTTACTTGTTGGTAGCATATGCTTAGAATACTTCTCACGAAACCGAAGTCACCACATATTTCCCTATAATTTTTGAGGAGTTCCCTCGTTTACTTATGGATCCTTCATCAGATCACCACTTTTGTGAATATAATACCGAATTGGGATGATACCCTATATTTATGATGATACCCAAAAGAAAAATTTTGAAAATCGGTTAACAAACGACGGAGTAATCGTTGAACATAAGAAAACGAACATAACACCTCCCCCATTTTGAAAGTCGGTTAAAATTGTAGCCTATGTGTTATTATGATGTTTAAGCTATATTATTGTAAAGTTTCATTAAAATCCGTTCAGTAGTTTTTGCGTGAAAGAGTAACAAACATCCATACATCTACATATACATCCATGCATCTATACATCTGTGGGATAATGCGTGGCGACGCTAAAGGAAGATCTTCCGACCGAGCGAGGTGTTATGCTCGGTCAGGCCGAAGCCCACGTGATACATTTCAGCTGTCGTATATATACCGACGCGCTCAGAAAACTTCGATAGCGCGATGCAGGAATATTAGGCGATTTGTGTGTACCGCCACACATCCAAAATTTTTCTCACCTTTTAAACCTTCCCTAGACCTCCACGAATAATTCAAGACCAAGATAAGATAAATCCGTTCAGCCGTTCTCGAGTTTTAGCGAGACTAACGAACAGCAATTGATTTTTATATATATAGATTATGCTAAAAATTGTAACTCAACTCGAACTAGCTTGAGCGTGAAGTCACATTTACGCTAAAAGCGACTTACATAAAAATTTATATGTATCAGAAATTCACTTTTCAGGAAAGGGGATATAGTAGTTTTGGGCATCGTAAACGTACGGTTCCCGCACGATAAAGACTTTATGTGCAAGCGAAGTTGCCGGCGATACCTAGTGTCTCTAAATCTAGCAATGTAGCTCCTAAAGTGATCAAAATATGATCGGAAATCACTAGATTTCCGACGCAAACTGTTTAATAAACGTCAAAAATTTAAGGATCCTATGTGTATAAGTTATCCTGTGATATCATGTTATCCCAAAATATGGATAAACCGTTACTATTTTCTTATGAAAAAATATTATTAATGAATTTATATTATAATGCTATAATTAAGTATTAATCGTACTCGTAATTTTATTATTCTTTTCGTATAGTATTTTTTATTTATTCAATTAATCAATATTATTATTATCATTGTGTGTAAATTATTACCAGTATCACATTAAAATCGCGAAAAATTTAACATCTTACATTTCTTGTCTAAAGTTTTTTATAACAGAAGAACTGCTACCCAAAAGTTTAAATTCAATAGTTTTAGATACTCAAAACACTTAAAGAGTTACAAAATATCTCAAAATTAAAAAAAAATTATTAACTTACCTCAACTTGTAAAAAAAAGTCACAACTTATTCAAACTTCAAATACTGTACTTTTTCACTTAACACTGTAAAAGTTTTCCACCACTGAACAGAGTTACCGAAAACTTTCAGGAGTTCATAACATTTTTTCAACTTTATTAAATTTATTGCCGGCCTAATTATATTTTGACAGTTCGTAACACGGCGAGTGACCGCGCGGCGCGTCGGTCTCGCGGCACGGGCGATACTGCGCTCCGCCGCCCGCCCGAGCCGCCCTAGCCGCCCTAGCCGCCCAGACCGCCCTCCTAGATTGTGGCCCTAGCGAACATTAATTACCATCAACTCGGTCTGATTAAACCCGGAGGAATTATCCGGATTGACAAAATTAACTTTTAACTTAGATTTATATCGCGGCTCCAGACAATGCACGCTAAGACGTGTTCGACTTATCAAAACTTCTCCATTAGCATCTCGAGTTTAGTTCGAGTTTTAGTGGATACTTGGATTTAGCTCTCGATGTAATTTTGCGAGAGTGTATAAGCTATTTATGGTAAAAGGATTAAACGGGCAGTGGGATTGTAGGTGTATGGTGAATTATTGATGCCGACCGGACAGCTTAGCTACTTAGTTCTCGGCTTATAATATTAGTTAAACTTTTCAATTCAATAGATTTGAGTGAGTATAGAATTAAATGATAATATTAATCACTATTATTGCCTATTTACACTATGTTTATGGACAGTGTCTTACACTTAACTTAGATAAAATTCGGAAGTTATGTTTTTTTTGTATTTTAACGATAGAGTTTTTAGCCAAATATTGCATCGCCACTTACATTAACGGGCTCTCAATCACTGTCCGCGCCATTCTGCCAAGAGATAGTGACAGATTTAGGGGACCCGGACAGTGGCGGATTTACCAATAGGCTAAGTAGGCTGGAGCCTAGGGCGGCAGATTTAGAGGGGCGGCAAATTCAGCCCCATTTATCTGACAGAAATAAAAAATCCCATCAAAAATTGTGAACTAAACTAACGTATTGAATTTCAAAGGTCAGTTATAGAGGCGGCAAAAATTGAATAGCCTACAGGCGGCAAATTTGTAAATCCGCCACTGGACCCGGAACTAGAGGTATTTGTAAATTCTTCGTAGCTTCGACGCATGCTGAATTACTTCCCCGCATTGAGGCTGTGTGACAGCATGCGATCAATCATCAATGTTACATTCGAGACCTGAGAATAGGGATGATGACAAGGTCAAAGATTAGAGAGTTTTATTATTAAAATAAAGAAATAACGGTAAAAAATAAGTGTTTCCCAGCTTGATATTCAAGTCGTTTTTTTTTTTATTAAATTTCTTAATATTGGTATATCGAATGGCGATAACTTATGTAATTTATTATTTAAAGCAACTTTTGTTATGAACCACTTTCATAAACGCAATAATTAATATAGCTCGAACAAAAATCTCTCGCGGTGCCTACAAGCAACTCTAAGGTGACGTCATAATTGACTAGTATTTTGTATGGAGCATTTCGGGCAGGTGTTTGAATTGTCATATATTTGTGAATTTTTAAGCTATCAGAATCATTCTTTCACCGATGGTTCTATTTTTTAAGGATCTTACAATTACCAATAAAAAAAATAGTCATCATGTTATTGGGCCCGTGAGTTGAACAGTTGATGTTGTCGCAGATTACAGAAAATCTGTTGAAATTGATATGAAGGGGGCAAACGAGCAAACGGGTCACCTGATGGAAAGCAACTTCCGTCGCCCATGGACACTCGCAGCATCAGAAGAGCTGCATGTGCGTTGCCGGCCTTTTAAGAGGGAATAGGGTAATAGGGGATGGTAGGGAAGGGAAGGGAATAGGGGAGGGTAGGAATGGGAATAGGGTAGGGGATTGGGCCTCCGGTAAACTCACTCACTCGGCGAAACACAGCGCAAGCGCTGTTTCACGCCGGTTTTCTGTGAGAACGTGGTATTTATCCGGTCGAGCCGGCCCATTCGTGCCGAAGCATGGCTCTCCCACGTATAAAGTGTTCACACCAATACGTCAAGACTGTGTGTAATATATATATGTGGGATAATTATTAATTTAGTATTAACTTTTTAATTTGTATTCTATTGTCTATGTACAGCAGCCCGGATAGGTGATGACTTGGCAGAGGTGACACTTGTCAGATGTGAGAGAGTTGTCAGTGGTAAAAGCAAAATGAATGAGATGTTTTGTTGGATTGTTATAGAAAAATAAAGTTAGTGAGAATTTTAAAACGTTTTTGCATTGGATTGAGCCTTATCCCACATCTTTTTGGGGGCTCGTCCGGGATGGACTAAAATCTGATGTGAAATGGAAGACGCAAGACGGATTAAGTTAGATAAAGAATTCTATTAAAATGGTAGCTTTTGGGAATTTGGATTAAAGATTTATTCTTGAAGACGAAAGACTAAATGACCCCAGATAAGCCATCATTTTGCACGACTACCAGAAGAAGACGCAATTTAAATAGAGATTCTAGTTTGAAGAGTTCTAGCTTTATTGTAACAATGCCACCGAAAAAAGATGATAAACACGAAACCGAAGACGAAGAAGAAATAGAATGTGAGGTAACGATTTCGTTCAAGGATTTAGAAAAGTCTATGACTATTTTTACCGGAGATGACACATATCCTATTGAGACTTTTATTGATGAGTTTGAAGATACTGCGCAGATTATGAAATGGACAAAAGTCGAAAAACTGATCTATGCGAAGCGACTGTTAGATGGAACAGCAAAGTTGTTTTTACGTTCTTTGGGAAGAGTTAAAGATTATTCCAGTCTTAAGAAGGCACTTAAAGAAGAGTTTGGACCAAAGATCAACAGTGCAGTAGTACATAAAAAGCTTGCTTCTCGTAAGATGAAAAATGACGAGACATATCAGCAGTACTTCTTGTCTATGAAAGAGTTGGCGCTTCACGGCAAGGTCGAAGATGCTGCTCTAATTGAGTATGTGATAGATGGTATTCGTGACCTGGATGCAAATAAAGTTATTTTATATGGCGCCTCGGATATCAAAGAATTTCGCAAAAAGTTGGAAATCTACAGCGAATTCCAAAAGAAGATTTCTAATAAGCCTGCAAACTTTACTAGTGATGTCCAACCATCTAGAAACACATCATTTGGAAAGAAGAATAGCGTCCATAGATGCTACAACTGCGGAGACGTAGATCACGTCTCATCCAACTGCTCAAAAGGAGTCAAGTGTTTTAAATGCAATGACTTTGGACATAAAGCTACTGAATGTTCCAAACCGGCGAAGACACTAAACATTCAAAGTAAAAACGATGACGAGAAAGTTCCTTACAAGAAGATAAAGATTAACGGCCAAGACGCTTTAGCTCTGATTGACACCGGAAGTGACATTAACCTTATTACGAAATCGCAATTCGAGAAAATTAAAGAAAATGTAAAAGACTACAAAAATAAAACAACGTGCATAACTGGTATAGCAAAGAACGAAGTTTATACAGAAGGTATGTTTGTAGCTAATGTTCAGATTGATCAATGTTACGCAGATATCAAGTTTCACGTAGTCCAAGACAATGAGATACCAGTTAATATCATAATAGGTAATCCCATTTTACACGACTTTAAAGTTTGTTTCACTCCAGAAGGAATTTTTATGGAAAAGATGAGTCACCTTACGCTTTTAGTAGAAGAAAATGACGAAGACGATGCTGATAAGCAAATGGGTGAAACAGACAACGCTGCTAAGAAACTGGACCAGCAAATATGGGGTTCCGAAGATAAAGAGAACCCTGAAGAGCAGAATAAAAAAGGTAAGGAAGAACGAGGTAAAGGTGAGAGCACTGGAGGAAAAGAGATGGGTGCAAAAGAACAAGAGAAAGGGACAGACGATGGTTCGGATGGTAAAGATAAAAAGAAACAGAAAGATATCAACGAAATGGAGGATGATAATGACGGTGAAACAGAAACGGAAAATCTATTCGACATTGACGTCATGAAAGATGACAAACCTGAAGAACAAGACGATAAAAATGAAGAAGACAAAGAAAAAGACAACAAGAACGGTCTAGAAGTTTCCAGTGATGAAGAAGATGGTGGTGATAATACAGAACAGCAGGATAACGAAAATCAAGAAGCAGAAGACGGCCCAGAGAAAGAATCTAAAGACGAAGCGGAAAATGACGATGAAGAAGGTGACAATGAGAATATTGCACTTTATACGATAACTACCGGAAAGCCAAGAGGCAATGGACAAGTAGAGCGTATACACCAAATCATTATAGCTGTATTAAGCAAATTAAGTGCTGATGACCCTAATAAATGGTATCGCCATGTCTCTAACGTTCAAAGATGCCTAAATGGAACATACCAAAGAGCTATTAAAACGACGCCGTTTGAGTTACTTTTTGGTACTAAAATGAAGGATAAAGATATAGAACTCCAAAAGTTGATAGATGAAGAAGAGATAGACATTTTCAACGAAAAAAGACAAGTACTTAGACAGAAAGCCAAAGAATCTATAAGAAAAATGCAGGAAGAGAATATGAAATCATTTAATAAGAAGCGAAAAGAAGCCAATGTGTATAAACCAGGCGACTTAGTCGCGATAAAGAGAACCCAATTTGCACAAGGAAGTAAACTATTACCCAAATACTTAGGACCTTACGAGATTATAAAAAGTAACAAAAACGATCGCTATTCTGTAAGAAAGATTGGCAATGGCGAAGGTCCGTTTAATACAACTTCTTCAGCTGATTTCATGAAGCCCTGGGTCGCACAGGAAGATGATTCATCTGAGGCAGATGAATAGCAGGATGACCGTGTGGGATAATTATTAATTTAGTATTAACTTTTTAATTTGTATTCTATTGTCTATGTACAGCAGCCCGGATAGGTGATGACTTGGCAGAGGTGACACTTGTCAGATGTGAGAGAGTTGTCAGTGGTAAAAGCAAAATGAATGAGATGTTTTGTTGGAAATAAAGTTAGTGAGAATTTTAAAACGTTTTTGCATTGGATTGAGCCTTATCCCACATATATATATAAAACTCAAAGGTGACAGACTGACATGGTGATCTATCAACGCACAGCCCAAACCACTGGACCGATTGGGCTGAAATTTGCCATGCAGCTAGATATTATGACGTAGGCATCCGCTAAGAAAGGCTTTTGATCAATTCCACCTCCAAGGGGTTAAAATAGGGGATGAAAGTTTGTATATAATAATACTTCTTAACGCGAGCGAAGCCGTGAAAAGCTCGTGCATAATAAAATACAAATTTTCAATTTCATTGCCTGATGCCGCATTTCAAGTTTGTAAACTTTATTTGAGGTACAGAATTAAACGTACATGGCACTACAACGTAAGATATAGTTTGACATAAGTATTAGGTAAACTGTTGAGGTATAAGGTAAACATCAAGAGCAAAATAAAATATAATATCTCAAAGAATCGCCATCGATACCTTTTCATATGAACATTGAACACACATATTGAATGTTAAACATATCGTATTCTAGCTTTTCCCAAGTAAAATATTGAAGATCATTTCTGAATAAAAAAATGTTAGATGCGAGGAGAGCTTAGTGAATCCCTTATAACATAAGATAGTAACCAAATTTTATAATAAATGAAACATATTATAATAAAATTAAATTCTATTTTATTGTAGTCTAACCACCTAAACCTGACTAAAGGCATAAACTATGTTATAATATGAGACTTGTCAAGAACAAAGAGCTGTGTACTTAAATAATCCAACGTCTGATGGGTTTCGTTAATAGGTAAAAGACTGGTTCAAACAAGAAACAAAATAACTAATATACAATATTATTGGGGCACAATGTAAAGCAGATACTTATTGTGTTACAAATTTGTTCAACAAAATATTAGCATGTACATCTATTTAACGTCTTTTTACGGGCAAAATATACATTTGTGTTAAGAAGTCATTGAGAATTAGCAATTCCAAAGAGGCGACACGTGTCGGCCGCGACTTACATAATTAGGGAGCTTTGATATCAGCTGGCAAAGGGTTGACCCTCCTTCTCGGCCTTTCAGAGGTCATAAAGAAAGGGATTCTCGTTAGCGTATGTAAATTACCCAATTTTTTATATGCTGATAATAATTATTGTAATGTTTTCCCTAAGGGATCGTTTACGTGACATTTGGAAGTGTAGTTTGACCTTAGTTGGTTCAATGTTCAAACGAGCAACTTTAGCATCGATTATATCATTTTATACTTTTGTCTTGTTTAATTTTGAGATCTATTTGGATTTACCAATTAATTGTTTGCATGAAGTTAATAAATTACGGACCGTTTGTTTACGCAAATAAATATTCATAATTATAAATAAATAAATAAATAGTTAATAAAGACACTACTTACTACTTTGATAAATATCAATTAATCAAAGATCGGCGAAATAAAATATCTGCGTAGATAAGTCCTATAGTATGAAAAATAATAAAAATGTATAGTTCCTACCATATTGAACTAACATTTTAACTTAGTATCTTGTATATATTTATTAGTTGTAGTTTATTACATAATGATTATCAATATTGTTGCTTTACTTAAATATTAGTTTCAGATCAAATCCTATTAGAACGTTCGCTCTTCGTTTATATTTTTTACCAGGCACGGCGTCTCGAATGCGACTTAGAAACCAAAGCACTCTACATTACTCCACAAGTCAAGTTATAGTTCGTTTTTCTTTCCCATGCCACGTCGACACGGCCATAACGTCGAGTACTCTCGATCGAGTCTGAGCACTGTCTAGTTCTGAACGAGAAATGCAATAAGACGACACAAAAGTAGACATTCAGTAGCTGAGTAAGTAAGCTTGTTCAGTGATTGTTAAGAATAGTAGTAGTTGTAGTAGACTTTTAGGGTTATTTCACATTCGATGTCGCGTGGCGTTTAAATGCATTTTAAATGAGCTATTCAAATTTGACATAGGCAGCCCAACGCGAGCGGTAAGTCAATTAAATATGTATTTACTTGTGTGGTAAATAAAGTTTAATTTTAAATGGCTTATTTTAAAATCGGAGCGTCTCTTCGCGTTCCAATGTGAACTAATCCTTAATGTCGTAAAAAATGAGAAGCAGTATTTTAAGTTGTACTCAGAATAACATTGTAAAAAACGCTATTATTACGTTAAAGGGAAAATGTTTTTGATGAAACCTTTGTGATCTTTACATAGCCCCAACTTGTCCTTAGAGGCAACGCTGAGTGACTCCACGTGTATTTATTTTACAGCAAATTAAATGTATTATTATTGTATGAATGTATATTATTCTATACGTCTCCATTTTCTTAGAAATATGCGAAGAAAAATAGTGTAGTTTATTTAATATTAAGACTATTTTCGCAGTCGTTAAGATTTATTGGTGATCTTAAGCGGCAGCTTTGCGTAAATGTATGCTGATTGCTGTAGAGCTACTGTGGGATATCCGAAAATAGATGACGCTACACTGATACATATGTATGAGTTACTGATTCATTAACATTCTAGCTGTAGAGTGTAGGAGGAACGCCTTGTCATATTTTGAACACGTTCAGAAAACAATTTGACAGATCAGAGCGACACGTTAATAAGTGGCGACTACACCATGAAATAAGATAACTTGACTGTTTATAACAAAAGTGAATCGTTTGTGAAATAATTACGATTGAGAATGTGACCAATAAGAGAGAGAAAGATTATATTGAAGTCTATATTGAAGATCTCTGAAAATGATATTATGCTCTGTTTAATAGAAAAATTCTGCAGTGGACTTGAAACGGCCACAACGCGACGTCACATTTGAGACATTCAGGTAAGGTATTAGCAGCTGACATCATCATATAATAATAATATTAATACGCGAACGAAAAACTTTGTAACCCTTTTTACGAAAAATGGGGAAACGTAGGTGCATGCAAGTTTACACAGTTATAGTTTATATGGTGAAGGAGTGCATCGAACTAATATTATTTTGAAATTATGCTTTTATCATACATTTTTTAACAAATAAAACATTACACACACTACAACACACACACACAAAAGAGAAATGACAGATTTTTGAGTGACAAGCCTATACATCTGAATTATATTCTTTTATTTATGGTTGAAGTCTGTTGACAACAAGTTGACAAATTGAAAATGGAATAGTTTTTTTATTGAATCTAAAATACTATTAGACAATGCTTGTACACGGCCAGTCTGAGATCGGCTAAGTCCCAGAGACAAGAGAAAAAAAATGATAAAGTCAATATTTATTACAAAATATAGGTATTATAGTCCTAATGTCGTTGAAATTAAGGTCGAATTTCGACCATTAGGCGATTTCTAGTATAATATAATGTATGTAATATATTATGCTATATTAGTTGCTTAGTGCTTGCGAAGAAGTCGGTAAGTTGAATTGTTGACTTTAACATATACAATTTAAGTTTTTTAGCATTAAATACAAAATAAATAGTTGCCAAAGAGTATTTCTTTGGCGACCCTAAGTTTACAAGCGTTCATACGAATAGCGAATAACAAACCCATTAAAAGAGAAGTCCTTAAAACTTTAATCGAGATTATGTAGCAATTTAAAGTACGAGCGAAGTTATGACAGACGTCAATAAAACAGTAACTTGCAATAAATTTACTATTAAGTGCAGATAGAGTAAGAGCCAGCGACAGCCAGAGTCTCATCATTTTATAAATGCTGAAAGTTTACCTACTTGTGACCCCTATAGGCAGAGGTAAAAACCACCAACATCGGAGTTTCGGTCACTTTGGGAGTTATTTAGTTCTGTCGGTCTTCCTTACCTTGGATGAATTATGAAGCTCTATTTGTTATCATATTTTTTTCGGGATAACTGTAAGAATCTCATCTTTTGCTGCCGGATAGTGGCTTCCGACTGCCAGATCACCTCGAGGTGAATTTTTAAAAATAACGCTAGATTTACACGGGTCAATTTTAGTCGCGCGGCAAGTCACCAGTCGAATTGCCTGTCCAAGCCGAATCGCCACCCCATTTACACATTCTACAAAAATCGCCTTTGCTGCTCGAGGTCTGCGCTGGCTACCGTGCCGACAAACTATGTATTTGCAACAAGCAATCGCTTGCGACTGAGCGTTTGCACGGTCGATTTTAGTCACCAGCCGCAAGCACCCGCATGCGGCGTAGACGAATTGTCATTTAAACGGTCGATTTTCGCCGTGCGGCGTAAATCGTGCGACTTTAGTCACCCGTGTAAATCCAGCATAAAGGGTATCTGGCAGTGGGAAACTTTTAGCTTTTCTAAAATGACGAAAGTCTGGCTTTCGCTGGCTCTTGGTCCGAGTGCGCTGGTAGCTACAATCACGGCTTTTAATATGTCAATTATGCTCTATCTCCAAAATAGCAGCGGCTTTTGTCGGCACAAAACTAATGGGCTATTCCTTACCACTATTTACATAATAACCCGCCTAGTTACGGATTTTAGCGCCGGCGACTGCGACGGAATACCACGCTAATATAAACATTGTGAGCTTGTGACTACGGTTTCGATCCGACCTCTGCCACTTTTCCGTTGTACTGTTTTCAGATATTTCATAGCTTTTATCGCGGGCTTTGATCGTGGCGATCGAATCAAGAAATTCCGTAACAAAACATTTTGTCTAACGTCATTTCAGTTCGGCAGATTTCGGCTCGTCGTGTGGTGCTCGCCGCACCGACCAGCACAGCGGCGTTGCCAAGCTTCAGCATGGTGTTCGTGTGCGCGCGACTAGACGTATGCGAATTATAATTTCATAAATTGATAAAAAATATGCACTATCTTTACTCAGTAAATTTACTTTCAGGTCCCGAGTGCCAGACGTGTTTTTTTTTCAAAAAGATTACGGACAGAGTTCAGGAGTAGAGGATAGAGAGAAATATTTGTTGAGATGCGACTTCACATTATAACGTGACGAGGCAATGTTTCGTTTTAAACATTATTTGGTAGGTACATGAGAACTGACTTAGCTGTGATTCTCTGGTCTTTGGATCTAAACACGCGGTAGCGTGTCAAGCCAAGTTCCAGCATAACAAAACTGGCGAGCAGCACCGTGTGTGATATTACACGAACCACACATCTCTTGAAAATTGTGTCGTGGGTCTTGTCATTCCATGACAAAATAATTTGTCAGCAGCATACGCGCCGTACGCGTCGAACGCACTAGAGGTGTTCCTAACGGCTATATTTTCAAAGCACGCTATATGGAATATGCTAAATTTTTCAAGCGTGCTATTTTTGACGCTACGTTATGAACGCACCGCATAGTACACAAAATTCGGCGCGTAAGCTGCGGACGAATGTGCGAGGTTTTAGTTCACATCATTTCATACAACGAATTCTAAAATGAGGCACGTTCGGCGCGTGCGTGCTGATTAATATGCAATCACCTTAAAAGTGTTGAAATTAAAAAGTCATATTCACAATTTTATTATTATCTTACCTGGACAGTGGACATACCTTTAGATAAATAAATAAAATAAAAAACTCTTTATTCAAACAAACAAAATAGATCAATTTACACATGTTACAAAAACAGAAATAGTTTGAATTGGCGGCCTTACTGCTGGAAGCAGTCTCTACCAGGCAACCATAAAATATAACTAAAAATATTTAAAATAAAAATAAGATAAGATACTATTAGTATATAAATAATAGATACATTGTAAGAACCAACTTATTTCACATTTGTTTTACTCTGCAGATTTGTTGTAATAGTTTTTGCGCGATTTGCATGCTAAACGATGCCACTCTCGATCGCAGCTCGGTAAAAAAAGTTAGTAAATAAAGCCCTTTCCGTTCCTGTACTAGAGTGTACCTTTGTACGGTGTGTAACAGAACAAACTGATAATACTTTAGGGCGTTTGTGTAACCCCATATATATTATAGAGCTTACTGGAAAACTTGTAGCGCCGAAAGTGTTATTTATTTTTATTTTTGTATGGACAAATTTATGACGTTGCGGCATTCTTCATAAAAACATAGAAGCCAAAACTCAAAAGTAATTCCTTTAGCGCTACTACTTTCACATTAAACTCTAAAAGAGGCAAATCTAATATATAAAATTCTCGTGTCACAGTTTTCGTTGCCATACTCCTCCGAAACGGCTTGACCGATTCTCATGAAATTTTGTGAGCATGTTGAGTAGGTCTGAGAATCGGCCAACATTTATTTTTTATACAAAAAAAAATTAAAAAATATATGGCAAAACAACGTTTGCCGGGACAGCTAGTATACATATAATTTACTAGATGACGCCCGCAACTCCGTTGCGCCAAAACTCGATTATCGCGCTGGAACCGTACATTTTTCCGGGACAAAAAGTATCCTATATCCTTTCCCGGGACTCAAAGTATCTCTATGCTAAATTTCAGCAAAATCGGTTCAGCGGTTTGGGCGAGAAGAGGTAACAGACAGACAGACAGACGGACAGACAGACAGACAGACACACTTTAGCATTTGTTATAATAGTATGGATTTACCCTAACGTATAATTATCACTTTGTTTTGTTACATTCTGTGTATTCCACAGTCATTTGTCATCAATTTTATTGTTATACACAGTTATACGTATATTTTAAACTCATCCCGGCATTTGTCACTTAACCCCACTTAATCTTGTCCGATATTTTTTCGTCGTTTTAAATTTAATGCTTGATATCCGCTATCACACTCAGAGCTCCGTTTAATTAGTTTTTTCCTGTCCCCTTCCCGGGATGCGAGATAAAAATAAATAAGTATCATCGTTGAATTCTTTATGAGTAAACGGACATAGACGAGGTGTAAATTCGGTTTGAAATTCCGTCTCCTTTAATTGAAAAAATATGAAACAGTATCATGGATACGACATTTAATGTGAAACCTTATAAAATAATATATTTTATTACTAAGGCTTTTTCAAATCGGACCAGTAGTTCTAGAGATTAGCGCATTCAAATAAGCTCTATCAAATAATTTCCCCCATTTTTTCCACATTTTCCTCTATTTCTTCGCTCCCATTAGTCTTACCGTAATAAAATATAGTCTTTCTCGATAAATGGACTATCTAAAACTGAAAGAATTTTTCAAATCAGACCAGTACTTCCTGAAATTAGTGCGTTCAAATAAGCCATTTCAAATAATTTCTCCCGTTTTTTCCACACTTTCCTCTATTTCTTCGCTCCTATTAGTCTTAGCGCGATAAAATATAGCTTACTGCCTTTCTTAATAAATAGGCTATTTAACAATGAAAGAATTTTTCAAATCGGACCAGTGGTTCCTGAGATTAGCGCGTTCAAATAAGCCCTTTCAAATAATTTCCCCCCCGTTTTTTCCACACTTTCCTCTATTTCTTCGCTTCTATTAGTATAAGCGTGATAAAATATAGCCTATAGCCTTCCTCGATAAATGGGCTATCTAACACTGAAAGAATTTTTCAAATCGGACCAGTAGTACCTGAGATTAGCGCGTTCAAACAAACAAACAAACAAACAAACTAACAAACTCTTCCGCTTTATAATATTAGTATAGATAATATTAGTATGGAAGTATGGATGAAGTCATCAAAACGCGTAAAACCGCGAGCTTCCTTCCATGTGCCTGCTTGAGCACTGAACACCGACTACGAACACTGTTCACACACCATACCGCTGTGGCACAGAGTGTTTATACTGTTTCATGTTTGCGTTATTTTAATACGTAAATATTAGCATACATAATGTAAAGAAGGCATAATATTGTTAATATTTTTATTTGCTAAGTAAACTATTCTGCAACTCTATATACATAATATTTTTTGATCTGTATATAATTATATAAAACTCAAAGGTGACTGACTGACTGACTGATTGACATAGTGATCTATCAACGCACAGCCCAAACCACTGGACGGATCGGACTGAAATTTAGCATGCAGGTAGATGTTATGACGTAGGCATCCGCTAAGAAAGGATTTTGATAAATTCCAACCCCAAGGGGTTCAAATAGGGGATGAAAGTTTGTATATAATAATACTTCTTAACGCGAGCGAAGCCGCGGGCAAAAGCTCGTTAATTTATATAAGTGTTCTTAATAGAGGGAGATAGTATTTCAGTCCGGACCAACGCCTACAACTCTACAAGGCGCAGGTTGGGCCTCATATGGAATATTGTTAGATCATCTCTGGGCAGGGCACCAAAATACCAACTGCTCCCTCTGTGTCGTATGACGTATCCAACGAAGGGCCGCTCGAATTGTTAACTGCTATAGTGTTCCAAACAGCTTGGACCCTTTGGAATTACGCCGAGATGTAGCTTCACTCTTCATCCTCTATCGGTTGTATCACGGGGAATGCTTTGAGGAATAGTTAGGAATCATACCTCCTGCAACTTTTCGCCATCGTCGCACGCAGAAAATATACCATCCTCATTACCTTCATGAGTGGCAGACGGCAGTCTTCCACCGTGCGTTTTTCAAATCAAATAAAATCATTTATTTGCAGAACAAGTTTTTCGCGTAATTTTCTGCCGCGCGCTGTAAAACTCTGGAACGAACTATCACCAGCAGTATTTCCGGACCTATACGACCTGCAAACCTTCAAGAAGAGAGCGTATTCTCTCTTAAAAGGCCAGCAACGCACCTGCAGCTCTTCTGATTTTGCGAGTGTCCATGGGCGACGGTAGCTTCTATCCATCAGGTGACCCGTTTACTCGTTTGCCCCTTAATTCATTAAACAAATTTTACGTCAAAACTCTAAGTTTTCTGTTTGAGTACTCTCAATAAATACTGTTTTACTTTTTAAATAACTAGTAAAAGCAACATTTTCACAAAAATTTTACAGTATTAAATAAATTAGCACAAAGATATACTGTATCTCAAAAATTAGTTTCAAAGTTTTCATAAAAATCAGTTAAGCGCTTCAAGCTTTAGCTGATGAGTCATGACTCATGAGTCATGAGACAGACACTTTCAAATTTACAAAAAATAAAGAATTTTTACGACGAAGGATAAGTTGTAAGAGCCAAATGCTGACGTTAAACTTTGTCCGTAACTACTGACTCGGAACCACGTTTCATTCATTGAGACCACAACGCGACGCGAATTTCTAAATTTATACTGAATTAACAGATTTCAATTGCGTGAGGCGTCTTGCAAATCTGTCATGGCAGCTGTACACATGCACGGCCGAGGCACAATAGACATAACTACCAGTAGTTCGACTGCAAAGAAACGGATAGGTGCCTTACTCCCGAAAGTGATATCAACTTGATACGAGTCTGATTTCGATTTCGTTTTTGATGTCATTGTAACGCGTAGGAATTCCGGAACAAAATCGTATCAAAATCGAGATGTTGACATGGCGTCTTGTCAACGTCGTTATGGCAACGTTGTATTGTTATTTAAAATTACGAATTTACGGTTACGAAAAATATGAAATATTATGTAATGTTTGTGTTTTTTTGTCATACCATAAAAATACATTTCCTTAGAAACATTAGATGTGCTCATTTTCTACTTTAGTGGGTTTAAAATGGTTATTTTCGTTAAGGAACATCTTGACATTAAACAAATATGTAAATTCTCTTTTGTAGTTACACTTAGGGTTGCCATCACTCAAATTGCCTTGGCCGGTCAGGCACGACAAAATTCCCGGACATTTGGCCGAAATGTGGTTATTTCCCCGGACACCTCTTAAAAAGTATAAATTACATTTTACAATTACGTTTTGCCAATTTTTGCTAAAACATCTTCCTTTTCCAATTACAAGAATTTGTTAAAATCTGATCCTTGAAATCGTACTTTTTGATTAAAGAAGAAACCGTGTGTATGCTTAGCAAGGTTTTATCTTTCGTTTGTTGTTGCATGACTAAAAAGTTGGATTTCTTTCGACAAAAGTGTCCGGATTTCACCCGGACACTTTTCAACAAAAGCCGGATGGTCCCCGGACGCCCTTCAAACTAGGACAAATCCGGGGAAACCCGGACGGATGGCAACCCTAGTTACACTTAACATTGTCATAAGTACCTATACATATTCTAATATATTTTGTAGACATCAAAAGTTAGTTTTTATTTGGACAATAATGGTCCGTCCGACACACCTTACTTATTTATACGTGGGAGAGCCATGCTTCGCCACGATTGGGCCGGCTCGACGTTCTCACAGAAAACCGGCGTGAAACAGCGCTTGCGCTGTGTTTCGCCGAGTGAGTGAGTTTACCGGAGGCCCAATTCCCTTCCCTATCCTCCCCTATTCCCTTCCCTTCCCATCCCTACCCTCCCCTATTCCCTCTTAAAAGGCCGGCAACGCACCTGCAGCTCTTCTGATGCTGCGAGTGTCCATGGGCGACGGAAGTTGCTTTCCATCAGGTGACCCGTTTGCTCGTTTGCCCCCTTCTTTCATAAAAAAAAAACTATAAATGTTGTTGAGATTCCTGGAAGAAAATCCAGGAATCGCAAAAGGGTACATGCGGGCGAGCCAAGCTAAGCACGATACCAAACTTAAATGGGACCGTATAGCTGTAGAGATACATTGGAGGTGCCATCAATCACATTAAAAAAGCTTGCAGGCGAGCTATATTATTATGTTAAAATAATAATGAATTAATATTTATTATCAACAAAAAATAAAGCGACACCATACCAATCGATACCATAGTGACCCTAAAAACGATTACATTACCTAACTCGGCAACAATCGATCTCAATCTATGTCGATGCCTCTGTTGCTACCGTGAAATTTGACGTTTGTAAACGATCTAAAATTAGATTCTCAGACAATTTTGTTTCTCGCGAGCACCTAAGATTTCGATTTGGCGAATGTTTCGATGCTGATTAGTTCCAAATTGAGCCACATCCCGATCGTGCGCTAGCACAGCTGTCAGGAATAGTAAAATCCATTGAGGTTGAATTAGGGTCCCTATAAAGTTTCAAACCGATCCGCAGCACGATCGTGCGCTATTTTAGATGTCTAAAGCATGTCTAAAGTGTCAAAAACCGTTGAAATCGAAAATCGAAATCGGTATCAGTTTCGGGAGTAAGCCTGTTTCAATATCTGTCAAATTCGTCGGGTTTCACTAGGATTATGAACGGAATGTGCCTCGCGCTGGCTGATATAATTTATTTTTAAATATTTAAAATAAAGATTTCAAAATTGAATTCTGACAATTTTAATCGAATATGCCAAAACACAAACAACAATACGACCAAAGAGGAACACGTTCAGCGAATATGTCATAGTTTTAAATTCGTAGGTAACAATTTAGCAACCCTAGCGACGATTTTCGTCATAATACG
This sequence comes from Aricia agestis, assembly GCF_905147365.1. NCBI lineage: Eukaryota > Metazoa > Arthropoda > Insecta > Lepidoptera > Lycaenidae > Aricia > Aricia agestis. The sequence continues at coordinate 11,668,748 of NC_056415.1, forward strand.
TCAAATTTAAAAATTTCAACATCAGTTCTACGTCGGCATCTCTATACTTCTGTCTACTCTGGCCGAGGATCTCGGTCGAGTGTGTACAGCCGTCATCAAATTGGCGAGCGCGGGATATTTTGACAACCTAATGTCAAATGAAAAATTGACGTCTCTCCTTGCCGCCTTTATAAACTTCATTCCTCAATCCTCTCTCTGTCAAAAAAAAAAAAGTTCTAAAACTTTCCATATTGTAACTTTTATGTTAAATGTTAATAAACCTGTTGAAATATTACTTTTTGTCTTAATTAAAGCACCAAAACTGTCAGGAGTCAGCATTTCTGCAATCAAGTTCGCAAGTCGCCTCCATGCTCAATGCTCATGATCCATCTCAAATCTCGATTCTGATCATCACAAGGCCATCAGCGTCCCCAACACCGGTTTTCCAATACTCGCGGCACGCATGTGACCGACAAAAGTTCAAATGTTTATCAACTATATAAATAGTTTTAATAAATATGATATTTTTTTTTAAATAACGTTGAAAATTTTCCCACAATAATAATATATTCAATATTTTTATAATCTGGCAACAAAAACAATAGATTAAACACCCCGATGTTTACTCACGTTACGTGTATTATTTATTTATGAGCTAATAATGGCCGCTTTAAGTATACAAAGCTGGAGTTGAAATGTCTGTGAATAACAAATCGTGAACATAAGCCCCTGAAATCTTTTAATGCGACAGACATATTGGGGCTTTGTTTCAAAATATTAAGTTAAAACTTGTCATAGTGAATACAATAAATAAATAATGCAGTTTTAACTAAGAAATTGGCGACAGGAGAGAAAACACGTGGTGCACGATCCGCTCTAATATAGACCTCACTTCACATTTGTATTAAGAGTTTAGTAAAAAAAACACTTCAATTGTTTTCAAAATAGGTATGATGCATTTTTATTAAACTTATAAGGGACATTCACATTGGAAACAGCCCGATGAAACAATGTTTATCTTCTGACGAAATTTCAATAGGTCATTTGAAAAAGCATCGTGTTTCAATGTGACCTAACCCTAATAATTAATATAATTCACGGTCGAGGGAATGTATCCCAATGTGTTAAATAAAATATAAACTTTTAACTTCATCAACAATAACAGATTCCTTGAAATAACATTTTAAACTTTCGCGTTGCATTATAATGAAACTTTTTAATCAGGACTTAACGCGATTTATTTAAGTAGTAATGCTACTACGAGTACATACTTTTTCCTTGAAGTCTTTGGAACCTGCGCCCAATCAGTATAATACAGTAGGACGCGTTTATTTAAACATCTATTTATATTTATTTTAATCGTAATAATATACTTACTGTATTACGCGTCCGTCCTGAAAAACTATAGCAGGTATATCTATATACTATATAATATTATAATTATATAGTATATAGATTTTATACGTGGGAGAGCCATGCTTCGGCACGAATGGGCCGGCTCGACCGGATAAATACCACGTTCTCACAGAAAACCGGCGTGAAACAGCGCTTGCGCTGTGTTTCGCCGAGTGAGTGAGTTTACCGGAGGCCCAATCCCCTACCCTATTCCCTTTCCTACCCTCCCCTATTCCCTTCCCTTCCCTACCCTCCCCTATTCCCTCTTAAAAGGCCGGCAACGCACATGCAGCTCTTCTGATGCTGCGAGTATCCATGGGCGGCGGAAGTTACTTTCTATCAGGTGACCCGTTAGCTCGTCGCTTATATTATATGTTTGACCGCGCTAATCTTAGGAACTACTGATCCGATTTGAAAAATTATTTCAGTGTTTGATAGCTCATTTATCGAGGTAAGCTATAGGCTATATATTATCATGCTAAGACTAATATAGCGAAGATACAAAGGAAAATGTAAAAATAACGGGAAAAAAATAACGGGGAAAAATATTTTAAACGAATCTTATTTCACGAACTACTGGAGCAATTTTATCTTATTTGGCACAGATATGGAGTAGACCACGTGAACCATAGGCTATTTATTTGCGGGAAATGTACGGTTTCCATGTTTTCCTTATTTACGCGGGCGAAGCCGCGCGGAATGTCTAGTTATTTATAAGTTTTAATGCCTCTAAGTTCAGGCGATTGTAAAATTTCCTTTAAAATAACAACCCCACAAAACAATATTAGGCGACGAAATAGAAACAAAATCTCTTTTGTTTCAAAATTGATTTTAGAAACATATCTTACATTCTTTATACAAAGGCCAGTCGGCGAGCGAGCGGCTTTCCAGGGTTTTCTTCTGAAATACAACGGTAACTAACTGCGTGGCTTGAAACGTGTATTACACACGAATAGGGCTGCCACAATTCTAGTTAAAATCATACATTGTTTTTTTAATACCCTGACCGACTAACTGCAGTATTTCGAATTTGCTTATCATGAAAATCTTCCTATGTAATACGTTTTATTCGCCTTTTTTCTAAAAGTCTAAGCTCAATTTGCCCGGCTTTCAGATTCGAAAATGTGGCAACCCTATAACACAAATCCCCGGTTTCTGTGGATTTAGTTGGAACAAACTACGCCGCTGCCTTCGCAAATATCATGTATGCACGAATCACATCGCAACCTCACACTGCAGTATTATTATTGACCGACCACGCATAATATATTCCATCAATATATACTGAAAGCGCTTTGCAGGATTCGATCTTGACTCTCATGCTTTCTGTAAATGGAAGAAATTTCTCAACACGAGGATTTAGTTTTTTTTTATAGACTCAGGACTATAATATATGCTGGTTAGTCTGCTATAACGTTATTTCGAATAAAAATAGGATGTTGGCAGATTGGCCGACAGGACAAGTTCCCAAAATTACAATTAAATCTATCCAGTTTTGAAAATCAAAAGTCGAGTTAAGAAACGAACATCGCAACACAAGAATTTTCGATCTTCTTCTTATATATAAAACTCTCGTGTCATAATGTTAGTCACAGTACGCCTCCGAAACGGCTTTACTTATTTTTACCAAATTTTATATGCATATTCAGTAGGTCTGAGGATCGGCTACTGGGTACTTTTTATATTGATAAGTGCATTTATTCAATAAATAATAGCAAATATTACAACTCGAGACTGACGGCGACCATTGTTTGTGCGACGGGATAGCCGAGATGGTCGTTGCCATGGTGACATACTTATTTAGTCACTTCAATAAAATAATATGGGCGAATTTATAAAGCAAAACAACATTTGCCGGGACAGCTAGTAATAAATATTGATGTAGATGATTTGAACGCCTTCCATAAGCATAACAATTGCTGTTTCAAACGTCTTAACTCTTATCACATTTTGCATAAAATAGAAAAAACTTTTTACATCTCATACATAAGATTTTCAACAAGTTTCTCAATTTGGGAGAAGGTTGAGTTTTATGTGTCTCCGGGGATCCCAAATCGTTTTGCCTACAAAGTATTATTTCATATAACACTCCCCTCGCGCTCAATTTCTTTCGGCGTAATAGTTTCCAATTTATTGTAAATTGTCGTATCAAGATGAATATTATGTTTTGTGGATTCTGGAAATATTTTTTCCTCATACTTACTAGCTTAAGCTTTACAGCCCCCCTAGACAAGTGGCAAAACGCTAACGCTAGCGCTCGCTAACGCTACAAAATGTATGCGATTTGACATAAGTCATCGCTTCACTAGCGAATACTAATGTCAAATCCAAACATTTTGTAGCGTTAGCGAGCGCTAGCGTTAGCGTTTTGCCACTTGTCTAGGGTTATCAACTTATTACTAAAATATTGTTTAATTAATGCTTACTATTTTAGTTGCTATCTAATAATAATCAATTTTAATACCTAAGAGCTTTTGATTTTCGTTCGACGTTTAAAAATACGGAACCCTAAAAAACTAAAGAACCCAAAAATATGCAGCTTCATAGAAATAAAACCGAGTTACTTTTCCCCCAAACCTTACATGCATTTTTTTAAAACTTGCAGCTGTTGCAGAAAATCCAATCAAATATTAATATACAACACGAGCCGTTATAGGAGGAGGGAAAAATAAGGGTAATTTTCATTTTACACGAGTAAAAGTATATTGGTGAAACTTTATATGTTTTCTAATTGTTATTCAAACTTTTGTTCACTGTGCTATTTCGAACCGTAAAAGGGTTTAGAAACTGAAGTTGAAACAATTTCTTCCTCTACACGTCGAGGTACAAAGGACGAACAAAATTCTAAATTATTTATGGTCACTAGCACTTAATTATATTTCAATATAACATGTTTCTCTCATTAGGAAGTTTACTGATTAAGAGTTACTGTTTCTGTTCTGGTTTATTTTTTTTTTGTATTCTTACCTACTTCTATTTATTTTAAACTAGCTATTTGACCGAGCTATGCTCGGTATTCGATAAAACACGCATAAAATGACATTTTCTAAAAATCATTCCTAGCTAGATCGATTTATCGCCCCCGAAACCCCCTATAAGAGCTGCAGGTGCGTTGCCGGCCTTTTAAGAGGGAATAGGGGAGGGTAGGGATGGGACGGGAAGGGAATAGGGGAGGGTAGGGAAGGGAAAAGGGTAGGGGATTGGGCCTCCGGTAAATTCACTCACTCGGCGAAACACAGCGCAAGCGCTGTTTCACGCCGGTTTTATGTGAGAACGTGGTATTTCTCCGGTCGAGCCGGCCCATTCGTGCCGAAGGCTCTCTCACTTATATATTTATATATATACAAGAATTGCTCGTTTAAAGATATAAGATAAGTAATTAATTGAATTTATACAATTTAAAATTATAAGGAAAGTTAGCGTTGTTTCTAATATTCGGACTGTTATTATTTTCTACGGATCTAGATTATTGTTAGCATCAATTTAGTAATATAGAGCGCCTTCACATTACGTCGCAAGCGTCGCAAGAGAATGGCGCGGCTGCAGCGCTGCTGCCGCAGTGCTTGCGACGTAATGTGAAGGCAGCTATAATCCGACTATAACATCAATATGCAATCGGTTCACCGCACATTCCTACTGCAACTCCTGTGTCACCAGGACCAACATACGTTATTAGTTATTACTAACCATAAAAAGCTTTTGATCTCAGAGGTACCCAAGGAACTTAAATCTCTTGTTACCTGGAACGAAATTTATAACAAAAAATATAAGAGGAGCAGAAGAGTGTACAAAGGCACTTAGAATACTTCTCACGAAACCGAAGTTACCACATGTTTCCATATAAATTTTGAGGAGTTCCCTCGATTACATATGGATCTCTTCATCAAGTCACCACTTTTGTGAACATGGCACCAAATTGGGATTATATCCTATTACACCAAAAGATTTTTTTTTTTAAATCGGTTCACAAACGGCGGAGTAATCGTTGAGCATAAAAAAAACGAACATAACACCTTCTCCATTTCGAGTGTAATGAAGATAGTGTGGGAGGTAGAGAGGTGGATTTCCTTTGGCTACTTTAAGTACCGTAAACCTTATTTAAACACAAATTAAAAAGATATAGATGATTTTATACCTTTTTTTACTTTGTCCCGCTTTTGATTGAAGAATCCCGCTTTTTCACTCAAAAAGTTCCAATGTCCCGACATGGCACAAAAAAAATCTGGCAACGCTGCTAAGCGTGTTTACACACGGCGCCGCGCCGTGTGAAAAGGGTACAAGAATGAGTAAGCAGCGGCGCCGCGCCGCCGCGGTGGCGCGGGCGGTGCCGCGGCCGCTGCCGCTGCGGCGCGTGTGTAAACACGCTTAGGTTCGCCATCTTCCTATGAATCAACTTCTTTGATACTGAATACTTTACTGGAAACGACTGTACCTAGGAAATGCCCTTGTAGTACCTATCCTCATCCCGTCAGCGTTTATTCACTCCCTAACTATACTTACCTCGTTTCCATTTGTTCATCTCGTTGCGAAATATTTCACTTTTATTGTTCATTTTGTCGCGCGATAAAATAAATACGGCGTACCTTTCTAGTTTGAGTTTCGCGCAAACCGAGAGTTGGAGTAATAGCTAAATACGTGAGTGGATCAAGTGGATAACTAATAATTTATAACATCAGAGCAACTATACATTGTTTCCCTTATAATTAAAATAAACTCTGTAACTTACCCACTTCATCATCATTGACGACCTCTGTGGCTCAGTTGGTGGCGCATTGGTAGCGCAAGTGGGGGTCGCGGGTTCGAATACCACCGACGGAACAAAAGTTTTCAATATTCCTGCGTCTTGGATGTAAATTAAATATATTATGTATAAAAGTATTAAACATATTTGTCCCCTGTATCACCCGTAATACGAGTCCTTCGGGTACTTACTTAGCACGGGGCCAGACTGACGTGGTGTGAAGCGTCCATAGATATTATTATTATTATTATATCTGGCTTCTTTCTAATAATATATCTTACTATCATGGGCGTACCCAGGTTATGAGCCAGGGGGGGGGCCAAATTACCCAGGTTCTGGGCCAGGGGGTGGGCAAATCAGATTTTTCATAAGCTAAGTGTTTATAAAGAATAAAAAATTAATAATAATCTTATATATAAAAATGGATTTTCAAATGTGTTAGTCGCGCTAAAACTCAAAATTTTAGTATTAAATTGGGCTGATTTTAGTATTAAAATATTCGTAGAAGTCCAGGGAAGGTTATAAAGTGACACGAAGTTCACCGGGACAGCTAGTAAAATTATAAAAAGTACTAGATAATATACTTAGTAGGGACGTCAACATGATCCAGGGGGGGGGGGGGCATCTGCCCCCCCCTGCCCCCCACTCGGTACGCCCGTGCTTACTATACATAAAATCTACATTTATTTTAAATCATTCTCCTCCTAAGGCCTCCATTTATGAAAAAAAAACCATAAATTTTTTAATTGTTAGCTACCCACTTTATCCTTACGTCCTCAACTGTGTTTGAATTTCGTTCTATTCAGTCGGTTCCCAAAATATGGATGATATCCAGGTGCGTTGATTAACGACGGGAAACTGAATCGTCTGTCCCATATTCAGGATATGGTAAAGTTTAATTCGGTTATACGTAAATATTCTAGGCTTTGAGTTCTATCCAGATATAATCCGTCCTTCTATAGACGCTATGTCAAATATTATTTTGATCGACATAAAATAACCAAAGGCACCCTGAGATATCAAAGGGTTTTTGTGGTTGGATACCGCTGTCGATCCTGTCGACACAGGAGATACAGATGGTGATATTATTATGTAGTGTACTGTTGGGCCAAACGCCCGTTTAAAAATATAACGAAAACAATTTAATTGGAACAATTTAATGTGACACTATATATATTTTCTTCATTGCGCGGATATTGTCTACGGTCCAAGAAGCATGTTTTGGAACTGCCATATGCATATTAATTATAACCTGTTTCTTATGTCAATGATTACAACAGAATCTTTTTTTTTCAGTTTTTTATACCTAATAATAATTATTACTGTGGGGGACAGCTTGCGCTAATTCCCCGTAGATCGCCTAGGTCAGCGTTTCTTGAAGAGATGAGGGTGATGATGATGATGATTACTTGATGAGGAGATGAATTTAAACACTTTTTCAGTCTTGTTCCAGGTAGCAAGCACACATTAGTTCCGAAGCTGGGCAACGTTGGAGAGCGAGTGTCGTACTATGGCGGCCGACCCATATTTATATCGGCCCCGGTACCCAGCTTCCAGAACATTCCATGCCTCACCCCGTTGGAAGGAAAATTTATTGTATTTCCATGAAAATTACATTATTTTACAAAATATACATTTGTTTTACTTGTACAATTCTCTTAGCTATAATTTTACATAATAAACATGTTCGTGCCGACCTCCGTAACCGAAATAATCGCAAAAATCTATTTTTCCTATATTTATACTACCTCGCCGCCCCCCGACATAAGAGTCGCCTCTGGCTGTCCCTCTCGCACGGGACTTCCTTGTCTGGGACAAGAATAGCCCGCTCGAGATGTATACTATCTCCCTCACTTTTCGGTTACAGAAATCGGCACTACCACACTGGCTCTAAACCCATCCCATTGAATGGCACTATTTTTCACTGTACACTGATTTTTCACTAAAATGTCCTTAGTCCATACACTTATTTACTGTCTGTCGTGCACAATTACAAACCACCTGTAAAAATATAAAAATACCTACTAAGGTACCTAATTAAAATAATATAAATAAAAAAAATAAAAAAAGCTATCAAATTTTAATGTTACACTCCGGATATATCTGATTCAAAAATCAAATAAATAGTTATTACGTATAATATTGGTTGTAAGAGAAAATATTATCATGCTACGGGTTGTCGATATCGTTTCATACAGGAAGATTGTGTAATGCTACCCCAGCGCTTATTCCAGTTTCCTGAGAGCCACCGCTATTTCCTCTTGCCGCTTATACGACATTACTGAAAACGACATTCGACCAGTTTAACGTGCTCTTGTAAAATTACACATTTAAAATCAAAAGAGGTTTAAATATAATTATATTCGAAACCTCCTGGTTTCGACTGTTTATTTGGCTCCTATATTTGTCTAGTCAGTAGTCACACATACCAAGTTGGCATAAACTATGATTGTGACTTATTTTGGACCATCTAGGTATATCTTATATATAAAAATGGATATCCAAGTGTGTTAGTCGCACTAAAACTCGAAAACGGCTGAACGGATTGGGCTGATTTTAGTCTTAAAAAATTCGTAGTAGTCTAGGGGAGGTTTTAAAGTGACCTGTGACACGAAGTTCACCGGAACAGCTAGTAATTTAATAAAAATAAACAAGGGCACATAGTATCAGTAGGCTTTTTCTTTGTCTTATATTATAGGAAGTCACATAAAAGTCGATAGTCATTGTATACTTTGTTAATTAAAACAAGACAGTGAACTGGAAGGGCAAGATTATAATGGCTCCTTTGATATATTCTATTTGGTGTAACAATTATGATCTATGAACTTATACTATGTCAATAAACTAATATAATATAAAAGACATTTAAAATTTTATGAATTTTATATTCTATGGTTCTATAGGAAATAAGAAAATAATTATTTTAATAGTATTCAGGGTCCTATATTTAAAAATTAAAACCATTCCATCTTTCGAATATAATATTAACTTATCTTGCGAATTATTCAGGCGAGAATTTTCCGATTGTGTCTAAATACAAAGCGAATTGTACGCGTGGGATGCTTAAATAATTTTTAATGTTAAAATGTCAATTTTAAAAAATGTTTATATAATATTACAACATAAGTAATGCCTTTTTGATAAGGGTTCAATGGTAAAAAACCCTTTTCATTTTGTGCAAACATCGTTTTCCTTGTAGGTTGTTGTAAATATTAATTTATTGTGCCACTGAATTAAATTTTTCTTTTGTCGTCCGTAAATAAATGGCCCTATTTCAATCATATTGTCTAAATGGTACACCAAAATATACACATCAAGAACGTCTATCTAGATACATATTATTTGTATTTTATGAAATCTATAATATACTAATACGGGAACGAGAAACTTTGCATCCCTTTTGACGAAAAATGCGAAAACGTAGGTGAATAAAATTTTGCAGTTATAGTTTATATGGTGAAGAAGTGCATCGAGCTAATATTATTTTGAAATTATGCTTTTATCATAATTTTTTTAACAAACAAAACATTACACACACTACAATGTGCACACTACCATCTTTTTTAATGACAAGCCTATAACATACCTAGATATACCTCTTTTGTTTATGGTTGAAGTCTGTTGTGAAATTAAAAATGGATTATTGTTTTTTTTTATTAAATTTGAAATAGTCAATACTTTAAACGGGGAGACAAAAGAAGAAAATAATAAAATTTTTACGTTGAATTTCAACCATTGGGCGATCTCTAGTATCTAAAAATCTATCAGGAATTTTTTAAGTGATTAGTCGGAGAATGGTAGATTATTTTATGGTTTTTTACCATACATAAAAAACTTCTTCGGATTTTTCCACAGACATAGATCAAGGTGACATAGATCTCGATCTATGTCTGTGGATTTTTCTTACATCTGTCTTTTTATCCTATCCAACATAGATGACCAACATCTATCAAATCATTATTTTACAAAAAAATACCATAATATTTTAAGCCAGAAATAAAATATTTTACAAATGAGATATTAGGATATTATTTTTTTGATTTTGTGGTCAAAAATCTTAACAATTTTATAGGTAAATTCAAAATTTAAAGAAACATCTACACTCAAACAAATAAACTCTTTGCTAATCATAACGTTTTTCTTTAAAATTTCTAAATTCGTTAGTGATAGGAACTACTATAATTTTGTTATACTATATTATGTATTCAGTACAACATTAAACAAACTCCATTGGACCTATTCGCAGCTTTTTCGGAGCAAACGTTACTCTAAACTTTTCGAATAAATAACAAAGTTAATAAATTAATTTATAGGCTAGAGGAAAAGTTTATCGGTAGACAAGGAAATATTGCTTAGTTATAAACTTAATGGATTTATTTCCTCTCTTGAAAGCTTTTTAAAGGGGCCGCGTGTCAAATGTAAACAACATTCTTTTTAGCCTCTGGTTAGTAATATTAATTGGCTTGAAATACAAAAGATTTAAGAAAAGTAATAGCTTGTATTTAATAGGCTCTAAATATGTTGAGCAAGAGGGAAGGAGGATACTTTTTATCGCAAGAAAATCATTGAAATGTAGGATTACAATACAATATTATAATTATTATTATGCTTTCTTGAGAGTGAAATTAACAGTCAAAGGATTCGTTACACTTTTAACCTCACAGCGAATGTTGAATAGGTGTTATTGATGAAGATCGAAGTTCAACATAGAAGGTATGGAAAGGTACATAATTAAGTGTCAATCAAATAAATGATGACCTGAGGCACAAGTCCAAATAACACAGTAAACCATCATCACTATCCAAACTGGCATACGCACATGGCACAGTAAATCGCACACATAGGCATGATTTCAGACTTAATACAAAACAATGCAGTGTAGCATGTGCGTTAAACTTATCCCTGTGTTGAACAACATAGATTTCAAGGACAAGGTTGAGTTACAATAGTATATGTATTCATAATGTGCTTGAGGACTGAGGCAGGACGTGTACAGTAGTTTATTTACATTCAGAGGTTTTGGTTGTCAGGATGATCGTTGTTTATCGGTGTCTACGAAAGCGGGCAACAGTTATATTGATCAAATAACTGTTGCCCGCTCTCGTAGACACCGCGTCCCACGGTAACTCTGTATCTTAGGGGATAATGCAGCATTATGTGTTTAAGAGCAATTACGCCGTTCACGCTCAATTTGGCTTAAAATTGTACTTTTCAAACTCGAAAAAATCATCAACCACTTTCTTTATAAAAATGTTGATTGCTTATTTTTATAGGAAACTTCACTGTCTTCACTTCAGTAGGGAAAAAAATATGATTTATAGAGTATTTGTACATAAAATGTCGATTACCTTAACAGAGGTTTAATTCCGTTTTAGTATCAGTTTCGAAGCTTAAAATTTACGAAACCAGCGATAGATTTAATTAGAAAAAAAATAATTTAAACCTATTGACAAGCGAAATTTAAAATACTAAGGTGGTTTTAATTTTAGATATAAATTTGCGACGTCACACTAGGGAGAGGCAATTATTAAAGTGAGGCGAACAAAATACTCACAAGCCGCTCTCTCTCTGTTGAGTTATGAACCAGGGCCCGTACCACGAAACGGTTTTGAGACTCAAACAATCGGACGAGAAAGCCACGTTCTGCTCTAACAACGTAATTTCTCGTTTGTTAGAGTAGGACGTGGCATTCTCGTACGATTGTTTGAGTCTCAAAACCGTTTCGTGGTACGGGCCCAGGGCCCAGGGTGCTCAAGTGCTGTGTTTGGCCGCAAGTCCTTTACGGTTGTGAAGCTTGGACTATGAAAGAAGACCTAAGAAAAAAATTGGAAGCATTTGAGATGGTGACGTACCGGCGAATGCTGCGGATAAAATGGAAGGACAAAGTTACAAACGCAGAAGTACTCAAACGTATGCGTAAAAAACTTAGTGGAACTTGTTCGTACCATCAAGCAAAGAAAAGTCGCGTATCTGGGCCATATTATCTTCAGGAACAAACAGTACAAGCTTTTTCAAACCATAATGATGGGAAAGTTTGCCGGAAAACGAAAACCAGGGAGGGAGACGCAAAACATCTTGGCTGAGGAATATCCGAGAATGGACAGGGATAAAGTCTATTGAAGAACTTTTCAGACTCGCTTTGGACAACGAAAAGTTTCGGAGCATGACTGCCAACCTTCAGTAATTGCAGAGGCACTGGAAGAAGAAGACTGCGGAGAGGGGTCTCACCAATGTGACTATCTGTGACAAGGAAAGGGGAGGGAGAGTATAAAATTATAATTCTGTCTACTCTGATAAAATCATGAAAATCGTGTGACGTTCTTTATGGATGGTTCCTAGTGACGGGAAACATTTTATCCCAGCAATATCGAATAGGCTGATATCGGACGTCGAACAAAAGGAACGTGCTCAATCCCGGCATCCCGTAATCCTCATTAAATATTCCCGACAATGCGTCTTTCAGTTCTGATTGAATACAATTGTCTCCCGCCTAATATCCCGCCCGATTAGTATTATAATGTTATTTCGGGAATGGAAATTTGAAGACGTGAGTGGATGAAGTGGGTAACTGAAATTTTACAACATGAGAGCAATCACTTATTTTTAACCGACTTCAAAAAAGGAGGTTATCAATTCGGCGAGTGTGTATGTAATATTTCCAAAACTGCCCAGTTTTCGTATATGTTAGTATATATCAGCGTCTGAACAAATGTTCCAAATTTCAAAAGTGTATGTTGTATGTATGTATGTTTTTGTTTGTGTTTGCATATCTCCGGAACTACAAGTCCGATTCAAGTGATTCTTTTTTTTGTTGTACTAGGTTTGTTCAACTTAGGGAATAGTGCAAGTTTCATCAAAATTATATAATTGTTTTGGAGACAGGAAGATTTAATTCTCAATTACGTACAATTTTGAAGTCGGTTTTATCTTTTTAAAATAGTTATTATTTCCCTTATAATAATTCGTACTTCATAATTTTGCCAATGTAACATCTAGATATATGTAATACAGAATCCACACTTTTTGATTTCAAATCATTTTTGCGGTCCTAAAGCCTCCATTTACGCAAAAAAAACATTATTTTAAAATTGTTAGTTATTCACTTAATCCAATCATGTCTTCGAATTCAATATGGCTAACCGGATGATCTAAATTACGATTACGATTAATGTATGTTAGTTGTAAGTCTTCGTGGTAATGTTTTGATAAATTAACGCCAAGCCAAACCACGTGTTGGATATCAATTAAGAGTTTTTGAAGCGTTGTATATTTTAATAAAATAATATGAAAGTGTGGCTTTTATTTAAAGTAAAAAATAAAAATAAATGTTTAACTGAAAGTGTAATCTAGGTTATTATTGCCAGAGACCTTTTTTGTTGATACTTGATTATTCATTTTACGACAACATACGAGCCAACCGTAAATTTTTCGTATGTGCAATAAATCATCCTTATCTTGAATCGCTTAATCTATGCCCTAAAATCGCATTAAAATGAGTAGTTAAAAAACTAAAATATATCCTACCCTTACCATAATATAACTATGTCCACACTATGCGCTTTCGTCTTCAATTTTCATCATCTTCTTTCATTCAACTTTCAATTATCATTCAATAATTGAATGCGTCAACGAACGCAACGCCAACTGACAATTTTAATAACAAAGCGAAAGTTTTGGATACGGTCAGAGGGCATGCGTCGCGGGCATGCCTCACGTTCGCCGTTGACTGCGCTATAACGCATGCCCTTGACGAACAGAAAAAGGCACAGTGTGGACAAAGCTTTTGAATTTCAAATGTTTCCATTTAAAAAGCAACTATGCACATAAATAAAACGGCTAATGAAAAATAAATATTGGTCTCCACGTGAGTGACACTTAATATATTCAGGAGAATGGCTGAAGTGTCACGGGCGGTGTCGTCATATTAAGACCGCGGACAGCTGCGCTACCGGATACACTAAAATACACCACAGGTGCTCGTTATATCCATGTATCCTACTTGCTTTAATTAGACACTTGTTTGGACTAATGATGTATCGCGTACTAAGCGCTTAATGTTTTTGAATGGATATTTGGGGATATTTTTAAACGATTTCAATAATGGAGGATTCTATGTTCGGCTGTTGATGAATTTAAGTTTCGTGTCACCTCAAGAGTATTAGAGTAAGAGCCCGCGAGAGCCAGACCTTCCTTCGTTTCGTAAAGCTAAAAGTTTACCTGTTTGTGATCTTTACAGAGATAGGAACGACCAGCAACTATGGAGTTTCGGTCGCGGTTACTTTAGGAGGTATCCAGTTCTGAACGTCTACCTGACTTTCGAAAAAGCGTATAGCTCAATTTTATAGCTTTAAATATTCTTCGCGGCTTCAAAAATGTCCGGCACTGGAAGACGAGATTCCTCCACTTATCGCAAAGAATATAAGCTATGAAATTGAGCTTTACTCCTTCTCGAAGGTCATGTAGACCTTCAGAACTGGATACCTCCTAAAGTAACCGCGACCGAAACTCCTTAGTTGCTGGTCGTTCTTACCTCTGTAATGGTCACAAACATGCAAATTTTCAAGGCTGGTACCGCCGAGATTTTGTTGTGTGCCGTACTTGGCAACACATTGATACTCACCTCACAGAAAACCGGCGTGAAACAGCGCTTCCGCTGTGTTTCGCCGAGTAAGTGAGTTTACCGGAGGCCCAATCCCCTACCCTTTTCCTTTCCCTACCCTCCCCTATTTCCTTCCGTACCCTCCCCTATTCCCTTCCCTATTTCCCTTCTCTATTTCATAAAAATAAATTCCCTTCCCTATTTCATAAAAATAAAAATAAAAACCATGGCGCACACATACGAGCCGCGCGCGGTGCCTTTGTATGAAGATAACTTACTTCCCCTCCTTTTACTATGACAGGACTGCTGCGTCAATTTCCATCAAAACTCAAAATAAAATCCATGCAGAACATAGGGTCGCGTCAAAATGTACGGTTCCTGCGAGATTTTACGTACCATCCGTACGATAAAATCCATACTAATATGTATATCTGTCTGTCTGTCTATTACCACGCCCAAACCACTGAAACGATATTTCTGAAATTCAGTATAGAGACACATTTGAATCCCGGGGGAGGACATAGGACACTTTTTATCCCGGAAAAATGTACGTTCCCTACGCGATAGACCAATTCTGGCGCAACGGAGTTGCGGGCGTCATCTTGAGAATAAGCTAGAATCAAAGTTACAACACGCGCTCCCACGTACCGAGATGGGGTCGCGTCGCGTGTGTCAGGGGCGTGACGAGTCTAGTTATAGCTGGCACGTTCGTGACAGATGTCCGTACGTCACTTCCCGCCAGCCACTCGCATTGGATGAAAGTAAAGCTGCCAACTTCTATACTTGGATTAGATCATTGGAGTAAAATGTCTAGACTCTAGACTTATTTAAGTTATATCGTGTTTTATTAGAAACGTTGGGAGTTGATGGTTGATTCTTAAAGTAAGAAATGTAGTCAAATTCGATAACCGTATAATAGGCAATAGTTAAAACTAATTACTAACACTTTTACTAACTTAGTGTAAGAAAAATTATTATTATTAATTATTTAATATCTGGTGTAACAGAATCAATACCTATTTAAATTAGTACCCACCTCTGTTTCGCAGGAATAATAATGTTGAATATAATAATATTGAACAATAACTTGACAATAAGATTGAAAGGCAATAATAAAAGTTGAATTTCAATTCAGTCAATAATATTGCACAATGCATGGTATTGTACAATAAAATTGATCGTCTAGGGACCCAGTAAGCTTATAGCTAAGTCGTTAATAGTTATACTTCAGCAAGAAAAACCTTATCGTATGAGTAAGCGCGGATAATAGACATACGGGTATATTGTTACAAGTTAACAGCGCAACGTAAATAATATGTCATACAGTAGACCAGAGGCCGTAGCCAAAGTTAATTTCGTTAAAAACGCTTCGCAAGTGAAATGTAATTTAGCGATGACTTATGTCAAACCGCATATTATATTTTGATAACGAATTTCGTCATTGTTTTTAACGAAAGATACCAACTTTGAGGGCCTGAGGCCTCTTAGAAAAAGTATATTTGATAGATGACAAAATTCGTTATCAAAAAGTATGCGGTTTGACACAAGTCATCGCTAAATGACATTTCGCTTGCGAAGACTAATCGTCATTGAAGTTCTAACACCACGTAAGTCACTTTTTGCCTATTTTGACCTTTTGAAGCAATTCGCTAGACAATCGGAAGATGTGTCGTTTTAGCCAATCGGAACACGTGTCATTTATTATAATATTATGTACTGTGTTCCCATTCTTCCCACAAATTTTGTCGAAAGAACAACATAATATCACACACGCATCAAAGTCTCTACCTTGAGTCTTAACCTCGTTAACTTCAAGTACACGGCCGAATTACCCTACTGTATTACATTTGTATTGTTTTAGCAGTGTTCAGTTGAGCGTACGCCTCCCTAATCTGTCACTCCCTGTAGACAGTGGCGCAGGTGTTGATTATAAATCTTGCTGTAGGCTTTTCTGTTGGAGTAATATTATATTCGGTATCAGATCTATTAGGTAATAAGCGAATGTTTGCCTTATAACATCTGGGATCTGTATGACTTATTACCGATATCAATTATCAAGTTTTTAGCGAAAAATGGAGCTTTCACACGATCTTGTACAATAGTTTTTTTTTTTTTTAATTGACTCTATTAAGGTGAGACTCTATTAAGATGAGAGTAGTATTGACTGCAGTAGCGGAAATACACGACACATCCCATCCTATGTTACTGTAGTGTCGTGCGGCGTGCCGTAGGTCCTTCACGCATAGTGCGACTTGGTTCATATTTAAAATTATGTTCTAGTGTCTAAACAAACTAGGCCGAAAATACGCGGCCGAAGTTCGGCATGATTACGTCTGCAATGCGCTTCGCATACAATATATTAAGTGGGAGAGCCATGCGTGGGAGACACTAATGGGCCGGCTCGACCAGAGAAATACCACGTTCTCACAGAAAACCGGCGTGAAACAGCGCTTGCGTTGTGTTTCGCCGAGTGAGTGAGTTTACCGGAGGCCCAATCCCTTACACTCAAATTTCAGTTGAAAACATGATATAATTCCACGGTGGCTTTAATATGTAGGTGTTACAATATTTAATGGATACAGAATAGATTGCGTCACTGACTGCGAACGCCTCAGTAATAATTATTAATCTTTAATTAATCGAACGCACAGCTGGGATCGATTGGGACCATTATCGCAACTGCGATCTTTCTACGGGAAACGCCACAGAAATTTTATAACGTGTTTTATACCACTAACAACATCATCTCAGTTATGTTCAAAGGAATTTGAACATAAAGTTCCTATATCTTCGCCAAATACATTTTTTTTAGTTGATCGATTACAACTCAAAAACTTATGAAGTCTTCTTAGCCGTGATAGTTTTCCTTTTAAATTCAGCATATTTTCTACTCCAGTGAATTTTATCACATTTCCAGAAGCAAGCGTTTAGCTGGTTGAAGGGGGGGACACTGGACTCTAACGATTTTTTCACTTTAAAACTTGATATTTCACAAACGGATCCCTAAATCGGAAAATGATCTATGATTTCTCATAATATTTTTAAAAAACCTATCCAACAACACCCCACACGATAAGGTGGACGCGAAAAAAAAATCATCCCCGCTTGATGTGGGACTAGGGAATAAGGTAAGTACCATAATTTTTTTTTTAAGATTTCATGCACCATTTTGTCGGCATCATTAACATTCATGCCAAATTACAGCTTTGTAGGTCCTATATAGTCTCTGAGCAAAATCGCGGATAGACAGACGAACGGACGGACATACGGACGGACAGACCGAAACTATAAGGGTTCCTTGTTGACTACGGAACCCTAAAAATCCAGCGACGACCGTCGACGCGTGCTGTTCGTCTTAGCCTTAGGTCAAGTTGCATTTGATGAGTTAACTACGACAGAAGTAGCGCTAACAGAGTAGCTTTTTAACTTTTGTATGGGCAGCGTCATTGTCAGCGACGCTGGGGCGTTTGCCCATGCAAATCACAACAATCATGACATGCAAAGCGTCACTTTCACACTGAACTCTTTTTATTAGGTACATACACCCTACAGTTAACAGTATTATCACTTTATTTTGTTACAGCCTGTATACAAAACAGCTTGATTTAATTTCAGAATTCAGAATCAATGTCAGGCTTAAGCCCCACTGGGTCGAGTCTCGTGGGCAATTATTATTGTATGTGTAATCGGTCCTTACCTCCTTACTAGTGATGTAACGAATGTTGGACAGCGAATGCGATTGCGAATATTTATCTTCAACATTCGCGAATGCGAATGCGAATATTTTAAAATTTCAAAAAAAAGCGCTCGTAAAATGTTCGATAGGTTTGACGTTTCGTGTCGGCCATGTTTAAATTGAACATAGCCGAACCGATATTGCTTATAGTCTGTCAAGAAAGTGAAGAAATTAAAAAGTGGCAACATCGTAGTGTCACCCCTTTTTTCTTAGATTGATTTGAAATTGAAGACACTACGATGTTGCCACTTTTTAATTTCTTCACTTTCTTGACAGACTATAATTGAATGAATTTAGTCACAGAAAGTTCATTCTAAAAGTTTTATTTTGTTTTGAGATTAGTTTTATGTTTTATGTTTCAAGTAATTGTTTAGTTTTTTAGTAAATAGAAATTATAAACTTTATTTAAAAATGATAGTAAAGTAATAATATACTACTAAATGAATGCAAACCATACATAGTATACCAACAAGGCTGATTAATGTTAGATTTGATAAGATCTCTGAAGTTATTTTTTCATAAATGACTAATGAGGCTTTAATTAAGAATGTAGAAGTATGATTTAATAAAAAAATCCAAGTATAACACTTGTATTATTATATTATTTCAAATGCATGCTTTTTGATTATTAAAACATTCTCTGAATATTCGCATATTTTTTGCGAATGCGAATGCGAATATTGAAAAATACGCGGATATTCGCGAATGCGAATGCGAAGGCGAATATCCGTTACATCACTACTCCTTACACGTGGAATACGTAATGACTCATGTCATGTTATAGGATTGGTTACATTCTATTTGGTATGCTTCACAGACGCTTGCTTAAGCCTTACCTTAATAATTTATTAAATTTTGTTACTTATGCTTTCTTTGTTTTACTGCAGAGTTTAAAATATTGAGACAAACTACTCAAAATTAAAAAGATATTTAAAACGAACGGATAACTGAAACAGGCGTTAGTGAAACTAGATATTATTGTGTCAACCCAAACCATTTATACATGCTTAGTAATAAGGCCGCCTTCGTGTAACTTCTTTATATTATGATATTATTATTTTAAACTTTGTCTTTGGATTTTCAAATGTATTAGTCGCGCTAATACTTTAAAACGGCTGGACGGATTGGGCTGATTTTAGTCTTAACATTTTCGTAGAAGTCCAGGGAAGGTTTTAAGTGACACGAAGTTCACCGGGACAGCTAGTAAAGTATAATAATATTTTTATTTCATTTTCGTAGCTAACTATTAAGGTTAAACCACACTTAGTGCGACACGACACGACGCAACACTTCACCTACATAGAACTGACGTTTTACCGTGTCGCACTAATGCGGTAAAACCTTTATACCTAAAGTTAAGTGAGTATACGAAAAAGCCTTCAAAAGTTATGATTTATTACAGGTAAATACAAACGTAATATATTTATCTGCAGTATTCAAATATCGTTCGAAGTCAAAGTTATTTATCGAAAGTAGCTCGTAACATTTTATGGCCGTCCTACACTTGCTGCAGATGTACTTTGGGTTTAAAATGTTTTATAGCGAGCCACACTGCTCTATTGCATTGCGTCATCACAACGTTAACGTTGCGTTGCTGTACATCGTTTAATATTATAAATTTTCAATAATAATTATTATTACTTAAGCCACAATAAAGCGTTGCGTCGTCGGATGCGATATATATCAACGGTGTGACAGTGACGGAACAAAACTGTATGAAGGAGGATTACAACATTATGGGTAAATACTGTTGTCGCCGCCTTTGTAGCTATATCCCGGCACACTAACACCTGTGTCTATTACACTGACACTGATGGAGACGCTGTGGCAAGCTTCATAAAAAGAGCCACGGAGGTGTCAACCGAACACATAAAAGATTATAACATAAAAATGGCTATAAAAGACAGGAACGATAAAGTCCTAAGCCACATAGCGGGTAGATTCGACACAGAATGATATCTCTTTAACACCCTAGAAACTCCACCCGGCTTGAGTGATCCCTCTCCACCAATCCAATGTCACAACATCTAAAGGCAAAGGGTGGAGCAGCATTAAATGTAAGGAAAAAAAAAATAATTTTTTTTTTTTTTTTGAGTGATCCCTCTCCACCAATCCAATGTCACAACATCTAAAGGCAAAGGGTGGAGCAGCATTAAATGTAAGGAAATAATATGTAATTGTCCATGTCCAAAAAATATATATATAAGTGTCCATGGCGTGATGGACTACAATTAATTAAAATTTATAATATTATTTCAATTATCCTTGGCGCGAAAAATGTAAATAATAAAATAACAAAAAAAGGATATGGACGAACAGTCCATAGACGGCCCCAATTTTAATAATAAAAAAAAATACTGTTGTCGCTGAGCATTCCATGATGCGAACGCAATAGAGTAGACTGCAACGGCCGGCGTACTCTTTCGTTGAGATGCCGCACCGCAACTCAACGGAGCAACGTGGCTTCACTCATACATGTAGTCATATTTTTCTTCCGATTTGAGACATTTAACGAGAGACAAAGACGAATTTAAATTAACGGACGACAATGTAATCTAAGAAACTACCTCTATTTACAAGACCAAGTTGGTTAATTGGTGTAAGAAATAATGTTTCTTGGAATATTAATCAAGGCATACATAGCTGTAACCGTTATACTACCTTTTGATCATAAAATATATATTATTATGTCATGGGTATTGGGTATAGCCATTAACCATTATGATTTTCAAGAGACTCTATAGACGTAATATTAGTATAGGTATTTTTATTACTATTTTTATTACGTAATTTTGTGAAGACAAAACCCTTTCTTTATATTTACGTAACGCATAAACTATTAATAGAGGTGAGGTTTTTAATTTGTAACGAATAGGCTCTTTAACTTCTGGACCGATTTCGATGCAATTTCTCAGAAATATACAGAAGAGCATGGGCGAGGACATGAGCTGGCTTTTATAGCAGGGAAGGGTTCCCATGAGATTTCATTTTGTGCGAGCGCTGACACGGTCGCAGGAAGAGAACGTCTAATAACAATTTTATATTCAAGTTTTAAAGAAACAGGTTAATCTTTCCAATGTTTATTTTATAAAATAAATAAAAAAGCTATTTTTAGAAACTAATACTTAAAATTGTTTTTATTGCTGATAACAATAATATAGATTGTCTAGTTAGAATAGTTGAGGTTTGTAGGTATTATATAAGTAAATACATATTATTATCTATACAACTAAATAGCTTAACAATTTACTAAACGATTTTGCCTCATAGTTTATAATAATTATACTATACTGAATACACTTAAATACAACGTGTCCCGACACCATTGTCCGAGCTTTCAATATTGTTACGATGTGTGGAATATTTTATTGAAAAATCGGCTGTAATTTTCTCTAACGTTTGTAATTTTATTAAATTATTGTGATTCATGAGAGCCCAAAACAAAAACTAAAATGGCTGTGATTTTACAACCGCGATTGAACAAAAAAGAAAAGATTTGAGAGCCAATTTCTCGATAAAATATGCCATCTATACTAATATTATAAATGCGAAAGTATCTCTGTCTGTCTGTCTCGCTTTCACGCCAAAACTACAGAACCGATTGTAATGAAATTTTGTATACAGATAGTCTAAAGCCTGAAAAAGGACATAGGCTACTTTTTTACTGGAAAAAAGCGTTGTAAGGGGGTGAAAATGCGTAAATTTGTTCAAATTAAGCTTGTTCCAAAATCCATAATAGATGGCGCCGTGCGTCTCCTACAGCGCGCTAACGCTTGCTCAAAAGTCTTTCTATAAGAGGTGGTATCAATATTTGTTTTCTTTCGATTGTTATTTCTTTTTTACGTTATTTAATAACTCAATACTTTATCTATGCAGTGACGTCACCTTAAACCTATCAATGATAAATAGTTTATGGGTAAAGTTGTGTAATTGGGGGGCTAAATAAGCTTAAAAATTTAGCATAAAATATAAAGTTTAATAATTAATTAAAAGAAGTGAAATATTATGTGCACACTGCGCAGCTGTTTTGATTTAAAGGGTACAAGCGTTTTTTTTTTATAAAAGCTTTTTACAACCAATTTTGTTGACATCGCGCGCTATAAACTGAAGTCCACGTGGACGAAGTCGCGGGCAACAGCTAGTATTACATAATGCTATTAAAGGACTAGTGTCGGGACACATTGTATACAACCTTTTTGGAACAAAATGTAAAATACAAAAATTGAACTGAAAGAAAACTGCTGGCGAACGCTAGTTAGCACTTAATAATTCCTTATAATGTTTCGTATATTAATAACAATTTGGTGAAATGTGTAATAAATAAGACGCTTTGTGGGTGTCCTTTTATAATAGCCGCACTTAATAAACTGATGTGATTACATTTTACAATTTTAGCTGCTACTTAATATTCAAAATTGCTCGGTTACAATTTCAACCTTTTGCACATCGAAATAGAGTTTCAGTTACAATGTTTTCGGGGTTAGATAGCAAGGTGTGCATCTTTAGAGCTAATAAAATGTACGTCTACTTTATGAAATGACTCTCAAGAGAATATTTTGTGGGAAAATCGTATATGGTCGGATTTATATGGGTAACGTTCGGGAATGTTTACATAGAGAAGATCAATACGGTTCTACGCTAGTTGTGTTATGTGGCTTCGTATATTTAAAGGCTGGATGTTGTCTCAACTCCTGAAGCGCGAATTTTGTCGTAAAAAAATTACAGTTATTTTCGAGGACAGAGTATCTACATAAATAAATATTTTTAATGGTTCAGCGGTTAAAAGTCCAGAAGTAACATATAGATACTCACTTTCATTATTCTAGTATGACTGCGACTTTACAAGTAGTCAATATACTTTTTTTTATGAAATAAGGGGGCAAAGGAGCAAACGGATCACCTGATGGAAAGCAACTACCGTCGCCCATGGCGTGCCCTTTATTAAACTTTTGGCTAATCTAGTAGATAGATGAATTCTGCCTTACGTAAGCTTTTTTTACTCTTATTATTACGCGCTTGCATGGAAAAAACTACCGCAACAACTACAGACAGAACTTACACGCTGTTATGGGGTTCAAGCTTGACCTGGTTAAGAGCTAACTTTGACGATAGAACATCCCTTTATATTACAAAAATATTATAACTAGACTTAAATTTTTACTTCTTCACCAAAGATGTAAAGGAGCATAAAATATATTATATTAATATGGTCCCACAAGAATATCGTTATGAATTAACGTCGTGAATCACCTCCGAAAATACACTCGAATCTAATGAATCACTTGAACGGAGATTCAGTGAAAGGAAGTTTTGGAACGTGTTTATGATTTAGTTAATGTTTAGTTCACCCCTGTGTATAATAAGTTGATTAATGCCCAGGCAGCGGCTGTCCCACATAGTTTACACACTTCATCTTTTTAGTCCACCGACCCCTTTCATGTGTTTCATTTTTTATTCACTCCATGTGTGGGTATAAATAGTATTTATTATTTTGTGTAACGTAAATATTCTCGTATTAATCCTAACACCGCGTGTACGTGATACGAATAAAGATATCCTTGTCTGAATGTTATTTTCAATGATAGAGCTTCCATAATATATTTTTGCTTTACACCTGACCTGACAAAGGTCTGTAATCCATAATATTTACATAAATAAATAAATAAAAAATGTTTTATTTCTGAGTGAATTTGAATCAATTTTTTTCAGAATGTCTACCTGATGCCTACCACCGGTTCGGGAACTACCCCGGCGAGAAGAACCGGCGTAAGAAACTCGCACGGGTTCCACTTTTTGCCAAAAAAGTGAGAGAAAAATTATTCTTTTAAAATAAAGTTTACAATTTTGTAACTTAATATGCTTACAATTTTGTAACATAAACTATAATATGTTTTGTTGTTTAGACTTTTCGGGTAATAAACTTCTCAAATACTAAATATAGATATAATATTTTGCACAGAAAATAATATAAATTTGATAAATCCGTTTTATGCATACAAGGGTACGTCATCAATTTCATGTGTTTTAATTTTTTGTTTACAATTTAGAAAAAAACGCCGTACAAGCACAGAATATATATTAGTAGTACCAAGTACAAGTATATTGTCAGGTTGTTGGATTACTGTCTACAATAAAGAATTATACATTTTACAGTTTCATATTATTTTAAATTAAATTGTTTCTATATTCAGAATGGAATGTATACAAAACATAATATTCATTAACCTTTTGAAATATTATGCTCATTAAAGCTGTGTGAATCAGATAATTATAACGGAGCACATTTTCGGTTTTGCTCAATGAAGTAGAGTTGATTGATAAGAGTGAAGTTTTTGTTGATCGTTCCCACTGTATCATAAACCTATAATGCTAGTATATATTTAGTCTATGCACTGTATTAACTGTCTCATCTATCGAAGTAAAATAAAACCACAATGCTGTTGCGTTGCCATTTTTACCGGTGCCGTGTAGACCTTTACAAACATAATATTATTAATTTATATCTCATAGATGCGCTGCGGTATCGACGTGCAACGACGTTGTAATATATCGTTATACATCGTTAGACAGGAGAAGTGCGTCGCCGCAACGCACCTATGACGCATGCAATGCTTCCGTTCCGATGAGACAACGTTCACAACTTGAAGTAGTGTAGAGTCTCTTTTTTTTTTTTTTCTTACTATTGTAAAGCAAGAAAAATAAATTCTCTCGCCCTAATTCCATTAAATTAAATGAAACGAAGCTGAGGTTTCACAGATATCATACTTTTTTTACGTCCGTGATTAACACAATCCGAAAATAATTGCTGAATTTTGATTCTCTATTATCCCACTTAGTTATATTCAATTTAAATTATTTAATTAATTTTGTTAATGTATCAGCGGGTCTAAAATGGTCGCTTAGTTGTATCATACAATGAATCATTTACGATTCATTTTTAAACTTCTCGTAACGTGCAATTAATTTAATGATTCTTACTAAGCAATTCATTTGTTTCACATTTTTCTATGAAAAGTCGTAAAAATGGTCCAATAAATCCGAATTGCTTTTATGTCAAATAGCAGAATCATCAAATGTTACTAATAAACGTCATCTTTGATCTTAGAACTATTCTTATGTCGTAATACATTATAGAAATTGTTTAACTAAAGAAATTTAAAATTACAAAGTCGGTTTCAAAACTTTGAAGTTTGTATACAAACATGACTAAAGTAAAAAATGTTGCCAGCATATAGCATGGCTTCATAACGTTATCGATTACTAGAAAAATTACCGTTACGTACCGTTATTTTTATAAGGGTAGCTTAACGATATTTTGAATGATATCTAGTAGGTAACATAATATTTAAATATAGTTTAAAAAATGCCGTTATTATTACCGGTAAAAATATCGTTATTTTCTGGTATTCGACGTTGCCAGTTCGACGCGACACATTTCGTTAATATTCATACAAGTCTGTGGGTAACATTTTTAGACACCTATAAATAGTAAGTATATTTTTCGCGTGGGGCGATGGCGAAAAGTTGCAGGAGGTATGATTCCGAACAATTCCTCAGAGCACTCCCCGTGATACAACTGATAGAGGATGCAGAGTGAAGCTACATATAGCCCGCCTTAAATATTTAATTTATTTTGTTTTTAGTATTTAGTATTATAGCGGCAATAGAAATACATAATGTCAGAAAAACAGATGGATGAGCGCATTGGCAGCTCAAGCCGGAAGTCGCGGGTTCGAATCCCGCCGACGGAATAAAAAAAATATTTTTTTTAGTATCTTTATTTATAAAAAAATATAGATATTTTAAAAGAGCCAAAAACTAAAAGAGTTAAGAAAGCTTTAATAAATGTCATTTCCGATTAAAATTAATCAGCGACATCTTTGGGAGAATTTTGCAGTTTGTGAACGTGTTTTAAAAACAGTCTACTAGATGGTGCATTTATTTATTGTATTTTTTATTTGTTAGGCTAATTTGATACACTCAACGCCATCTATCGTTCAGATGAGAACTAAAAACTGCAGACACGCTGTTTTTATGGGATTCAAGAGTCTTATGTATAATTAGTCTGTGGTGTGATGGTAGTGATGATGATGATGATGAATGTAATTTACATAGTAGCATAATAATATGCTTTCTTTGTAAAACAACGCCGGAACCCCTAAACTTTTATCTATAAGGAATCCGGAGTTCTCTTAGTATCTTCGGAACCATAGCATACCTTGGTGCAAAATCTTACTTTTTGGCAGCATAGGATACTTCTCTTTAAATCAAAATCACCATATTATGTTTTCATATAATTAATAATTTCAAGTATCGGTTAAATTTTCATATTGTTATATCATATATGGGCATAGATGCCCTTGCGGCAGTAACGTTACGAAAATATAACGATATTTGAAGATTATGGTGAAATTATTAAACAACATTTTTTTTTAGTTATAAAATGATTTTAATGAACAAATATATAATAAATGTACAGTTTAATACATAAAATATAACAATTATATCAAATATTTCGTGGATCATTCATAAAATCATAAATAAATGTAGAAAAAAACCGGTCATGTTCGTTTTTATGTTTTTCAGAATGGCAATACAGTTTCAATTATGAATCTGCTAATGAATTGAATAACCATTGACGTAGGACGTTATTTTACAAAATTAGATGAATCACCGACGATATTGCTCGTAATATCGTCGCTGAATTGATTGAGAGGAATTGCTAAAAGTTACCATTTTAGCCCCGCAGGAAGTAGAAACTGATTATAATGAATTGGTTTCCGATTCCTGAAAAACTTAGTAAGTACTTAATAGACAAATAATTTTTCAAAATAATTCAGTAAGTATAAAATATTTTATTTTCATCATCAGAATTCAGATATTATGTTGGCCGAAGAGCCTCCGAAATTTTGGGCCTTTTGTAGGAATCTGGTAGGAATCAAGAATCATACTTGTATTTGTCAGAGAAGTTGATTCCTAGGCAGATGACAGACCTAAGTAATGTCGCGTTATGTTGAATACACAGCCGACAGCTGATCACAACTAACATTGAAATGGCACATTCCGGCCAAATGACGTAGGTCCGTCAACTGCATAGCTGAATCAATTAATTCTTTGATGGTATTATAACTTAAGTGATAAAAATAATGCAGCATTTGGGACTGCTGCTGCAGCTGCTGCGGTCAAGCTATTGCATAGCATTTCTTATTAACTTATGCAATTATAATTCGCATACGTCTGGTCGCACACACACAAACACCGTGCCGAAGTCTGGCAGCACCGACCGCTGTGCCGGTCGGAGTGAAAGTATTCGGTTTTATTCGTTACGAATTTCTTGATTCGGTCGCCGTGCTCAAATTCAGCTATAAAAGCTATGTACCTAATAACTTAAAAAAAACTGACGCAATCGATAGAAGGGTACAAATTTAAGCGTAAAATTTCTGGAATCTGGATAAATTAATCTGCTTACTTTGTATTTATTCGAGCGTTAACGTTTCTAATAAGACATAAAATAATGTCTAATTGCTATAGGTATTTATTAATCCTTGTTCCTATTTCAGGCAATTATAACCGAAATGATTTACATTAACTGCGGCCGCAGCACCGCCAGCTGCGCAGGAGTTGTTTATGAAACGCAAGTGTGCTGTATTAATATCCATCCGTGCATCCAGAATATATGTGTGAGAAAGGAAGAATGCAGGAATTGATAATTTACTTATACGTGACTAGGATTATTTTAAGTTTATCTTATAAAATGCTGGCTTTTCTTGTGTACAGCTACATACACAATAACATATAGAGTTCGCTTCTAACTACTTTAGTATGAGAAAATACACAAATAATGACACTTTAGGACTTCATACTATAAAGAAAATTGGCTATGTTATCA
Source organism: Aricia agestis (assembly GCF_905147365.1). NCBI lineage: Eukaryota > Metazoa > Arthropoda > Insecta > Lepidoptera > Lycaenidae > Aricia > Aricia agestis. The sequence continues at coordinate 11,697,087 of NC_056415.1, forward strand.
TTCATCATCCAATAAATTAGTATGTATTTTTGAATTACCACGTATCATAAAAATATTCTAGTCAATAGGGAATTACCAGATTGTGGTACTACTTAGCTTCATTCTACACTCTACAGTCTACAGTTTGCAGTCTACACGTGTATCGGCACATCTGCAGCTGTATCCTGACACGTTAATGATCAAGACACCTCGTTAGCGACAGCACACCTGTGCAGCTGTGTAAAGACTCTAAATACTCTTGTCTGACGCCCTTTGGTACTTGCTGGTAAGCTTATTATCTCTCTAGCAATTAAAGTACTTGTACTACTATCTATTCTGTGATTAAAGTACCAGTGAGTTCAATTATTGCCTAATTAGATTAGCACGGAGCGTACCGTGATTAGCTGGTCTTGATCGTTCTAAATGTTTTACATGGGGAAATAAAATCCCAACAAAAACCAAGATGGCTGTGAAAAGTAAAAAAAATATACAAGGTGTAACAAAACTAAGTGATAATACTCCAGGGTGTGTACGTGTTTCTTGTTGAGTATTCACTGCGCAAGTAGCAGTGCTGAAAGACCAATTTTTTTTTCACTTTTGTATGGGCAAGCGCCCCAGCGTCATGAGTTTCCCCATACAATACCATACAAAAGTGAAAAAAATTGGTCTTTCAGCGCTGCCACTTTCACAGTGAATTCTCTACAAGGAACACGTATACACACTTAGTTTTGTTATACCCTGTATAGTGTCAAAAAATTTTACTTTTAAATATATAAGATGATACTAAGAAATAGTTCTTAATATTATGATTGTTGGTAAGAAATAGTAGGTAGTAGAGATGAGTCTCTCTCTCTCTCTCTACACATATAAAAGAAAAAGGCAAAGAACTAGAAATAATATCGCAGACGTTTTGTTCTAATTATGTAGGATGTACTAAGTTGTAAATACTATTTGACGCTTTGTCTGAAAAAATAAACTTTAAAAGATGTCGTTCAATTCCTTCTCTACATTATTGAGATGATATGAGACGGGCTAAAACCCACTCAAATCCAGTATTTCGTTCATTTTTCTTCTCGGATCCATGGAAGAAGCGATTTGTATGCTAATTGAAACAAGGAGCATAATTCGGAACAAATTACATTCAAATGAAGATAAATCCTATGGAAGTCCTCGGTTGAAATAAATAATTAAAAATGTTAATGAGACAACTCATTGTTAATGAACAGTCTGTATAATATATAAAACTCAAAGGTGACTGACTGACATGGTGATCTATCAACGCACAGCCCAAACCACTGGACGGATCGGGCTGAAATTTGGCATGCAGGTAGATGTTATGACGTAGGCATCCGCTAAGACAGGATTTTGATAAATTCCAACCCCAAAGGATTTAAATAGGCGATGAAAATTTGTATATAATAATACTTCTTAACGCGAGCGAAGCCGCGGGCAAAAGCTCGTATAATATATAACTGCAATGTTTTCACGCTAGAGGCAGCATCAGCATAGACCACAGATTATAGAAGTAAGAGATATGTTATGGAGCGTGGCACATGTCGCCAATTCCTGCTCATATGAGCAAAAATTGTCAGTCGTTTGTCAATCACTCCACGGCTTACACGTTTTCACTACGCCGTAAATTGTGAACAAAATGCTGACTTGTGCTATAATTACTACAAAAATTGCAGCGATACTGTGAATTTCAAAAATAGCGGGATCACCTATCACAGCCAACTGTAATTTATACGACTTTTTAATTTAAAAATCTAATTCTTCTTCACGAAAAATATTCTTCACGCAAAATGTTCCGTGAACTATCAAACTAAGGCACTAGTGATGTGGTGTGATGCAGATTTTGGTATCGATATTTTTATCGACATTTTTTATGCGGTTGCGTTATTATCTACACTAATATTATAAAGCTGAAGAGTTCGTTTGTTTGAACGCGCTAATCTCAGTCCCATTTGAAATTTTGAAATATTCTTTCACTTATAATTATAACAATAATATGGAATAGATAAACATTTTTAATATCAAAGTTTCTGGGCACCGTATATATTTCACATTTCGGAATATTTAACATTTGCAAAATTTCCAAGGAAATTAATTTCTTCTATTTAAAAGTTTTATCTTTTAAGTATAGACACAGAATAGATAAAAGTATGGAGATACTTTGAGTCCCGGGAAAGGACATAGGATCCCGGAAAAATGTACGGTTCCCGCGCGGTAAACGAATTTTGGCGCAACGGAGTTGCGGACGTCATTTAGTTGTATAATAACTAATAAGGAAGAAGTCGTGTTTATTTGACCCTTCTGTGCAAGATTTCCCCACAGAGCTTCGCCGCATGCCGTCTGTACCTACGAGTAATGTTTTTGTGAAATTGTGATCATAATAACTTGAATTCCAGAATGTAAATGTAGATGTTTTCTTTCTACTTTTCATCTCCTTGTTAATGTTTATACTATAATGTTGAAAAAAGCTATTGTAAATAATTACCTACCGATCTAAAAGAATGTTTAAATGATGAAAATGGATGTATTACAACTCTGACATTTTTGAAAACAATTTATGAATACTTTAAGTTTTCTTTAATGCATTCTTTGTTGTGGTCGCTAATGACTCTGATGTTAAAGCGATCTTAAATAAATAAATTTAACAAATTATCTTGCCTTCTCCTTCGACCTTCTAACACAAGAAAAGTACGTCTGCTTAGTTACATCAGTAGCTAGAAATTTTTCCGGGTAAAATGCGCCAATCTACTATCATAATAGTATTTTAATACATTAATAATTGAGAGTGTGTCTTCCTGTAGTTTTATAGTTATTTCATAAAGTTATGGCACATCTTATACAAGACTTTATGTCACGTACCGCGTACGAGCTTTGCGGAAATGTATAAAAATAAGTTTTATGTAATTTAGCATAGAACCGCCAATCCACCCGACAAAAAACGTGCAGAAAGCGCGCACGTCTGAACGCGCCCTTACCCAAACCTCTATGTAACCTATATACTATATAGCTTTGCTTAAAAACTATATTTTGCGCATTGTAATTTAAATGTACGTTTCTTGAGGGAACCTACTCCGAGGAAGTAAAAACAGAGCACTTGAAACGCCTTTAATCCGTGTCGTCTTGATACTTTGGTCGTCGGAGCGTTGAAAGCATAGCTTTAGCTCTTTACTACTGAGCAGTAAACGTTTGCGGAGTTAACATAGTTGGTACTAAACAATAAACATCTCAATGGTTTTGTTACCAAACTGTACGTTATGGGTTTTCTCGAGCTATGCAGCTGTTTATTTTGTTGTGTAAGGAAGGCCATAGTAAATCTGAGCTATTTAAAATTACATTTTCTCATTTTCACACTAAAATAATGCTTTACATGATCAAAGAACTAAAGTCAGTTATATTCACAGACATAGATAATGATAGATACCGCATGTGTATGTACTTTGCGTGCCATATCGCGCTTCCAAACGACGAGCAATGCTCGTCTTACGAAAATCTGTTCTTTAGTCTGCTATCGGAATCAATCGGAATTTTAAAAATGCCTAAATGCCTAAAAGTGTCGTATTGAGCTGTAGAAATTCAAATAGAAACGTTGGCCTAGATAATGGGCACTTTTCTTATCATCGGTACGTCACAGTAGCTATAAAAAAGTGGCACGCTCGTTTTCATACAAATGGAGAGACATGCGGTATCTATCTTGATCTATGTCTGTGGTTATATTAAACAAAGTATGGAAGTAAAAAGGTCGATTTTTCATACGAATGGGGCAAAAGTATTTTCTCAGTGATAGATACGTCACGATAGTCCGAAATCTTTATTTATAAGACGTGTTTCCCTCGCAATTAATTCCACATCGGGATGACATTAATTTAGCTTATCAAAAAGAACCGATCATTAACTAGTGAGACCCACATTTGTGACCGAGCTCTCGTGTATACCTTATACATTAGGTATGAAGCTGAATATTATTTACAGAATATTTATGATCTAATAATAATCCATACTTATATCATAAATGCGATAGTTTGTTTGTTATCTATCTGTCTGTTACTTCTTCGCGCCCAAACTATTGAAGTCTGAACCTATTTGGTATAGAGATACTTTGAGTCGCGCCAAAGGACATAGGATACATTTTATTCCGAAAAAATGCGCGATATTCCGCGCATATACGTGGGAGAGCCATGCTTCGGCACGAATGGGCCGGCTCGACCGGATAAATACCACGTTCTCACAGAAAATCGGCGTGAAACAGCGCTTGCGCTGTGTTTCGCCGAGTGAGTGAGTTTACCGGAGGCCCAATCTCCTAACCCCTACCCTATTCCCTTCCCTACCCTCAACTATTCCCTTCCCTTCCCTTACCTACCCTCCCCTATTACCCTATTCCCTCTTAAAAGGTCGGCAACGCACTTGCAGCTCTTCTGATGCTGCGAGTGTCCATGGGCGATGGAAGTTGCTTTCCATCAGGTGACCCGTTTGCTCGTTTGCCCCCCTTATTTCATAAAAAAAAAAAAAACGAAATTTGGCGCAAAGAAGTTGCGGACGTCATCTAGTAGGTATCTTTTTTGTATAACTACTTATATAAGCAATACTGAAAGCGATTATGCTTTTTAAAACATTTTGTACGAAAAACAAATAACAAATTATGAAATAAGTATCTACTAAGGAATTTCCTTCGCATCCCACGCGGAGTGGGAGATAAAAGCTAGCAAGCATTATGTCGCCTGTCATTTAACATCACATTACTCGTAGGACAAAAAAGAAATTTAGGGCAAATATTTCTTTTTATATTTGTATAGGTTCAGACAATTTTTCTTAAGAGCTATCCGAAGCTATTATCAAGGTCCGCTTTCTAACTTAAATGCCCTCATTGTAGGCTCTAAGCTCCCAATTCTGACTCCATTAGCCTTTATACAAGCATAACGTTCAAATAAAAATATGCTTTTACCATTACTTTTGCTCGAATAAAAAGTACTTTATGCGTTTAAGTATTGTATACTAGATGATGCCCGCAAGTCCGTTGCCCAAAAAATTGTTTATCGCATTGTAACCGTTTTTTTGTTTTTTTTTTTCGGTATAAAAACTATGCTATATAATAAAGAGACAAATATTATCCTATATTATCCCAGTAGCCCTAGCACGGCCATCAGTAGAAATTGCGAAAGTATAGACAAACTGTGGACATAAACTAAAGGTGCCGTTCCGATATTTACTGCTGCCAATCGCGACCGACAAAAATTCAATTAAAATGCCACTTTACGACAGACTATAGTATAATAGTCTATGACAATATATTATGTCATAGAGTAGGATATTATTTGAAATTTATTAGGACTATAGTCTGTCATATAGTGGCATTTTAATTGATTTTTTCGTAACGAAAAAAGATCGGAACGCCACCTTAAGTTTATTTCCACGGTTTGTCTATAGTTTCACATTTCTACTGGTGGCCGTGCTAGGGCTACTGGACTCGAAGTACCTCCATAACAAATTAATTAATCAAAATTTCGTCGATTTTTTTTTGGGTCGGTCGGTTTGAGCGTGAAGAGGTAAAAGTTAGATAGACAAACAGAGAGACACTTTCGCATTTATAATAATTATTAGTAAGTATGAAAGTAATAAGTATGGATATGGATTATTTGCCCAATGTCATCAGAATAATTATTATGATTGTTTTATGGTAAACATATTTAACCCCACAGAAATGGATATTATTTCTGTGTTTAACCCTCTTTCTTTAAACCACAGTCACCTTTATACCTAGACTGTTAACTGTTTATACCTACCGACCACCATAACCAAAATTATTTTTTATCCCAGGTATTGGCTTGGTATTTTGGTGACATTTTTATCAATCATGTAATTGGGATTATGTTCAAAGCGTTTAAAATTATTGGATCTGTCACAGGCAGACTCGGTTTCAGAAAAATTGAACGCATTATTTTAACGTTGGTCCAATATTACCTCATATATTACTTAATGTTAAAGATGAATGTGGTCTTTGTTTCAGCCTTGTGATATAATATTATAGGAACTATACTTGTTGAAATTTACGTACATACGTACATAATATAACGTTGTCAACGTATAACAAGACAAGTAACATGATTTAGAGTGGGTGCTGGGCAATCTGAATGGGGCTGAACTCAGAAAAACATGCAGATTATGATTCTGAATGTTGCCAGGAGTCATATTGGTCCATTAATTTTACAAAAAGAAAAAAAACATTTAAATACAATACAAAAATGGGCATGTTTTTCAGAGTTCGATCCCATTCTAAGTATGCGGTCCTTACTTTTGGATACTCAACTCCTCTCAGCGCTTCCTCTAATTACAATATTGTACCGATATCTATTTCATATGAGGTTGCTACTATAAGTCGATCGAGCAAAACTGTACTCACATACGATTTTGCTCGATCGAGCAATAACGTCGAGCAAAACCCGTGGCTCGGGATTTCATCCACACATTCAGCATTGCTCGATAGTTTTATTCTAAATCGATAAATTTAATTCCATCAAGCCGGCTCGATACGAGCTGTGAGTTTTGCGGTCCACGCAGTAATTATTACTCGATTTGGAGTAAAGTATTGAGCAAAACCGCATGTGAGTATTTAGCATAACAGCCTACACATAGACTGTCAGTGAGTTCTGTCACAGGCAGGCTTGGCACACAGTTTTGCTCTCGCTGGGACATTAACAATTTATCCAAGTTAAGATGAGAAGAACGTCGTTTTTGAACCGTCGATTCGATTAATAAATTATACATCCGTACTTACGAATTAATGATTTTCCGGTCTGTTAAATACTAAACCCAAGGCTCTCTCCATGGCGATGAGATATTTACACTTGATGTTATATTTAGAAATTATTCCACAATGAAATTTCGTAGGGCGTAAGCGCTTTATAATTTTGGACCGTTATTGAAATATTTTATTAAATTAATTATGAACATGTTGAACGTGTTAATTCAATGTTATTTTTTGATGTGACGTAATAATATGATAATCTCATTATAATTATAATAGCTCCTACACTGGTTTCGGTGACGGTGGCCGGTTTCATTGAAACCAGGCCAGCAATGCAGAAGTAATTTTCACACAAGAGCACTCTCTATTCCTTTACTCTCATAATCCAGTGGGACGAAAGACCGACACGACTGATGAGAGATCAGGCGCAGCCCGCAGGACGGACTTTTACATGCCCATCCGACGCATAGATCATCTTACTTGTCAGACAATCAGGTGATCAGCCTGCATTGTCCTAACCAAACTTGGAAATAACATGTTTTCAACGCGGGAATCGGACCCACGACCTCCGAGTCAAGAGCCACGCTCTATATCACTAGACCACGGAGGCGTTCAATCGTCGCGGTCATCTGGTTGAATCTACTATTAGATTGAATGACCAGTGAATTAATTGAATGAAACCATCTAATTTAATGACTAAAGGCCAACTCGTCAAGTCGTGAACTGTATTTTAGATGGTTTGAAAGGACTGCGACAGATACAGTATGATGATACATTGATTACTATAGAAAGTATTTAATTTGATGTTTTTTTCGGAAGAAATCTCGAAAGAAAAGACATTATCAGAGGGAGCGAAGCCCTAGTATGTCCAACGACAACATTTTGTGGTACACTTTACGGAAAAACTATCACGCCTATTGATTTGTGCTTGAACATAGTAGCGAAGTGTAATAAATAGAATTTATTACACTATGATACTAGTAAGTACTAAAATTTTTATTTATATTATGTACGTGTGTTATCATCAGTCAGTCAAGGTGTGACGACGCGAGCCCTCACAAAGCTGGGCTTTTAGCTAGTTTCTATATGAAAACTATAGTATGATATCAACATATAACTTGGCAAAGTTTTATAGGAGTATAAGTAACGGTATTGTATATTGTGCATTCGTTATTTATATTTTGGCAACGGAACAAGCAATCGAAGAAAACCATAGCATCTTAGTTTACAACACTACTACTTTAAATTTTGTTTACGATTAAAAATAAATTTTTTATTAATAAAAATGGTTTTATGAAGATTTTTATATTCTGTCGTAGTATTAATATTATATTATTCAAGTTTTAATTAATATAGGTTATTGTTGTATTGTTCACTAACTAGCAGAGTTTGTTGAAAGGCTTAATAATATCGGCGTTAATTTGGTCGTTAGTTAGTTTGTCACTAATCTATGTATTTTAGTCAGCCAGCTTTAATCGCCTGTAACGTTACCGGTTGGCTATAATGCTGCGGTTACATAAGCGGAAAATATTTTCCCTGTTTTTGAAATATTTGACAAAATGTTTCTAATAACATAATATAATTTGCAATATAAGCTATTATCTATAATATAAAAATGAGTTGCTGAATGTGTTGCTAAGTGCAAAACTCGAGAACGGTTGGACCGATTTCGCTAATTCTTTTTTTTAAATATTCCTTGAAGTACGAAGATGGTTCTTACGGAGAGAAAAATTCTAAAAAAAAAATAATTTCCAGAAAAAGTCTAAAAACAACACTTTTCTATACTCCCATACAAAAGATTTGTGATAATACTTAAAAGTCAATTTGAACTTTATTAAAGTTACTAAACACTAAACCAAAAAACCACTAAAAAAATACACAAATTTCTTTATATACCGTATATAAAAATGAATTTTCAATTGTGTTAGTAATGCTAAAACTCGAAAACGGCTGAACGGATTGGGCTGATTTTAGTCTTAAAATATTCGTAGAAGCCTAGGGAAGGTTTTAAAGTGACACGAAGTTCACCGGGGCAGCTAGTATTTTATAAATCTCTTTCCTTTCCTTTCAAATCAACTTGACAATTTCCTACGAAAACTCTTTCCATTAATTTTCTCTGCTTCTAGAATCTAGACATCTAGAGTAATACTAGATTAGTAGTTAAGTATAGTTTTACAGAGCCAGTACTGGCTAGTAATAAGACTGGCAGCCAGTATTGGCTTGGTATATGCCGCGTGTGAACAGTTTTTCAAGCCAGGCCAAACTGTTCACACGCGGCATATACCAAGCCAATACTGGCTGCCAGTCTTATTGGCAGCCAGTACTGGCTCTGTAAAACTATACTTAACTACTAATCTAGTATTACTCTAGATGTCTAGGTTCTAGAAGCTGGACATCTAGAGTAATACTATAATATACATAAAATACTGGGTCTGTGAAAACTATACTTTACGACTTACGAATAAAAGATAATGCAATTTGATGGTAGGTTTTGTGTAGAATTGTCGTTTTCTCAGCTAATAACTAATGCTGTCAAACCGTTAATAACTAGTTAAATAGATAATAAATAATTAATAGGATATATTACAGTGCTCCCAAATTAATAATGCGCATGGAAATCTTCGCTAATTGTCGTAATCACGAAAACACCCGAATCTATGAAACTTGCATTTTGCACCTTGTTCAAAGGAAATAGAAGTAAATATCATATAGCCGGTGGCTGTCGGCTGTCGCCGGTCCGTCAATAAGTGCTAACTCACCAGTGCCATCGCGGCGTTACCATGCGAAAAATATACCATCTTCATCACCTTGATGAGTGGCAGTCTTCCACCGTGCGTTTCTCACGTAACTTACTGCCGCGCACTGTAAAACTCTGGAACAAACTGTCACCGGCAGTATTTCCGGACCTATACGACCTGCAAACCTTCAAGAAAAGAGCGTATTCCCTCTTAAAAGGCCGTCAACGTACTTGCAGCTCTTCTGATATTGCGAGTGTCCATGTGCGACGGTAGTTGCTTTCCATCAGGTGATACGTTTAATATCACTTTGGGAGCACTGCGGGGCTAAAATGGTCGCTTTGAAGAATCATGATATGAATCATAAATCATAATATGATTCATTTTTCTAAAATCGCAAAATGCAACTCTGCTTGCAATTTATTTCTGTATTTTTGTACTGATTTGACATTTGTCAGTTTGACAGTTTTGTCAAGTCATTTGCTGAATTGCTAAATGAATGATTGAGAGGAATTGCTAAATGTGACCATTTTAGCCCCGCTGTACTGTTATATTGTCTTCACGTTAGAGACAGCACCAGCACAGACAATCAACAAAAAGTTTATTTTGACGTTTGACAACGTTGCTTTCAATATTCTGACATGACGTATGCATCGTCGAATTTTCGTCGATGCATACGTCATGTCGGACGGATTATTTGCTGTATGTGCTAGAAACGCCCTCTGCTCCGATCTATGCATAATATTCCCTATTAAGTTTATTTTATTTACGAGTCTATTAGTGCAGCACCAGCGTTAGAGCAAATTCCTATTAAAAGCATTTATGTTCTGTCACGTCCGTCAAATAAGCTCCTGTTAAGCTGTAAGCATACTTCCATAATAATTGGTCGGCCTAGTCGGTCACTACTAAGGCTAACCCTGTATCGCCCAGCCTACGGATTATTATAGGATATCTGGTTAAAGACCAAAATTTGAATCTAAATAATTGCCTTAAAGTAGTTTAAAGTCCTTATCTGCTTGAAATAAATCGTTATTAAATTTCAATTATTAAGTATTTCCTTTCCCGTTAACAATATTAAGGGGCCGGGTACCATCGAAATTCTCGTACATACGTAATACCAAAATCATTTTCTCATACGAAAATATTTAACATGTTTGAGCTTAAAATTATTATTTTCAGCTTAAAATAGTAATTATTACTAGGTTGATTTATTTATATATATTTTTAGTGTTTCACTATATTTTTAGTGTTTAAATATTTAGTAGCAAATTTACTACCAAAATATATTTAAACACTAAAAAATATTTTAAGTGTTTAAATATTTTGTAGTAAATTTTTACGCAGGAACCTAGGTAATTACTATTTTAAGCTGAAAAATAACTCTAACATGTTAAATATTTTCGTATGAGAAAAAGATTTTGGTATTACGTATGTATGAGAAATTCGAGTGTCAGGTGTATAAACTTAATCACGCACATATTTTTATCCACCTAAAATCTTCATAACAAACACAAGAAAATTATGTACATTTTTTTCCTAACCAACAGACGTTAGAGGCTTCTCTTCAAATCAAACTAAGTAGAATTGAATTTACGTTCAAATTCACGAGTAATTTTGCTGAATGTGCATTACACAGTTTGCGTTTAAGATCACTAAAGACGAGATTTCGATCTCCAGTTCAAATTGTGATTGGTTTCTGAAGTAAGCTCGGCCTGATGATTCTCACCCAATTTATTAACTTTCTCTTTGAACGACGTAAAATTACTCTGAAGATAAACAAAATGGGAACAAACAATAACAAATTTAATAACTCTCGTAAAACTAATTTTAGAAAAGGTTTACCTAACTTCCAACTACAGTTTGAAAACCAAACCTATTTTAAGCAATTAGGTTGTGATTATAATTGTAAAGATAAATATTGTTAATTGAACAGTTCTTGGTTTTCATTTTATTCGAGCTAATTCAAAGTTAAAGACCGATAAAAGTAACTTAAATCGTAGATAAGAAAAAATACGCTACCTTTTAGTTGGGTAAACTGGCTACAAAATGGTCTTTTTACGTTAATAAATAGACCGAGTATTGAATCTGGAAAAGATTTTTCTTATATTTCAATTGAAGGCGCAAAATTCTAGCTAGAGTTTCTGCTGCATTCATTTATTGTACTGCCGACGTTTCTGATTTTGTTCCTCACTCCCAGAATGTACCGTCGTAATAGAGTTCGTGAATTTCTTATATCATTACTTATCCAGGATGAGGTATAGCTGTGCAGGTCTTATCTTATGTTGCATTTCCAAATGAAGTTATTTCAGTTTGCTTACAATTTATGACCATCGCATGAATAGCACATAATTATCAGTAAGAGGTACCTAATATTCATTATCGAGCCTCTGAATTCTAAATCATAATATTTATTTATTTATTTTATGTTATTTAATAATTTATGTACACATAATCGTTAACAGAGAAAACTTAAAATAAGAGATACATTTTAGTACAAAGGTACTACTTATTTATATACTATATACTGTGACTTAAATTATCACATATATTATCAATATGTGATAATTTAAGTCAGAGTTTTCATTAAAACACCATCAAAGAACGTTTTACTAATGCTTAATCCTACTCCTTCTATTTTCTTCTGATTAAGTTCGTTGCGGGTCCCAAGACAGCTTTAGCATGTCCCCTGAAATGATATCAAAGGGTTTTCGTGGTTGAATACCGCTGTTAATTCTGGTGACACAGGAGACACAGTGGTGGGAATGTGTAGTGGGCTTAAGCCTGATAAAAAAAATAATGCTTTATCCTTATAATCACTCCAACCAGCGTGCTTTCCGAAATAAACATTACTTTCAACCCTTTTTACTACCACTTGACAAAATATAAATTAAACAGTCCACAAAGTTGTCAGCGATAAAAATCGAATAATACAGAACAGTTGACTTCGTTAAAGATAATATGATTACCTTACGGTCTCGCAGGGCAGCCAATTTATCGCCTGCTATTTCCACCGTGAAACTTTCAAATAAAACTTTATTATTATGATACAGAGGCTGCTCAGAAATAGAAAGGCTTTTAAATTACCTGACCTGAGAGATTCCCTAGACTCGTTGCTCAAGTGGATCCTGGGTAATAGCTGTTTCTACTTTCTGTGTATGTTTTTGAGACGCAAAAAGATTTATCAGTTACTAGCGGGCCTGACGGGCGTTGTCCCGTCATGTCCATGAAGTTATGTTTGTCAAAAGCAGTAAGTAAAAAATAAGCGTACACTGTGACTACACGTAGGGTAAAGTTTTCTCATTTTCCTAGTTTTTTTTTAAATATCTATCCGGTACGATCATCCTCGTACTTAAAGGATTTCTCTAAATAAATAATATTTAGTGAAAAGTAAAAGAAATTAGCAACACATTCAACGCATAGCATTAACGATTTATGACCGTGCTTTCCGAAATAAACATTACTTTCAACATTCAAATTTAATTCAAATTCAACATAAAAATTGAAATGAAAAAGGTATTTTTCCTTATAAAAATATACTGTATAATAAAATAAGTAATAATGTAAGTAATGCTTACACACGATATAAAGAAAAGAATAAAGATCAAAACCCTCTTAATACGTTATACTCTCCACGCTCAAAATGAAATATAAATATTTGGTCAACATAATATAAAATACAATATTATCATTTAATACTTAGAGATTCCTTTTAAGTTACATGATATACTTACCGGAAAAGCTTTTTACGAATCTCCGAATCTCCATTTGATGTGATAAATCAACACGACCCTATGCTAAGCAATAAACGATATAACATTAGCTATGATAGAGAATTTATTACTCCGGCGAAGTTAGCGACATCATATCGACTATGTAAATGAGTTCTTTCTTTACATACTACGCGAAGGTTTCCAAGAAAAATCTCTCATCCCCCTCCAGCGAGATGTTTGTCTAATGGCCCATCAGTGTACTCTGCGCCATGTTTTAAATAAATTATATTCTGATACATAATAAACTAGCTGGAGTTCTATGCAATAATATATTGTCTGATAAGTAAGATGATCCATGCGTCGGATGGGGATGATTGGTTGGTGGTTGGGTCACTGGGTTACGAGAGTTAAGGAAGAGAGAGTGCTATTGTGTACTTCGCATACACTTAGGCACTATAAAATTACTTCTACGTAACTGGTCTAGTTACGATGGATCGTTGCGGGAGTTTTTTAATTCTATGGGCCGAAAATGAAGGAACAATTATCTTCAATTCAATTCAATTCAATTCAATTAAATTCGTTTATTTGCTATAAAAGTGGTGAATACAGTAGGTGGTAATGATTATTTTCTTAAGATCTAACACTTTTAGCTATGTATAAAATAGCATGCAAATATATATTTAAATTATAATCATGTACAAAAATATGTTTTACACTAAAAATATTCAAATCAATTTTATACATAAGTTATCAATCATCATTAATAATATTTGTCCTTTTATCTATTAGCTTTCAATATTGACTATACAATGTCTTCATTACACGAAGAGTCCTCGTTTCATAAACATCATTTCTTTGTTATTGTTGCGAAAAGATTCATTCGAAGAAAATGCAAAGTGAAACGAAGCTGAAAATCCCCCTTCCCATTAGATATATCGCGTTGAAAAATACACTTTTAAGTTCTAAAAGGCGGGCAGAAATATCAGACGTATCTCAGGGAACTTTACAATTTTCAGCGCCTAGATAACTTCACACAATTTATCACAAATTGAGACGACCCAGTCCCGGCACTGGGTCTTGCTAATATCGACTTTGTGAAACTAGTAGCCAGCTCCTTATTTAATATTCAGGTATTGTATAAACTTAAATTGTTATCTTACTTCTTGTAGTAAAATAGACCATTATAGAAGTTAAAAATCGAAGTAGCATTGAGAAATTGATTCATAAGCAGACGTCGGTCCTACATATTTTGGTCGAGTTTCTTCCTTTTTTTCCTCTCAATCAATTCAGCAAATCAATTATCAAAACTGTCAAACTGACAAATTTCAAATTAGTACGAATTACTACAGTGCGACAAAACAGAGCGCGTAACACGGTTAAATATGAATGTGGGCGGTGGCGCTGCTCGTAAAGGAGAACTGTCAAAAATGACGTTTTTGTATGATGGCAGCGTTAGTTCCTTTTTTCGACACATTCATTTAAAGACTTGTCGAGTTGTAGACCTGAATTGCAAGCAGACTTGCATTTTGTGATTAAAAAAATGAATCATATTATGATTCTTAGTGTGATTCTCCAAAGCGACCATTTTAGCAGGGCGTGGCAGGAAAGGAATTAATATGGGGGATATTAATTCCTTTCCACCCCGGCGCTCCACTCTCCAACCATCTTACGAATTTTCGATAAGATCAGGTGTTCTGAGGCTAGTTTTATATTTTTAACAATCACAAAAAGCGTACAAAGCTCAAGTAATCGCATCAAAAATCAGCTTTTAATATCTCGGCTTTGAAATAATACAACTATACAAAGATTACTATATAATATGAGAGTCCCGTCATTTGTCCGAGGATTTCCGTCCCTTAACCCTTCGTCCCTTTCTAATTATACATCGTGTGTTGTTGTATAAGACGCGCGTAATAGGTGGAGCGTAAGACGGTCCATCTATTATTCAGAGTTCCTCTCCGCGCACCTGGGCTTTGGCTAAGTGGAACTGTGACGTTACGTACTTAGCAGATACGTCAGTCGATGTCTGTACCCAAATTCTGCTTTAAATCCAACATAAATGCAGATTCAGTTTGGATTCAATACAGTTAAGCTATGATAAAATCGTAAAATAGTATTCTAATAAAATTTGTTGCGCGTTCTGTTTGGTCAAACCGAAAAGCTAAAAGATGTCAGTCGTTTACGTTTTGTTTGTAGTTTGACATAATATTATTTTAAGACTGTACTATTTTGTTATTTGATAAAATCCACAGAATTAATTTTGGATTAAAATTTTAGAGTCGGGGTACCTAATGAGTCAAAATTTCCTAAACACTAAAATAAAATATACGAAAGTATATTATAAATACGAGTCCATGGTTGTCTGTCACTTAGCGCCTAGCGGTTATACTTTGACCGATTGCTATAGCCTAGCATAGATATATTTTGAGTCCTAGTCCTGAGACTAGTCTGCTTTTAATAGATAAAGCCAGAATAGAAGGTTCCCACTCACTTAACGAATCAAATAGATTATACTGATTTATTACTTCGAATTTGAACCCGCTACTAGCCATTAGCGAAATTTAGATTCATTGTAAACTACTTGCATAGTGCTCTTAATACTAGCACAGTTTACCAGAACAATTGACCAGCTCCAACTCAAGACAATCAAAGTTAAGTTGCTCCTGGGTCTCAAAACAAGATTGCGAACGGAAACAAGGAAACAGTATTAAAATTCAAGATGCTCCCAAACTTAGAAGCGAGAATTCACAAGTTTAATTAATAACTTAGTGCCAAATAAGTGTTACTTACTGGGATTAAGTTAAGTCATAGTTTACACGGAAACGCAACGCTACTCGGCGATGCATAGTTGAAATCACGCCTCACCTCGTGTCATTTCGTTTCGGTTGGAAAATAATGTTAACATCAGTCAAATAAAACCAACTTACAAGACGTTCAGGTTCTTACCATAAAGACGTAGTAAAGCGTCCATAGATATTATTACTATCTTAGCCCTCGATTTATAAATAGGCGGTATAGGCCGCGGCCTAGGGGCGGCAGCGTCCTAAGGGCGGCGGCAGAAGTAAAGTGGCCTACACACATCAAAAATATAAATCTGGCACTGCTAATCTCATTCTTCGTTTATTTCTAACAAAATTTTCCCACACACAACTAAAGTGACAACAACCAAAAGATAGTAACAAAAGAAGAATCAATCAGGCTTTTTACAGACATTTTACTTGTAACACATGTTAGATTTATCAAAGCAAACCCGTGATAAGATCAACAGCCACAAAAGGGTGCGAAGATGGATCCTCGGGCCGGCGTTAACATTACCGATCTATTGCCGCCCATCCATCAAAACTTTTTCACCGGAAGGGTATTTCGTGAAATCAGTGACATTTCTGGATATACTATTTTTTGTGTGCGACTTTGGTCGAGGAATTTTTTTGCTATGCCGCGGCCGCTTTCATATTCTGTTGTATTTTATTAAAAGCATATTATGTTTTGTTAAACATCTATGTTAAGCTACCCACATCCTTGTTTCTTGGAATGACAGAATTATCATTCATGAATATATTTTGATATAAATTGTTGTTGTGAGTTAGGTAGACTTACAAAACAGCGAAGGGATGTCAATAATAATCAATATTTTAAGGGATTTTAAGTATGTCGGTTTCTAATTGCCGCCTTACTAGCTTACTTGAGCTATTAAAAATATTTTTTCTTCAAGCTAATCTTGTGTAGGCGTGTTACAAGTCTGACATAATGTAATAACAATCCTACTTCTTGGATAGCTTAGGAGTTGAGACTCCTCCAGATTATAATATGGATGTTATGAGTTTATTTATAACTTAATTTTTGTCGTCTTGCTATGTCAATTTCTATGTAAATAGTGTCTTGTGTGCAATAAATGTTTAAATAAAAATAAAATTAATTAATTGTCATTATAACTTGTATGATAGCACAGACAGCATACGGTTTGTATGTTCTAGGATAATTCCTGAACGAATTACGTTTCTTCCATTCTGACACCCTTTTCAAAAACACCAAGTCTTATTACTATCAAAGTTAGATTTTCATGAAGAATCGCGGACTCTTGCGAACTTTAAATGTGCATGTGGTTCTTACATTTTCTTCGAGCGTTCTCTCGAAAAGTTGTATTTGATAAAGGAAGCCCTCGTATTCGACGCCAAAAGCTTGTAACTAAAAGTTATCCTTACCAAGTAAAGCGAAAATATTTTATCGAGTTCTTAATATTAGTTCCTACTTCCTTATGCGTCCTTTGCATGATGGCCAAGCGAATACGAACGTACTTGAAGGGCATTTAAACAGTAGCCCATGACGTTGATTGTCATTTTAGCGGGCCCTAGACGATCAATTTTATTGTGCAATATCACGTATTAGTGACCGCCTAGGGTTAATATTGAACGCACCCACCTTTCAAGCTCATTGTCAAATAAGTTGTTCAATAAAATTATGTTCAATATTATTGTAGGTCCAGGGGCCGGCTTAGTATTAGTACCAAGTAAATAGTAATGATTGTCAATAACAACCCAACGTGGAAAGGAGACTTTTATAAGTTTCAAGAGTATATTTAAAACTAGCTGCTGCCCGCGACTTCGTCCGCGTCAACATAGTATAATAACAAAGATGGGATAGTCCGCTTACAAATATGAAAAAAGTAAAATATAACCTCCTTCTTTTTGGAAGTCGGTTAAAAAGTAGCCTAAGTTACACCTTACTACATCAGCTATCTACCAAAAAAAGTCCCGGCAAAATAGCTCCAGCCGTTTCAGAGATTAGCCGGAACAAACAGACAGACATACAGACAATAATTGTAAAAAAATGTTGTTTTGGTGTATGTAGCGTATATAGAATTATGCATGTAGAAAAAAACGGTTCTTTCGATATTACAAACAGACACTTCAATTTTATTTATATGTATGTAGTATATGTATAGATGAGCGCTAATATAACTTTTTAAACAAAAAGACCACAAAATGATATAGCGTAAAAACGGAACAAGCTAAGTACTCAACGATTCCCCGTTATTGAAAGAAAAGGCAATATATTTGACAAAATGTTATCTGGTGTATTGGAAAATATGAAAATCTTTAATGTAGCAGAAGGGTGGGCATTATCCATCAAGTGTGGTGAACATGATCCATCGCTCGCGTCACGTGACATGCGAAATTATTATTTTATCGCCATAAATCTTTTAACTATAAAAGCATCGGCATTCAAATTGGAAATGCTCAGTTTTGTGGTATACGGATGTTATGTACCATCATATAAATTTATTCATAAGCAGATGGCGGGTCGACGTTATTTGGTCGGGTTATGTCAAGCCAATTTTAATTGTGATCTGTCCGCTGGACTTGACATACACGCTACGGTCTACCGGAGAGGTCCACCTGTGCAGGTATGCCTGCGCAGGTAGACCGAAATGTGTGTGGGAATTGATTTTACGCCGGATGCTTGCGCAGGTTCAAAAAACTGCACAGGTCTATTCCCACAAATATTCCGGTCTATCTGCGCAGGCATACCTGCACAGGTGGACCTCTTCGGTAGACCGTAGCGTGTATGGCAGCCATTACGTAGGTCAACTATATTGATGAAATATGCAAATCACGAAACTTATATTATATTAGTACCTATTCAAGTCAGCAAATATTTATGTTTAGGTTAATACCTCAAGATTTTGCCTCCCTAAATACAAAAGCTAGAAATGTAAGGAAAGTAGGTATGATATAAATTCAACCTAATTTTTGTTAAATGCCAGTTAGTTTTCTGCTTTATGACGTTGAAAACTAAACTAAGTATTTGGTCATGGCCGAAATAATAACCCTCGTTAAGAGTCATTGAAGTTTGTTTCATCGCTCAAATCTATTCATTACTTAATTACTGTGCAATTTGCAGAAAAAGATCAACAGTTCTTTATTTTAAAAAGGTACAATAATTTTATCTTCATTTAAACTAATATTGTTTTGTTTGTTTGCGTTAATATAAATTAGTCTCTAAAACCATTGGTCCAAGAGACTTTCTTTATGTTCATAGGATATTTACATGAGAATTATTAGTCAGATTAGTATGAGTAATGAGAGCCTGAAAAAAACTAAAATGGCTGCCATTTTACAACAGTGACAAAGAAAAAAAATTTAAGAGCCAATATGTCGATACGTTCAGCAGTGGACGGCAATAGGCTGATGATGATGATGATGTCGATAAAATATAGCATAATAATAATTACAACATAACATTAAAGGCATATCGGATACTGGTGGACACATTGTATATTATCTAGATTATTATAATATCTTGTATCCATAACGCCTTTGCTTAAATCAAACTAAGAAAGTAAGTAACTTATGGATTTTTTTTCTGAAAGCTGTTTTTCTAAGTACGGTCTCCAAGCACAAAAAAGACAGACAATGATGTTCATTAAAACAATTGAAGTTCAATAGGCAGCGGTATTAAATAATTTCGGCCATCCGTACACACTGAAGCACGTTATAATGAGCGGACTGTGCAACTGTCAAATTATTTGCATACATAATGACAGCGCAATCCGTTTATTAATTAAGTATTACGTTTCGCGATAAACATAGATTTAACCGCTTACGATTGTTACGAATTTAACTGTAAACAGCTAAATATGAGTTAAATTACCTTTCAGGCTTTCACTTAAACGTAACATAGATCAGAATAATAATTATTATAAGCTAAGGCAAAAACTTTCCGAGGAATATTATACATTGATATTTGAGACCGTGCGATCAGTGCGACTGAAATCTGGATAGATCAGCCTCTTCGTGTACTATGGCCTTTACATTCCGTGATAAAACTATCCTATGGCCTAGGATCCCTTCATAGAAGGAACTTCACCGAGCTGGTTAATGGATAAAAAGTATTTTATATTCAATTACGTATGTCAACAAATTAATTGCAAGTGGGTTGCCTAAAAATGTATATTCGAGGTATATTCTTCTCCGAGACCCGAGGCATCTCTTTACCAAGTTCCTTTTTAATCTGTTCAACCGTTTTAGCGTCAACTTATCTACAGACAGATCAACTCTTAACAATCACTGGACTCACAAACATAGATTTCTGTGACTGGACTCAACTAATAACCCGTAATTAGCCTGATATTGTAAATCATGGTTACGCTAATTAAATCAATAATGTTACCTGGATCAATTTTAACATTCTATGGGTAGGTATCTAATTTATTAAAATCGTATCAAGAGTTTAGGCGTCTCGGTAAAACAAACAAGGAAATATACTTACGTTCAAATTATAAGTTACCTAGTAGATGGCCCCACAACTCCGTTGCGCTAAAATCCGTTTATCACGCGGGACTAAAAGTATCGCCTTGTCAAATTTCAGCAAAATCGGTTCAGTGGTTTGGGCGTGACAGACAGACTTTCGCATTTATAATATTTGTATGGATGAACAGCCAAAATAATAACGGACAGTGATAATATTATAATTCTGTACATTAGAATTTAGGTACTACGCCTTATGTTTGTACACTCTATAGCACTATTTGAGTCTTAATTTACGGACGGTCGCCGGTGCCGCGGCCGGACCCAACATTAGATTTATTATTATTAGCAGGTAAACACCCTTTAAGCCCAGATAGCTCCCTGACCAAATATGAAGGAGTGTTTCCCTTTGAAATTCTATGGCCATATTTTATTCAAAGCTTAATACAATGCAACACTAAGCTCAACAACTATTTGTATTGTAATATTTTGTAAGCAGTTATATGTAATTTATTTTAGCAGGTAAGTACATAATTATGAGCGCTCTATAATGGAGGCATGTAAATTTATTGCATTTTTGTTTATCATAGAAAACATTGGATATAACATGCAATGTTAGTCTTTAGGGCGTGTTCATATGACTACGCGCACAATCCGCGTACACGCAGCAACCGTCTTTTCACCGCGTACACGCAGCTACCGCGCAGCGACCGCGCAGTCACCGCGCAGCCACCACGCAGCGTCCACTCGGTGGCTAGGGTATCCATAAATTCAACTATTTCTGTACTCAATCTTCATAATTTTGAAGTCGGTGCCAGTTCCAAAAGTTTCAAATGTAACCTATTTTGTCAGAGAACCATAAAGTTAATATACCTAGCGGAATAGAGCAACAATCTCGAGCTGTCAAACGAAACCGAAATAGTTTTACATCTGTGTGTAAAAATATGTGTACGTACGTATATACTTACACAAGCATGATTGAACATCAAATCAAAAGAAATTTACCTTGTTTATTTTTTTCTGCATCTGGCATTGTCTCAAAACCTTCTAATTATAATATAATATATAGTACATATTTCATGCCACGCTTGCAAAGTTTTACGTTTGTCTTGGTATATTTGGAGAGTCTTGTCCCACAAGACATTACTTTCTTCTATTAACGAAATTAATAACTCTGACGACATCGCACAAAGGCAACGGGCATCCGTCGCGCGGTCTCAAAGGGAATGAGTAATGACAGACACACTAGCCGCGCGGGCGGTGTTCGAAGACTGCTCTGTCGCTGCGCGTAGGCTGTGCGGTGGCTGAGCGTACGCTGCGCGGTCGCTGCACGTTCGCTGCGCGTACGCGGTTTTTGTGGAAATATTTGAAAATAAGCTTTATGTAATTAGCATAGAACCTCGAACTGCTTTAACGTTTGGGGAAACACGCGACGCGCGCTGAATCCGCGCGCGCAGAAAACGCGCACGTGTGAACACAGCCTTAGGGTTTCAAAAGGGATACATAGTAATACTTGTGCTTAATTATTTGCACAAATCAGTTAATTTCCTTTGATTTTTGTAATTACTTAGCTCGTATTTTTTATTAAATTAAAATAAAATCATTCTATATCTAAGTGTCATATCTTTTCACTGGATACTTCATTTAAAGCGCTTGCATCTAGCCAACGTTACCAAAGTTATTCATAATTTAATGAAACAATAAATAGAAATATGAAGTCTCCGTGGTTTAATGCGAAAACGAGCTTATTAAATATAGAGAAACGCGGCCGTTCTATTTCCGCGTCGACATGGGTGGCGCGCGTAAATCATCCTTCCTCCTCGTTCCAAGAATTTGACAGGCGGCGTTGAAATTTTTAAACATTGTCATAAATGATATACTGTCAATACAACCTGGCGTTTCCTCTGTTTACGATCCTCATTACTTGCTCGTAAACAGGCGAAGAAAAACGCGCTTACCCGACAAATTGAACATTAGGTTTCATTGATAAAATATATTACTAAGTTGAAAGAAAACTCGGACTGTTTTGCTAAATTCAAAGTCACTGGCTACCACTAGTTGTTAATTAATAACTTGATTTGCATTCAAACGAGTATTGCCGAGAACTCTTAGCAAATAGCTTTGACGGAAAATCGATATAAAGTATAACGATTATTTTTCGCTATATTTTAATACACAATAATATTTCTCGCCACTAATGTACGCGCGGGATTTACAAAGAAAAATCAACACCACGATCAAACAAATCCGAATGAAATATTTACTTTAAAATAAAAGAATGAAGGTGCGCGCTGTGTTTAAACATAAAATATTAGAAAGTTTTATGACGTCCAAAGCCAAGTATTTGCCTAATCTCATTTACATGATAATTCGCCAAGTTTGTTTAACTCAGTGCGTGGAAATTTTATTTTAATTTCAACGTGATCTTCAAAGAAGGTCCCGCCCCTGAAAGCTTTTTCTTATAGCGTTAGGTGAATGACTGGGATGGAAAGTTACAACTTGTGTTTTGTTAGAACGCCTAATACATAATTTATAATTATATTAATAAAAGTTCACGTAAAAACGGTACTTACCTGTCTTAATAATATTATCATACCGACTAAAGTTTGTGCGCTTTAAGATGATATGGGTGACAGTTTTCATATTCCTTGCTACGGGGTTTTTTTTACAAGAAAACAAAAAAAATCAAAATGTAATAAATTATATTCCATCTACAAAAACAAATGTTTCCTATAATAATTGTAAATGAATAAAAATGAAAACTTGCTGAATGCTAACTTATTAATATAAAATAATAAATATTAACTGTGAAATAGGAGTATAAAATTATTGTTACGAAAACATTTGAAAAATGTCATATGCATGAAACGGAACTTATGTCAATAGAGATTGACTCTGTTGAATCGAAATCAAATCAATAAAAAGGGCGGCCATCTTAAATCGCCGGCACCACTGAAATGTCAGTACGAAATCGATAATTTCGATTGCAATTCCTTTACGAAGTGATTCGATATTTTTAAACTATCGATTAATTTTTGTTAGGTAACTTCCCTACTATTGTCAATTATAATGTGTCACGCATATCATCAAAACCCACAAACTATAATACCTGTATTATTATAGTACCTAAACTTTTATTAACATCATCTATATTGATATTAATAAGAGTGTCTGGGCAATGTGCGTTTAACAGCATTCTCATTTATCTAGCTCCTACAACAAATGCAAAAATTAAAAAATATATTTAAGTCGAGCAGAAGTATATAATAATAACACAAAAAGATAGAAAACTCTAGCAACAATCGGGTTTTACAAAGTAATAATTTTCGTAATCGATTGATAAGTCTAAAATTAAATCAATAGGTTCACAAAAACTGTTTTTTTTTACTTTTGTATGGGCAAGGGCCCGAGCGTCACAAGTTTCTCCATACAAAAGTGAAAAAAATTTTTGGTCTTTCAGCGCTACTACTTTCACAGTGAACTCTCTACAAAGAACATGTACACACTCTAAAGTATTATCACTTATTTTTGTTACAACTTACACCCTGTATAAAAAGACAATAACAAAATTAACCTTGAGAGTGATGCGACATGAAAATAATAATTGCCAACATTTTCCTTGAAAATATCCTCCATAAGAAACACTTGCGCTTCCGCTTCTAGCGTATACTTTTTCCATCAAGATATTTTTTGCTTAGAATCCGTGTTATTTAGCGACGCAAGATCTCCGGAACAATAGAACAGTATTGTGCTATAAATAAAATATAGACAAACAAATTATTATGAACTTAAGGTTCATAATAATTTGTTTGCTAGCTAGCCTAGCTATACCCTTGTAAAGAAAAATAACATTTTTTTCCTCTATTTCGTGTTTTAGAAATGTTTTATTTGTTTATTTAATACTACACAATATTAACGCTTTTTCTCGGGAAATGAGATTTAGTTACTTTGGTTAATTTTCGCCGTACTAGTCGCTTTATAAATTCCCAAAATAATCTGACGTCGTAAAAATGTTTCATCATACAATACAATGTGAATTGACCCTAAGATAGTTCACGTACATAAACGAACTTCGAAACTAAGTCGATTTTAGGCAAGTGGTCTAAAATCGTAACACTATATTACTACATGATTGAATTATTGTTGGAGTCTGAAGCGGTGTGTAGGTTGGAGAGTTACGTAGGTACTGCTAACAGGCTGGCGTCATTTTGAACTTTACTGTTATAGTAATAAGGTCGATATGTCGTCGGTCGTACGTCGTGGTCCGGGCCCAGTATATTAGTTTAGCATCACGCATTAATCTCCCTCACCGCCCGCCACACACTTGACAACTTTATTATTTCATACTTCCATCCCTTTATTCATATAAACAAAGTAAAATAAGAAAAAGGAAAATAATAGTAACATGGTGAAACACCCAATTTACACTTTACATACATACATAAAATACTTATTGGCATTCCTAGTATTTTCGAACTTAAACTTTCTTTGGAAAGTTAAAAGTTAAGTTCTACGAATAATAATTGTAATAGCTCGTACACTACCGAAACACACTACAAAATCACGGGGCAAACGAGCAGACGGGTCACCTGATGAAAAGCAACTTACGTCTCTCATTGACGCATTAGAAGAGTTACAGGTGCGTTGCCGGCCTTTTAAGAGGGAATAAACTCTCTTCTTAAAGGTTTGCAAGTCGTATATTCGCTATATCGTCGCTCATTCCAGAGTTTTACTGTGCGTGGCGGAAGGTTACGCGAAAACCGCACAAAGCCCTTTATCTTTTTTGTGAACAGCTTACATTGTCTTAACCAAACTTGGGAAAAACATTATAGTTAAGAGCCAGGCTCTAAAGCACTAGTGACTAGACCAAGACGTCTAATATAATAACGTAGCAAAGGAAATAATATAAAGGTAATATTGTTGTTGGTTTTAGCGTCGTCGTTAGATTAGGGTAAATCCTAAACCCGCGACCCTAAGCCGGCTGATCCAGAAATGCTGGGTTCTTATACCTATTATGTTTCTGTTTGTATGTTAGCTAAACAGCTGTTGTGTTACGAAATGTTGTATTTAAAAATACAAATACATACTCCAAAAATAATTTATTTTTGGCACAGTTTGTTTCCTTCAGAAGCCCTAAGCTACCTTAACTTTTGATCATTATTATTACAAAATATTAAGTTAAAAAATACAATTTTTATTACACTGGAAAAAAGTCTATTAGGCATTAGGCACAGAATATATATTAGTAGTACCAACATTAGGTAAAAACCATTTTTTTTTCAGAAGCAAGTTAAATATTATCGCAAAATGTAAAATCGAGGTTGTTGTAAGCACGGCTGATCTGCCGACAAAGCTCTTGAAATCTAATATCTAGCCCCGGCCTGGAGCTATACTTATGATAGATTACGGGAGAAGTGCCACTTCTTAATGCATTTAAATCAGATTAACTCGTTCCCAACAAAGTTCGCCGGAGAAATCATTTTACTACAAGTCTTCTAAATAAATTACACTTTACGCCTGAAACTTTATAGTGAATTGAATTTTTATTTTAACTAGGTAATTAGGTCCAAGAAATTACTCGCTTTTATTATTCAATTGGAAGAATTCATTGTTAAACATATACGGTCTTACTACAAAAGATTTAAACACCTGTTGAACAGTTAATTAGAAAAAAATCAGTATATAATGGTCTCAAAACAACTGTTCAATAAATTGTTTAGATCTTTTGTGGTAAGACCAATAATTTTGATCACAAATGTAGTAAGTAAAGAGAGAGGCGGCGCGGGGCCCTGATAATTTGGCTGTAGCGAGATTTATTTTTCTCAGCAATGACTAAAGCTAAGAAATTCAAGTTCATTGTCAGTATACATCATGTCTTTGTCTTTGAATTACCCATAGCATAACACGATTGGTCAACTTTTATAACACAGAATAATCAATCAAAAAGACCTCTTAAAAAAAGGGATTCCTATTTTGCCAACAGAGGAGAGTGATTTAAGCTTCCAAAATTTGTACATAGATTGGTTCAAGCATACACTTTAATTTGCCCACAGCTTATATGAAATGTATTAGTGGTTTTTAAATTACGCTACAAAACCCATTTTGTAGCTTACGCCCTTTCCGTTTTCTGCTGTCCTATTGCTTTTAAGCAATTTAAAACATATCCAACACGGTTTTTTACTTTAACGCGGCGTCACCTTAAACTAAGACCGCAAATGGCCACTTAGTAACAACGAATCTATCTTAATTATTTATCTCTCAGCTCGTCAGTCAACTTATGATAACAAAAATTTATAATTCATCTTTATTCTAGAAGGAACTTTCGCAAAATAAACACCGGCGCTGACGGTAACGATTCATCAAGGCGAACTTATCTTAGACAGTTGTAGAACATTCATAAAACTATTCACCAACTCACGATAAAGTTATTTTCTACCACTAAGTTTTCTACCTTAATGATGACGCAAAATGACCTAGACGGAGAATAGATAAAGTCTTCGGACGTTGTCTTTTATTGAATCCAGCATTTGTATTCTGGAGACAATTGAATCGTTGTTACAAAGAGATAGAGCGAAGTTTATGAGTGATGACGAATTAAGTTAATGGCCATGGAGTAAGATAAGAAGGAACCTAATATTTTAATAGGCATTTTCATCTTCCAAACAGGGTACGACGTCTAGTGTCAAATGGCAGAATAAAATAAAACACAAGAATAATAAGGCTGCGTTTCCACCAGAGATGTGTTGCGAGGAATGTGTTTTTGAGAAACAATAGAATCGCTTCATTGACGTGAGCTTTCCATGACATCGCTCAGTGCGGCGATGCTATTGGATCTTAAAACACATTCCTCGCAACACGTGTCTGGTGGAAACGCAGCCTAAATGTCCTCACTTCGATGACAGATGTATTTTCTTCTCGAGTTAATTCGATGCCGAATTAAATTAACCTCTATTATCGCTACTACTTCTGTATAGAATGGGGCATTACTGAGTCATCAAACAACACCATTTAAGACCCGAAATAAAAGAACGAGCAAGAAACCGGGATTCATTGGAGTCGCTTTGTAAAAGTCAATAGGCGGGCATTAGCCGGGTCCGAGGAGGCTTCGGACAAATAAATAAAGCTTATCGTTAAAATAATCACCACTTCTTAGTCAAGACGAGCCCGCACCTTTCTTGAATAAATAAAAATACCCTCACGGTTTACTAAGAGGCTGTATCGAAAATTAGATTGGATCTGCCGTTTAGTTGTTTTAACGTTGCTCCTTTTGCGTTAGGCCACGATGGATAAAAACAAGATTGTGAAGCTTAACGCTTCACAATCTTAAAATCAGCTTAAAAGGTCAATGACTTTACAGTTATTCAAGCTAATTAACCTAATAGTTATACTTTATATTTTTAATGTTAGGTTTGTTGTTTTCTTAGGTTGGGTTACACCAACTAACTTTAACTATAACTGTAACTTTAACTACAGTGCAAAACTTCAAATCTTTGGTTAAAGTTAAATATGGTGTCCAAGAACGCCATATTTATCCTCTGCTCACACGTATATCTGAAAATTTACTATGTTTTATAGTGTTATATCTTTCCTGTCGATTTTTACGGATAATTCAATTTTTATACCCTGAATCCCGTTACCTGTAGCTTCAATAAAAAAAATAAACGCAACAGACATCTGTAAATTTCTCCGGTTAAAGTTAAAGCTAAAGGACGCCATAATTAACTATAACCATAACTTTAACCTTAACTTTAACCATGCCTCCCTGTGCATAAAAAATATAATCACGATTCACGAGCAATCATAGGCAAATATATTATTTATATTTGTTAATTTTTAGGGTTCCGTACCCAAAGGGTAAAAACGGAACCCTATTACTGAGACTTCTATGTCTGTCCGTCTGTCCGTCTGTCCGTCTGTCTCAATCATACGTGATTTTATTAACGTTTTTTGCTCGTTATTAATGATGACAAGAGGTAGCCACCTGAAATGATCACAATAACTCAGTTTTAAAACTATTGTTAAACACTTTTAAAACTATTGTTATAGGCTCTACAAAAAGTGCTACTGCTCTAATATTATGTATTCTACGAAATAATTGGTTTATAGCCAAATTTTAGATGATCGAAACCCAAACAAATACGTTTCATTTTATTAAACTACTACTGGGAGGAGATAAGACTTCTATGCATAATTTCGAAAGTATGTCTGTATATCTATAATCTCTTCACGGTAAAGCCTCTAAACCGATTTAAATTGTAGGTGTAGAGATTGCATTTCTTTCACAAATGACTTATGCTGTTAATAAAAAAAAAAGTTTCGGCGTGATTCGATTTATTGAACAACAAAGTTATAATAACATTTACAAACGTGTTTTCGTGCCTATTTATGAAGTAAAACGTAAATATTATTACCGTTTCGTCGTTTGAAGTGGTACACAACAAAAATATAAATATAAAAATTGGCAACATTAAATCCGTCCTAGGGATTCTTATTGAGGGTACCGCAGTATATAACGGGATTATTACTACCGCTCCGGGCGCTTTGAACACGAAAATCCCACTGAAAAAATAGTTCTCCTCAAATAATTGTTTGTTACTTTATTTAATGGTAACAAATAACAAGAACCAATTATATACATACGTTGTTGATGCCCTGTAACTGTAAGGCTATGTATTTTTCTGGATGGAAACTAAAATTATATTTTTCAGAATTTCCTCTACTGATGAATTATTGTATTATATGTTACATGTGTTTAACCGACTTCTAAAAAGGTTCTCAGTTCGACCGTGTGTAATTTCGTTTTTTTACTATTTAAATAAAATATAACTCAGCCACTTTTATCACATTGTGCCCTTTAAGAACCTTTTAAACATGAACATAAAAGATCTATGCGAAATATTTAATCCACATATATAATATAAGCAAACTATCACTCTTAACAAAGCTCCCCCAAGTTTATTCAAAGAAATCCCTTTTAGGGATAAGCTGCTCCTTTGTACAATTTTTATTCACTGTATACTCTCCTTTATAATAAAGCTAAAGTTACTTAGTGGCATAAACTGCAGGAATATGGATTATTAAAAATATATTTTATTTCGTTCAGTTATTTGAAAGTAGCTGTTGCCCGCGACTCCGTCCGCGTGGACTTCAGCTTATAGCGCGCGGTAGTTCCCTTCATAGAGTAACTTATACTAGAGATCGCCCAATGGTCGAAATTCGACCTTAGTTTCAACGACATTAGGACTACTATATTTTGTAAAAAAATATTGACTTTATCATATTTTTTTCAACTCTTGTCTCTGGGACTCAGCTGATCTCAGACTGGCCGTGTTACATGCATTATCTAATAGTAGCTAAGATTCATTAAAAAAAACTATAATTCATTTTCAATTTGTCACCTTGTTGTCAACAGACTTCAACCATAAATAAAAGAGTATAATTCGTAGGTACGTATAGGCAATTCACTCAAAAATCTGTCATTTTTTCTAGTGTGTATGTTGTAGTGTGTGTAATGTTTTATTTGTTAAAAATATATGAGTAAAGGCTTAATTTCAAAATAATATTAGCTCGATGCACTCCTTCACCATGTAAACTATAACTGTGCAAAATTTTATTCACCTACGTTTCCCCGTTTTTCGTCAAAAGGGATACAAAGTTTTTGGCTCACGTATTAATATATAGATTATAGTAGGTAGTTCCCGACTCCCGTTGAACCATGTAGATTGTAGATTGTAATTTGTAGGCTACATTACTGCAAATTGCAAAATTTGCACGACAGAGGTGTTTCCGCGGTACGCTTACTTCAAACTTCAATGTTTACACTTTACAAACAGACAGACACATAAAGGTGGCCATATACGGGACAATTATCATAACGATTTATCTCCTCGATGTTAAAATCGAACGACAAATTGTACGTGTGTAGCAATATCGCAAATGATTTTACGTTTAAGAGATCGATTGGACGATTTCCTTGACGATCGATCGAAACGACAAATTGTCCCGTGACCTTAACACATAAAACGCCCCTATTTAAGAGCGATCCACACCGCCGTTTTTCCATACAAACGTTGTCCGCTGTTTTCTCCCTGGATAATACCGGTAGAGTTATAATTTTTTTCCTGAATATCTATGGCCACTAATACAATGTCCCTATGTTTTCTTTTTTTTTTCATAATTTAATTATAAAAAAAGATATAAACGTTCATAAACCCAAAAAAATTGCCAAATTTTTCTCTGTGTTCAAACACCCATGAAACAAAATTGGCTGGAATATATCAAAAAAGTAAAACATAGGAACACAGCTCAAGCCTTGCTTTAATTGTTAATGAAAAAAGTACTTAAGGCGGGGATTAATCTCAATCAAAAACGATAAGCTTGCACACAACCAAAGACCAAGCGTATACGCATCGCAATAAGATTCATTTTAGCTTAGCATAAAACTACAGGTTCTCGGGCGGATCTTCTCTATTTTTCATGTTTTTTTTAAATATCTTTGGAAATAAATATTAAGAAACAAAATTGTTCGGTTAAAGAATTTTTAATATAGATTTACTAACAATTTATTCAAATAAAATGTACAATTATCCTAGTTAATACTTATATTTCGATGAAATAGAGTTTTTTCGGAGGTAACTTTGTAAATTAATTACAGCCAAAGTATTACGTTTTATTAAAATGTTTATGGTTTAAGGTATTTTGAATATTGTGCTTTATATCTGATATTTTTTAACACTTCGTTATTATATTGGAACTAGGTAAACCGGGAGTCACGGAATAACAAATTGGGGTTTATCCTCGCCTTAAAGAAGGAATCAGAGGACTACGAATCGATGATTTTCTTTTATTTTATTAGGACTTTTGTCGTGTTGTCTCTATCGCGCGATCGGTGGGAGACTTGAGATTGGTGAGACAGCAATACATTTTCAAAATACCTATTTTGAATTTCTCTCGCCCCTGGTGTATCCTCTTAAGCGTAGGGGGTTAAAAACTTAAAAGCTGGGAAGAGGGGTTGAAGTCGAACATTAACGATCAAATTTCCTCTAAGCTTCATCCTTACCACGTCTTATAGTAACACTTTTGAACAAGCGATAGCGCGACGGCACGGCGCCATCTATTATGAATTTTTGGAACTAACTTAATTTGAACAAATTTACGCATTTTCGCTCCCTTACATCCCTTTTTTCCAGTTAAAAAGTAGCCTATGTCCTTTCTCAGACCTTAGACTATCTGTGCACAAAATTTCATTACAATCGGTTCGGTAGTTTTGGCGTGAAAGCGAGAGAGACAGACAGACAGACAGACAGAGATACTTTCGCATTTATAATATTATAGTATAGATAGTATAGATTGATTTTTAGGGTTCCGTACCCAAAGGGTAAAAAACCTATTACTAAGTCTGTCCGTCTGTCTGTCTGTCGGTCTCCAGGCTGTATCTCAAGAACCGCTATAGCTAGACTTCTGAAATTTTCACAGATTGTGTATTTCTATTGCCGCTATACAGAAAAAAATATTAAAATAAAATAAATATGTAAGGGGGCTCCCATACAATTTTTGCCTACTTTCGCTCTATAACAGTACGGAACCCTTTGGACGCGAGTCCGACTCGCACTTGGGCGATTTTTTTTTGTCTGATAAAATCGAGGCCACATAGCAACAGTGTATTGCGTCATCGCAATAGAAAAACAAAATATAATAGTTGTATCCGATATATTTGACAGCGCAGAGTATCGCTCACTCTAACACTTCGTATCTTTTTAGAGCTCCGTAGCCAAATTGCAAAACATTACGAGTATTTATTTATTCCTCGATGTCAATAAATGGTAATGGAACCCTTCGTGCGTGAGTCTGACTCGCACTTGGGCAATTTTTGTCATTTCGTCAAAATCAAGCATACGACGTCGACGCACATGTTAGGGCCAGGCCACAACAGTGCGTTGCGGCGTCGCATCGTAAAAATCTACGAAGTCACAGAACGCATGGTGAAAATTAGCAACGCGACAGCGAGATTTCCGATGACATTTTTTCGTTGTGACAACGCATCGCAATTCTCTGCGATGTTGTTTTTGCGATACGACGCCGCAACGCCGTGTTGTTGCCTGGCCCTTACATACAGCGAGCGTCAGCGTTACTAAAATGCACCGCAACGTAACAAACCAACGTGGCCTCTCGATACACGGAATATAAATATTATTGACTCCTACTTATTATTGACTAGGCAAAAATATTATACTGACATAACAACTTTTCTCCACGATTAATTTTTCCCAACTGTTTTCATTATGTAATAATTTCAAGGAAAAGTCTTCAGGCTCTCAAATAAATACAAGCCGAAATGTACGAAATAATGAGAAAATGTATAAAATGTTATTAGTGGACTGGCCAAGCACGCGTGGTATTTAAGCGAATATTTTAATAAACTTCAAGAATATTAAGCTTCAGCTAAAATTGCTGGCGTTTTGCTGAACTTATGTTTATGTTACACACGAGCGCATAGCTTCTTTATTTAAACCATGAGTGCACGGTGGTATATTCTTCATTCTTACATACTTTTAGTAGCCTCTTTGACCAATGATCACTTTTTTCCTCAAATTGTTGGATCTTTATAATATGGCATCACTACATAATATGGTCCATTGATCATTTTTGTATGGTTCTTCTTCCTCAGTTTCCAATTTTCTATGTCCTAGAAAATTTTGTGCCAATCCCTTCCAGAAATTTTTATGATGTCGTCTAACATTTTTGTCTTTAGTCTACTAAAGACAAAAATGTTAGACGTCGTGTCGACGGATTCCGAACGCGTTTAAGCGACATTGCTGACTATCAATTAATGTTTCTTCTGAATGTAGACTATGTTTCACCCTCAAAGGAATGATCCTAGAAGTTAAATTTGGACAATAACCTTACCCCGCGTTCCGTTAGCGTTAAAAACGATCAAAACGCTCAAAATGCCCCCTATTATGAGCGTTATGATCGTTTTTAACGCTAAGTGGAACGCGGGGTGAACAGCTACGTCATTATGACTTTCTACGTGCTGTCAATGGTTGTTAATTGGTTAGAACACAGAATTAATTGATCAGTCAAGAACAATAGCCTATTTTTAGGTAGCAGCCTCAGAAAGCTTGCAATGTTTTTTGGGGTTGAGGAAAAATTTTTATTCAGCATTTTCCATGTAGAATATTGTATCTCTGCATATGCCAATCAAAAATATTAAAAACAAACTTTTTTAACACATTATAAATATAATTAATGTGTTCACAACAAACAATCATAAAATTAGAGCAATTTAGTTATGAATTAGGTATAATAATATTATGTTAGTCCCTTGAAGTAAAAAACTTATTATTTTCTTAAAAAATAAATGATTAAACCGCAACCCTAACGACACGACTCCATCCCTGTACGTGCTTCGCTACGTATAATTAATAAAAAAAATAATTGGAACTTGCTTGTAACTGATAACACTCTTTCAATTTGAAAGCACAATCTTCAATAACAAAATGTTCCGCCATTTATTGAATTCATTTGTTACAAAAAATGTGATATAAACGAAGAACCACTCGACCGATTTTGCCTAAACATTTGGTTTGGATAGATTAGGCCATTCTTGAGCTATAGAGTTGTAACGAAAAGTGACACTGATTTTTTATATATAGAGAAGAAGGAAAGAGTAAGATAAGTTAAGACTTAAGTTATAAAATACATAAGATTGTGTATAAAATGTTTTGACTTTATATTTTATAGGCGATATCTTGCTTTTGTACCCGTCGCATCGATAATATTACAATAGTAAAGAAGATATCCGATGAAAAGGTGTTTGATTTATTCTCACAAAGAGAACTATTCCTCGAAGCCGTGAAATACACGTCATAATATTATGAGCTGTATGCAAGGATATTGTGTATTTTAAATTACATTATCTGCATAAATTCTATTTATGATTTATCTATATAATACAACTACACATATTATAAAACAAAGTCGCTTTTTTTCTTTCATGCCCCTCTGTTCCCTTTAATCTTTAAAACTACGCAACGGATTTTGATGATTCTTTCAGTGTTAGAGAGCCCGTTTATCGAGAAAGGCTGGTTATATTTTATCATGTTAAGACGAAGAAATAGGAGCGAAGAAATAGAGGAAAATGTAGAAAAAACGGGGAAAATTATTTGAAAGAGCTAACTTGAACGCGTTAATCTTCTATCGAAGAATGTGGACAAAACGGGATAAATTATTTGAAAGGGAACTCTCGCGAACTACTGGAGCAAATAAGAAGTAGACAACGTGAAGAATCATAGGCTATCGATTTTAATCATTTTTATTTTTTTCAGTGGCTATATATTTTATACCCGTGCGACGCCGGGGCGGGTCGCTAGTAAATTATAATATAATCCCCCAAATAACCACTTATAAATGGATTGACTATCATAATTATTGAGTAATCAGACAAAATGCTGACATAACATTTTCACTGGCATTTGAAAATTTATGTTACAATATAATATGTTAAATATTATGTAAACAACACAGCAAAATGACTGTTCGTACTAGATGTACATTGTACACTGCAAAAGTAGGAAAAGCAAAACACAGCAATATTTTACATAACTAAAAAGCACAAAATAAACGTGCGCAAAAGTAATAACACCAGTACACCTCTGAAACCGCCATTTGTGGAGAATATACGGTATGAAGAAATTCAAAATTTTAATTAAAACTCAGAAATATAACGATGTTTTTATAATATTCAGTTTCACGCCGCGCGTCCTCGCTCGCGTATTATTTCGCAAAAATTGTGTTTGCTCAACTTAACATTATTTTTCAGGCGGGGATTACCTAGGTCACAGGTAATTTATATCGGCTATGCAAATTGCTGAGAAAGCTATCTAGCGTAGCAAACAAAGTTGAATAGAAAAATAAGTGATCAACCTATATACGGATTACCTAGGTCTAGGGTCGCCAGGCGTCCGGATAAAGCCGGACACAGTCAGGCTTTTTGGTTGCGTGTCCGGCACAAATTAAAGAGAGTCCGGCTTTTGTAGAGCTTTGAATCTATAATTTTATATAAAAATCTTAATAATTTTTGACGGTTTTACATGTAAAAAGAAGTAAAATTTTATCAATTAAGTACATGTTAAACTGTTGCAAAATAAAACAGAAAATTTATACATAGTGAGTTTGTATATAGTGAGTGTGAGTTTAGATATACGGAAATTTCCGGTGTTTTATACAAATGTCCGGCCAAGCTGCCTGCTTTGTCCGGCTTTTCGGGACCTGGCAACCCTGCCTAGGTCTAACTCATATTTTGATATCGAGGAATGTTGACATTATTGACGTAAACAATTACGAAGAGATAGAGCTAAATATTTAGTTTAGTTAGTGTGTCTGACGTGATAAGTTTTCAAACAATTACGGTACAAGTTAAAGGCATGGTTTGGTGGTTACAACGTGACATCCCAAGCAATTACAATGAAACGATTTTTTTAAAATAGCGCCGCGGTTGCTCCTTTTATTTTCGTACAATTGCGTATCTCCTAGTGTAGCCGCCAAACCACTCGTTCGGACTGACGCATATAAATTGAATCTTAAGCCGGGTCCAGACGAGTGTAACGTGTAATGTAATTCACCGTGTAATGTAACACGAATTCTACATGTGGACGGCACTACGAGCATTACATGTAACGCTCGGGGCTTATCCATCGGCTGTCGGTTTTCGCTCGAGCACAAAGGCTCGTTTGGACAATTATTCGCTTTGAGTTTGTGTGCCGTCCACACTGTTGATGCTAAATTACACGTAATCTTACATTACACTTGTCTGGACCCGGCTTTATATTGAACGAATTTGATCGATGATAAAATTGCTTTACTGTATGATTTTTCTATTGTGGTATATGTCGAAATCAATAGCATCACAATATCTAACGGGCCGCATAATCTGTGACCACCGTCCACCGACCCTTCCTTTTCCCTTTTTATATAATTTCGTATTCGTTCAGAAATAAAATACATTTCCTCCATCCGCGCCGTTTTAATTCAATTTCCTTTGAACGTGTGTCGTTTTTAATATCCTTTGTTAGTTGTTTGAGCACCTCTGAAATGTCTTTTGAGCTAAGCACTACGCTTTTGTCATTAAATTCTTGTTTAATTGCGTCATTAACAAATTAACGTTACAGTAGGTAGGATTATTATTTTTACGTTATTGGTTATGACGTTGTTGAAAACTCGAAAAACGCTAAGTTACTTTGTATGGAAACCTTTCATTTTGAGGCTATATCGTGCTCTAACAATATTTACATTTTAGATTTTTTATTACAAAAGACAAAACTTCTATAGACATCCATGAACCCAAGAACATTAAAGAATTTTTGTTCCCTCGAGCGGGATTCGAGCACGCGAACGCTTGATCGTCGAGTTGAGTCACAAAGGTCATATCAGCAAACCTTAGCAAACTAATTTTGAGCCGCACAATTGCGCGGTAATCCGGTGATCCAATCCACTTCTGGAATGGTACTGGAATAACGTAAACGGCTACTGGAATGCACCAGAATGCACTAAGTGCACTATAAACCTTCCTTGGACTTTTCCACGAATATTGACTAAAATAAGCCAAATTAGTCCACTCGTTCTCGATTTTTAACGGGACTAATAAAATGTTAACAGTAATTTTTATTTATGTAGACTATAAGATATTGCCGCAACTTCATTGTACTTAATTTTTTTAATAACGTAGTAACGGACCTGTTCCGAGACAAAAAATTCGTAACAGACAGCGTAATATTAATATAACCTGATATTTTATTATTGCCCTTTCGAATTATTAGCCCACGCAATTTTACGCCCTAAAATCGTGTTTTACAATTCTTAATTACGAAATTATAACTAAGATGAAACACCTTCTTTGATCCAAATTAAATTGATCACGTTTTCATTCATTGCGCTTTCACAATCGAGAAAATAACATCTTATATATAAAATTCTCGTGTCACAATGTTAGGCCGCGTACTCCTTCGAAACGGCTTTACTGAATTTAACCAAATCTTATATGCATATTTTATATACTTACTTTTATATTGATAAGTGCATTTGTTGAATAAATAATAGTAAATTATTACAACTCGAGACTGACGGCGACCATTGTTTGTGCGACGGGATAGCGATGGACGTTGCCATGGTGACATACTTATTTAGTCAATTCAATAAAATAATATGGGCGAAATACTTTATATGGCAAAGAAACGTTTGCCGGGACAGCTAGTAATATCTAATAGAATTAAACTTACATTTAATACGAATATAATATATTAGAAATATACGAATACTAGATGACGCACGCAACTCCATTGCGCCAAAATTCGTTTATCGCGCAGGAACCGCACATAAAATTATTCTGGGATAAAAAGTATCCTATGCACATTATTCTGGAATAAAAAGTATCCTATGCACATTATTCTGGAATAAAAAGTATCCTATGCATTATCAGAGAAGTTGATTCCTAAGCAGATGGACCTAAGTAATTTTGTCGCGTTAAGTCAAACCCATCCGACCGATCACAGCTAACAATTAACATTGAATTGACATAAGCCGACCACATGACGTAGGTCCGTCAACTGCCGTTTTAGACGTGGGAGAGGCATGCTTCGGCTCGACCGGAGAAATACCACGTTCTCACAGAAAACCGGCGTGAAACATCGCTTGCGCTGTGTTTCGCCGAGTGAGTGAGTTTACCGAAGGACCAATCCCCTACCCTATTCCCTTCCCTACCCTCCCCTATTCCCTTCCTTTCCCATCCCTACCCTCCCCTATTACCCTATTCCCTCTTAAAAGGCCGGCAACGCACCTGCAGCTCTTCTGATGCTGCGAGTGTCCATGGGCGACGGAAGTTGCTTTCCATCAGGCGACCCGTTTGCTCGTTTGCCCCCTAATTATTTCATTAAAAAAAATAAAAAAAAACTGCCTAGGAATCAATTTCTTTGATGGTACATTATTCTGGGATAAAAAGCGACCATACCAAATTTCAGCAAAATCGGTTCAGCCATTTGGGCGTGAAGAGGTAACACACAGAGAGACAGACAGACTGACAGGCACATTTTTGCATTTATAATATTAGTATGATGCTAGAAATATACGATACATAATATAATAGGATAGAAACGAAAATGGTAAACTATTATAAAATGTGCACTCTCCATGCAGTCGATAAAATTAGATTTATTAACACGTGAAAAATTTATCGTAAAATAGTTTTATAGTCGATATTAAAGTGAAATACTTCGATAATATTATCAAAGACCGATACTATATAAAATCATACATTATTCAAACAGCTCTTCTTTATACGTGCTCGAGAGTTATATATCGGTGAAAAACGTCTATAAAAGACTTTTATGTGTTGAGAAAACAGGATCCATCTTGAAGTCAAGAGGACCGGTAATGCAATAAGCATGAGGGTCCTCCCATGTGGCCACTTAAGTTCGTTTCGTCCAGGACCACGGTATAAGTTAATTTATAAAAGCACAAGACCTTCTAGAAGACGGAAGACTTTAATTTCATAAACAGTTCATAAAGAAAGGCAAATGTCATATAAGCTATGTCCACACTGTGCACTTTCATCTTAAATTTTCGTCATCTTCTTTCATTCAACTTTTGTATTATTTGGCGCATTCAATAATTCGACGGGTGCAAAGTAAAAAGAGTCATCTACAAAACAGCTACTTTTCAGGAGAGCGCATAATAGGAAAAAATGCTCCCATTTTGTCAATTTCCAATCAAATTTATTGAAATTTTCATCGTTGTTTCATTATTTATAAATTAATCCACATGTATATTTAATTTCTTCTATTTATATTTAATTTACGAGATATTGTAGTTGTCTGCATCTACATTGCGCTTGAAAATATGACAACTGAGTTAACTACCACTTGGTCGTTTCTACGTGGGAATTAAAAATTATATTTATTAAAGTAATTTTACCGATTATTAGTGCGATTATCAGTACCTACGTAAAGTGTAACACTTTATATTATTAAATTATGTAGTTAATGCCCGTTTTACACCTTAAAAACACCAAGTTCAGAACATAATTGCGTAGATATCTTTTTCTACGTTGTCGATTCGGTGGAAGGTGCACGATTTAGAATGAAGTTAAAATATGAAATACTAGCTTTTGCTCGCGGCTTCGCTCGCGTGGAATTTGAAAATCGCGTAAAATGCAAATATTCCTGTAAGCTCCCTTAGAAACATGATGTTATTCCAAGACCAAAAGTAGCCTAGTAACATAGGCGGTTTCATCTTTTCAAATAAGTTTATGCCAAAAAACAATACGATTAGTTTCTTAGTTAGAGCGTGAAGGAAGGACAAACGAACAAATAAATAAATAAACAAACATACTTTCCCATTTTAATATTAGTTTGGATATACTTAGGAATCATTCATTTACTTTCGTACAAATCGTAATTTCTCACAACAAAAATGAAATTCTGTGTCAATACTTTAATTACTTTAAAACTAATTTAAAAAGTATTCAGTATCATTATCAGTACAGGAACTATGTTGTAAATTATTATAATTTAGGCAGAGGCTTATTACGAGTAAGTCTTTGTACTTGGCACTTGTGAATTGTGATCATGATGTGTTCATTATAACATCATAAGCATCGCCGGACGTTTTACACCATCGGAGGGATGTATACGATTCTTCAGAACACAAAATGAAATTTTATTTCAACGATTTCTCAATTGCTTTTCATGATCACAGAGATCCTAAAACCGGTCAAAGATAAGTTAAAAGGAAAACTTCGCGAGATATTTTTGCGCTACAGTTAAACTTGCAAATGCCGGAATATGATGTTTTGCATATTTTGTTTACCTAAATTTTGTCGTAATTTACGTCATGTGTCAATACACGTGTCTTTATTTCTCAATCGCCTTTTCTTTAGATCAATACTGAACTGACGTCTTTTTCTACCGTTTAACGAGGAAGGCGTAGAATATTCACTTGATGCCTCCACTGCCGAAGAAGTATCAATGGTGTTGTCTTTAGAAGATTCACAGTTTGAGAGGGATAATATACTCGATGACTCGATATATGAGTTAATAAACTCAAGCAGGTCATAGATTATATGAGATCAAACTATCTGTTTAATAAAAAAGACATAATATTTTGATCTAATAATGATAATGGACGCGGCGGACTTGAAGTGATGAATTGTATTCTGAGGGCGTTGGCGTATTTAATAATTTGCTTAGATCGACATCCAAATTTTCAAAATCATTTTATATTTTAGACTGAGAGTGAACTGGTGTGACTGGCCCAGAGTATTCAGATCATGGGGACTTATCTTACGAAGTTAACTTATATTCATTTGTTTTCATCGCTGATACATCAAGGTTTTCTATAGAAGTTCAATAATTCTTCATCGGGCAACACAGTATTTTGCTCGATAAATCTATCGTTTATGTTCTGGAAACTTTCAACTTCTTTAAAAAGTTATTTTGGACTTTCTGAACATGAAACAACAGTAAAA
Organism: Aricia agestis; assembly: GCF_905147365.1. NCBI lineage: Eukaryota > Metazoa > Arthropoda > Insecta > Lepidoptera > Lycaenidae > Aricia > Aricia agestis. The sequence continues at coordinate 11,738,027 of NC_056415.1, forward strand.
ATAACAGAAGGAAATTAGAAGTCAATTAATATAATAACAATAAGAATTAACATAGAAAGGTACTCATAAACATAACAAACAATACTAATTTACAAAAGTAAATTGAGACATCTAAATCACAATCGCAACGTAGAAAAAGCTATATGGCAGATAGCCGCTTATGCCGCATAACATTAACCCCGCGCGTCCCGCGTATAGACGACCAGCGGTAGTTATCCGCATCTACATCGTGCAATTTCACAAAACAGGAGTAGATGTCTTCTTTTACGTGACAAAAGTACCAGAAATAAGGTGATATTTGAATTTTTGTTTTTGTTATGTTGTAGAACATGATATTTTAAGCTAGTTTCTGCAAAAAAACGAAAAACTCAAAATTGCAGATGACTTTTTTTACTTTGCACCCGTCGAATTATTGAATGCGTCAACGAACGCAACGCCAACATTGTCATTAAAGAACAAAGCGAAAGTCTTGGATACGGTCAGAGGGCATGCGTCGCGGGCATGCCTCACGTTCACTGTTGACTGCGCTATAACGCATGCCCTTGATGAACAAAAAGGCACAGTGTGGACAAAGCTATTAGACGTTGACCGCAATTTCGTTATTACGTACATTTTAATAGGACAAAAGTATTGAGTCGAAATTCATTTAAATATGCAGACAACAGAAAGACAGATATTTTTTAATATAAGTATAGATATGGATAACATTCCGCTAATGATAGTAGTTGACATTTTAATTAAGAAAAAATATATTTGCGAATATTCTAGTCCAATTCCAAAACTTAACTTTGCTTATTTTCTTTGTTAGAAAATGGAAAGATAAGATTCAATTAAGTACCTACTATGAAATGCTTAAGAAAGCTTTAACAATTCTAACATAGCAAATAAAGCTCAAAATTGCGACTAAATGACAATTATGGACCAAGAGCCCGCGAGGGCAAGACCTTCCTTGAAGGAAGTTCCTTCGTTTCGTAAAGCTGAAAGTTAACCTGTTTGTGACCTTTACAGAGGTAAGAACAACCAGCAACTATGGAGTTTCCATCGCGGTTACTTTAGGAGGTATCCAGTTCTAAAGGTCTACCTGACCTTCGAGAAGGAGTAAGGCTCAATTTCATAGCATATATTCTTCGCGGTAAACGGAAGAATCTCATCTTCCAGTGCCGGCCATTTTTGACAGTAGGGCGATATCGTATTTTGCATACTCGTTGTGAGTAGATGTGAACTGAATATTATGAAGCATATCACTTCGAACTCATAAAAAGTTGGAGATTATCATTCTAAGGGTCTAAGCACATTAGGCTGAATTACCTCGGCGTAAATTCCGCCGCGTTTACGCCGCGTTTAAATTGCATTGCAAATTAATAAATTGCATACGAAATACGAGGGGTGACACACTATTACGTCGCGTTTTGTATGCGTTTGACATTTGCGGCGGAAATTACGCCGGCGTAATTCAGCCTAGTGTGTTTAGACACTGAAGCCGCGTCTCCACTAGGCAACATTTAGCGCGCGACACGTGACGCTCAACATGTACGGCAACGCTGCACAACAGCGCGCGATGTTGCCAGCTGACGCGCAACATGACGCGCGGCTTGTTGTTTGTTTAAAGAGAATTGCATCAATTGTCGTCAAGTGGAGACGCGCGCAACAATGTCCGTAGTGTGGTCTAACGAACAAGTGCTCAAATTAAGCGAACTGTACCAAAACTATGAACGTCTATGGGATACTGCTCACAGATACTATAAAAAAAAATATAACCACTGCCACTAAAATCAACACAAGTTCCTCTGGCGACATGTTGGCGACGACTGACGTAAAGTAGATGCGTAGGCAGACAACGTTGTTCATCAAAAGTCCCGCGCTGACTTTCAACATGTTGGGCAACTTGTTGTCCAGCATGTTGCGCGTGAATTGTTGCTTAGTGGAAACGAGGCTTAAGAGTTTCCGATTAATCTGTAATAATGTTTCTTTATAAGAGGTCAATTTTATTCTTAAATATTCTAAATACAGTGCAACCCTTTTTATTTAATGCCTCGACTAAAAAGGTCAATGAGCGCTACCGCTTCGTTTCGAGTACAGTTATAGTACATATTATTATACTTCGGCGTAGAATCATCTACGCCGTAGCAGAATCGTGCTACGTCACATACTACGACGTAGGTTTTACATCGTAGGATCATCCTACGCAACGATCTTTGATAATACGACGTAGGAAGACTATATTGCTATACAAATATTTTACGCCACAACAATCGCGGTGAACCGCTTATTAGAAGTTAACAAGTTCACAATCTTCGAGTATTAATATGGACCAAAATAAATCAACACAGCTTAAAGTAGTTTCAAACTTCGTATCGTATAATCCCTGTCTCGTGCGACTGAGCCGCACTGCTCTATAAAGCGCTAAAATTAATAACGCTACAAAATTCAATTAAACTGCGACTAAATTAAATCTGCAAATAATTAATGTTTAATTTAATTATGGCTGGTTGCCACATTCGAAAGTTTGTTTGTTTACAGTTGTTATGTTTTGCCCGTGAGTTATACACAAACGATTTATTGGAACGAAGTTCCTTATGGCGCGTTCGGCATTGCTAAAGGAGGCTAGACAGAACGAAATTTGACCTCGATGCTTTTTTATTAGTACCTGCATAGTAGGGGCAGAGGGCGTTGACAGTATTCCTGTACTAGATGGCGTTTTTGAGAATAAACAGCGACGCGTTGTTAGTATTCCTGGGCATCAATAGATGGCGTGTTTTTTATAATATTTTTGAGAGTATATTATGTACATACAGGTTTTTTGAACACAAGAAACAACTTCGTTCCATTCGGGTGTCCCTTGACACCTCTCAAGTTTTTTTACTGAATATTGCGTACAACCTCGTTGCGCTGACATTCGTTTTTCGCTTATGAACCACACAAATGTGGTAAAATTTCCAGGATAAAAAAAAACGTGTGGCACTCGGGAACTGCCGCGGAGAAGCTACTGCATTGCATTTTTTATCAACTTATGCAATAATAATTCGCAAACGTCTAATGGCACGCACACAAACACGCCGCCGATAAAAACTTAGCTTAAAACTAACCTATGCTATATCCCTAACCAAAAGCATATCCTGTAGTTATAATAGTTTAGTTTTGTATTTTTATAGCAAACCTTTTAGAATTGTTTTAATTTAAAACCTCGCATAATATCTCCTTAATCATAACTGGTTTTAAACGTTAATATAACACAGACACACTTTCGAATTTGTTACTTTGTTTGATGTGCGTAGTAGGAATGTTGTTGTAGGTTTTGAATACAATTAAGCAGTGTTGATATTGCCTATGAAAAGAGCAGCCAACGTTCGACGACCCCACGCATATGTTTTCATTCTATTTTCTTAACCGCAACCATTTTACAGCGGCGAATAGGGATTGAACTGATTTAGTCCTAGGATGAAAAAAACCAAGCGTTAAGCTGCGTTTCCACCAGGGATGTGTTGCGAGGGATGCGTTTTTAAGATCCAATAGAAATGCTGCGCTGAGCGAGTTTACGGCAACGTCAAGTCAATGAACCGATTGTATTGGTTCTCAAAAACACATCGCTGGTGGAAACGCACCCTTAGGTTGTAACCACAGAAATAAATCAAGATAGAACGGCTAAGCGGGTGGAGTACGCGTTTTTCAATCTTGCACAAGTGAGCAAGATTTGTTGAACGTTCAATTAGTCAGCGCGCACGTCTCGATTCGATGACACTGGAGCGGTTGTTGCAAAAATGCCTCATTATGCGGTGTCTAATTGTAAAAACAGAAGTACGAAAGTGACACGGTTAAAAGGAGGTATTTCTTTCCACGGGTAAGTTATTTGTTCTAATTAAATGCAAAGCAAAAATTGACACGATCGATTCCTTAGCAACGCACGCGCTTCGCCGTTCTATCTTGATTTATTTCTGTGGTGGTAACCTTTTTTTTGCATAAAGTTAAAATTTCTGTCAAATACAATGCCTATTTTTTATGAAATCACATAAATTAAACGGTAAAACTGTTAATTCGTCATGATTATCCCGTTTATAATTTTTTTTATTTTGATAATATAATTTATAAGAAAAATACAGCACAAATCTCTCGATAGAGGAAAACACATTCCCGTTTTAAGAAGTTTCCTTTATATTAGATGTAAATATGTGTTTCAATGGACATCTCTCGCATAAACAGAAAGGCAGATTAGACGCATTATTCGAAAAGACCAGAGAGAGGTTTTTCCACAAAAGGCTTAACGTATTAGGTTCTCTTTGGACGTAGCAGAGATTTAAACGGCAGCCGATTTAAAAAAAATTGAAAAAAGGTAATGAGAAATATTTTTGAAAATAGAATGTTAGATAATATCCAATACGTATCTGCGTACTTCATAAAATTATGCAACCGATTTTGTAGGTGTTTTAGTCAGATACTATTGATGTCTACGAAAATAATATTCATACAAGAAATTACCAAGTACTTATTTGTTTCAAAATTCATCAAAAGATTTCTTTCTGCGAGAGATACGAGAAATTACAACTCACAAAGACCTGAAAAGTTGATTTATTCTTTTTGGTTCTTCGCAACTTCGTTACAAAAATGAACATCTTATTTGTTTATGATATTAAGTAATTGAAATCTCGAAAAGATACACGTGAAGATTGGTTTTAGGAACAGTTGAAAATTACCGCATTACAATTTAACTATAACAATGTATACTAATATATCGTTGTACTAGTTACTGTACAATGTACAAACAATACAAACAAGTTAAAAATAAACCCAACAAAGCATGAAATCATTTATTCGCAGTAAACAGGTAAGCCACAAAATAACGCGGGAACAGAGCGTTGCAAAAGCGCAGAGCATTCCTCGCTTCATATTTGATTGACTGACGGCGACAGGGGAAATGTTTATGAAGAATTTAAGAACCTTTTGTAGAAAACTCGGCACTGAGTACGGAGATTGTCTCCGCAGCCGACGAGTATTGTTTTTATATAAGAACTATCTAGGTAGGCGGGCGATTCTTTGTTCGGGAGACAAAAAGCGGCACAATCCGCCGGCACTACATTACACGTAATATCTTGTCTCCGGGAAGGTATAATGGAATGTCACCGCTTCTCCCACTGGACTCATTACATAGAATATTCGCTTTCAATGCTGCCAACTCGCCCCAAATTTCCTCACATGCTCCATATTTCTAAGCGGAACGTTTTGAAACGTATTTTTAACGGGAAATACATTCGCTGCGTACATTGATTTAGTGTTATAGTTTTGTAGTTTGTAGGGAGTTGGCGTAGAACCAAGTGTTCAGGTTCGGTCTCCAATAGGAAGGTGCCGTACATGACAAAACTTAAGATTTTTCAGCGCTGTTAATTTATTACTGTAGAAAATGTTTAGTTTGTCTTATATTATCAAAAACAAGATTAATCCTACTGGAATGGACCTACATCCCTAACTATATTTGATTTTAAAATTCTCAGTGTACATCTTACAAACTACACGATCTAACAGAATACCATTACGAAGCACTTTTTAGCGACTGGTACTCCATCTTGTTTGTTTCGTTGTCAGTAGTTGAAGAGGAATTAGATTATTTAGTTTTTCCTCCTCGCCCATTCGGGGTTGCCAGCTTGATATTTCTGTGTCACGTTCTGTTGTTCCCTCGGCTCGATAATTGGAGCGAATGAAATTTATAGATTTCTACAATTCGCCTACCATTAATCTGAGCTCGAATTTCCCCGACTTTTGCGCGAAAAATATAAACAGACGCACGTCCCTGTTGAGGCGATTCGTCGAATTATTCAGTTGCGAAAATAAACTTTGCCAAACTTTTTCTTGTACATGGAAGTTGAATTTTAATTTCATAAAATTACCATTTGATTTATTCATTCATTGTTTCGTTAACGAATACTTATTGGACTGAATTCAGACCAGTTAAGCATTCTAAAATAGATACAAAGTAAAAAACATGTTATTACAGTATTTAGCAGCGTGTTACATATTTTATTTGTAACTTTAAAGGCCCCTTTTCACTTGGGACCAAAATATTTATAAAAAGTAATCGATATAGATCATAATATAATGTATAGATCAGGGGTCACCAAATGGCGGACTGCGATCCGCATCCGGACCGCCGACCTAGTGTGTGCGGACCGAGAGCATTTTCGAAGATAATGACTTCGTTAAAAATAAATTTTGGTCTCGACTTACTAATGAACATCTCCAGGATTTAATATCAATAGCTTGCACCAATTTCACTCCGAACATCAGAATTAATTACAAAAATTGGCACTTTTCTCATTGATAATACAGTAAATAAATACCTTTGTAAATTCCGTAATTACCTTCGTTTAATTTTTTATTTTTAATGTGTGGACCGCGAAGGTCATTTCATTCCTTAATATGGACCCGGAGCGAAACTAACCGTAGACCAGTATGGAGGAGACGCATAAAGCCAGTGGCAAGTAAGTATGTTTTCCACAAAAATGTGTACCCGAAATCTTAAACAGATGACCGATAAGACGCCAGACAGATTGTACGATTTATAAAACTCATCATAAGCCTCATTTGGATTAAACGTGAGTTTCAGATGTTTCGTTTAAACCGAAAATTACTCCATCATTCATCCCGCCCACCCATCTAATTATGATTCCTTTGCCGCAGCTAATGTAAATACTGCAAATAAAATATTATAACTCGAGAATTTCGACTTGTAATATTTTCTTCAATTTCGAAAACAGTTGCCGAGCCATTAATATTTTTTTCTTACAAAATAAGGCAAGTTAATAGCCATTAGCCAATCATCTATACTCTACTTGGGCTAACTTGTCGCTAGCGGTCATTGACTCCCTGTCAAAAACTTGTAATTTTCCATATAAACCGCGATTGACAATGAAGTGTCAGATATTGTCAATCGTGGTTTTATATGGAAAATGACAAGTTTTTGGCAGGGAGTCAACGACCGCTAGCGACAGGTTAGCCCGAGTGGAGTATAGGTAGCATTCTGTTTTGGGTTACACACAACAATTGACAGTAGTCGATTTTATTTACACTCCATTATTGTTTATATATTATTATAACACACTAATTACCTACTACTTAAGATTTGAAAAAAACAAACATGAAAATATAATAGTCCTCTATAGAAAGAAAGCACAAATAGAAAATATTATATTTTCAAGGAAATTCTTTTAATGTTCTACAGCCATGTTAATTAAAAAAAAAATACTATCGAGGAATGAAACCATAAAATGTTATGATATCTTATAATAGCTCCCACACCGGTTTCGGTGACTGTGGCCGGTTTCATTGAAACCAGGCCAGCTACGCAGGAGTAATTTTGTAGTGCCCAAGTACGTGCGCAGTACACAAGAGCACTCTCTATTCCTTTACTCTCATAACCCAGTGGGACGGAAGACCGACACCACCGGCGAGAGATCAGGCGCACGACTTTTTACATGTCCATCCGACGCATAGATCATCTTACTTGTCAGACAATCAGGTGATCAGCCTGTCCTAACCAAACTTGGAAATAACATGTTTTCAACGCGGGAATCGGACCCACGACCTCCGAGTCAAGAGCCGCGCTCTATACCACTAGACCACGGAGGTGTTAAGTTATTAAAATATAACTAGTTCGGGAAAACCTTCACGTTAAAACTTGACATCCTGTTTCATCTGACATTGTATGGTTAACGGGCATGCGTGAGAAGAAGGAAGCACGTCAGTTTTCCTTAGCTTTCAACACCCCCTTAATTATTGTTCAGGATAATCCAAAAAGTGTTAAAATTGTGACACTATCCGAACCCTAGTAAATCGGATTATGTGCACGGAACAATTACGTCGCAATTTATTTCTTCAAATAAAATCAATTGTTTTTTGCATTTTTTATTTTTTTTAGCTTTAAGTGCGTTGAACCGAAAAAACCATAAAATGTTATGATATCTTATAATAGCTCCCACACCGGTTTCGGTGACTGTGGCCGGTTTCATTGAAACCAGGCCAGCTACGCAGGAGTAATTTTGTAGTGCCCAAGTACGTGCGCAGTACACAAGAGCACTCTCTATTCCTTTACTCTCATAACCCAGTGGGACGGAAGACCGACACCACCGGCGAGAGATCAGGCGCACGACTTTTTACATGTCCATCCGACGCATAGATCATCTTACTTGTCAGACAATCAGGTGATCAGCCTGTCCTAACCAAACTTGGAAATAACATGTTTTCAACGCGGGAATCGGACCCACGACCTCCGAGTCAAGAGCCGCGCTCTATACCACTAGACCACGGAGGTGTTAAGTTATTAAAATATAACTAGTTCGGGAAAACCTTCACGTTAAAACTTGACATCCTGTTTCATCTGACATTGTATGGTTAACGGGCATGCGTGAGAAGAAGGAAGCACGTCAGTTTTCCTTAGCTTTCAACACCCCCTTAATTATTGTTCAGGATAATCCAAAAAGTGTTAAAATTGTGACACTATCCGAACCCTGGTAAATCGGATTATGTGCACGGAACAATTACGTCGCAATTTATTTCTTCAAATAAAATCAATTGTTTTTTGCATTTTTTATTTTTTTTTAGCTTTAAGTGCGTTGAACCGAAAAAACGAATTGAATTATTATGTTGAAGTCCTACTCAGAGACATTTAATTACGATTAACCTTGAATTTAATGGAGAGTTTGACAGATAATGTGCTTATGTCAAAATTTTGAATTAATTACATTGAACTAAATAATGTTCCACTCTGAGTGCGGTAGTAAAATTTTCTGTCAATTCCTTTAATAAATAACTAATTAAAGTTTAGTAATTTTCAAAGGTTAAAGTGCGTCCGTTAGTAAGATTTACCTCATTAAAGCTATTTAAAGTGCCAAGAACCAAGCCACAATTACTGCACTGTTGATACACAACACAATAACTTGACTATCTATAACCAAATACAAACACAAAAAGTATTAGGGCCTGTTTCACCACTTCCTGATAAGTGCCCAATAGGCTATCTACCACTTAACTTGACAGACGAAATATGGAGAATCTGTCAAAAAAGCTGTGAATAGCCTATTCGGCACTTTATCAGAAAGTGGTGAAACAGGCCCTTACTGTCTTAACCCCCTACACTCCTGAATAATTTATAGGCAATCGTCTACAATCCCTAATACCTAGTATCTATCACAGAACCTATGTCTAAATATAGCTCTGTGATAACTAGCGTAGGTGCGTCAGGTACTTCGGTAAATATTGACGAAGCCCACTTGTCGCTGTCACAACGCTATCATTTTAATACGATAAGATTAATTTTAATCATATGGATTAAAGGTAAATTGTATTAGTTTTTGCTAGAAACTTGCAATACTGCCAACCATAGATAATTTCAAGGGTAGGATGATAATATTATAATATGAATTTGTTAGTTCAACGACAAAACTATATTTTCTTACATGCAACTATCTTTATAGATAATAATTAAAACTGGTATTGTATCTTAAAAAACCTTTTAAAGCAACCTCGGCAGCGTAAAGTTGACAAACCTTACTATACGCTGTCGAAGTAAACAACATAAATATTAATATTTATGTTTTAACATAAAGAAAGAGAATTGGGTACAGTAATTGCACATAACGTGGCTGGCTGCGCAAATCGCCCGTCAAATCACCAGCTAATGCCGCCGTCAATGCCTTTTCATTATTTCAGTTACGTCACAAACATTCAGCCCAATGATTATCCCCGTTTCGCAATCATTTGATAGATAGATACTGGTAGAATTTGTACGAATTTCGGTATTATAAATACCCGGCTTGTTATATGAAAATTAAAATAAATCCAAACTAATATTATGAATGAGAAAAAGTGTCTGTCTGTTACCTCTTCACTCTGAACCAAATTTGGTGCCATTTGGTATAGCTCCTTGGAAAGAATAAAAGATATATTTTTTTTCCAAAAAAAAATACAGTCCCGAGAAGCCACAAGCATTTGAAAATTGTATGACATTGACAGCGCGAAAGTGACGCTATTTAAATAAATCGTTACATACAACTACTTGTACTACTTGTACTACTTGTGGTCTCCTTGTGTAACGGCCAAACCGCTCGTTCGCGCGGACGCATATATCAGTCCAGTCTAAATCGCCACTGCATCATATTTATTTTGTTATTTTATAAGATAATTTTATGCACACGACGAAAAACTAAAATTACTTAAGAGCAAATTACCATAGATTTTTACTAGAAGCTCTCGACCAAATTCCAACTAGTGGCACTTAAAACACTCTACAGTCTACACAAATTTTAATTGAAGGTCGAGTCTGACTCGCTACTTAGTACTTACACGAGCCAAATAACTTTTAGAGATTAAAGTCATACTAGAGTTCCCAGCTATGAGAGCAATAGGAAAAGTTTAGTGATCGGATAACGAACTTCCAAGTATTAAGACAGGGCTGTAGGGAATGGGCACTTGCCACAATCATACATCCCTAAATTTCTTTGAATATTATCCATAGATTTGATAAAAAATATTTAATAGAGATGGCACGCGTTTTTCTATTGTGCGTTTAGGGCCACTACAACTTGAAGCTTCCATCCCGACAAGAGGATGCTATGAGCAATTTACTAGTATTTTTTTTTAATCGAACATTTTAGTTCATTCCTTCCCTCTTCCTATCGATTCAAACATTGCAATAGCTTCCAAACTGTACTTCTAGTTTCCCTTAATACTAATCGTGTTAACAGAATTTTTGTGACCAGTATAAGACTGCATAAAACTGAATACTTTTTTGGCCATGACACAATATGAGCTGGACAATGGATATGTACGTGAATATGGCTGCCTATCGTTATTTTTTGGCGCCTAGGATCATGATTTGCCAGATGCTATTACACTCTATGGCATACTCATAGAGTATCCTATGCGAAGGTTAGCCAGGCCGCTCGAGTGTAATAAATTAAGTAAGTTATCTAGTTTAGTACAAGCGCAGGCCGGTCGTAAATCGCATGCATCATAAACTACACATCAATTACTACTCACTTGTTACGTATTGATTTACTGTTTTACCGCGCTTTTACGATCTTTGATGTTTGCACAATATAGCCTTTTAGTGGCAATTACATTTATTATTAAAGAGCTTGTATGTAATTTACGAGTAATCGCCTTCATGATGGGCTCATGATACTTATGCTGCGTTTCTATGCTTGCCAAGGCTTGACCAGCGTCCACAAGCACAAGCGTGTAGAAAGAGTATCTGACTTAGCATGCGTGAGCTCGTGGACGCTTGTATCCGATCCGTAGTAGTGTCGGTTTTTGGACACAGGTCAAAGGACGCTTGCGGCAAGCGCTTGCGACGCGTTCACAGTTCACACGTTGGCGCGCGCTTAGTAGGTGCTGTGATCTCGCGACGAACGCACGTTTAGTTCTGAATCGAAATAATATTAACGAAATAATGTAATGTTAACTGGCAATTTAGGCCTTAAAATAACAAACATACTTTCGCTCAAAATCTTCAAATTAATATTTGTTTTGTAAATGATAAATTAAATTACTATAATCTTTCAGTACAATATCATTACTTACCATTCTTATTTGTGAAATTATGATAAGCTTTTTTGTCGTCGTTTGTAGCCACACAAATAGGTACAATTCTATAATACTCTGTAACGATACAATCATAACGAAACTCGTTAAGTTTATAGTGAAAATATTGGAAACCAATTTCTAGCTATGGGCAAACATTATATCTATTGAGTATCCATTTTGTATATTGCTAAAACACTTAGAGGCTCGCAAACCTTCCGTTCTAACGTAAGACATACAGAATCTTATTTTAAGGGGTAAAATTGAAAGACTAGTTGAAATTAAAAAAAAAACTCGCACTTACCGCAAAAGTTTTAAGTTCGTTGACTCTGTTATTGGTTAAAAACCAGCAGTATTTCCAGCCTATACTCCTCCTGAAGATCTTCTGATGTTGCGAGTGTCCATGGGCGACGATAGTTGCTTTCTATCAGATGACCCGTTTGAGGTTTAAATAAAAAACACTTAATTTTTGTTACACGACTCCGTCCGTCCTTTCCCGGGAATAAAGTGTCTCCATACTAAATTTCAGCAAAATCTGTTCAGCGGCTCGGGCGTGAAGAGGTAACAGACATACTTTCGCATTTATATTATTAGTATGTATAGGTTCATAGAGAATAACCTTATAATTTACAGCAATCTCGTAAATATGCAACAGAACGCATAGCACATATGGCACAAACTTTTGCTATGAATATTATAGCTGAACAGCTGACCTCAACAGAAATATGATACATCTTCTACATCTAAATAAATAAAAACTTAGATTTCTTGTTCTATGACTTCATGAAACGTACAACATTTTAATAATAATTATTATAATCATATAATTGATATTATTATATTTAAAAATATATTTTGCAAAAAAACTTATACCCTTAGAACTATCTTCTAAATCCTTAAAATATTATGAATCTACTACGAAATAATTTGATTCGAGAAACGTAATTAATACGTAATTCGGTCGGGTTAGGTTGTGACATAACTAGAAACTTCTTTACATGATACACAAAAATATGACTCTACGACAATGAGTTTCTAAAATACTAGAGTAGCAATGTCTTACAAAAGATTCTCAGAAATGCGTAACCACTTTTTTGTTCAAAAGACAATGTCAAGTCATATATTCGTTATGTCATTATGTATGTGAGATATGCCTGCAGGCATCTTCGAAGTGGCAACGCGTTGCTACCGTAAACTTCCAATCTAGTTACGTTAGTAACATAGAATATCATTGCTCTACGAGGCACATAATATATATAAAATAATAACTTATATGATATAATAAAAGAAAGTGAGTGAGGAACATAACCACAGCCATTAGAGCTAACCTACAAAAAGTACTTAGACATAAAAATTCCACCCGTGTGCCACATACGTGTCTCGTCTTATCTAATGAATAACGTCTACTGCAGAGAAGAATTCCACATACAGAAGGCCAATTAATTTTAATTTATTTCTGCGGAGAAACCGGTCAAGCGTGAGCCGGGTTTGTGGTTATGTAACGCTTCAAACTTTACACTTTACAAGTAGGTCGATAACTCGTTAACGGAAAGTTGGCTATTTTAGCTTTGTATAATGGATTATATATAAGTATTTAACAGCTGCAAAACTTTGTGTTGAGTAAATATGAGATACTAGACAACGCTCGCTACTCCGTTGTGCCAAATTTCGTTTATCGCGCGGGAACCGTACGTTTTTCTGGGATGAAAAGTATCCTATGTCCTTTCCCGGGACTCGAAGTATCTCCATGCCAAATTTCAGCAAAATCGGTTTAGCGGTTTGGGCGTAAAGAGGTAACAGTATGGATATGGATAGATATAGTATGTTTTAAGTTGTGTATGATGTCTCGTAGCGCGTCTACGACGTGTCGTAGATGAGCTACGAATGTGCTACGAAAAAAGTTTGATACATTGCAAATTATATTATTTTTTTTAAATCTGGTTGTGTAAAATGACTAGTCATTGGACAGTACCAGTCATTGGCCAAAGCACAAAAACATAATATTTATTATGGTTGCTTAAAAAAATGCCTGTTTTTAAAGTAATACAACGCCTAATATTAAAGAAACACGGGAAGTTTTTAAAGCAACCTTATTGTGTTTTTGTGCTCTATCCACTGACTAGTACTGTCCAATCACTAGTTAATGCCTTAGATGAAATTGATTGTAGCATATTATGGTTATTAGGTATTATAACTGTAGAATAAGCAGTACACAGGTGATTGTGCGTAAGTAAGCACTAAGCAGACATCGTTGCAATCATAGTTCATTATGGGCCAACATAAAAACAGATGTGAATTGACAATTTAAATATTTATTTTATAAAGTTTACTACCAAATATTGATACACAAAAATTACAGGTAAACAAACGAATCTAAACTGCAAAACAACAATCATCCATCACATACACTGACGTTTTTAATCCAACAAATTGCCACCGAACAATGAACAAATCGCTCCCAACGATATCGATCACGAATCTAATCCACATCACTACATAAATCTTATTTATTGACACAATCGGGATTGTGATTAGATCGTTATAGGTCGCGCAGAATTTTAAGAGCGCCCGGCAAAAGTGGAGGGGGCAATAGGCGCGTGTACGATACCCATTACCCATACTGATATTATATATGCAAAAATGTGTCCGTCTGTCTGTTACCTTTTTAACGCCCAAACCGCTGAGCCATTTTTGCTGAAACTTGGCATGGAGATATTTTGAGTCCCGCGAAAAGACATAAGATACTTTTTATCACGGAAAAATGTACGGTTCCCGCGCGATGAACGAATTTTGGCGTAACGGAGCTGCGGGAGTCATTTAGTCTTCAATAAATTTCAATACCTACTTATAAACGTTTCACTGTCTGATCACGATCTACCAATAAGGATTCCTCTGATCACTAATCTACCATCACATCAGGTCCTTTAGCCAAGAATTTTTCTTTTTCGCTTCGTTAAAAAATCGCCGGCCAAAATGTATGGAATTGACATAAACGTTCGAAAATACGAAATTGACGTTAGTATTCAATGTCATTTTCATACATTTTGCTCAGCGATTCTATAAAGAAGCGATTAAGAAAGCGTCTCGGCTAACGGCTGATCACTGATCCCGCTCTATAGAAATCTCACTATACTGACACAAACTATATAAAAAGAAATCATTATAATAGGAAACTGTAACTAACACTATAATATAGTTACGATATTTTATTACATTATTGATACACTATTAGTAGCGTTAATGGCGAATATTCTAATATATCGGCCATTCACAAGTTGATTAGCTATTTGTTAGGTACATAAAGCTATGAGTTGCTTGGATTGTAAAGAAGCTCCTGGCTGGCTAAATTTTACCACCAAACTTTTTGGGTGTCTATTTTTTTAAAGACTTATCTTTTGTAGGCACAGTAGATACCTGATTCCTTTATAATAGACTAGCTTTCCCGGCAAACGTTGTTTTGCCATAAAATGATTTTCCCTGTTTTCCTGCTTTTCTGTTGAAGTTTTTTCTGATTTTTTTTCTATAGACCTCACAGAGCCCGAGACCTTTCCAACGAATGCAAAACCGTGGAAATCGGTTCGTGCATTCTGGAGTTATAGCGTCAGGAAGGAAAACCCGACTTATTTTTATATATTAGAGACTAGAATCTAGATGATGCCTCATGCCCGCGACTCCATTGCGCCAAAACTCGTTTATCGCGCGGGAACCGTAAATTTTTCCGGGATAAAAAATAGCCTTTGTCCTTTTCCGAGACTCAAAGTACAAAGTTTCAGCAAAATCGATTGAGCCGTTTGGGCATGAAGAGGTAACAGACAGACAGATAGGCAGGCAGATAGACGACAGACACACATTCGCATTTATAATATTAGTATGGATATGGAAGTATGGACTATATTGCCTACTTTAAATAGTAGAATATCTAGTTCTGAGCGTTTAGTAAAACTTGTTAAAACTTACCGCTAACGACCTATGATACAATATTGCACTTAAAATCACTGGTGCATTAAGTTCGTATCAACGACGTCAATTATTATAATAGTCATGATACTATGCTGACCCAAATACGGGGAAATCGAAATGCAAACAAAATTTAATTTAACCAATAATATGATTAAGCAGCGCGGCATAGTAATTAATAATTAAGTTTGTGTGGAATTTTTTTATATAAAATAAGGGGGACAACTACCGTCACCCATGGACACTCGCATCAAAATAGCTACAGGTGCGTTGCCAGATTGTTTGTGTGTGAGTTTAATATTGAAAGTTTTTAATTAAAGTTATTGATCAGGAAAAAGAGTTAAAAATGTTTCAGATACGAAAGCGGATTCGTGAAAATCGTTGCTATTTTGCAAAAATAACGAGATACCATTGAAACGGGTTTTACACTAAAATAAAACTTTCGTTGCATAAAATTTTACATATACGCTCTTAGTTTTTATTGCTTTAATGTTCAAAGTTCGCACAAAAAGCGGTTCAGGTGTGAACAGTAGCGCCCTTGCGGATTAAAACTACTTTTTTAAATTTAAGCTAAAACTGAGTGTCACTACATAAGCTTTGCATTAATAAAAGGTTAGAATTGAAAAGTTCATTGACTTTCAGGGACACACTGTCTTAAAAGCGAATGTCAAACTAAAATACATTTGAGGAGCTGGCGAACAAAACTGGGCAAGTCCACCAGAGTGCAAAGGTATATTTTTAATGCTTATAATTCATGCTTATAAATTTTATAAGTCTTGTTAATCATAGATTTGACGTAGGCATGGGCATACCAAGGGGGGGTAGCAGATAGGGGCAGCAGCTGCGGTCACTCGCGGCGCGGGGGAATAAGAGGGGGTGACGCGGGATGAGGCGCGCGCGCGGGGGCACGTCACGCGCGGCCGACGCATCGTGTCCATTAATTGTAGTGTTTTTTAGGATAACTTACTATAAAAGAAAAAATACGTGTATTTTTATTTTTAACAAGGATCAATATATTAAAATTTGGCAGGAAGGTTTAATTGCACCCTGTATTTTTACAACTAAAAATTATTAATTTTTTATTCTTTGTAAACACCTAGCTTATAAAAAATCTGATTTGCCCCACCCTGGCCCAATATATGGGTGTTTGTGTGTCTGTCTTATCCTCTTCACGCCCAAACCGCCGAACCGATTTTGCTGTCTGGTACTTTGAGTCCCGGGATAGGATATACTGGATATAGAATACTTTTTATCTCGGAAAAATGGACGGTTCCCGCGTGGAAAACGAATTTTGGCCTTGTATTATTGTAACTAGTTTTGTAATATATTATATTCTGACGGCTGCAAACTGCCTTAAATTGCGGTAAAAAATGGTGGAACCTCCACGAAAACGAAAAGTTACGTTGCTTTTCCGCACCCTTCTAGAAAAAATCAACTTCCTCGTTGTAATTGATCTCGTTAAAAATAATAAACAAAAGAACAACAGGAAACAAGTGCAGTCGAATGTAGACGTTGTTGTTGTTGTAGTCAACAGATGAAGTATTTTTCAATTTCCTTTTTCCGGATCGTTCCCAGCGGAAATAAGCGTTGATTTTCCAGGCGCTTCTTTCAATTACCACTTAAATAATGTCATTATATTATTAATAAAATTATTTAATTAAATGTAGTACTTACTCGTACAAGACGTCGCCCTCGATTGAGTTCGAGTATCGACCAAAAGGGTGTCTCAAGAAGCACATTCCTTTCTGGAACAAAAAGAAGGCTCAACGCAGTAAAAAATATTGGTATGATTTACTTTCTAGTCAATTTTTTTTTATGAAATAAGGGGGCGTACGAGCAAACGGATCGCCTGATGGAAAGCAACTTCCGTCGCCCATGGACACTCTCAGCATCAGAAGAGGTGCAGGTGCGTTGCCGGCCTTTTAAAAAGGGAATAGGGTAATAGGGGAGGGTAGGGATGGGAAGGGAAGGGAATAGGGGAGGGTAGGGAAGGGAGGGTAGGGGATTGGGCCTCCGGAAAACTCACTCACTCGGCGAAACACAGCGCAAGCGCTGTTTCACGCTGGTTTTCTGTGAGAACGTGGTATTTCTCCGGTTTATTACCTACGCATTTGGATTTTTAGTAACTTTCTTGTTCAGATTAAGTACTTTAATATACTGTTATAATATTTTCTTTTACACCTTGAGTACTAAGTACAAAAAAGGAACTAGACTCTATTTAATTTGACAAAAATTACTATTTTGTGTTGTTTTTATAATATAGAGGTATTTGTAGATAGCTCTCTCGGAAAAGTTAAAAGCTTTAAATTACGTTGTCCATACAATAAACAATATGCTTGAGGCTACTATGTTTATGAAATGTTGTTTACATCAAATAAATTAATTTATTTATCCTGTATTGTTTAATTTTAATTTTATGATTATCTGATTGCTTACTTTTATACTACAAGTGTACAAAACAATTATTTGTAACTAGCTGTTGCCCGCGACTTCGTCCGCGTTAGTATAGATCACGTCCCAAGTATTATTTATTGTACAAAAATATTCAATGTACAGCATTGACTTTCCTACGATTTTATTATAATATATAGATGTTCCGCGCGGCTTCGCTTGCGTAATTTAGGAATTTCACGCGACCATAATAATTTTTCAAATCGGACTAGTAGTTCCTGAGATTAGCGCGTTCAAATAAGCCCTTTCAAATAATTTCCCCCCGTTTTTTTCACACTTTCCTCTATTTCTTCGCTCTTATTAGTCTTAGCGTGATAAAATATAGCCTATAACCTTTCTCAACAAATGGGCTATCTAACACTAAAAGATTTTTTTTAAATCGGACTAGTAGTTCCTGAGATTAGCGCGTTCAAATAAGCCCTTTCATATAATTTCCTCCGTTTTTTCCACATTTTCCACTATTTCTTCGCTCCTATTAGTCTTAGCGTAATAAAATATAGCCTATAGCCTTCCTCGATAAATGGGCTATCTAACACTGAAATAATTTTTCAAATCGGACCAGTAGTTCCTGAGATTAGCGCGTTCAAACAAACAAACTAACTAACTCTGCAGAATTATAATATTAGTATAGACTAGCTGTTGCCCGCGACTTCGTCCGCGTTAGCATAATAGATCACATCCCAAGTATTATTTATTGTACAAAAATATTCAATGTACAAAATTGACTTTCCTACGCTTTCATTATATTAATATATATGTTCCGCGTGGCTTCGCTTGCGTTATTTAGGAATTTCACGCAACCGTACATTTTTCCGCAAAAAAATGGTGGTCTACTCTTCATGTTTGCCAAATAACATAAAATTACTCCAGTAGTTCTTAAGATAATAAGCAATTTCATATATTTTGCCCCATTTTTCCACATTTTCCTCTATTTCTTCGCTCCTCTTAGTCTTAGCGTGATTAAATATAGTCTATAGCCTTCCTCGATCAATGGGCTATCCAACACTGCAAGAATTTTTCAAATAGAACCAGTAGTTCTTGAGATTAGCGCGTTCAAATAAGCCCTTTCATATAATTTCCCCCGTTTTTCCACATTTTCCTGTATTTCTTCGCTCCTATTAGTCTAAGCGTGATTAAATATAGTCTATAGCCTTCCTCGATCAATGGGCTATCCAACAGTAAAATATTTTTTTAAATCGAACCAGTACTTCCTGAGATTAGCGCGTTCAAACAAACAAACAAACAAACAAACTCTGCAAAATTATAAAATTAGTATAGAATAACAACATTTTTCAAGGCTGTTTCGCAACTTTAATGCAACACAAAATCATTTCTTGGCAAGACAAATGACCTATGCCCTTGGCACATAATTTTCCTATTTGTTCTGCGATCTCATAGAACTATCTTTTGAAATAAACGTGAACATGCACCCTCGACAGTCGGTACTCTTTGCAGCGCATCGGCCCAACACTTCCGCATGATGGCTCTAACGTGCTCGTGAAAAGGCAGTTTCGCACATTGTATAATATACAATTCCAGCTTTCAAAGGCAGTTCGAATTTTATTATGTCCTGTCTCTGTTTTTTATTTGATTTAACTTTTAAAAATGTTATTTTGTGACAGCTAATTGGGGATTGCAATTTAAACAGTATGTTGTTAAGTATTTGTTGATAAACATGTATCTCTTTATCTACTTCAACTATCATTATACTTACTTCTAGTTTTAAATGGTGAGGCTAAGTAAGACTAGATTTTTTTTTATTTTCAAATTAATTAATTAATTAATTTTTAGTTTTTCCTTTTTTTTAGTCTAATTATTATCATTGTTAAATTATTTTTATTTAAGTTTCTGTAGATTATTGTAATTGATAATATTATATTCTGAATAGTGTACCTAATTATCTTAAAATTTATCATATTTAGAAATATAATTAAATTTTCAAATTTATGAGAAAACCCCTTTAATTTGTTAGAATTTAATTAATGGACCCTTCCCGTAGGTCAATACAAAAATGAGTATGTCAAAGCGGTTATAATATATCGGTGTCGTAACGCTGTTACACGAGGTTGGGTAACAAACGAGTGCTGTCATTCTCACACAGTGCGCAACGGTCAGTGTTTGCCGCCAGAATTAATGAGGCTGGCCCAGTTACACCCGCTACACTCCCGCACACTTCCGACCCACGGCGCGAGCGAGACAGACGTATCGGGAAACACACGTGCTGGAAAGAGACAAACCATCGCAGCATCTTACACCAGTAGCGAGTGTGCGTTAGCCCTAAGCTTGCTTCTTCCCCTAAGCCCCATATTTCTCAATTATGTGGCCGAGAGCTTAAATAATACATGCACTAAGCTTTTTTGTTGAGCCTTTCTGTGTAGATACATCAGAGAAGTCGTATTTGATGTAATGATGTTCGGTTACTAGTCGCATATCATAAAGCTTTGCAAGAATCTGAAATTTAGAGAGGTCAATTGATAAAGACACATCAATACATTACACGCTGAATTCTTTATGATCCTCTAACATTAGCAGAGAGACTTTTTGTATTCAGAAAAACGGTAAACTACAATATTAGCTTTTTAGGAGGAAGGGTATGAAAAATATCTTGTTTTCGTGAAAAATTGCACTAAAAAGTGCTCGAGAAAAGTAGAGCAACTTTTGTACAATGGTGTCTTTGAAGTCCTGCTAAATTTTTGTCAACGGATTTTCAAGAAAACGTAGAGCAAAACGGAAGTAGGTTTTGTTCATTTTAGAACACCCGTTTCTTTAAAGGAAAATGAAAGTTAATATATTATTATATTTGCAATTTTTTTTATAAAGCTGAAACGTCATCATCATCACGCCTCCACACTGTATAGCAGTCATTAAAAAGTTCATTGCTGCTAAAATCCTCTTTGAGCCACGTTTCAGTTAAACAGATCACATCGTAATCATTTAAAGTTATATTTCTTAGAAAGCTTGACTTTACTTTTACTTTAAAATAGAATAGAATATTTATTTATTTTTACGGCTGCACCTAATCATAAATGATATTTACCTGCAATTAAAACTGTTTTAAATTTTGTTTCTGATAAAATAATATATAAAAGCCAATTTGAACACTCAGATATTCGTTATTATTTAATATTGAGCAATAATATTATGAGACTAAAGATTGTTCGATCTCATATTACGACATAATAATATATTTAATATTTAAGAAGTTTATCTGTCCATGTCCATGTCCATGTAGTATAACCATGTTGTGTCCATTTAGTGAAATACTACGTCAACATACCAAGAATATTTTTATAGGGCAGCAATTAAAACGAAAGTGATTTAAGAGTAAATAAATTTGAGTCCCCACTTAATTTAAAGAGGCATTTACGAATTCATTAATTAATGATGCAAATTATTTAAACCATCAATTCTTCATCACTTTAATGCTGAGTTTTATATCTTTTGAAAGCAAATTTTATGTCACATTGTCTTGTTATTTGAGAACATTATTTGCCTGAATAATATATTTTTCAACTTTTACTAAAATAATAAGCTAAAGCGTTTTGTCTATTTTTATAAGTGTTTATGAGAGCTTTAAGAATTATATTTTACAAAATGCAAATTTTAGCAAGTATATCTGCAGGTTACCTTACAGTCAAATTTTACCGACTTACTTCAAATTTTGTTTTCCGATATAGAATAGGAACGAAAAACTATGCTAATAACTACTAACACAAGTTAAGTAGTAAAAAGCCATAACTATATCCTAAATTTTAATTAACTATCTCAGTGAAACACTCGTGTTCACAAGCGTCTCTACAATACAATACAGTAAATCCTTAAGTACATTATTATCTACAAAGATGAGTAAGGTACTTAGTATAACGTGCTAGTGATTCAGGATATAATAAATCATAGAGTAGACTTTCATTAGACGAAGAAAACGTCGCGTAAGCACCATGATATTCTGATGATTGATATGCGTGTGTATAAGGTTCCATTCAGCCCATATTCAGGAGCTGTACCACGGAACTGACTTGAGACTCAAACAAAAAAAATGCCGCGTCCTACTCTAACAAACGCGAAATGATGTTGTTAGAGAAGGACGCGGCATTCTCGTTCGATTGTTTGAGTCTCAAACGGTTTCGTGGTACGGCCCCAGCCTCGCCCGCAGCGCGGCGGCGAGGTCGCTCAAATTGTTTCCAATATCTTTTACGAGCGTTTGACAGTACTGTGAAAAATTACCCGACAATTCAATGCGAATATCGCGTTATTTTGAGGTTATGTTATTTACACGCCCTTCCCAGCTGCTATTTGTTACGATATTATCGCGTTATTGTCGATGTTAGACGTATCTAAAATTTATTGCGGAACTTTCATTGATACGGTTACAATTTTTATTCACTGAAAACATATTTTCCAATAAATGGTTTAAACCCCTTACTTATACAGACACACTATTTATTCACACAGCGAATAAATATACAATATCAACTTGACTTTGTCTAGTACTTGACAAAAGTCATAAAAGATTAAGACAGCGGAACCTTGCTTATTTATAAAAATATTTTAGTATACACTAACATAATACGCTGTACAAATATTTTTATTAGTAAAGGAGGTGAAATTTTGCTGAGGAAAAACGTAAGGTTTCATTACACTGGCGCTTGCAGTACGACTGTAGTTTATGCTTAAGTTAATCCAATATTGAAGAGCGTCAGTCAGTGACTCGAGTGAAAACGAATAGTCGATCAGACGGCGACCTCTCTACGCCGCGCTACTACTATAACTTTGACAGCGTCCATCAGTGAACTATTATGTCACGAGAGTGGAACTCAACTGAAAATATCTTCGGATCGCAGCTACAGACTTCGGAATATCTATCGATAGATTTTGTACGTGATGAAAAATCTTTGGACTTGGCAGTTCGCGTATTTCACGCACGAAAGAACATTTTGCATAATTGGAGTTCGTACGAAGAGGATAAAGTTCACGTAGAATACTTGATATGCAATAGGATAAAATTATCGAAAAACCGTATTAGGGAAGAATAACTGAGTTGCAAAGATGCAAATCCATGAAATGTACACTGAGGCGTACTTTTGTTGGTTGGTTGTTGGTTATGATACTTATTTATTTATTTATTTATTCTTTTTGCACAAGGTTACGAAGACACATTTAAAAGTTTGTAATAATGCATCAGCGTACTTATCTCTTAAAAGAGATCTCTTCCAGCAAACCTGATTGCTCCAGATTTTTTATATTGAGCGGGCTAATGTATGACAGCGTTGCATGTTCTAGAGTCTAGACTCTAGAGTAAGCCCGGGCGCGCACTAGTGGGCAGGTCGCGGCGGCCGTCGAAAGTATGGTGATTGGTGTGGCCGCTGGTCGCGTTGCGGCCAGGTGCGCGTGTTCTATGGCGGTTTCATAGGTAGAATCTCGATAGAAGCCGCGGCCTGGCCGCTGCGGCTTGGCCACTAGTGCGCGCCGCCTCTAAGTCACAGCTCTACATACAATGAGGCTGGTCCAAACTAAGCCTCGCCATATAATTACTACACCTAACACACTCACGCCTTCGTTGTAAGCCCGGGCGCGCACTATCGGCCAGGTCGCGGCGGCCATCAAAAGTATGGTGTGGCTGCTGGCCGCTGTGCGACCAGGTGCGCGTGGTCTATGGCGGTTTCGTACTAAGGTGATTATCTCGATGGCCGTCGCGACCTGCCTGCGTAGCTTACGCCAACGAGATATCTCACTCTACATGTTTTCTCGATGTTTGATGGTTTGTCGTTTCATCTCTATTGACCCTAGCATGAAAAACATTTTTTCTCGCGTAGATCAATGATCGAAATAACCTATTTTTATAGAGTTTTGTCGAGATCACAGATTTTAGAAGTGTCGAGATAATGTCGATATTTTGACATTATGACACGAGTAGTTTTTAATTATCTCGAGAGTGAGATATCTCGTTGGCCGCTAGTGCGCGCCCGGGCTAAGGCTGTGATAGTAAATTGTTTTTATGTATGTAGTGCTTCAGAGTTGTAGGTACGTGCATAAAAAAAATAGAAAGTTCCGTCTTAGATTCTTTGGTCTGAATGCCAAAGTAAACAAAAAATTGGAAGCCAACTAAATTAACTTGCCATTGTATTTCTTTATTACGCGGTTAACTTTTGATTTGGTCGCATTGGCTACCCCAACCACGGAGAATGGAGATGTCAAAAATAATATAATATAACGTAGCGCATCGCATGTCATTGCGCTTGCGACGCGTGAAGTCTAATCCCTTACAATTTTTGACATCTAACTTCGCTATAAAACCACAGATAAAACTAGTGAAATCATTTTGACTAAGCACTCCGGCTTCGTTTACATTAAGACAATAACTTTGTTTACGTTTAGATTTGGAAAATAACCGAGTACAGGTAAATAAAACATTTCATCCCGGCATCTTCTCAACTCATATGAGCAAGATAAACTTAGCGATATAAAGCGAATAACCATATTCGCGGTGAGTTTGAAAGTAATTTCAGCTGGAACCCAACATTTTATAACTAGCGGCGTGCGGCAGACGGGCTCGTTAAGCGCTGCAGACAGTACGTTTCAAGTTCCAAGCTAATGCTTCATAAACTTGCTCAACCGCTAATAGAAAAAAGAAACAACTTCGTACTCACTTGGATGAGCTCATTTATAATAAAAGCATTTTAAACATTTATTAAATAAGTTCATTATTTTATCAAGTGTGTATTATGTATATATTTTTTGGGATAAAAACTAACTTGTGTTTTTTATCAGATCTCACGGACAACGAGATCACAAGCAATTGTATCATGTATGTAACGGTTTATATAAACAGCGACGCAATCGTGCCGCTATTTAAATTTGCATACAATTGCTTATAACCTCGTGGTATGGCGGCTGAGCCGCTCGTGCCAAATCATGGAACTATCAGAGAAGTAGATTCATAGGCAGATGGTGCGAGCGGACTTATAGTTGGTCGGACCTAACCGACAGATCAAGACTTACATTGGCCGATAGACCGTTAGACCAAAATAAAACAAAGATCCGCCATCTCCCTATGAATTAATTTCTTCGATGGTACACCGCAGCTACGCAATAGATCGACTTTTACATTTATAATACTCGCTATAAGGATGAGCGCACATTTAAAATTGTTTGACCCTCATGCGGCTCGGAGCGGCTCATAAATAACGAGTCATAACTCATCAGTCACACTCATCGGCGCTGATCGATGAGTCGGTTCAATGAGTTTCAAAGTCGGTTCAAACTTTAAACGAAATGCACGTAGCCTGTATGTAGTCGATACTAATATGAGCTTGTCACGCTTTGCAAAATTAAATGGGCATTCTTTTTAAGGGCAGTCAAAGGGTTTCTCTCTACTACGAAAAGTAATTACTGATTCACAAATCTATCATTTTGTCACTAATACAGGGTGCAATTAAACCTTCCTGCCAAATTTTGATATATTGATCCTTCTTAAAAATAAAAATACACGTATTTTTTCTTTTATAATCACGCAGTACTAAAACGTTGAGAATTAGCTTCCGAAAGTTATCCTAATTTGTTAGTGTTTTACACTACAATTAATGGACACGACGCGTCGCCCGCGCATGATGTGCCCCCGCGCGCGCGCCTTCCCCCGCGTCACCCCCTCTCATATCCACTGCCGCGAGTGACCGTTCTGCAACAATTTTAAATGGGATAAAATATGTCATTAAAAAAAACAACACCCAAGTTTTTTTTGTTAAATGGACTCTCCTAATACTTAATACCTAAGTCCTGGAAAAAAATTGGCAGGAAGGTTTAATTGCACCCTGTATATTATGTCAGCATTTGTATTAAAGTTTGAACTCAGTAACAATTCCCAAGTTTTTATAATTGTAATCTCGGAATCGGCTCCAACGATTTCATGAAATTTAGTATATTGGGGGTTTCGGGGGCGATAAATCTATCTAGCTAGGAATCATTTTTAGAAAATGTAATTTTATTCGTGTCTTATGGAATACCGAGCGAAGCTCGGTCAAATAGCTAGTGTAATAATAAAATTAACAATAGCAATTCCATTGTGACTAGATTTGAAGATAAAATAATGTTAAAAATTAATTTCAATTCACAGAGAGAAAAACTTCATCAAAGACGTATTGTAAAAATACTTTATAACTTCTAAATTGAATAAATAAAGTATGAAGCAAAAGAAATACAAAGAATAACTCCGTAGGTATTTTGTAATTGAAGAAGTGTGGTATGCGAGCTGCGATTCATTTAATAACAAAGAGAATCGAGGCTTAAAAATTTACGTGGATGATATTATTTTTTTTTTCAGTAAACTTACAGCTTTTCAAAAATTTCACAGGAGTACAATTATTATAGAAACATAAAGTTTTCACATATAAGTAACAAAAAAAAAGAAAAAATAAGCATTAATATTATATAATATGCAACAGTTGTAACTCGAAAATGAGAATAACACTCAATAGTCATTAACAACAAATAATATAGCTAAATCTATATACAAAGATCACTCACAAAACGCACTAATTACTCATTGTAACTACTCAGTACCATAAAGGTAACAATATTCATTTTTCAGTTTTAAAATACTTACTCATTTGATAAAAGCCTACAAATCTCGGGCGTTTTTATTATAAAGATGTCTTCAATATTTCTACCTGAATAAAACCTATTAAAACTTGGAGTAGCTCTACACACAAATGCATTACGGCGGTAAAACGTTTTAAAGGGTGGGACATGAAACGGTAAATAATTACGAAAGTATCTAACGGGAACGTTGAAATTAAATTTTGATAATAAATCAGGGGCATCAATGGCATTGTTGATAATCTTACATAAACAAACCAGATCTGAAATGTCTCTGCGATAACATAAGGGAAGGAAGTGAAATGTTTTACACCTTTCCTCATAGTTAGGAAGGTTAAGGTGGCACTTAAACTGAAGAAACCTTAGAAAGCGTTTCTGGATTAATTCAATTCTATTTTTATATATGTCATAAGAAGGATTCCAGACCTCGGAACCATATTCCAGGATGCTTCGTACATATGAACAGTATAAAATTTTGATGGCCTTAATATATTTAAAATTAGTACTTGATCTGATAACAAACCACAAGTGCTTTAGAGGCTTTATTTACAATGTAATTAACATGATCATCAAATATTAATTTAGAATCCACTATAATTCCGATGTCTTTCATAGAATTTTTGATTGTTATTTCCTTGTTTCTAAGGTTATAAGTATAATTAATTAAATTTGACTTACGGCTGAATGTAACCGCATAACATTTTGATACATTGAGATCTAGTTTATTCCTAATGCAATATTCACTGAACCTATCCAAATATTCTTGTAAAAGATGGCAGTCAAGAGGTGAACTGACATTTTTCATTATTTTTTTGTCATCCGCATATAATAGAAACTTAAAATAGCGGAAACACGTATTGACATCATTAAGAAATATTGCGAATAACAAAGGTCCCAGAAGTGAACCTTGTGGTACTCCAGAGGGCACCAATGTCCACCTTGACATGTATCCATTGATAGCAACAGCTTGAGACCTATTGCTAATGTACGAAGTGAACCATTGGTATAAGTTTCCGTGGATTCCCGCAAGAAGTAACTTTTGAAGAAGAATAGAGTGATCAATACGATCAAAGGCCTTAGAAAAATCAGTGAATACTACATCTACTTGACCACCAGAATCCATGTTGGAGCTGATATAATCATAAGCAAGAATTAAATTAGAAGTTGTGGACCGAGACTTTAAAAACCCATGTTGCTCCAAGATAAACCAATGTCTAAGCGATGGGTAAATCGCATTATAAACGATACGTTCAAACAGTTTTGCAAAAATACAAAAGTTATTGGCGAAGTTGCCGCTCGAGCAGAAATGATGAAAAATGCTTAACAAGCTGTTAAAACTTTCAATTTTATTAGCTTACTTTCGAAAAAGGAGGAGTTTCTATATTTTGCAGTAAAAGCAGTATTTTATACGAGATGCATGTTACAACATATTTGCAAATTTGTCCGAATTGTTCATATGTCCAGGTTTCTAAAAAACATTATACTTAATATACCTACATACACCTAAACGATATTATAATATAAAAGTAAAAATGAAGTGTTCCCTAGGGCGTGATTCGGCTTCGAAGCTATATTTTCGTAAGTTTCAGGTGATTTATATCTGCTCCATCTTCGGCCCATTGCATTAGTATATTAACATTATCCAATTCTCCTACGTTCTAACTGGGTATTTTTTATTTTATTTTATTTTATTTTATTTATTTAGGAAAACAAACAGTACAATAATTACATATAAAAAACTTCTAGGAATATAACAATAGACCATTTACATGTTTTCACTTATAAGATTCTAAGAAAAACAAATTTTGACAAATGACACAAGATAATGTTAACATTTAAAACAATTAATGAACCGGAAAAAAAATCACAAAGTCTGCTTTTTTTTTTATATATACTTATATACTTATGCATATATTATATTTATATGTATATGCATAAGTATAAATACGTATTTATGCATATATTTAATTAATACTATGAGATAGCTTAGGCATTGCCAGCAAACCAGTGCTTGGAAAGTTTTTGTTTAATACTATTTGGTTTGTCACTGAATAGGTCAATATCTAATATTTCGCTGAGATTTAGTTAGTTATATATAGATTAGTATTTAGTTGTTTAGAACTTCTGATAAAGAAAGAATTACTTTTGTAATTTGTTGAAAAGACAGGAATATGGAGGTACTTGTGCTTTCTATATGTTCTGGAAGGTACATGTATAAGTATTTTAGATAATAGAGAAGAAGAATCTATATTGTTCTGTGCAATTTTTGATAAATATACAACATCTGCTATGTTACGTCTCTGATGAAGCGGTAAAATGTGGTGTCTAACACATCTCATGTTGTAGCTTACGTCCGTGGTTTTAGTCTTAAATTCTAGGAACTTAAGAAATCTTTTTTGAATAGATTCAATTCTATCAGCATATTTGTTATACAGCGGGCTCCACACCATGGAATTATATTCCAGGATGCTACGAACTAATGCACAATATAAGATTTTCATTATTTTAATATTTTTAAATTCCGCACAGGATCTGAGCACAAAACCCAATATTTTATTAGCTTTGTTAGTAATGCTGTCTATATGGGCATCGTATAGAATTTTGTGGTCGTGTATGACGCCTAGATCACGTATTTTATTTAAACGACGTAGAGGGTGGTCTTTTAAAGTATAGTTTTTTAGCAATGCGTTCCTTTTACGAGTAAAAGTTACGCTGAAACACTTAGATACATTTAAATCAAGTTTGTTGGTGAGACAGTATTCTTCTAGTGACTTTAGATCAAATTGCAGCTGTAATTGATCAGTAGGTGTTGTAATATTTTTATAGATCTTCATGTCATCGGCGTATAGTAGGAATAAACAATATCTGAAGCAGGAAGAGATGTCATTAATGAATATATTAAAAAGTAAAGGCCCGAGGAGTGATCCTTGGGGAACTCCTGAAGGGGTGTGATACCATGGAGATTCATAGCCCTGAAGAACTACCAGTTGATACCGATTCTGAATGTAAGATGTAAACCAGCGAAACAGATTGCCATGGATTCCAGCTGATAAGATCTTAAGCAGTAGTATGCTATGGTCAATACGGTCGAACGCTTTGCTGAAATCAGTGTAAATCGCATCTACTTGTCCCCCAGACTCCATATTGGAAACGAGAAAGTCCGTAAAAGTTAGTAAATTAAGGCAGTGGAACGTTTACTAATGAAGCCATGTTGTTCCGGTATAAACCAAGATGAAAGGACACTGTATACTTGAGTGTAGACGATTTTTTCAAGAATCTTAGCGAAAATGCAAAGTTTAGAAATAGGCCTGTAATTAGTGATGTCGTTTTTGCTGCCGCTCTTGTGTATAGGGGTGATAAACGCGGACTTCCATATCTTAGGAACAATGCCCTCAGATATGGAACGTGAGTATAGTATAGTGAGTGGTGTTGTTAAATTAATGGCACACTTCACTATAAATAACGCTGTAATACGGTCTGGCCCAGATCCTTTAGACAAGTCAAGAGATTTCATTTCTTTAAGAATTGTGTCTGTATTAATCTCGATATTACTTATACTGTGATGCAAGACAGAAGAAGATACAGTTTCATTTAGTGACTGGGTGGAGTTACAAGGCAGCTGAAAAACTGATTGAAAGTATGAAGCAAAGAGGTTGGATATTTCCTCACCAGATTCACCCTTAACTCCATTATAGCACAAAGTCGCGGGAAGTGAGTTAGTACTCTTTCTGTTCGATTATTTAACATATGACCAGAACTGTTTCGGATTAGTGGTGATTGAGTCTTCTATTTTTTTAATATAAAGATCATAACAACTCTGTTCTAATAATTTGGCTCTTTTGCGTAATAGGCTAAAAGTATTGTAATCGGATATATTTTTGTAAATGTGATATTTTTTTAGGTATTTATTTTTTTCTTTGAGTACTTTTTTTAAGCTAGAGTTGTACCAAGGTGGGAAATGACAACCAGGATTGAGTGTTTTATGGGGTATATAGGTATCAATAAGTTCATTTAGTTTGTTATAAAAAAGATCAACAGCGTGATCTAAGCTATTATGTTTTAACATGTCCCAATTACATTCATTTAAATTAGAATTGATTGAATCATAATCTCCTTTTTCAAAATAGTATTTTACCCTGAAGTTGTCTTTAAGAATTGTGTCTCGTTGAAGATGAAGCATAACATACAGGGATGGATGGTGATTATCTTCTGGGACGAGTGACTGATCGCAGGATAAAACATTAATATTACCATCAACATTGCATAATATTAAATCTAAAATCCTATTATTTATGTTTCTATGAGAGTTAAATTGATGTAAATTAGATTCATATAAAACATCTATAAATAATTGCTGAGTTTCACCACTAACTCCTATAGGGTTCAAATCAGTCGAGTCGTTTTGGTGCCAGTCTATGTTGCTTAAATTAAAGTCACCCATTACAAGAAAAATATCATTAGGATGTGAGTTGCAAGTAATAGATAATTTGTTACTAAAGTTTTGTAGTTGTGAGTTAAGAGGATTGCCTAAGTTTTCCTTGCATAAATATAACGAGCAGACGTGTAAATTTATGGTTTGATTTTGGCTTTCCCTAATCCTAATTGACACCCAAATGTCCTCTGCAGATGATTCCCACTCCGGGTGGTGATCAGCCGACAGGTCTCGACGTACAGCGATCAGGACACCGCCCCCGTATTTTTCATTTGTGCTATGGTAGTCACGATCACGTCGCCAAACTAAATACCTACTGTCGAATAATTCAGCATCGGCGATGCCTTCTAATAGCCATGTCTCAGTTAACGCAATAATATCATACGAGTGTAATAAAAGGTTGCGTTTAAATATGTGCGTTTTGGTGCGAAGTCCTCGAGTATTCTGATAATATATATTTAAATTATTTGACGACATTGTACCAAGCAAACTTATCCGAATAAATAGCAGAATAACTTAAGTAGTACGTAGTTCCACTGGTTGGTTCATTTTTTGCTCGAACCAATAGAGGTATCTTCTTATCTTACGCAAAGATCGGAGCAGAGGGCGCCACTAGCACAAAAAGTAAATAATCCGACCAAATCAGACATGTTGCACATGTGACACGTCATACCAGAATTTTGACTGACAGAAACGTTGCTAAAAACCGAACAAAACTTTAAGGGCCTGTTTTACCACTTTCTGATAGGTGCTGGATAGGCTATCCACCACTTAACTTGACAGATGGAGTATAGAGAATCTGTCAAAAAAGTTGTGGATAGCCTATCCGGCACTTTATCAGGAAGTGGTGAAGCAGGCCCTTAGTTTTCTGTCTTTGCTAGTTCTGCCTCTATCGTAAAAACTTTGCAGTAATATTATCCTACTGAACCATCTTTCTAGTAATGTCAAATAGAAATTTATTAATTAGCAATGGTTAAATTTGTTCCCAGCTTTAGACTTAAGTATAATAATAATAATAGCTCCCACACCGGTTTCGGTGACGGTGGCCGGTTTCATTGAAACCAGGCCAGCTACGCAGGAGTAATTTTATAGTGCCCAAGTGTGTGCGCAGTACACAAGAGCACTCTCTATTCATTTACTCTCATAACCCAGTGGGACAGAAGACCGACACGACTGGCGAGAGATCAGGCGCAGGACCGACTTTTTACATGCCCATCCGACGCATGGATCATCTTACTTGTCAGACAATCAGGTGATCAGCCGGCATTGTCCTAACCAAACTTGGAAATAACATGTTTCCAACGCGGGAATCGGACCCACGACCTCCGAGTCCAGAGCCGCGCTCTGTACCACTAGACCACAGAGGCGTAGACTTAAGTGATTAAGTTGGATCGAGCAAAACTTTTTCGCCATTTTGTAAAACGACATAATATAAATATTAAATAAACACAACGAATTCTGTACAGGTGACTACGAAACCTATACAATTGCCTAAGAAAACTGTGCAGATGTCTACGAAAATTGTGCAGATGTCTACTAAAACTGTACAGGTGACTACGAAACGTGTACACGTGTCTACGAAAACTATACAGATAGGTCCAAATTGTATACAATATGGTAATTGGTAGGTACGTCATTGTTATAGACATCACCCTCTTGATTCAGCCTTGATTACTATTAGAATATACCTTATACCTATACATTTACATACATCGAATCCATACATTGTGTCCCGAAATTGTTTGGTTCTCTGTAATGCATATGAAAGTTTCATTAGCGGCGACATAGCTTTGTTCGTGTTACAATAACACCTAGTATTGTTACTGTTATCGAGTTAATTACGTCGTATTCAAATAACAAAAATTGTACGAATTAACAATGTGTATAGAGTGTGCCAATTTATTTTTCCATCAGAACGAACTAAATTGGGTACAGTATCATTTTACTGTTAACACTATACAGTATACATGCGAGGTCCTAAGGGAATGTTCGGAGGGAAAATGACACAAATCTATGTAATTACTTTGTAAGTTCTTTTGAAGTGAAACTTATTTAGGCGCGTTGAAAGTTTTCAAGGTCGCGTCATGATGATACCTTCAGGGAGTGGCGACGATTTTGACCAAGTTTCACTTCTGAGTTCTGACACGTCTGCTCGGCTCTCGCTCTTTTTTTAGAGTCCCTTACCCAAAAGGTAAAAACGGGACCCTACTACTAAAACTTCGTTGTCTGTCCGTCTGTCTGTCTGTATGTCGCCAGGCTGTATCTCAAGAACCGCTGCAGCTAGATTTCAAAAATGTTTACAGATTGTGTATATTTGTTGCCCCTATTTCAACAAATACTAAAAATATAATAATATTCATATTTAAGGGGGGCTCCCATACAACAAACGTGATTTTTTGGCCTATTTTGCTCGATATCAATAATGGCAACAGGTAGGCACTTGAAATGTTTACAAAGGCCTTATAGTATATTTGTACTTTAATATATAAATAATAATCCATACTAATATTATAAATGCGAAAGTGTGTCTGTCTGTCTGTCTGTCTGTCTGTCTGTCTGCCTGTCTGTCTGTCTGTCTGTCTGTTACCTCTTCACGCCCAAACCACTGGACCGATTTTGCTGTCCATATATCCATATTCCATATCCATATAATCCATATATCCATATAATATTATAAATGCGAAAGTGTGTATGTCTGTCTGTCTGTCTGTCTGTCTGTCTGTCTGTCTGTTACCTCTTCACGCCCAAACCGCTGGACCGATTTTGCTGAAATTTGGCATGGAGATACTTTGAGTTCCGGGAAAGGACATAGGCACAGAATATATATGTATTAGTAGTACCAAACATAGGATAGTTTTTATCCCAAAAAAATGTACGGTTCCCACGCGATAAACGAGTTTTGGCGCTACGAAGTTGCGGGCGTCATCTAGTATTTAAATAAAAGGGGGGGGATCCCATACAAAAAACACAATTTTTTGACCTATTTTTGCTCTATAACGCGAAGGGTACGGAACCCTTCGTGCGCGAGTCCGACTCGCACTTGGCCGATTTTATTTATTTTAACATAAATATTGTGTCTACTATTCGTAACAATCATAACATTTAATTTAAATTACGGATACGGTAGTAGCAGCAGCACAAAGAAACTTCTTTTAAATGTTTTAATCTTATTACATAAACAATGTGTATTATTTGAGGTTGAACCTTCTCAAACGGGCGGCGTCATAAAATGACCTTTCCTTGCCAACAAACTGCAAAGTTACAAAAGACAAAGTTTATTTAACTTGCAAACTACGACCGTTTTCATAAAAAGTACCAAAGACGTAACGTTTGCAAAGTTGTAACTTGTTACCTGTCCACTGTCTCACTTTGAGTGTAAATATCACAGAAGAATTCTACTTTGTAATATGTAGTTATAAATTCAATACTTTGTGTCAATGTATGGAAGTTTTTTACACCTGGCTAGCTGTGCGATGTGTGCAGCATGCATATAAATGCTAAGTATGCATTTACATTCACGATGCATGTCCCGCAATCAAAGTAGTAAACTAGGCATAACTTTCCTTCAACTTGTGTGACATCGCACCCGTCCATCCATACGGACGGAAACATTTTATAGAATAAAAACTGACCTATCTCTATTACCAGCATTTTATGTCTATCAAAATTCGTTCAGCGGCTTAAACCTAAAAAAGTAGATTTTTCTTTTAGACTTTCGCATCTGTATCCATATTAATATTAATTAAAATATATTATAAATGTGAAAGTATGTATGTCTGTATATCTGTTACCTCTTCACGTCCTAACTGCTGAACTAATTTTGCTAAAATTTGGTATGGAGATTCTTTGAGCCCGAAAGGACATAGGATACATTTTTATTGCCGAAAAATATATACTATTTCATCACGATAAATGAATCTTGTCGCAATGGACTTGCAGGTGTCATCTAACTAATAATATTGACTGTAGATAAACATAACCTGCGAAAAAATCTAGGAGTCGAACAATATGACCGTGGAATGACCCTTTTGTTCGAAACTAACGCTGAAACGTTCACAACTGTCGGCCATGCCGGCCGTATTTTATAACTTTCGACGAATTCATAATTCATATTCTGGCTTTTTTGACATCCTCAATTAGCCGCTAACAAGCCATTCACGTGCTAATTAGCCAGACCGTGATCTCTACGTGTACCCGTTTCGAAGCATTCCATGAAATAATATATTAAGCCTCTGAGACCCGAGTTTTGAAAGGACGTATTAGTGCCGACAAATAAAACGCAGAAACTAAAGACCTGAAATTTCAGATTTCTACCTAGTAATACGCTTTTATCTTATTTGAACGTATTATACTAATTCCTAGGTGATTTTAAATAATACAGTTAATAATAGATAAGTACTATTTACTGCAATGTTTTCACGCTAAAGTCAGCAGCAGAAAAGTCAGCACCAGCGTAGACAGTAAACCAAAAGTTTTGTTAAACGTTTTTGGCAATTTTTGATATGACGAGTGCATGTCGGATTTTGGTCGGATTATTTACTACTAGCTATTTGACCGAGCTTTGCCCGGTATTCGATAGAACACGAATAAAATGACATTTTCTAAAAATGATTCCTAGCTAGATCGATTTATCGCCCCCGAAACCCCTATATACTAAATTTCATGAAAATCGTTGGAGCCGATTCCGAGATTCCATATTCATATAATATACAAGAATTGCTCGTTGATATATTTATTTTATTTTGTTTTTAGTATTTGTTGTTATAGCGGCAACAGAAATACACAATCTGTCTAAATTTCAGAAGTCTAACTATAGCGATTCTTGAGTTACAGCCTGGAGACAGACAGACGGACGGGCGGACGGACGGACTAACGGACGGACAGACGGACAGACATCGAAGTCTTAGTAAAATTATGAGGGTCTTATCTAGTTTCGTTGTATATCATTTGTGATATCTCTAAAATATTTTTAATGGGTATGAATCCTAGGTGGCTTTCGACAGTCAAACTACAGAAGTAGAGGAAAGTCGCCGCGGCGGCGCTACCGCCGGTGTGAAGAGCCCTAACATGGAAAGTTTGTGCACGCCATCGACCGTGAAAGTTTGTACATTTAAGCAACGACACTTTGAGAGCAGTACGTCGATACTTTTACCTATTATTGCTAACTACATATTGTTCGACATGTTGCTTACAGTTGTTCTGATATTTGATGATGCAATCGTCGCGTGATGTTAAATAACAAACTTATACTTACAGTATCTAATACATCGTGGTGGCTTCTAAAATTCACAGTAGTTAGTGAAACAATAGGCATGATGACTATTTTTTTTTTCTTATTGGTAATTGAAAGACCCTTAAAAAATAGAAATATCGCGGAAAGAATAACTCTGATACCTTAAAAATTGACCAAGATTTGACAATTCAAACATCTCATAAAATCGACCTGCCCGAAACGCTCCATACAAAGTGCTACGAAAATATGACGTCACTCTTTCGTAGTTTGTACGCATCGGGAGAGAACTTTGTTCGATAGGTATATTAAATATTGCGTTTATGAAAGTGATTTCATAACAAAAGTTGCTTTTAATTGCATAAGTTATCGAATGGTATACAAATATTAAGAAATTTGATTAAAAAAAATTCGACTTGAATATCCAACTTTGAAGGCGCATAGCAAAAAAAATACAAATGCTATCAAGCTGAAATTTTAAGAACACTTATTTTTTACCGTGATTTCTTTATTTTATTAACAAAATTTGCTAATATTTGACCTTGTCATCATCCCTATTATAAGTAGGTAAATACAGCCATGCTTTGAAATTTGAATGGACCTGCTCGATCTAATGTTTTGTTTGGCTTCGCGGAAATTTTAAGGAGCCTGAAACGCAACTCGCAACTCTCACACGTATACCTCATCGGATATTGCGCTTGTAAATGGTTGTTAAATATCTAGGTGCTCGGCCTGCATGCAAAAGTACAGGTGAATCTGGAAAAGCCAGATTCACCTGTACTTTTTTTTCAAAATCATGCGATCAGTCTTTGTGACTATGAGCAAATGCGTTAAGCGAATCGTGGCAGGCGGAGGTTGTTCCCCATAAGGCATATCCATGGCACATCTCTATAATGATCTTAATCCAGTGTGTCTAGGATATATGTCCAGGATATTTCCAGGTAGTGAGTGAGCATATTTTGATCCAGCTGGTTTGGGTGGCTCTTAGACGAAGTTTGTATGAATATTGAGCGTCTTTACGTACGTTTCCATACGCATCTATAAGATTTATATATTTTGTCTCATAAATTATGCGAGCTACGTACGCGACTGATCTAATCTACCTAATCTAATTAAAACAAAATGTTACAACACGCATACAAAATATTATTATTAAACGAAGCGCTTAAACTAGAGTTCTAGTCAAGAAAAATAGTATCCATACTAATATTATAAATGCGAAAGTGTGTCTGTCTGTATATCTGTGACCTTTTCGTGGTCAAACCGCTAAACCGATTTTGCTGAAATTTGGTATGGAGACACTTTGAATCTTGAACATAGGATACTTTTGTCCCAGAAAAATGTACGGTTCCCACGCGATAAACTAATTATGGCGAAACGGAGTTGCGGGCGTCATCTAGTTAGCTTATAAAAGCCAGCTTTGGTAAGCTAGTAGCCAGCACGAACAATTAACTTGAACACGCTCACTACGGGATTTATAAGTTCTTTGAAACATCTGTGAAATAGAGCTTTCCTTTCATCGGTTTCAAGAATAAAACCAGAGTAAGCTAAGTGTAGCAACAACTATATAAGCTGTATATATACCCCCTTAATAACAAACTCTGTATAAGCTTTGAATAGTTATACAGTGTTTTGTATTCTTCAATCCAATTAAAAATGTCACTTGTGTGACAGGAACAAAACACTGTATAACTATTCAAAGCTTATACAACGTTTATTAGTAAGGGGGTAGTATATAAATTATGTACTTATGTACACTTCTGTGTACATGAAAGTCTTTCTTCATGATCTACTCTATGTCTATACTGTAAGTATAAGTAAATAATATTAAAATCGGCCCAGTAGTTTCGGAGCTTCTTTGATGCAAATAAACAAATATTTGAGTTGTCCACTTTCAAACACCGCTATGTAAATTTTTTACCAAAATTGAACTAAGGCAAGAAGCGTAAACTAATTTCAAACAAAACTGGTTACGCCGCCAAAGAAGTTTTCACTTCAAAATATTTATCAGTCGTTTTCTTACTGGAAAGTTTAAGCTGAGCGTGTAACGCGCTCAAGTTTGAAAAATGTGAAAGTTGCACCGATTCAACTGTCGCGGCGGCTTAGTACTTAACTTTATCAGAGTCCACGGAACATTAATAATATTTATGCAAGCGAAAAACAAACCAAAAGCGACAAGGGGCCAGGCCACAACACCGCTCTGCGGCGTCGCATCGTAAAATCGACGCCGCTGAACGCACCGTACAAATTTCCGATACAACAGCGCATCGTAAAGAGGTAAGCGTCTATAGGTTCGTACACAAAACTGCGATGCGACGTCGCACCGCAAATATATTTGCGAATTTTTAAAAAATCTTATAATGTTTATTATAAGATTTGAATGTTTTTGCCACAGATATTTGCGATGCGACATTGCATCGCAGTTTTGTGTGTTTTGTGTACGAGCCCTATCGTGTAATGTCGTATCCGATTAAATTTTTGCGTTGCGACATCGCAAACCTATTTTGTGCAATGTTGTTTTTGCAATAGTGTTGTTACTTGTGGCCTGTCCACCGCCGCCCTTACCGGGACGTCACCGACAAAAATTCAAACTAAATACCACTTTCTGACCTAGGCTATAGGTTTCATTTTGCTTTACGCCACTACAAAGCGGCGGCATCGGGTGCTAGAGTCTAGACCAATGTCGGTAGAAATTTAAACATAGAGCCCAAGTTGCATTACATAAAGAGGCTTTTTTTTTCTTTCCACGATTCGCTTGCCGCGTGGGTCGGACACTCACCTTAAGAGCGACTAAGCTTCGGCCATATTAACGAGCGCTATCAGTCTTTTGACTTAACTTGATTTATGTTGTAGTGCGGCTAAGACTTGCGGTGGCCATCCATACTAATATTATAAATGCGAAAGTATCTCTGTCTGTCTGTCTGTCTGTCTGTCTCGCTTTCACGCCAAAACTACCGAACTGATTGTAATGAAATTTTGTATACAGATAGTCTAAAGCCTGAGAAAGGACATAGGGTACTTTTTTACTGGAAAAAAGGGTTGTCAGGGGGTGAAAATGCGTAAATTTGTTCAAATTAAGTTAGTTCCAAAAATTCATAAATAGATGGTGCCGTGTGTCTTCTACATCGCGCTGACGCTTGCTCAAAAGTCTTTCTATAAGAGGTGGTATCATCTTACATTTAAGTTTCGATTTTTTTCGATTGTTATATCTATTCTACGTTATTAAATAACTCAGTACTTTATCTGTGCAGTGACGTAACCTTAAACCTATCAATGATAAATAGTTTATGGGTAAAGTTGTGTAATTGGGGGGCTAAATAAGCTTTAAAATTTGGCATAAAATATAAAGTTTAATATAAAAAAATGAAATACTTATTGTGTGCACACTGCACAGCTGTATTGATTTAAGGGGTACCAGAGTTTTTTTATAAAAGCTTTTGACACCAATTTTGTTGACATCGCGCGCTATAAACTGAAGTCCACGCGGACGAAGTCGCGGGCAACAGCTAGTTTAAAATAATGAAAAAGCGAATATTTCGTCTGGATGTCTCTCTTCTCTGGATCTTTCTCTGGATTTTTTACTTCACATTGCATTTTACCGTCAGTACACGTTCATAATCTGCAAGCTCCACGCTTGCTCCCTATTCTCATAGAACTATTGTAGCATATCAAATCCTATGTGGGAAAATTATTAATATGTACAGGTTGTTCGGGTGAACCCCGTTATCCTTAAAACCATCAAATGAGCCCGTCAAAATACTTTTTCTATGAGAACAATGCTGGGAACTCAAAAAAAAGCCGTCTTCATACCCATACAAATTGCCCGGATCGTTGCTGGAAACTATTTTTAATGACGTAAAATATTTAAAAAACATTTCTATATTCGTATTTCCTATATTATTACACCAGCAAAATTGTCAAATATACGATGCCGGGAACATTATTGACCTCATTAATGCAAATCGGTTTAGTCGGCGCGCTCTACAATAACTGCCAATACCCACGCCCGTGTTTGTCATCATCATCAGTATTACCCCATTCCCCAGCTCCCCACTCCTCAGATCCCCACTCCCCACTTCCCAAGTTTCCACTCCCCTCTCAATTACCCATCCACCGGCTTCCCACTTCTTAGCTCCCCACTACCCAACTCTTCATGGATATGAAGATCAATTTCCCCACGCTGACATAAGGCTGAGCTCCTTGCGTTCATTAAGAGGATACACCAGGGGCTAGAGAAAAAAAAAAGATCGTGTAATATCTATAGCTGTCTCCCTTACTTCAAGCCTATACCGCAGAAGGCGATAGAGACAACTGCAGAAAATCCAGAAAATCAACGATTTGTTGTCCCCTGATTCCTTCTCCAAAACTTAACCGATATAAGTACTTTTTTCATTAAAGATTAAAAAAAGGCTTGAGCTGTGTTCCTATGTTTTGCTTTTTTTTGTATAATCTAGCCAAATCTGTTTTCTGGACGTTTGAACACAGCGGAAAATCTGGCCATTTTTTTGGGTTTTTGAACGTTCATATCTTATTTAATAATTAAATTATGAAAAAAAAGAAAACATAGGGACATTGTATTAGTGGCCGTAGATATTCAGGAAAAAAATTATAACTCTACTAGCATTATCCAGGGAGGAAACAGGGGACAGCGTTTGTATGGAGAAAAGGGCGGTGTGGACTCCTCTTATCCTTATTATCACTCTTTTAAAAAAACAAAAATCCACCTCAAAAATACAAGTCCATATAATATAACTTATTCTGAGAATCTAACATAAATTGTAGCTATATGGTAGCTATAATATATACCTTTTATACAGGGTAAATTTTTAAAACATTTTCTTCTCAATCCCATTTCACGCACCGTGGACGTTTTGTGCGGTTCAGAAGAGTGTAGACGTCGTGATGTCCTCTAACGTGCACGTTAAAAAGTTATCGTCGACGTTTTAAAAGCGTTTTCATAATATATTTCCATACATTTTACTTCCCTATGTTATCGTTTTACCGCGGACGTCCACGATATTATCGCCACGTCCAAAATTATAAAAACGCACAATCAATTATAATATAATTAAAATACTTTTGTAACAAATTATAATGGATCCTCACGAGAAGATCTGAGTTATAAATTATGTAGGTGTATTACGACTACGATTGCTGATTTGATGATTTTATATGATTTTATTAACTTACTAAAAACTTAACTAAAATTTTGCCTGTTTATGACCCCTATTTATAGAGGTGAGCAAGATCAGCGACATTTTTTAATAATTATGTGGCCAAAAATTAAATCAGTAATTCAATTTTCAACGCCGTACGAGTTTTGCTAAATAATCTAGTAAATACTGAATTTACAATGCAGTCTGAAATGGGTAGAATAGTCGGCTTTGATTAGATGTAATAGACCCTAA
This sequence comes from Aricia agestis, assembly GCF_905147365.1. Lineage (NCBI taxonomy): Eukaryota > Metazoa > Arthropoda > Insecta > Lepidoptera > Lycaenidae > Aricia > Aricia agestis. Next base: position 11,779,662 of record NC_056415.1, read on the forward strand.
AATAGAGTAAAGCGTGCTTAGATTTACCCTAATGAACCAAATTAAATTGAAATAGATACCAGCTAGTAGTTGAACAATAATTCCCGGACTAGTTACAGTCAGTACCCCAATTCAGCTATCATAATTCGACATTTAATACAGCTTCGATTTAGTTACAATGTAGTCTCGGTATGCACTGACCTCCATTATTATACAAGTACGCTGGACTTATGATACCCATTCGCTCTTTGTGTCTATTTGAAGCGGAATCAGCGCCCCCATTCCCCAATGCGGGGGAAGAGAACTAAATCTGACGTAAATTGCAAATGGCCGCCTAATTGGTTGTCATCACTAAGTATTAGTTCCAAGTACTCTCACTACTGCTATCAGCGCCAGTATGGCGACTTTCAATCGTCATTTTTACGTTAGATTTATGTAGTTCTCTCCACCCGCATTGGGGGCGCTGATTCCGCTTCAAATAGGCACAAAAAATAGCTGTCATTAAAAGGGTATCCTGTATAAATCCAGCGTACAGCTCGACAAGGCTTTATATGAACGTGGGTGACATTGACAGGAGCACTACTGGTAAAGGAGAACTGCCAAACACATGTCAAAAATGACGTTTTTGTATGATAGAAGCGTTTAGTTCCTTTTCTCGTCACGTTCATATAAAGCCTTGTCGAACTGTACTTGTACAATAGAGGTCAGTGTTAAAATGGAATAGGGAATATTACTGAAATGTTTTTTTTTCGACGTTTGAAAACGTCAGTTAATATTATACGTAATGTCGGATTTTGGTCGGATTATTTACTGTATAATATGTGCTAGTAGCTATACTCCGACCTATGCGTAACTTCCCTGTTGTTATAAAATCGCAATACGTGCTTACAATAATTTGATGGTTTATGGTAACTGGTACCTACGCTTAACCTCAAAACAGACATACATCGAAGTCTTAGTTTCAGGTCCCGTTGTCACCCTTTTAATAGGTACGGAACCCTAAAAATCAGTCTCAACTTTGCCTGTTTTAATGCTTGTATAGTTTTAGCTCCTCAAATCAGGCTCATTACAAAGGCAATTAACATTAAAATTTTACAAGAAATTACATAATGTACCTACAACACGTACCTAAGTAGAAGGACAATCAGCGACTAGCCACAAGAGGATTAATGTATTTATTTCGCGAACAGTTTGCTTCAACTTTTTCGTCAAATCATTAATTGTGTGGAACTAGAGCAACTAATCAAAAGTTTCGGTAAACCTTAACTGTGCTCTCATTTTAGGGTTCCTCGCTATCTTTGTACAAAAAGTGGTTTGCAAATATATTGTTTAATGACTTCCTTTTATTTTTACTACCCTCACCAATAAAAAAAGTGTGTGAGATTTGGTGAAGCTCTACAATATTTTTTATGAATAAATGTATTTTTTTTTATTATAAAATTGTGGCCGTCTATGGACTGTTCGTCCACATCCTTTTTTTGTTATTTTATTATTTAGATTTTTCGCATCAAGGATAATTGAAATAATATTATGAATTTTAATTAATTGTGGTCCATCACGCCATGGACACTTTTTTTTTAAATATAAGTAATGTATATATATATATATACAGGGTGTAACAAAAATAAGTGATAATACTTTAGGGAGTGTACGTGTTCCTTGTAGAGAGTTCACTGTGAAAGTAGCAGCGCTGAAAGACCAAAATTTTTTTTCACTTTTGTATGGGGAAACTCATGCAGTCATGACGCACGGGCCCTTGCCCATACAAGAGTGAAAAAATTTTTTCGTTTTTCAGCGCTGCTACTTTCACAGTGAACTCTCTACAAGGAACACGTACACACCCTAAAGTATTATCACTTATTTTTGTTACACACTGTATATATATATATATATATATATATATATATATTGCCTTTAGATCTTGTGACATTGGCTTGGTGGAGAGGGGTCACTCAAGCTGGGTGGAGTTTCTAGGGTGTTAAAGAGATATCGTTCTGTGTCGAATCTACCCCCCATGTGGCTTAGGTATATAGGGATATTAGGGATGTATGTACACTGTACAGTATCAAATATGGCTACAATTTTAATCTCCTTTGACAATCATACGTATTTCAAACAGCGTCGTAGTTGGTCATTTCCAAGCAAAAACAGAGATTTCAAAAGCCCGAGGACCATTAGTAACAAAATTTTTGCTGTTAATTTAGATAAGTACCTCTATACCCACCCTAAATTAGAATAACATAAAATGGCTAAATATTAGATCACACTAATAAAGGCGAAAGTTTGTGAGCTTGTATGTTTGTTACTTCTTCACGTCTAAACGGTGGGAGCGATTTTAATAAAAGGAGAATGCCCAAGGTCGGTACCATTAATTCTCATGCGTCAATATGAAATTCTTATAGTACTTAATTATTGTTCGAATTTTTTACGTAATTACACGCCCGGAATCCAATTTTGAAACCCTGAATTTTAATTAAAGAATAAAAGTTACTAAATAACTCCCTCCACATTCGGTTAGTGATGTAGTGCATTATTAGAAACACATCAAACAATATATTGTAACAATATCGATTCATTCGACTAAAGCAGTTAATTCAATCGATATTCCAATTTTTATGAATATTACTGGCTTTAATACCAATTTCCGAATGATAATATTATTTATTGATATCATGCATTAGCTTTTCTATATTATGTGTGTTAATTAACAGTAAAATTAAGCTAATCCATTACACCTAATCGATTCAGTGATGCTATTAGACATAAAATCGATTAATCGATTTTATCGATGCATCCCCAGGGTGACCATTTTGACAGGATTGGCGTCTTATTTTGGCCTGTGGCATGATCGGTTGACATTTTAAAAACTTGGCAGGTTTTGGCAGGATTGGGGTATGAAAAATAAATGTTATTTTTGCATCAATGAAGTCAGTGATTTATTAGAATCTGGTGGTAGTAATTCAAATTAATATTATATTACCAAATAAATTTATTTTCTTTCTTTCTTTCAAATTCTGTTTTAAGTGTAGATAATTTTTGGGGTGCAATAGGCAAAATGCGAAATTCTAATAGACACTAGACAGTATAATTTTAAATGTTTCAAAGGGATTGTTATGCTTACCAACGCTTCATGCGAAAGAATGTTCTCCCAAAATAAATACAAAAACTCGGAACCGTTTTTAGAGTTCCGTACCCAAAGGGTAAAAACGGGACCCTGTTCATGAGACTTCGATGTCTGTCTGTCCGCCTGTCTGTCCGTCTGTCTGTCTCCAGGCTGTATCTCAAGAATCGCTATAGCTAGAGTTCTGAAATTTTCACAGATTGTGTATTTCCGGTGCCGCTAAACCAAGCAACCGGAGCAACAAATACTAAAATCAAAATAAAATTAATATTCAAGGGGTCTCCCATACAACAAACGTCATTTTTTGGTCGTAATCAATCATGGCAACAGCTAAACACATACCCCTTACTAATAAATATAAGCTATGAATAGTTATACAGTGTTTTGTTCCTGCCACACAAGTGACATTTTTAATTGAATTGAAGAAGACAAAACACTGTATAACTATTCAAAGCTTATACAGCGTTTATTAGTAAGGTGGTTTAAATTTTCACGAAATCCTTAATTATATTTGTAATTTAATTATTAGTAATAATAAAATTTTAATAAAATAAATATGATCCCATAAAAAACCACAATTTTTTGCCTAAGTACTTTCTGATTTCTCTCTGTTACGATACGGAACCCTTCGTGAGCGAGCCTGACTCGCACTTGGCCGATTTTATAAACAAACATGTTGCATGAATGGTGAGCATAGTGATTGCAAATTTTCCTTCAAACCTACAAAATAAATTTTGAATCGCATGAACAAATCTATGTATAAAGGTAAGACCACACTAGGCGTAACTGAACTGCAGCGGAACTGCGCGACACGACGCGTCAAAATAATCTTTGTATGAAATTATATGAGACAGCACGCACTACGTGGTAACTGAACTGCGCGGAAAAGTTGATCAACTGACCAAAAGTGTCGCGACTTGTCGCGACGTGTAGTTCCGTTGCCGCGCAGTGCGGTTTGACAAACTTCATTTTAATAGTTTGTCAGCTGGTTGAAAGCGCTATAATCAGTTAAAATGTCCATGGACGAGGAATGTCCATGTCCATGGCCTGTTCTTGCTCGATCCTTTCCTCTTCTTCGGACAAAAAGGAAATAATAATCGTATCCATTTCGTCGTTCATTTTCAGCAGGACTTCCGATTCTGTACAGAGCAAACAGAACCAGTGAAGGCTCTTTAACTGCTTTTGGTCATAGAAGAGTATGTTTTTCTTGTGGCCAGTCTATTCTACCTACTACAAGAACATAATATCCTGTAAGACAAGATCGACATGAGAGAAACATTATATTAGACAGTAGACTAGTTCCGTTGCACTTGGTAATAATTTTTGTTTATTTTAAGTTGTATCCTATTAATATTTTTCATTTTTAGTCTCCAATATTTGATACTGTTGGTACTCGTAGTCTTTTCTTATTGCTCCTAATAAACATGGTTTCACAAATAATTCAATGAAACATTTTTATTTCTTGTCACTATTTGTAATTTTTAAGTTTTAACCATGTTTTAACAATACAATGAATATATTATTACTATATTACATATCACTTTTTAGATCTCAAGATTGGAAAGAGTTTGTGCTGCTTGCTGGAGGTCAGCTGAAAGAGAATCATGATGAGCAAGACTCCAATTGCCTTGGTTTGTTAAGAGGTATTCTGACGACTGACAGATGCTGGATCAAGTGATATACCTCAGCCACCACTCAATCAAACTATACAAACCCAAAAATAATTCCTTCTGTGTACAAAAGAGCTGCAGGTACATCTAATGTATTTGTTAATTGTTTTGAAACGAACGTTTACTGGTACTTTTATGTATGAGACTGGTCTTAGTGTCACGTGGACAGTTGGTACAGATCGCTCCGCTTAGGCCAATCTGTATGAAGCTTTAAGGAGGGTTTTAGAGTAATGCGGACGCTTTAAGGAGTAAAGCGGACGACCCGTCCGCTTTACTCCTTAAAGCTTCATACAGAACGTTCTTTACAGAGCGATCCGTACCGATGGTCCGCATGACACTAAAACTAGCCTAAAGAATAATTGTATAATTACTTAATTATAAATTCTATTTTACACCATATTGTATGATTTAGATTATGTTTTTGCAGGAGTATGATGAATTATTTAAATAGATATTTTTCTTTTATTTATGTAAATAAAAATGAATCTTATTTAAATGTTTGTATGATCATGTTCACATTTTACAGTAGGTACATATTATTATTAATAATATGTACTGAAAAATGTGAATTACTTACTGAATTATGTGTATTAATTATTCATTCACTGTATTAGGCTTACTTTACATGTTATATTATGTTATTGATCAATTATTATTGTTCTTAGAATAATTAAGGCTTTTGTGTTTGCCCTTTTTTCTTTTGTTTATAATACAACTCTGTTCTTTGTTAATGTTATAATGAAAACGCTGGACGATTGATGCATATATGTATTTGTTATTATGACAATGTTTGGATAAAATAAAAATAAGTACATTATTTGTTTTATTATTGACTCCAGTCAACATCATGAGCATAATCTCAATAGCGCACTAGCGGCGGTCGCGGCGGCCATCGACTATCGACATCGAGATAGATACCTGACTATGAAACCGCCATAGACCACGCGCGCAATTGGCCACCAAGCGGCCACACCATACTTTCGGTGGCCGCTAGTGCGCTATTGCCTATTGGGCTATGTGTCCATTGTGTATTGTGACTAAAATGTTTTTTTTTATGAAATAAGAGGGCAAACGAGCAAACGGGTCACCTGATGGAAAGCAACTTCCGTCGCCCATGGACACTCGCAGCATCAGAAGAGCTGCAGGTGCGTTGCCGGCCTTTTAAGAGGGAATAGGGTAGGGATGGGAAGGGAAGGGAATAAGGGAGGGTAGGGAAGGTAATAGGGTAGGGGATTGGGCCTCCGGTAAACTCACTCACTCGGCGAAACACAGCGCAAGCGCTGTTTCACGCCGGTTTTCTGTGAGAACGTGGTATTTCCCCGGTCGAGCCGGCCCATTCGTGCTGAAGCATGGCTCTCCCACGTATAGCATGGCTCTCCCACGTATACATTTCTGCTTGAATTACCTAAATTGCTTAAGAGAATGTATTCAATAATACTTAATAAATACCCCTAGATAGTAGATATTATAGCGGCGGCTTTTAGTCACATTTCGGTGATGATTTATTACTAACATAAGCGCCTTACTCTGTTTTTAGAGCAATAACGTTCGCTCGTGTATCACCTATCACCCATCAATAAAATAGGTACTTTGGAGATTTTGAGGTTATTTTCGATTTTATCAAATTACTCTGAAACCCCGGTTTTGTTTAGAAAGAAATGTTTATAGGAGCTAAAGTGATAATCATAGACTTTAAAAAACCAAGTTTCGTTTTGACGCATAATGGTACGGGGTACCATATTTTTTTGGGCATTCTCCTTTGGTATAGAGTTAGCTGATACCCAGAATTAACGCATAGGCTACTTTTTACTATATTATCACAATAATTTATTTTCCTTTTCCCTAATAAACCGCTGGTTACATCGCGGGGCACAGCTAGTATTATTATAGTTCTGTTTTCATCTGACGTTATAATAATATAATCCACGACAAGATAGCAACATGGATTAGCGCAAGTATTTTCAGGGGGTGTTTTCAGGACAAGAGATTCACGGCTTTGTAAAGTAAAGTTATAAAAAATGTAAAAAATCAAAAAATGCGGTCTTTTTTATTGTTTTTAAATTATGAAAATCGACTTCGCAAATTCTTGCAGCACTTTTCGCTATCTTCTACAGCGTCGGATTTTGCCTACCCGTTTTAAAATTCACCTGTACTTATATACATAGAGTAAACAAACATACCACCTATCTCAGTAACGAGGTAATCCATTTAGTACGGTTTAGGTTATGTGCGATTTGTTAAAGTATATCTAACGTGTTTTCCGGTCGAGGTGGCGTCAGCAAATTTATATTATAGAGAGGGTTCTGGATGGAGTTGAGTCTGCGAAGTATGAGGATTGCAACCTGTGAACTCAAAAAACATTTTTTTTTTATGAAACAAGGGGGGCAAACGAGCAAACGGGTCACCTGATGGAAAGCAACTTCCATCGCCCATAGTTACTCGCAGCATCAGAAGAGCTGCAGGTGCGTTGCAGGCCTTTTAATAGGGAATAGGGTAATAGTGGAGGGTAGGGATGGGGGAAGGGAAGGGAATAGGGCAGGGGATTGGGCCTCCGGTAAACTTACTCACTCGGCGAAACACAGCGCAAGCGCTGTTTCACGCCGCCGGTTTTCTGTGAGAGCGTGGTATTTCTCAGGTCGAGCCGGCCCATTCGTGCCAAAGCATGGCTCTCCCACGTCTAAGCATGCAGATTAAGATTCAATGATGCGATGATTCGTATTGTTCGATTATTTTTAGCCATAAGTATTTTTTTTAATTAACCAATGTAACCGGCAACATTAAGGATAATCTGCTCTCTGATTCTCTAAGTCAAAACCAAAGGTTCGAACGCATTCATAGAATGCGATCCCCATATTTTGCACACTCGATTCCACCCGGAGCCTACTTTATTAGGCCGTGTTCAAACCAAACAGACTGTAAGCCGCCGAATGTGAGCAGGCTCACCGTGAGCCCCAGACGTGTGATCATGGTGTGATCGTGAAAATAAACGGTATCGATTGTCCGCGCCTACGCCGCGCAGGGGTCACCAAATGGCGGACCGCGGTCCGCATCCGGAAAGCCGACCTATTGTGAGCGGACCACCGACCAAGCATTTTCGAATATGAACTTCGTTAAAAATGAATTTCGGTCACGATTAACATCTCCAGGATTAAATTCTAATAGCTTGCACCAATATTACTCCAAACATCAGAGAGATAATAATTATGTAGCTACAAAAAATGAGACTTTTCTCATTAATTTGTAAATTCCGTAATTACCATTTCATTTCATTTATTTTAATGTGTGGACCGCGAAAGTCATTTTTATGTCTTAATAATATAGACCCCGAGCGAAACTAATTGGTGACCTCTGGCTAGACCAGGGGTCACCAGTTAGTTTCGCTCGGCTTTCGTTAACGTATTGTCGGTTAGGTGTGAACGAAAAAGTGAATATGTATGGAAATACAATAAAATGCGTAACGTTCGCTCACTTTCGGCAGCTGACAGTCAGTTTGGTTTGAACACAGCCTTAGAGGCAACGAACGCAACGAGTAGGGAGGTAGGTAGCCGTGCCCCAATATTTTTATGCGCAAACCGCTAGGGAATTTAGGGTTATTAGTTTCAATGAATATACTTTTGCCCTTAATCACAAGCGAGTGGTTTCAAATGAGTTACGTCGATGCCTCGAGCTCGGTAGTCGGTACGCAATAGTGGCCAATAAAAAATTTACCCCCGCCATAATTCCAGTCTCTAATAAACATAGTTTATGACACCTCTCCAGGTGCCGGAAGAGACCATGAGCTACTATTAGGCCATTCGTTTGCTCGTCTGCATCCTATTTCATAAAATGAAAGTACTGCTGCACGTCAATCTCAGAAAAGATATTATAATCCATATATTAATACGTGAGAGAAAAACTTTGTAACCCTTTTTACGAAAAATGGGGTAACGTAGGTGCATGAAATTTCGCACAGTTATAGTTTATATGGTGAAGGAGTGCATCGAGCTAATGTTATTTTAAAATTATGCTTTTATCATATATATTTTTAGCAAATAAAACGTTACACACACTACGACACTACTACTAGGAAAAATGACAGATTTTTGAATGACAAGCCTATACATACGAATTATACTCTTTTGTTTATGGTTGAAGTTTCCTGACAACAAGTTGACAAATTGAAAATGTATTATTGTTTTTTTTTGTCTAATTTTAGATACTATTACACAATGCTTAAACGGCCAGTCTGAGATTAGCTGAGTCCCAGAGACAAAAATTGAAAAAAACTATAATGAAGTCAATATTTTTACAAAATATAGGTAGTAGTCCTAATGTCGTTGCAAGTAAGGTCGAATTTCGACCATTGTGCGATCTCTAGTAATAATAATATAATAATATCTATGGATGCTTCACACCACGTCAGTCTGGCCCCGTGCTAAGTACCTAATTCCTAAAGGACTTGTGTTACAGGTACCAGATAAACGGAAATATATTTACTTAAACTTTTATACCATACATATTATATTTAAGGTTTTTATTATATCCTACATATTATATTTAAGGGGAAGAGGGCGCCACCGTGCCATGGTTAACATCGACTCCGTATATATTGCGTGATTAAAATTAGAAGAAAATACTTTTAAGGTTAAATAACAAGTGTAGTGACTTTATAAAAAGGCAAATAAGTGCATATATTGTGGACTAAGTGAAAAAGTGTGTAACAAACGATAAAAAAGGGTTAAAACGTTCAAAAGAAACGACAGTTATTTTCGAAGAAACAGTGACATTTTTCAAAGACCAATACATCTAAGGATGCTAATAGTGACTAATAAGTGCAAAAGTGACAATACGCTCGGTGAATAAGGACAACTTAAAAAAATCACAAAATTATTATGATGATTTTGCAAAATTAAAGACGAACACAGCGACATCTCCTAGCGAGTACCGGTATTACTTCACTACATCGATACTCAGCGACCGTTGAGCCATCCTAGTTCCATCGAAGACCGATAGAGGGCAGTAGTAATACCAAAACAACGTATTATTTACTTCAAATCCTTGTTGTCGTGTAATAACCCAATTAATCATGGATGAAGTAATGAGCATGCTTCGGAAAATCCAAAAAGAACTAGACGAACAAAAATCAACCATTGTTCAATCAGCGGAAAAGGTCACGGAACAAGTTACACAAAATATACAATGTATTTTCGAAGAAAAGTTTAAAATTCTTGAGGAAAAATATGAAAACTTAAAGGAAAAGATTGAGAACCAAGAGAAAAGATTATATTTTCTAGAAAAACAGTCAAGACAAAGGAATGTAGTATTTTTTGGAATAGAGGAAAAGGAAAGATCATATGCAGACTTGGAAAAGAATTTATTACAGTTCATAAACGATAACTTCTCTTTAAACATCAATAAAATAGATATACAGGAAATCAAGAGAATAGGGAAGAAAGACAACAAACCTCGCCCTGTAATTGCTACATTTACCACTTTAGGCACAAAAATAGAAATATTCAAAAAAAGTTATACTTTAAAAAATACACCGTACTATATAAAGGAAGACCTACCAAAGTATGTTTTAGAAAAAAGGAAGGAATTGCAAGAGCAACTCAAACTTGAAAAAGAAAAAGGAAACTCGGGCACCATCAGATATGACAAGCTCATTATATTCCGCAAAAGTTCTGAGGAAACAAATACCAAAAAAAGAACACTTACATTATCGCCAGACAACAACCACAATCCCTCACAAGCCGAACCAAAAACCTCTGTAAACAAAAAGAACAAAACCTACGTCGCATTAAGGAGGACGTCCAGCGTATCAGAAGGAACTTCGAAACCAGGAATACTTAACTATATATATAATAAAAATTGCAATAGCCTTCCCAACGATACACTTAACTCACGCAATGAATAGCAATCAGACAACCCCTCTCATTCAAAACTCAAGCTATTAGAAAAAAGAACTAAATGTAAAAAAACATATTATCTTCCAAGCCGGCCGGTCACCGAGGAAGATCAAGACCAAAACCCTCTAAGGATTATACACCAAACCCATTCAAGCACACAACTATCGCCACAGACATCTGAATCGTCCAATTGTATAGAGAATAATAGAAACGAGCTCTACATTATAACCTACAACGTAAGAACTCTATCAACATACGAGCGCTTGATAGAGTTTAATGAAGCCATCCAAGAAATAAAATTTGACATAATAGGACTGTGTGAGGTAAGACGTATCGGCACCCAGATAGAAGAATACGAAAATTTCATATTATGCTATACTGGGCTCACACCCGGAAAATATGGAGTAGGGTTCCTAATAAATAAAAGACACAAAGATTGCATTGACAGCTATACAGGTCTCAGTGATAGAGTCGCACTGTTAAACCTGACTATTGAAGGGATGCGCATGTCCTTTATTCAAGTATATGCACCAACAGAAGTAGCTAGTGAGGAGGAGATTAGCTCATTTTATCAGCAGGTTAACAAAGCCATTGACCTAGCCTACAACAATCATCTCGTAATGGGAGACTTCAACGCCAAAATAGGACAGCCAGAAAAAGTTGAAAAACTGATAATGAAAAATTATGGCTATGGGGAAAGAAACCAAAGAGGTCAGAGATTAATCGACTTCGCCCTCGAACATAAACTAGCAATCCTAAACACCTTTTTTCGTAAAAAACCCTAAACAGAGATGGACATGGCGGTCACCGAATGGATTACATAAAAATGAATTAGATTTTATACTGTCAAATAACCCTGGATTATGTCAAAATATAGAGGTCCTAAACTTAAGCTTTCCATCTGACCACAGACCAGTTAGAGCTACTCTAGTAATGAGTACAACACAAAAAAAAGGCGTGCGGGCTACAATAATAAAAGGCACTTGTCACTAAAAACTGAACAAGAAATAACAAGATACAAACAAAACATCTTAGATCATGTGCAAAATTTGACTCATTGTGTAGAAAAAACATCTGTACAAGCATATTACAATATTTTACTTAAAGCTATATCCCAAAGCTTACAAGACGCCCGTATACCTAAAGAAACAGCAAAAACGACACACAAAATTTTGCATGAACGCACGTTAGCTCTCATAAAGAGAAGGCAGGAATTGCACCGTACGAAAAATAAAACAAGAGCAATGAAAAACGAGTTAAAAGCCTTATACAAACTAATAAGCAAGTACATAAAGCTCGACTACAAGAACTACAGATTAAAGACGTTTGAATTCCATTTGAAACAAACAGGAAGCTCAAAAAAACCTCTGAAAGAGCTACGAACAAATAAAGGTTGGACAGATAGCTTAAACAGCAACGGCATTTTGGTTAAAAATCGAAAAGATATCATTCATACAGCAACAGAGTTTTACAAAAATCTATACAGTGCCAGAACAAACGAATATAGCAACCACAAAAACTGTACAAATGAAACCAACTTTGAAAATATTCCACCTATATCAGAAAACGAAGTAACCGAGACCATTAAAAGGCTAAAAATAGACAAAAGCCCAGGGCCGGACGGCATCACCAATGAAGCCATAAAGATTGCTTGCCAACACCTTACTCCACCCTTAACTTGCCTTTTTAACAAAATATTAGAAACAGCTGAAATACCGTCACAGTGGAAAGAGTCAGAGATTATTTTGATTTACAAAAAAGGAAATGCAAAAGATATTGCAAATTACAGACCGATAAGCCTTCTCTCCTGTCTCTACAAACTTTTCGCTACAATTATTAACAACAGAATTAGCAGGACGCTGGAAGCAAAACAACCGATCGAACAAGCTGGTTTTCGAAAAAGTTTCTCAACGATTGACCACATACATACGTTGGAACTCATAATGGAAAAATATCAGGAAAAACAAAGAAGTCTCTACATAGCGTTTATCGATTATAAAAAGGCCTTCGACTCTGTATCACACTCTAGTATATGGACTGCTCTACAGGGCCAGGGAGTTCACCCAAAATATATAGAATTAATCAAAAATATTTATAATAATAGCGTAGCGAGAATAAAGTTGGAAACTACTGGACCTACATTTGCTGTAAAAAGAGGGGTAAAACAAGGAGACCCCCTATCCCCAAAATTATTTATATCGGTCCTAGAATCAATAATAAATAATTTAAAATGGGAAAAAATGGGACTCAACATCAAAGGGAATTATCTATGTCACCTGCGTTTTGCAGATGATTTGGTTCTGTTATCGGAAACGAGCACACGACTCCAATCCTTGATCGACTCCTTAAACACGGCTAGCAAATATGTGGGACTAGAAATGAATCTAACAAAAACAATGATTATGACAAACAGCTCAAAATACAGAAATATATCAATAGACGACGAAACTCTACAATACACTGATACGTACACATACCTAGGAAAACTAATTGGATTCGACAGAAAACTAAACGAATTGGAAGTAGAGCGAAGAGCGCAAAATACGTGGAACAAATACTGGTCGCTCAGCGAGATATTTAAAAGCAACTTGTTTATAAGTATAAAAACAAAAGCGATGAATACCTGCCTCCTACCCTGCCTGACCTACGCGTGTCAAACTTGAAAATTCTCTAACAAAATTAAAAACAAGATTACCACCTGCCAACGCGGCATAGAAAGAAGTATGCTCAACATCAGAAAAATACAAAAAATCCGCCACTCCAACATAAGGAAAATAACAAAAGCGAAAGATGCCTTAACCTACGCTAGAAAATTAAAATGGAAGTGGGCAGGACACGTAGCGAGGCTAGAGGATGACCGATGGACTAGCAGGGTAACTAAATGGGCTGGCCCGTATGGTAAACGTCTCCAAGGCAGACCACATGCGAGATGGGAGGATGAAATAATAAAAATAGCCGGTCGCTCCTGACCAACAGTTGCTCGAGATAGAGAAAAATGGAATTCTTTAGAGGAGGCCTTCACCTTCAACTGAGAGGGGTTCTTGCAGAGAAAAAAAAAAGTTACATTAACATTAATTAAGTAATTAGAGTAGTATAGTAGTATAGTTAGTTAATAGTCGCAAGTAAATTAAGAGTAGTTTTGATATTTTATAGTCATTATTATTTATTACCACTGTTTGTAAACTTTTATTTTAACATTAGCTCTATTCTATCACATTGTATCATAGCAAGAAATAAAAGGCTTTTTATTTTATTTTATTTTATTTTATTTATTATTATATTTAACACACATCCATGACCCAGGAACATTGAAAACTGTTTGTTCCGTTGGCGGGATTCGAACCCGCGACCTCCGCCGTAAGCGCTGAGTGCTGACCACCCACGCGCCCAACCACTGCGCCACAGAGGTCGTCTATTATAGATAATAATGTTATCATCAATATAAATAAAGTACAACTTAAGTAAGACGTGTAGAACAGGAACAAGCTTTTAAACATTTTCTAAGACTAAGAAATAGCGAAAATTTCAGGTGCACGTCTTAATACTTGTAAGAAGGCTTTTGACAGGCGTGGCGTAAGAGGAGGAAGAGTCTTAATTTATTCGCTCGCCTATAATATTTCCATATTCTAAGTTATCTTGTCAGTATTTAAGTAAACATTTCCAACACTTTCCCAGACTTAGAAATTTTTCTTTAGCTCTCGCTTACTACGAGACACAAGATAAAGCCATAACAGTATCAAACTCGGTACTGCTCTCGACGGTATAGCAAAATAAGATCGAAGGAGGAACCGTCGAATAAGAGGAGTCCCATTCGTGTAATAAAATAAAAACGTCGCAATAAAATACACAACACTAGTGCTTCACATCAAAAAACGTAAAAAGTGTAATAAAATCATCTTCGAAATGACGAAATCAAACAATGCGCGCCGGGTAAAGGTTTTTGAATCGGGCCCAGGCCAATTTGGCTTTTACGAGACGTAAAAATTAATGTGCCTATCGTATTTGGGTATTGGCCGATAAATCAGAATGAATATTTGATCAGGCATCGCCTGGCTTCAATGTAATAAATTATATGCCGCGGTTAGACCAATACTTTTTACTCCCAACAATTGAATAAAGATTTAACTCGATTTTCATGGGCGTACCGAGGGGGGGCAGGGGGGCAGCAGCATCATGGTTGATGTCCCTATTCAATATCTTATCTAGTACTTTTATCGAAAATCTAGTAAACTCAGATATGAGCGATTCTTTCACAGAAGACGTAATAAATCGATTTGCCGAAGACCCTCGAAAATTACTTGACAATGTATAAGTACTTACCTGGTTAAAGAAATTACTTATATTAAAAAATATGTAAAAGTAAAGTAGCTTAGTATAAAGTAAATTTTTTTTCGGATATCTAATTAAGTAATTATTATGAATTTATAGCCTGTACATAATTATATTCTACCTGTTATTTAACTAGAGTCGGAAAACTACGCTAAACTAAAATATTTACACAGCTAATAACTATAATATTATTTAGTGATCGAAGATTATTATACAAGGTTTCGTGTTTTTGTTTGGTACATACCTACTTGATACGTCACATGTCACATGTGACTCAGACAGAGATAGGATACCTAGAATACTGAATAATATTATAAGCTTAGTTACATGCTATACTTAATAATAAATATTAAATATTTTTACTACATAAATGACCAGAATATTTTAAAAGATATAAATTATTTTTTTAGCGGGCATTTAGGTTTCCCTAATGACGATGTTTGATAGACGCTTTATTCCTTACAACAATTTGCAACTTGATACGAAGAGCTGCGATTTCAAAACAGCCTGACGTTGATAAATGAAGAAAACCCATTTATCAAAGTACCCACCTACGTGCGATCTTATTAGATTATTTTCATTACTGAAATGCTACATTTAGTACCTACTGTAGGTACTATACAATTTCAATATTCATAATAAAAATATTAGGTACCTAAAAATCAAAATCATAATACAGAATTAATTTCTACAATAAGTACCTAATATAGGTATTCTACCTACAATACGGTACATACATTGTGTGATGTCAAAATTGGCCCAAGCTCAGCTATACGCAGCAAGCTAGCTCGCTGCACTGGTACCCTGCAAGGGCCAATGAGTGACTTCACCACAAAATAAGGCTAAAAATATTATCATAAGTACTCTAATACATTTAAATATTATATTACTAATACATATATCACGTAATTATAGTGGTCGTTGTTTGCATATGTCCCTTCAAAACAAAAACAAACACAATCCAGAAAGTCCAGAAAGTCCAGTCACAGTCCTAAGACTGTGACTGTGCTGCGGCAGCAGCCGGCGACCGTCACAAAACAAGCCTCAGAATTTTTTATTTTTACTTATTGCATTAAACTTTCAGTCACCCCTTAAATTTCATCCGAGATTAATCTTTCAATAAAATACAAGTTTTCCTATTCTCCCGAATTACATATTAAGCTAAGCGTCGTCTAGCTGTAGTGTTGAACGTTGTAGTCAACAAGTCGGTTAAACGACGTATAGCCGTGTGATTGAATGGCGTTGTCCAGTCAAAGGGCTAGCTGTTTGATTGAACGGCTATTTAAACCAGTCGGCTGCGACATATACACTATTATTTTGTGTATACCTACCTGTAGGAATAGTAGGTACAACAAACTAAACTGGTAAACTTTGTTTTGCCCAGGTTTGCCATAATATTATAATAATTAAGTACGTTGTTTCTGTTCATCGATAACTTTTCGCCGAGTGAATGAGGCTAAAACGGGTTTATAGATTGGTTTATAGGACATAAAGTACGTAATCATTATTTTGCTTCTAGTAGATCTTTCTGGTTACATTCAACACTATAAATTATAATATTCTAGGTCTAGAATTGAATGTGCAAAAAATACGTAAGTAACAAATTAAATCTAATTACCTAGGTACCTACGGATCGGATCGCGCTCTCTCTTACATTTTGTACTGAACCGAGTGAGCACGAACTTGCCGGAAGGAAATTTCGGATAGTGTGCGGTCAGCGGTGTGGCGGTCCGGCCGACGTTCAAATGTTTCGTATCAGAAATTTCGGAAAATGTGCGGCCGGGCTTAGTGCAGCCTATGTAAAGGCTAGGCTTGTATAATTCAAAACATTATAATATTTTGTAAAGTTTTAAAACCTTGCCTTTGATTGTCGCAGCACAATATTATAAAAGAAAAAAAAACTATATTATGTCAAGATGACAGTGACATCAAAATACGGCATTTTTGACATTTGCCATTGTGATTTGTGTATTTTGTATGCGTTAGCATGTAATTTGTGGTTAGCATTCTTTAAAGTTTGTGATTTTGTTTGTTGAGAGAAATTTTCATATTGCTGTAATTCATAAGTTTTAACCACTGGATACTCGGCAAAAATCTTACAATTTCAAACGCATCATCAGTAGTGCAAGCTAATATATCTTTGGAAAAGAAAACAGCAATCCTTCAAAATGAGTATGAGACCAGACGATCATCGTAGAAAATGGGACAAAGATGAATTTGAAAGAATAGCAGCAGAAAGATTAAAAGCTGAATTAGAAGAAGAGGAGCGATCCCAAAAGAAAGGTAATGTCAATATTAATTAATTCTCGTACTAATTTCTATTCCCACACATTATACATGATAACTCACAATTTTGTTTACAGCCCCGCCCGTTAAGAGAGAGTTATTGAAACAACGCGATTACAAAGTTGATTTAGACTCAAAGTTGGGTAAAAGTGTAGTAATCACAAAGAACACCCCAACATCACAATCTGGAGGCTACTACTGTAATGTTTGCGACTGTGTTGTAAAGGATTCTATTAACTTCCTTGATCACATCAATGGCAAGAAACATCAAAGAAATCTTGGCATGTCCATGAAGATTGAACGAAGCTCATTGGATCAGGTACCTTGTTTATTCATACTTATAGATATATTTTTAAACTTTACTGTTTACAATGGTTTTTCTAACAAAACACTTTGCTAAGGTTTCTTGCAAAATGTTTTGTAAGCTATCCTGTGCGTAGATAAGCTTTTAAATGTGGGGTAATTAATTTTTTACCTATACTAATATTATAAACTCCCAACTTCAACTCGAGTTGAAGTTCCGCGATCGAAGGGTTATGAAACTATTGCATATTTTACTGTTGTTATTAAATCCATAATTATTTATACTGTCTGACTATGAACTACTTAATGTTACAGGTGAAAGCTCGTTTTGCATTGAATAAAAGAAAACTAGAAGAGAAGAAGCGAGACTATGAACTAGACACACGCCTCAAGGAAGCAGCGGAAGAGGAAGCCAGACTCAAGGAGCTTAGACGGGAGAGACGTCGTGACAAGAAACGGAAGCTTCAAGAAAATGATGATGATGATGAGGTACCAGCTCAGTCTGAGCTGGCCCAAATTATGGGTTTCTCTGGTTTTGGGGCTTCCAAGAAATAGATTGTTTTATAAAATAATGATTTTAATTATAAATAAACTTTTTGTCCATCAAATTTTTTATTTTATTTTATCTAATTGTGTGTTTACATTTTTATTTTTTATTTCATCAGAACAGTGATAAACATAAATTAAAGTTAAAGCTAATTAATTTCTAAGCACTATTAACATGTTTCCACAATTTTCCACACTTTCCACAACAGCTTCCACAATAATTGATATCCATATTATTATTATTATTTGTTATTTAGTGTCTTATTATGTTAACAAAGTACTAGAAATTAATATAAAAAGTTAATAGATTTAATTACTTACAATAAATGATAATATGAGCTCATAAACATAATCATTATGTAAATAATGGTTATGAGAGGCACCAAGGTACATGTAAATAGATGTTTTTTTTTGCATTCAAAATATGCTATGATGCGTAACAAGGTCACTATGAAACGCGCCAACATGCTAACATGCTCTTTTCATGTACAGTCTGAAAGAAAATTTCGATACAATTTAATCATAACTTTGTAACCAAATTCCAAAAAGGAGGAGTTCTATATTTGGCTGTATATTTATATTTTTTAAATAATATAGTTTATATTATTCGAAAAATATAATAATATATTTAATGTTTTCAGACAACATTACTGTAATAAGAAAACAATCCTAGATGGAACAAGCCAAAATGTTGCTCTATCACCATGTGTTTTCACCATTAAATCTATTGGAGTAAAATATAATATTACACTTGCGTGCAAAAAAACCGACCCACCCCGCGCATTTCTGTTCAAGTCGCTATATCTTAAAAAGTTATAGTTAGGTATTTATTATTTCTTTTTATTAATAATGCGAGTTAATATGATAGGGAATGTGTACGTTTACTCTACATTTTCTAAAACCAACATGCTTGACTACAAACGACACAAATCACTAAGCATCCCCATCACTTGGTTTTTTAATCGTTAATTGAACGGTTTTGTTCTGTATGAAAAATCGGTCAAATCTTATTGTTTTTGTTTTGTCTTGATTTTTATTGATTTATTGTTTATTTAACTTCATTTTAAACGTAATTTCTTTGTGGCAAAATGGATACTACTCCGAATAAAGCCTCTCAAGCAGGGGCTTTGCTAAAAGCTGAATTTAGACGAGTTGTAGCTAGAAGTCTTAATTTAAGTCGAACTTCGGTTACAAGAGTATACCGAAGTATTCTAGAGACTCTAAACTTTACCATGCGACCATGTTCAGGAAGACATTGGGCTACATTTGAACGTGATGACCGTTTTAAGGTGTCAACGTCCTTGCGGAATCGACATCTCATTTCAGTTCAAGTGCAATGACGGCCAAGAGAAGTCCGATGAGTTACAGTAATTGAGTAGACTGTACGACGAAGACTTGCAGGCAGCTGTTTGACTTCACAAAAACTCGCTAACGGTCCAAAATTAGCCCCAGCACACAGTCAAGCGCAGCTTAGTTTCGCACGTTCTCATGTTGATTTTTCATTGGAGCAACGGCGGGTCGTGCTCTTTTCTGATGAAAGCTAAATCAGTATTTATGGTAACGATGGTCGCATAAAAGCATACCGTAGATAAGGAGAATGATTTGCGCAGGCGTGCATTGACGAAAGGCTACCATTTGGTAGGTGTTCGGGGACTGTATGGGGCGAATTTCTTTTGATGCATAAACCAATATTGAGTTCGTAACCGGGCCGCGCCTTGGCACTTTGAGTACCTATCGCTACATTCAGGGCGTACTGGGACAACTTACGGTGCCATGTGCTGGTTTTGTTGACGAAGGTTTCATATTGATGTAGAACAATGCTCGACCGCACGTTGCTGCGAAAGTTCGTCAATATCTCTCCGACGTCGAAATTTCGGGTTTGGACTGGCCAGCAAGGAGACCTAACCTTAATCCTATTGAGCACCCATGGGGAGAACTCAAAAGGAGGGTCAGGGCCCGGACTCTTGCCGCAGATACCCTTCAGGACCACCGGGTGGCTGTACAAGAAGATCGGCATAGTATCGCTCAGGAGTTCATCATAACTTTGATAAGGTCAAGGAAAACCCGGATGGAAACCTAAATTAGGATAATGTAAAAAACACTAACAAATTGATTTCAATAGCTCGTAGTGCCACCCCTACGAGCTATTGAAATCAATTTGTTAGTGTTTTTTACAAGAAAGATGTCATTAATCGGCTACTGAAATGTTATGCCAAACTGACCGGTTTTTGTTTTAAGGCTGTAGAATTAGTAAACAATTTACAGTTACAATAACTATAGCATTAATTAAATCCTTAATGTACTACCTTTAAAACGATACCAACATTTATTTAATACTAATTATATTTCTTGAGTTATTACCGTTTGAATCATAAGGAGAGAGGTGGGTCGATTTTTTTGCACGCAAGTGTATTTTGCGGTTTATTATTATTGCATACCTAACATCATTCTCCACAGCGAAATAGACAGCCTGGGGTACTTCAGTAGTTAGTATCTAATATAAAAAATAATTTTAAATGTTGTTAGTGTCGCTAAAACACGAGAACAGCTGAACTGATTTGGCTAATTTGAAATTTTAGACTTGAAATATTGATGTAAGTCTAGGGTACAGTAATATAATATGATAAAAAGTTCAGGTCATCTAATTTCCAAACATATTATACAATATGAGTGCTTAATAACTATGAATACCAATTTATATGGATGGTAAATTATTTAAAAATAATATATTTCAACCATAAAGTTAATATAATAGGTAAGTACCTACTGTATATTAACTTTATGATTTCAACATACGTACAGTTAAACGTACCTTTATATCGCTATTTTTTTCTTTTTACATCAAAATTAACAATGACGATTGTGAACACAAAGGAAATAAGAGGAACGGCTATTTATCCATTGGTACCATTACCTATTATTAAACTGCTTCGCTAACAGTTGTAAGTCATGATTTTCCGCCAACATCCGCTTTTGTTACGCCCTCATATATAATGCAAGTTCAAAGTCATGTAGCCAACATTGTGCAAGAGATCAGCACCATGAGATTACCTCTATTATTTTTAATTTCAATCCTAACTTTATGTGCGTTTTGTGTCACAAGAAGTGCAGCTTTAAAGGTATTTATAAAAGTCAAGATGTAGCCAGCGCCTCCGGTGCGCCGAAAGTCATCGGTTTAAAGCTAGTTTAAAGACTATCCTTTCCCGGATCTCAAACAATCATCATACAAAATTTCATTATACTTGGTGCAGCAGTTTGAGCATGGTCACAGACCAGCTTCTGCTTATGTAATATTAGTTTGAATTTACATAAAGGCCAAAAGAAAATAATTATTCAGGGTGTAACAAAACTAAGAAAGTATCACTTAGTTTTGTTGCACCTTGTACAGTAGAACTCCAATTGTCCGAATTAATGGGGACCGGGGCCCATTCGGATAATCAAATATTCGGATAATCGGATTTTAAAAAAAAATTGCCATTGGAGAGAATAAAATCTACGTTTTGATATTGCACTATTTTTTTATTGAATTAAATGAAAGAAACATGAAATTTTCACATGTTTTAAATATACTTAAATAAAATGTACTTATGTACAAGTTTAGAAATAAAAATCATTGTTTTTTAAACATCTCCGTTAATGTAAGTTGTTTTGCGGTCTTCAACCGTTTTCGGGCAGCCAGGTCACGCATTCGCTTGACGGTGACCAGTTGCAAGTGGTCACACTCGGGCTGACGCGTGATTCGGATAATCGGCGATCCGGATAGTGGGAGTTCGGATAATTGGAGTTCTACTGTAGGTATATAATACAATCAGCTTTTTTTTTTTTCTAGCCCCCATTTGTTTTTAATAAATAATAATTAAATTAAATATTTGATCCCCTTGAACCCTAGTACCTTTGTACATAAAAAATAACACTTGATTATTATTTTCAGGCTGTTACTGAAATTGAAAATTCAAGTAAGTGTTAGTTTTAAGTCTTCGGGAGCTAAGCTACCTGGCTCTACTAATCTAAATTTATATAATTATTACATTTATGTATCAAAATTATAAAATAAGATTTGTTTTTTAAATACAGAACAACTTAGAAATCATGAAATAACAAGAGGAAAGCGAGAAATTGAAGAGTTTTATAATGATGATGAGTATCCACAGAGCCAGTCTCAGGAGAGCCAAGAGGAGCCAGGGTTTTGGGACAGAGTTGTAAAAGTTGCCTTAAAATTGTTTAATAGATTTATGGAATGGTTAAATTCTTCCTAATGTATTACTTGATAAAATAATTTATTCATTTTATGTCAATAAATGTTATTTAATGTAAGCTTTTAAATTAATAAATAATATTATGAAAACATTGTAAACCAATAGAAATATATGTGCAGATTCTAAACTATTTTAAGGAATAATGCAATAGCAATAAGTTTGTTTGAACATTTTATTATACTTATTACAAGAATATAAATATGACATTATAATATAAAAAAAAATATGTAAAATTTTTTCAAATAGCCGCATGGAAGTGGCCAAACGACTTATTTGCACAGCTTCATATAAATTGTGCCTTCATATTTTGCCATGACTAATGTTTGAATTAAATAACATGTTATTTACTGGTCAAAAGTTCCCAACCAAAAACAGTAACCATAATCATATTTATGAAACTACATACTTCAAGAAATCCTCAGGAATGCTTAGTGGATTGTAAGGAGTTTGCTCTGATAGATGCCTTAGAAATGTGAGTTCATGGCTTTCGAGTATTTTTTTAAAACTTTTTGGTTGCTTTTTACATATGCTAATAGCCCTTAATACTTCTCTGTATGATACTGTTTTAAAAAAAGTCTTACTTGTTAGAGCTGTTTCTGTCACACATGCATTAAGGCATGATTTAACGAACTTGTTTTCACGCAAAGATTTACCTTCCAGGGCGTCTGCTAAAATATGATAAACTTTTTTGAAATCAATTTTTTCAGTACAACTCGCAGGGGGTCTGTCCTCAAAATCAGCAATCAAACGTAGAGCTGTGGCAGTTTCCGTTTCTAAATCATCAAAGTTATATCGATCTGACATAAATTTTGCCCAGCTAGACAGTGGTACGTAAGTAGTTTTATTTTTGGCTACTTTTCTTTTGTAAGTTTGTAGTGTTTCTTGTCCTAATGCTTTTCTCTTGTAAAACTCCAGAGCTGCAACAATTTCTTCTTTGCTCTTGGAGCAAACTACGGCACACAATTGATCGATTTCTAGAGAGCCGTTTGCTCTCAGTGCTTGTAACAGTTCATACTTTTCAGCCTGAGTCCAATCTTTTAAAACATCAACATCCGTACGTTCCATGGTTGCAGTTTAGTGTTCTATCAAGTACGTAGTATGATTTACACCTTTAAATCTAAGTTTTCAAATTGATAAACAAACTATTTGTCATCAAAAAAACTTGGACAGACACGAAATTGAAAAATGAAAACATCATTAGATTTTGGCATTGACATGATTTTGGAAATTGAAATGTCAATAATAATTGTCATTGACACTTTGACAGCTTGCCTTTTTTTCTGAATATGGCTAACGGCTATTTCACCATATTTTAGGGTTCCGTACCCAAAGGGTAATTAAACGGGATCCTATTACTGAGACTTCGAATCTGTCCGTCTCCAGGCTGTATCTCAATAACCGCTATTGTTTATTTCTGTTGCCGGTATAACAACAAATACTAAAAACAGAACAAAGTTAATAGGTATTTATGGGGGGCTCCCGCCTCCCATACCACAAACGTGATTTTTTTGAGCTTCTTTGCTCGTAATCATTAATGGCAACAGGTAGGCACTTGAAGTATTCACGTAATCCTTAATTTTATTAGTACTTTAATACATTTTAATTAATAATAAAATTTAAACAAAATAAAATGCTTTTCTGCAGTCACACATGGTTCCACAGTTTCCTTTGTATCTGCAGAAAAATAATTTTATGGGATCGGGGGATCTTTTTCTCAAAAGGTTGGTCTGAAATATATATTTTTTGTAAAATGTATTAAAGTTGAAGAGTGATAATAAACCTTTTCAAAAATTTTCTCCCTTATTGCTTATAACTTTTTAAATTTTTAATTTAGGATAAAAAATTATATAAACATATTTGTAGGCAACATAAACTTATAATATACTGTCGTAAAGTTTATGGTAAGCAAAGTAATGGGGTTTTAGTGGGTATGTTATGTACTATGCCCGGGCGCGGCTCTCCGCCCCCAGGGTCCAAACTCCAACATACCCCATACATACCCGACAGTCGTTACTTCTTAGACTGTCGGGGATGCGTAAACGCATTTCCCCAATGCAAAAAAAAAGGCCCGTAGCCTTACAAGTTACAATCACAGTATTATAATATTATACAGCACTTCCATCGTGGGTATCGCAGACAGATCAGAGACAATCGATTTTCAATTGTTATGCGGCAGCCGGCTGCCGCTTGGGGATTGATGGGTTGTGATGTTATTGAATTGAATCACTTACGGTCTATAACCTATATCTAGTTGGTCTGTCACCTCAGTTCACCCCTTCTTGTGAGTATAAGTATAGTCCGTCAAGAAAGTCTGACTCTGTCTGTCTTCACATTAAAAAGTGGCGACATCGTAGTGTCATCCCTTATTAGGGTTCCATAGCCAAATGGCAAAAAACGGAACCCTTATAGATTCATCATGTGTGTATGTCACAGCCACTTTTCTCCGAAACTATAAGAGCTGTACTAATTACCATTGAAACCTGGTAAGAAGATGTAGTCTGTTAACCGCTTTAAGATTTTGATACAAAAAATGGAAAAATTATAAAAAATTTTAGGGGTCCCCATAGATACAACTGAAATAGAAAAAAAAATATTACATCTAACCTATGCGTGTGGGGTATCTATGGATAGGTCTTCAAAAATATATTTTTTCTAACCTGGTATTCAGGTTAGAAAAAAGATTTTTGATTGAGTTTCAAAGACACTCTTCCAAAGTGGTAAAATGTGTCCCCCCCCCCCCCCCTCTAACTTCTAAAGTAGGGGCACGATAAGTCAAAAAAAATATATGATGTAAGTACATTACTACAAAAACTACCAACGAAAATTGGTTCGAACGAGATCTAGCCAGTAGTTTTTTTTTAATACGTCATAAATGGTAAACCTTAATTTAACTTTCATTGAATTAACTGAAATATGAAAATAAATCAAAAACCTCTTAATTTCATAAAAAATAAACCTTATTGCTGCTACGGAACCCTTCATGGGCGAGTCCAACTCGCACTTGGCCGTTTTTTTTTAGAAATGACATTATGATGTTGCCACTTTAATTTATTCACTTTCTTCATTCTTGACAGACCATATTAATTGTTGGTTCACTCGTGACCACGGGCGGCCCTTGAATAGCAGCTGAAACGTCGGGAATGAGAAAAGTGCTCTACGATAAAATCCGTAAGTGATTAAATATAATGTGTAATACTAGCGTAAACCTAAGAAACCATTAAGGTATTATTATTATGGGTTTAATCAAAATTAGGTATAATAATGTCAACATAAAAACTAAAATGAAACAGCACAAAATTAATTATAAAATATATATTGTTTATACTGCTTAGTGAATGCGTGATAACTGATATTCTGTTATTAAACGTTACAATAATGAATTACATTTAAACTATTTTATAAGGAACCGCCTCAATGGCACTTTATTCTTCTGTTTGCAAAATGCAACGTGTTATCGATTTATAGAAAACATGTTTCTATGCTTTATTGCAATATTGGAAAAACAGTATGATTTATAAACTACTTATTTACACTGTCTTCGTGTAAATTTCCTTTACGACGGAACAAGTGATGGCCGATTCTCGGTATTAAAATTGTTTCTGACGCAGTATGACTTCCTTCTCAAGTATAGCACGCCCGTGTGAGTGACACGAAAATGAACTGAGATAGAAATCATAATGTGAATTAAAAATTATTAATTAATAACGAGAATCAACCTTCTGATTACATTTTGCCTTAGTTATTAGTGACTAAAACATTAAATTAGGATATAAATGCAAATTTCTAGGACACACTGGAGATGGGTCATTACTTTGTAGAATACTGTTATAAGTCTTTGAGAATATAGTTAATATATTTTTTTATAAATAACTAAACTAAATAGCAACTTATACATTTTACGGACGATAACAATATTACAAGGCACCCAGTGCAAGCTTTAAATGTATCGCGTTTCCTATTTATACAAAACAAAATATTTTTTCCATTTTTTTACATTTTTTAAAACTAAATTTAGTTCGAGGTTGCCAGAAAAAAATACGTACGCCATAAACATAGAAACGCAAACGTATAAAATTAGCACTAGGTTCTCCGAATAACAAACATTTTATATTATTAATGACACCATACCATTTTTATTAAAATTACTTAATACTTATCTGCAATAGCAACAAAATCTGCCAGAGTTTAACAGTAGTAGAAACGTAATGAAGGAAAATAAATGCGAAAGAAAACTGTTAATATTTGAACACAACGGTGTAATTCTTACCTACAACCTGTATGCAATACAAACATTGGTACACACTATTATAGGTGGGATATATCACTAGGATACAGTAGAGATTATACGACCATGGTATATGAGGGTAGTTACATACAATCATAAATATAATGTTGACGTATGACGTTAGCGCGGAACTGTCAACTTTTTTTAATGACAAACACAAAAAGCGAAGAACTGCGATGATAGAACATATCACTAATGGCTCATTATCGATATTCGAAACTAAAAATCAAGCAAGTAGGTTATATTATATGTAAGAAGCGAATATAACTAACTTTTATAATATTGTATCAAAATCATCGGATGGGTTTTACTTATTTAAATATAGGAGGGTGCTTACATTAAAATAAACTATTATTTCTTATAATATAGCAAAACCCATTTCGTTATTTATAGTATTTAGATCGACCTACAATCTATTATATGATTTGCTTTGTTTAAGACTATTACAACTATGTAGATCACTAAAACGGCAGTGTTAATATCCTATAGGCAGTGGGTCACAGTACTGTCACAGACTGTTTTATAAAAAAAATCTTAGATATACAGAAATGATCTATTGGAAATGTATCTACTGTATAAACTATTTAGTATACTTCGGTTTCTAATGAGGGTTTTTGATATTCCATTTACCACCAGGTGCCGCTATGTAGCCAGGGCACTGACCTCTATTATACAAGTACGCTGGACTTATGATACCCACTTGCTTTTTGTGCCTATTTGAAGCGGAATCAGCGCCCCCAATGCGGGGGAAGAGAACTAAATTTGACGTAAATTGCAAATGGCCGCTTAATCATTATTGGCTGTCATCACTAGTATTAGCTCCAAGTACTCTCACAACTGCTATTCGCCGCATTGGGAGCGATGATTCCGCTTCAAATAGGCACAAAAATAGCTGTCATTTCAAAGGGTATCATAAGTCCAGCGTACTTGTATAATGGAGGTTAGTGAGCCAGGGTCTATCGTGTCAAATAGACATATTATCGTGACACATGACAGCTATATCGTGACATATGACAGCAGTTTGACACGATAAACGCTAAGGCTACACAGCGGCACGTGGCAAACGGAGTAGCAAAAACCCTCATT
Organism: Aricia agestis; assembly: GCF_905147365.1. Taxonomy (NCBI): domain Eukaryota; kingdom Metazoa; phylum Arthropoda; class Insecta; order Lepidoptera; family Lycaenidae; genus Aricia; species Aricia agestis. Next base: position 11,807,411 of record NC_056415.1, read on the forward strand.
GTCAGTAAAAATACACCCAAACTTTTTACGACTGACGAAGACCAAAAGAGAGGCATAGTGCATAGGAATGTCATTTTTACTGACTGATTTTATTGAACGAAGTAAAACGGGCGTAGAATAATCTTGTTTATAATAATCTTGTATGAAATTAAATTTAGCACACACATAGAACACATATTTTACACAATTAAACAGATTTCGCTTTATTATAACGTGTAAAATGTAAAATTATTTTTTTGCTTGTAATTTTTCTTTTGTTTTTACTTTGTAACTATTTGTTACAAAGTATGTGTATATATCTGAAAATGATGCAATGATTCCTAAACGTGAACTATTAACTATACGTACATTATTCTTTTCAACGAATTGTGGACTTTATCATACTAGCTGAATGTAATACACAGGGATTCGCTTAACACAACTAAACTTTATCGTATCTATTTGTATATTTCAAAACTTCAACAATGTTCTGCTAATGTGGCACTAGTTTCGAACTATTTTACCTACTTATTTTTGACTAGGTTTAGGATTTCGAAACTTTCGATAGGACGCGGGGAATGTATTGCAAGCTATAAATTACTCGAAATAATTTACAAGGAGATGTACACTCAGTAACATAAAAACTATAAATAAATCATATCGTCCATTAACGCCGTAAAATGTCGTAGCACGAGACAATAAATATTCAAACTTAACTTTCGATGATGATTACTTCTAACGCATTTAAAGTCTAAGGTCATTTTGTTCCCGAGTGCACATACAAGTTTTGGTATATAATAAGTAGTCGTAACTAAATATAACATAAACTTATCGGCGTTCGATACGCGCCCGCCTTCTACTTAGCTAGTATATTGCCGTTTATAAATAAGAAACTATGCTTATGTAAAATACAATAAGTTACAAGTAGGAGTTACTCTCGTCAAATATACAATGAACACGCAAACGTGGCGTACTTCGAACAAAAAAATTGTATGCTAAGGATATAGAAATCACAGGTTAAGCGGAGATACGAGACAAACGGGTCATATTTTATGCCATTTTATGTCATATGCCATTTAGGTGGTCCTAAATTAGGACCCAAATGTGACAAAATATCAACCCAATTGCGATGTCTCAATAGGACATCAATAAGTGTACGCATCGAGGCGAGCGGAGCAGATGACGTAGGTACATCGAATTTATAGAATATGAGGAGCAATAATTGTTGATGGCGAAAATATAAATTAAAGTACAGTTAAATAAATACATAACAAAATTATCTGATGCGTCACTCAAGTATAATAAAAAAATTACAAAATTTTAAGTATAAACCTTTTTAGTGATGTTGGTTTAGAATTTTCCCCAAGTTCCGATCAGATACGTTTGTCGGGTCCAGCCCGTTGCATAGGACAAATCCAGAGCATTTAACCAAGTTGCTAATATTCTAAATAAAAAATAGGATCGATAATATCAAACCCTATAAACTATTTTTAACTTTATTATACTCCCACGCAACTTCGCTAAAAACTCGGACTGAGGTGCGAAGTAGATCTAAATATAAAATGATGTTGATAGGAGACTATACATTTGTAGGATACGCAGAACTTAGTATACATAACCCAAACAAACACTATGTATCCATCGAAAATATGACGCTATTACGGCATTCAATTTGCTGCCCTAGCGCACCTATACATTATCCATACTTACTAAAAAAATTCACACAACGGATACGCTATACAATGTCCTTGTCTATCAAGCGTCTTAGATTTTTTGACAGTATTTTTTATATTTACTAGCAATGTTGATTAGTAATCATCGAAACATTAACCGATTAAAAAAGCTATTGGATAGATACTGTTAAAAATCTAAAACAAACGGGCACTAGAGATAAACAAGATAGTAAAGCGCAGGGCCGACCCTACTATAGGGCGAACTAAGCAGCCACTCAAGACACCAACTCCCAAAGGGCACCTCAGTAGCCAGGAATTTATTACCCACTTGAGGAGCGAGGGCGTCATAACCAGCACACTCTATCCTAAAACGTGTCTCAAGCCGGCACTGGTAGAGCGCATCCATTGTGTAACTATTTTAGTAGGGCGTTATATTTAAATGTACCGGCATATCTACGTGGCCTCGACGGTGGGTGGGAGGGGCGATAGCGGCGCGCGAGAGCCGCGGGGTGTGGCGTGGCGAGCGAGCACGGCCGCGGGCTCGCCGGCGAAACACTCGAACGCGGTGTCCAAGAACAGCTCCTGTAATATCAATCGATTTTTTTATAGATATTATGATAAACAATTTGGTAACAGCGATTACAATAACCAATTAATAGTCATCTATTACTGACTTTGTTTCGCACGATTTTAATATATTGTGTGTAATCGCGGGTTACAGCCACTACAGCTATGTTTCGGAGTGAAGCATAGAGCAGGACGCAGCATTCTCGTCCGATTGTTTGAGTCTCAAAACGGTTTCGTAGTAGGCCTACAGTAGGCCTACTACGAAACCGTTTTGAGACTCAAACAATCGGACGAGAATGCTGCGTCCTGCTCTAACAACGTCATTTCACGTTTGTTAGAGTAGGACGCAACATTCTCGTACGATTGTTTGAGTCTCAAAACCATTTCATGGTACGGGCCCTGGTCCGTCGTCTCATTTCCTCGCATACGAAACTATTGATAGCTCCATTCGCGACGCTGTAGAAACGAGACAGCTATACATGCATACATTGGAATTTCTTCGTTCTTCGTGCCCTTTAGGAATATTACGTACCTGGAGGAAGCGTCGCGCGCACAGCATATACGTGCCGCGGGCGAGCAGCGCGCACACGTCGCTGTACACGCACGCGCTGTGGAACGCGTCCGGATGAAGCTGCTTCAGCGACAGCAGCGCGGACCGCGTCTGTAGTATCGACGCGAATGAATTATTATGAAGTCAAAAACTAAAATATGACAGTAAATATTGTGTGATATAATATGCAACCTGGGGCCGTTCCACGAAACTGTTTTGAGACTCAAACAATCGAACGAAAATGCCGCGTCCCACTCTATCAAACGTGAAATGACGTTGTTAGAGCAGGACGTAGCATTCTCTTTCGATTGTTTGAGTCTCAAAACGGTTTCGTAGTAGGCCTACTGGGCCCTTTAAATCATTTGGCAATTTAATCAGATGGGATTAAGTGCTATGGACTGCAAAAATGTTGTCTAATTTTGTTTATCGACACCACAATGTTGTACAGTCTCTTAACCAAAAACCTCATTTTTACCCCGCGGAATATATTGTCACACCGTCTGAAGATAACATAAAAATATAAGAATTTTATAAAAGTTGCCTTCTGGCTTCTACATTTAAAATATTTTACCTGTCGCAGATGAATCGGGTTGGCCATAAAAAGCACGTGATTCAAAAGTTGAGAGTGGATTGCACTGGTCTCCCTCGATACACCGCTCGAGCCTAAGAAAAGACACTTGAATATAAAACACTGTTTAAAATTGTTGGGATATCAAGTGGTTATTCTATTAAAAGTAAATGAACCGTCCATATCGCAATTCCTAAATTTATATTATAAATCTTCCCAAACAAACACGAATATTTTAAGACCAAAATTTAGCAAATCAGTTTAGCTATTCTCCAGTTTTACAAAATTGAAATTTATTGTATGTATAGATTAATTAATTACATAACATTAAAAAGAATTTACCTGACAAGAACGCCTGCCGCAACTCGTGCGCAGACGGCGGGCGCGCACGCACGCACGCAAGACACGTGGACGGGGAGTGCGTAAACGTGGCCCCGCCCACCGACCTACTGCCGTCGCTTATCTCCGCCACATCCTCACTTCTCAGCCTAACATCATCATCCTTCTCTTTCTTTTCCTCTATCCTCAAATCTTCCGTCACCTTCGTCAAACTCGCGAGCTCGTCCGATTCTTTCTCGATATGCGTCGGCAGCTCCACCTTAGTTTCTATTATCCTTGTCATGCCGTGGTCGGTTTTCGAGATGTTTATAATGGCCGACGTAGTGACGGCTGGGTTCTGAGATTTACTATCACTTATAACTATGGAGTCAGCTAAAAAGGAAGGAACTCGAGTTTGAACTAATGTGGAGTCTTTAGTGTCATTTGGCTTCACATCTTCTTCCCTGCAATCGAAGTAAGAGTATGTTATAAAAAATTATTAAAAGTAAAAATTACATATTAAAACGGTAAATGAACGGCTTGAGACGCCACAAATATATATTTCTCTTTCACTCTTATGGGGTTTACATTTGATACTTTAAGAAATAAATAGTTGTTTTGATTTTATTTATAATTTTATGCTTCTGTGATTCAAACCTGGGGAACAAATCCATGAGGTCCCTGGGCAGGCAGACGCCGACGTAGTGCGTGGTGGGCAGCATCGCAGGCGGCGCGGGTGCGGGGGGCGGCAACTCGGTACTGCCCGCCTCGCAGCGAACCTGCTGCCAGTCGTACTCGAACAGGCTGTGTAAAAAATAGTTTTTAAGTGTTTTTACAAAAAAAGAAGGTGGCTTTGAGGCGAATTCTGATAAAAAGTGCTTAGGTTAGAGAAGAAGAATTATTTTATGCTTATCGTTTTTTTTTAAGAATATTATTGTCTATGTAACAAACTAACTTCTAATCATCAATATAATATATATTTTTTGTTAAAAAATTATGATTATTACTGCAAGATTGGTGAAACGAAATCGATCTTGTAGAGCCAATATTCAAAATAAGTGATTCAACTTTGAATCTACAACTTTTATGCGCGATGCGCCTAGCGTCGACCAACAACCACGCGGTTGTTTACATACAAGTCGAACGAGAATCGTGAACCAATAAACTACGTCAGAATTTATTATATTAGTGTGTGGCAGGGATGATGTAATTTATACAGCGTTATATTTATCATATCTATACTAAGATTATAAAGTTAAAGAGTTTATTTGTTTGAACGCGCGAATCTTACAATACTACTGGACCTATTATTATGTAATTTGGCACATATACGGAGGACTATATAAAATAGTTGCTTATAGGTCACAGCACACATATCAACTCGGAAAAGGATCGGCACCGTATCGCCTCGAGCCGTTCAATATTGTTTGTATGAAACTCCCTACTGCAACGCACACTAAGCGGAACCGTAACGTAATCGCCCCGCCTCTAAAGGGGACAGCGGTCGGCGAGCCGTAAGCGAGGCGTCGCCTACCCGTAGCCGAGTTGACGTAAAGGCGCTACTGATACACTTTGATAATACGTGCATACGTTAGGGACGCCTGGTTGACGGCGAGGCGAAAGGCGCTAGGTTACGATCCCTTTCCGAGTTGATATGTGTGTTGTGAGTTGTGACCTTAATCCTTATGTCTTCGGGGAAGGATGAAGGCAATTTTTTTGCAGGACAGTGTACGGTTCTATCGCAATTCGTGGGTAACATCTATATCACCTCATTTTGGCCATTCGTTCCCTCGTGGACTTGGACCTATCCCTCAGGGAGAGAAAGGGCTTGGCGCGCGAGTTGGTGTCCGTCAGCAGCCAGCTCAGGTCATCTTCTGTCGCCGCACTCTCCGATAGATGAGGCCTGCGATAAAAATATGATGAGAATCTCAAAGGCTAATGAATACTATATTAATACCAGCTGTCCCGGTGAACTTCGTGTCACTTTAAAACCTTCCCTGGACTTTTACGAATATTTTAAGACTAAAATTAGCCCAATCCGTTCAGCCGTTTTTGAGTTTTAGCGTTACTAACACAATTGAAAATCCATATATATTGTATATATATTGTATGGTCATGTAAAACATTAAAATTGTAACAAAATATTATATTAATAAAGTGAAATAGGTGCATAAAAAGTGTATATTTATTAATTATTACTGTTAATACTTTCAAGCAATAAAGGAAAAACGAAAATCAGTCTACGCAATTTAATATTTACCCGGCCCATTACTACGAATTTTTTAACATTAAAATCAGATCGTTTGTTTAGCCGCTACAGTTAAGTCGCCAAAACCACAACACTTTCTTTTGGTTTTGACTAACGTAAATAAATAAATAAAGATGTACTCAGGAGTAATGACGTCACAATTTGGCCACACGATATGCCACAACAATAAGATGGCTACGTTCTTAAACTCTTTGCAGTATAAATAAATAAATAATGACATGCCACAACAATATTTATTTATTTATTTAATATTGGAAAACCTACAGCGTACAATTTTACTTAAATAGTTAAATATATAGATAAAACAAGAAGCCAATGACAGGTTTTTACCATTAACAAAGAAGAACTAGCAAACAAACATGATTTTTTAACACAAGAAACAAAATTCTGTGTAACTACAATATACTAAGGTTACAAAGTACAATGATGTTTAAGAAAATAGAATATAGAATAGAACAGTAATTATAAATCAATAGAAAATATTAATCGAAGAAGTGAAGGATCAGTTTGTCTCTTGCATTCTTGGTCCGCAATGTATAAGGATCGAAAGAGAATTTTTTACAGACATGATTAAATTCAATGCTAGCTCGCACTAGACAGGAGTTACGCCTATAGTTAGAATTATAACATGGGATAGCCAGTGGTGGATTAAATCTACGTGGCCTGTTGGTACATAAAAGTTTACTTTGCTGAGAAGGTCAGGACAATCAATTTCGTTGTTAATTAATTTTAGAATGAATATGAAATCAGAAATGTACCGACGATTAAACAAAGTTTGAATGTGAAATTTTTTACAAAGGGTAAGGTAGTTATCTGAATTATAGTATATTTTAAGTCTGTAGCATAGGTATCGCATAAATCGCCTTAATAAGATGGCTACGTTCTTAAACTCTTTGCAGTATAAATAAATAAATAATGGCAACACATACTTGGCATTTCTATCTTAAGTCTGACCCTGGCCAATTATATCTCGTCAAATCGATAGCCAACATACTTATAGTTTCGGAACATACAAAATATAAAAATATAATGCAATGTATATTGGAAATATACCTCCTATGTTTGTTGAATGAGTGCAGCGTCGCGTAGCCGCTCATATCGAGCGTTGCGGGCGGCGAGCTGGCCACCTCCGGATTAAAACCTGGTCATAGACAAAATGTTATTATAATAAAGCAGTTTTAAACGAATTGAATAAGGCTAATAATAATACAGACACTTCAGAATCAGAGGATAAAAATTAGAGTCAAAATTGTAGCCCAGTAATATGCGGTGAGCGAATATTTAAGCTCAATAATATATTGTTATAAAGAGGTATCAGTTATTACTTGACGTGGAAGTCCGTCGGTGCGACTCGAGCCGTTGTCGGTGCGTGCTAGCGCTCGCCTTCATGCCGTACAGACTCGACGAGCTCGGTATAGGGCTCAGAGTCAGCACACGATCCCTGAAATGTAGTTTAAGCTTTAATTATAATCATACCAAAGACATTTTTACAGAAATAAGAATAGTCAGATACGCGTATCAAATCTTTACAACAAAATATTATGACGTAATATTGGTTTATTCATTATTCAATAATTATTTCAGCCAGAATATATATATATCGCGCAAGGAACCGTACATTTTTCACCTTATGAAAAATTAAGGGACAAATACGCTTTCATTAGAGCCATACGTCACCGGGATGCCAAGGCGACGTGGCCAGTGACGTTACCATGACAACGTCTGGCGTCTCTACGTCGCAAAGCGGTGTTTTTCTTAAATTCTATGAAGATTTAAGAAAATATCTTAAAAAATGTTTTATTATCTGAGGATATCCATAAAACCAGCGACTGATTGAGTGGCGGAGCCCTCAAACACGTGCAAACAACTGGCAACGTCAACAGACGCCGCATGGTGAGCGGTCGACTCTGGCTACGCTGGCTACTTGGCAACGGTCGCCGGTCGCCAGGTGAGTTACCCGTCATACATCTCAATAGAACTAGTTGGCGACGCCGCTGGCCACTTCGCGATGGTGAGGTATGGCTCTTAAAAGTACAGATATCATCAACATGTTCTTTACATCAAATAAGTATTACTTACGGTATAGCATATTTCCCAACGAAGGAGTCGCAACTGCTGACACCGCTAGTGCTCGACTCACTGGTATTCCTCACTCTACCCTCATGCGCATGTTCTAGCGAATTCATTCTGACAGGCAGGAGCCTATTCTCTAAGTTCATTCTATGCCCAGACCGGTCGTAGCTGGTCACATCTCGTAAGATATCAACCGTCCGTGACTCAGTTAAAGACCTCTCTTGGGACGTAGAGCAACCCTGCGTCGGCAGCGTATGAGATTTGCGACTCGGCTCGCGCAGACCCAACTTATGATCGACGACATCTTGGTTTTCGATCTCCAACGATATCGGTCCGATAGTCTTGTTTAGTTTCGTGCTCTCGGAGTGTAAACTTTCCGCGGTACTCTGATCTGTGTGGTCGGATTGCTCGCTGAGGTCGATGTCGAAGGCGTTGTACCGACGGTCGGGTGAGGTGATGTAGTAGTGAGCGGTGTCGGTAGGGTCCATCACTTGGGTGTAGTTCTCGTCCGGTATCACGGGGAATTGCTCGTGTCGTGTATGTCGGACGCACAGCCAACCTGTATGAGTTTTTTTCTTAATAATAATGTGCGTCATTTTCGTTGTAAGCGATGATTGTGAAGAATATTTAGCAACTACCGTGCTACATTAATTTAATTAGTAGCTTTTCATTAATTACTTTATATTTTATGATTTTATTGATATCCTCTCATCTGTCAAGCGCCAAAAAAATATAAGCCAGCTTATATTGTTTCTTTCCTTGTTACATTTCTTACAACGTAAACTATAAAACAGAGATGCAAATAAAAAGCCGCTAAAAAATGTGTATTAGTGTGGGCCGATATTTCAAGTGTAAACATAAACCATTTTTGTGATGATTTTTAATGAGAGTAATTAGATATTGAAAAATTTTCGAAAATTGCGTGACATTTAAAAAGGAATATGACGAGATCCTGTTAAACTCGCTTTACCTCGAAAATAATTGTTTTTGAGAAATTTATTTCTAGGGCAATCAGAAATTTAGATATCGTAGAATAATACAAATAAGTGTGTTGTTAGTACAGTAGTTAATACTTTTTTACATAAAGCAAATACTTACCAAGCTCAGCCAACAAGTTGGCTCCATCGTAGGTACTGCCTATTAGACCTAACACGTAGAAAGCCGTCGCTCGCACGGAGTACACCGGGCAGTATTTGACCAGCCTCACTATGTGGACCGGCGCAGAATCTTCTAGAAAACCGTTGCTCAGCGTCATAAGTAACTGTAGGCCCTGTGGTGTCACCGCTGTACTGCCTATGGCCCACAGTGAAGCCTTGAGATTCGCTATCTCTTGTTCAGTAGAACACTTCTTCTTTTGTAACACCTGTAGTGCAATTTGTATGTATTAGTTGTTCGTCTGTGTTAAATAATGACGCTATTATATACGTCTTAAAATATTAGTTTTTTTTTTATTTATTTGTTTGACTTTACGCAAGTTTGAGAACTTACTAATAAAAAAAAATAATCAGTGCCTATACTATAAACTGTTTTGTACTTGTCTATTACATTGGAAACGACACAGATATATAAAGTTTACGCAGTTTCTTACAAAAAAAAAAGGTTAATGCTTAGTTTATGCACAGCCAATACTGGTTGCCAATAAGACTGGCAGCCAGTATTGGCTTGGTATATGCCGCGTGTGAACAGTTTTCAAGCCAGGCTAACGCTGGCTGCCAGTACTGGCGAGAATAGAGCGCCCGTCTTTTTTTCTAGCCAGTGACCTCCGCCCGCATACCCCTCAACCCCCGTGCCAGCGTTGCGAACACGTGTAAACGCATCACTGTCACTGGCGAACGTCTGTAGGGTATGCATGTGTTTGGAATTTCTAGGACAAAATGCCGAGAAAATTCAACGAAGAGGATACTTTAAAAATTATACAACTTTATAGGGAGCTCGAATGCTTGTGGAATAAGCGTAATTGTGATTCATACAAAAATAAACAAATGCGCGTTTCGGCACTAGAGCAACCGATCGCCGGAATGAATATTTAAAAAAAGTATCATTTCGTTTTATTTTTTCTAATATTTCAAACGACTCTTCTATCCATAGTTTGCAGATGTTCCTTAAAACATCTGCAAACTATGGATTTTTTCAACAGACTTTGCCGTTACCTCATTATTTTTTAACTGCAAACGTGTGGACACCCGAAGAAAAATCCGTGAATGCGATGGCTTTGTCTAAACAAAAGGGGCCAGACCAGTACTGGCTTCAACAGGACTGGCACCAAGATTATTGGCTGTGTAAACTATACTTAAGAGGTTGACGATTTAGAAACTTTGCGCTGGCTATCAATAACACCTATATAATAGGAGCTTACCTTGTAGTGCGGAGGTAGCGCAGTCATCAGATGTAGTCGCGCGCGCGGCACGGGTGCGTGTGACGCGGGCGTGTGCGACAGGTGTGACGAGTGTGACGCCGACTGTGACGAGTGTGACGCCGTCTGCGACGCGGGCTGTGACGGTTGTGACGGTGGCATGGCGGCGGCGAGCGCGGCGTGGAGATGGGCGGGGGGACGGGCGGAGCGTCGCGCCCGCGAGCGTCGCCCACCCGCCCCGGCCGCTAGCGCTTCGTGCAACGCCGCATCGACTAAGCGCACGTATCTGTGTGCAAATGTTACTTGTTATTGTCCCTTTTGGACGCATAAATCAAGTGCATATTTCGTAACCTAACCGAACTTAAAAACAACACTTTTGTTAGGTTCGAATCCTACGCCGGCACGTAGGATTCGAACCTAGTATCGTGTTGGGTTCGAATTCCACTTCCAATGGAGAACCAAGGTCCAAACCACTTGATTTCTGAGGATTCTTCTTATAAAAATATTTTATAAGCTGCAGTGCGGCGGACATAGGCAGGGTCCACTTGACCATAAGAAAATCTATTCCCCAAACGAGACTATGAGAACTCGAAATTCAAACTTACCTATAATTATAAAACTTGTTCCAAAACTCCAGGTGTTTCTTCACAAACGTAGATGAAGCGGCGTCCGTCGATTGTATAGCGGCGGTTATTTCCAACGTCAGCCACAGAAGGTAGCCTCTGTCACCCGCAACCGACCAGTCAATGTTAGACGGCTCCATGGACCGATCTAACCGACAGTTCTGACCCAACGTGTCACGCATCGTCATCAGCTTATCAAATAATACCTGCACAAAAAATCTTAGTTTAGTAAATAGTAACAATAGTAAGTAATTTTCAAGTAAAAAGCAACAAAACTCGAAAAATTACGGAAATAATTTCACGAAACAGGGCCCGTACCACGAAACAGTTTTGAGACTCAAACAATCGTACGAGAATGTTGCGTCCTACTCTAACAAACGTGAAATGACGTTGTTAGAGCAGGACGCAGCATTCTCGTTCGATTGTTTGAGTCTCAAAACGGTTTCGTAGTAGGCCTACAGTAACTTTGTTACGTCGGACAGCTTTTATCCCGCACAAAACATTTTCCGGGATAAAACTATCCTATGATTTTTCTCGGGACTCAAAGTATCTCTTTGCTAAATTTCATCAAAATTAATGATTTAAGCATTATGATAGACTAGTACTAGTATACAGCATTACAATAGACTAGTCACCGGTGACCGAGACACAATAGAAATTCTATTGTGTCTCGTTTTTCCACATTTGAATTAGAACTGAATTAGAACGGGGTTAATTAGAAGAGATCTAAGTACCCTCAAAATATTAGGCTTATTTCGTAAATCAAATTGTTACTTACTGGTACACTGAACGCCTCCTCCAAAATCGTCAGAGCACACTTCACAACCGCCTTAGATTCGTCTTTTATTTGAACGATCAACATCTGCAGCAGCCACGTGTCCATGTCCACGGAATTTTCACCCATATCCCGCTGTCTCCAAGGTTCAAAGTTCTTCTTTAACTTGGACTTCTTACGGATGAGTTCGATGCTCTTTCTAGAAGCTCGCAGGAGGACGTTTAGGAACTGAGTAGCATACAGTCTGGATGCTTGAATATTGCACGTCATCGTTTTGGCAAGAATATCACGGGGGCAGGCATCTAACGTATAATCTAGACTTGATATAACTAACTTAACGTAACAGCTATGATGAGTTTTGGTTGATAGTTCTAAGAGGCTGAAAAGAAAAAAAAACAATAAGTATCTTAAACGGACACATAATTTAAAGCAAAAGTATAAACTTAACACTACAATGTCTATACTGTATGTGTACAATATCATACATGTTGGGTAAGTTTCTCAATTTGTGTTAAGTGCTTAAGGTAACATGAATTGTTATTCTACCTTTAGTTCGGTAAGCAGGGACAAAATCGTGTTTTGACCTATCACTTGTCTCTTTTACTCGCGCACGAAAATATTTTTAAATACATAACACACGTATACGTCATACACAGCCATTGTTTGCTTGTTACTTGTGATATTATGTCATATGAGATAGCAATATATTCAAGTACGAAGGGAGAGTAAGAAACAAACAGCGATATTTCAACGCGCATATTGTATTATGTGCCTCGCCTCCCTGCTATATAAGTTAGGCTAAGTAAATAGTTCATACAATAAAGCTTAACCGCGAACAACATATCTTTTAATTAAACTCCCAAAGCCTGCACATTGCATCCTAACCTACAAAAAGTCTTGCTAAGTTCTCTCATGTCTTAGAAACATCTTAATGGCATAAGATAGCAAAAAATGGACATGGGCGAATAGCCCATGATAGACGGCCCCAAATTAGATAAATAAAATATAAAAACCTACAAAAAGTAAACTCACTTCTCATAAAGCCTCGTCGATTTAAACATCCGCAGGCCGGTGTATGAGTGGCACAGCTGCCCCACGAATAGGAAGTACATCTGGCACATGGTGGTGCACATGTGCTGCGGGCTGAACAGGCACTCGTGCGCCTTGCGCCCCGTCTCTATAGCCTCTATCTGACGGCTCACGTCGTTAAAGAAGTCCTCTAACAGCTTCTGAGAGTCCAACTGTAAATAAATCAGTTTATGGCTAAACTCTAGTTTTCCCGCGTTCCACTGAGCGTTAAAAACGATCAAAATGCTCAAAATAGGAGGCATTTTGAGCGTTTTGAACGTTTTAACGCTAAGTGCAAGGCGCGGTTTATGGCGGACTAAGTGAGTGACAGTTTAAAAGTCAGTTTATGGAATTTGAAGCTTCCTCTTAACGTCTGCGGACGCATCTGTAATCTGTATTTTGTATGCCTCTTTTTCAAGGAAATGTCTCTTTTTCAAGGTTTTTGCTTGTGACTCGAAAATTATTGCTTGTGACTTTTAGTATATTCATCTGACATCTGGACACCTTTAGGGATAACTGTACCAATTTTCAAAACTACATGAATTATTTGGTCTAAATTCCTGAATTTTCCCAGGCTATTAAAAAGAGAGCGAATATCGGCCGTACATGTGTATTTAAATTATAGCGAAATAGTATTGCAAGAAAGGATTAGGTAATATTATTTGTATTTATATTTTATATACAGGGTAGCAATTGCTTCACCTCACTTGATAATGAAAGTGAAAGTGTTAATAATGAAAGTCATTTTAAAATTTTCGTAGATGGTACAAATGCTATCCGAAAACGGTTTGATAGCAATTAAGTTAATATTTTTATTTGTGGATAACCATTAACCAAGCTGTTCAGTCTGTAAAAAGGTAAGTGGCAAATAAGATCCTAGTACTCACGTCATTATGCCTCAGCAAATGCCGTATAAGCTGGCAGCCGGCGCGCGTGGCAGCGTGCCCGTGCCCGGAGCTCGACAGGTCGGTATGGGAGTACTTGTTGGCGGACGGCCGTAGATAGTTCATGATGCGAGCCGCCCACGCGCGGTGACCGCTGTCGTTGAGGTCTAGGAGGGGCGCGCTGTCTGTTTCCTAGAATAGGCATGATGACTATTTTTTTTTCTTATTGGCAAATGAAAGACCCTTAAAAATAGAAACATCGCTGAAAGAATGACTCTGATAGCTTAAAAATTCACCAAGATATGACAATTCAAACATCTTATAAAATAGTCCTGCCCGAAACGCTCCATACAAAGTGCTACGAAAGTATGACGTCACTCTTTCGTAGTTTGTACGCATCGGAAGAGAACTTTGTTCGATAGGTATATTAAATATTGCGTTTATGGAAGTGGTTTCATAACAAAAGTTGCTTTTAATTGCATAAGTTATCGAATGGTATACAAATATAATAAGAAATTTTATTGAAAAATAAACGACTTGAATATCCAACTTTGAAGGCGCATAACAAAAAAATACAAATGCTATCAAGCTGAAATTTTGAGAACACTTATTTTTTACCGTGATTTCTTTCTTTTATTAACAAAATTTGCTAATCTTTGACCTTGTCATCATCCCTATTTTAAAATGGTATCTACAGTAAAACTATAAGGTATAATATGTGGTAGCCTACAGGCTATTTTATATTATACCTATATGTGGTACATATTATACCTTTATGCAGGTAGTATACACGCAGGTAAACAGGAGAAGCGGAAAAAATAGCACAGAAGTATGAAATACGCGGTGACGCAATAGTTTAAGTCTTCAAGACATTCAAATCAATTGTGGAGTCAAAAGTGCCGTAATTTTACTACAACTCCAGAAGTCCACTGTGAGTACTCCCAGTCTCAAATTCTACTGGTAAGTACATTAATTTTTTTTTTTTTTATTAAGTAAGTATTGGATTAAAATTGGTCTATTGTAAAAATAAAAAACCTTGTAAATATAAAAATACATAATACAAATTATTGCTATTACCTTTAATATTGTCCGAATGATTTCCCAATTCCACGTATTGCCATCTTTGTTCTGCATCACTAGGGAGGACTTGAGTAGAGTGTCACTTTCACGTTCGAACAAGTTGAAGAATTTCGTCTTCGTCACTTTTCTGACGGCTGCACTAGTACGAGAACTGACGCTTCTGCTCTTAACGAGGGCACTGACGTTTCTAGACGCTAAATCTGCTCTCGAGCCTACACTGTGCCTCTGCTTAGGCTCATATTCCCCATCCGATTCGTTCAAAAACTCAATACTGTTATCCTTGTAAAGCACATCTGTTTTCGGACTAGCGACACTAGCGTTGTCTCTTTCTTTTCTACTTTTGGACGTGTTATCTCTGGTCACGAACACACCACTGCAGTATTGTATCACGTGGTCGAGGAATAGGCTGTTAGCTGCCGGACGCGCCTCCATAGTCGCGTTGAGTCGGTGTAGAGCCGCCACTGCAGCGAGGGCGGCGGGTTTGCCCGCTGCGGCCACACCCAACAAAGTGGGCAGGGCCGGCGATAACGCGCTCAGAGGGGGCGGCAGCAGCGAGTTGACGAGGTGCAGCAGTTGCCCGAGCAGTACCGTCGCCCGCACCGATATGAACGTGTCGCTCGTCACTATCACTTCCGCCAAACCGTCGAGGAGGCCAGCCTAAGGAGTATTTTAAACCATTAAAAGATATGCGAAGTGTTTCAATACTAAGTCAAAAGGTAATAAAAACACATTAAAAAAAAATCTACACACAACAAAAGTTGTACACAACAATAAGCACACCTTTAAATTATGGGCATGTAGTTTCGCGAACCCAGCCAATAAGTTTGCGATTTGCTTTTGTGATCGATTGCCGGCGGTTTAATAAAAATAGCCAAAATCCTATTTAAAGTTTAAGAACACACCCATAATCTTATCACACTCACCTCCAAAAAGCACTGCAGTAGGAGCGCGAGATGAACCTCAATAATATCGAGGCCGGTGGCGCTGAGGTGAGGTAGAATGGACATGCCCTCCGCCGCCACGAACCCTTCATTCAGGCGGAAAGAATCCTGAAGGAATAAGTATTATAATTATTAAAAACTAGGAAATTAATTTATAAATTAGGTGGAAAGGGGTATGAAGATTTTTATATGGAGCCTGGCCGTCCTATTTTCCGCCATTGCGATTTTCCGCGTTCACGAATATTTTTTTCAAAAATGGATTTTTTGGTTGTATTGATGTTAGCTATCCATTTTTGAAAAAAATATTCGTAAACTTGGAAAAGCACAATAGCGGTACGGTAGGTCGGCCAAATTCTTCGTACCCTTTTATCCAAGAATTTAAAACGACGCCAAGATTATTACAGTACTTAGTTTCAAGGCCTTTCAATACAAACAACATAAAGTAAGTGTTCAAGCTCCGCAAAGAGTCTTGTGACTTTTCCAATGTCCCAGACAAAGACAAATAGATTATAGTAGCCTTATAGTTATAAGTTTCATTCATAAAGGGCATGTATTTTTGCATTTCAAGTCCCATTGAGTTACACATAAAAATCTATATACGTGAGCCAAAAACTTTGTATCCTTTTTGACGAAAAATGGGGAAACATAGGTAAATGAAATTTTGCACAGTTATAGTTTATATGGTGAAGGAGTGCATCAAGCTAAAATTATTTTGAAATTATGCTTTTATCATGCATTTTTTTAACAAATAAAACATTACACACACTACAACTGGTACAACACATACACTAGGAAAAATGGCAGAGTGGCAAGCCTATACATACGAATTATACTCTTTTATTTATGGTTAAAGTCTGTTGACAACAAGTTGACAAATTGAAAATGGATTATAGTTTTTTTTAATTGAATCTTAGATACTATTAGACAATGCGGTCGAATTTCGACCATTGGGCGATCTCTAGTTAAATTAAATTCTTCAGTAAAGCTGAGATATTGTTACTCACTTGAAAGTCGGACGGATCAACAGCACCTAAAGCTACGGATATTTCGTCCGTCCACTCCGGCTGAGGTAGACCAACCAACTCGTAAAGGAGATCCAAAATAGCTTTCTGTAAAAAAAATTACTACTTACTAGGTTTCTATTGCAACAACACTCTGAAAAGTTTGAATCTTGGAAAATATATTACACTAATGAAATAAATCTTCTGCTATCAAATTTATTATTATTACTAGCTGTTTGCTGGGGAAAGGCCTCCCCTTTTTCATTACACATGTCTCTATCCTTTGCTGTGTTTAGCCACTCTTTATCTACAGCGTCTAGTTAGTCGCGCCACCTTTTCTTGGGTCTGCCCCTGTTTCGCCGACCTTTCGGTAGCCATTCCATAACTAGACGCGCCCATATGTCCTGGTGAATGTGGGCGACGTGCCCTGCCCATAATATTAAATACATAAGAAAAATTTTAATTAAACAACGGCGTATACTCACTCGAACCTCAAGGCGAGGTAGGTATAACGCGTGTACCAGAGCCCTCAAGCCCCCCGGAGCCTGCGGATGACAGAAGTGCAGCAGGCCGGGCCAGCTGCGCAACACACACAACAGCGCGAGACGACTACACGTAAAACGCATCTCACGCTCATCTCTGCAAGTGAAGAAAAGTCCATTGTATGAATAACACACAACTTAAAAAAAAAAAAGTAAGTTGAAGGCGCCGATTTTGCTCTCTCTTTCTTTTGTGGGGCGAGGAGTGACGGTGGTACACTGAATATCGCGATCAAATGCAACAGCAACACGGCAGCAACTTTATGTTTGAATCATTATGTTGACTCTCATTCTTCAACCTAAACCTAAACAAGGTTACAAGATCCTTTTCCTAAACTTAAACTTTGCTTGTTATTTTGCACTAATGACCCGCCCCGGCTTCGCACGGGTATAAAATAGCCTATGTCACTCACTGAAAAAATGATAAAAATTTCAAATCGATTCAGTAGTTTTGATTGATATTCATCATTACTACCCGTGGCCCGCAATAATGGCTGGTACCGCCGCTAAAGCTACGTCCCGCAATTTTTTAATCTGTAATATCTTCGAAAATATTCATTTCAATTTTAAATCTTTAAATGCTGTAAAGGGCCATATTATAGATCTACATTAAATCAACAATGTATTAAAAGTATTTAACTGAATAAGGATTAATGCCGTATTGGTTAAAATCGCTTCGAAAATTAGCCATTATTTGTAGTAAAAAGTAAATCTATACTAATATCATAAATGCGAAAGTATCTCTAACTGTCTGTCTCGCTTTCACGCCAAAAGTACTAAACCGATTTTAATGAAATTTTGTACACAGAAAGTCTAAGGCCTGAGAAAGGACATAGGCTACTTTTTAACTGCAAAAAGGGGTTGTAAGGGGGTGAAAATGCGTAAATTTGTTCAAATTAAGTTAGTTCCAAAAATTCATAATAGATGGTGCCGTGCGTCTCCTACATCGCACAAGCGCTAACTCAAACGTGTGTCTATAAGAGGTGGTAAGGATGAAGAATCCTTTTACGTTTTATTTTGAAGTATTTGAAGAGTTGATGTTCGTCTTCGACCCCACGCAACATAGGGGCGTTTTAAGTATGACGTGTCTGTCTGTCTGTAAAGTGTAAACATTGAAGCGTACCGCGGAAGCACAAACTTTGCAATTTGCAGTAATGTAGCCTACATGGTTCAACGGGAACTACATACTATAAATAATATAAGTTACTCTATGAAAGGAACTACAGCCCGCTATAAGCTGAAGTCCACGCGGATGGAGTAGCGGGCAACAGCTAGTGACAAATAAATGTTATTGTGGGATATCCAGAGAGAGACCTTTTCATTGTGTATGTACTATCAGAGAAGTTAATTCCTATGCAAATCGGGGACCTAAGCAGTTTGGTTGCGTTACGTCAAACCCAGCTGACAGATCACAATTAACTAGTGACCGACCGAACTTTCGGTTTCGGTTTCGGCCCGTTTCGGCCAAA
Organism: Aricia agestis; assembly: GCF_905147365.1. Classification (NCBI taxonomy): domain Eukaryota; kingdom Metazoa; phylum Arthropoda; class Insecta; order Lepidoptera; family Lycaenidae; genus Aricia; species Aricia agestis. The sequence continues at coordinate 11,826,141 of NC_056415.1, forward strand.
AAATCTAGTATCGGCCTTAGTTTCGGTTTTGGCCAAAATATAGCCGAACCGAAACCGAAACCGAAACTCATGCATCGTTCGGTAAACTTCGCAGCTCGAGCTTGCTTGCCAGCGAGGCCCTGGCTCAGTTCGCCACCATCTATTTAATCATGTTTTGAGATTATGTATTCCAGATTAGTCCCAAATCAAAAATTAGCACTTCGTTTTATTTTCATTAAATTGCCTTAACTTATTTTTATCGAAATTATATTATTGAATTTTATTTCTACTATAAAAGCAGGCTTATTTAATATATATAACTGTTGGCAAATTACGTGCTATTTTAACAATGTTTCCCAAACAAACGAATTAGTAAATGCTATGATAAATTGATTATATTGTGTGTGAACTTTATTTACTTAAGAATTTTGTTTGGCTCTGAGATTATAAGATATCTTAGGATATATCTTGTGAGATGTATCTAGTTAGTCATCTCGTCTCACTCTTTTTTTTTTACACACGCAATCTCTTAGGATTTAGACCGTTCCTACCCTGCTAGAATCTTATCTAGCCCACTTCCCCGTGAGCTTCACTCTTGCGGCCCTCAGTATATTTTTCAGGTTTAGTGGCAAAAAGCCTTCTGGAGAAAAAAAATGTGACGTCAACTGCAAGTTTGCTTAGTCATTTCGTTTTGAACTTCGACCGCGGTCGTGTCCATGTCTCCCATAAAAATTATATACTGCAATTATTGATTTTGTTTTCAGTAGTACGACGTTCAGTAGTATGTCTAAGGGAGGATTCACCAATCGCACAACTTCGTTTTATAAAACTTAGTTCTCATTAAACGCGTTCCTACGGGGATCAATAAGAAAGTAAGAAACGATATATTATAAACTACCCAAACGCGTTTATATGGCGACGTGAATCTCGTTTAGTTTGAAATATATTTTACACTAGCTGTTGCCCGCGACTTCGTCTTTAGTTTTTTAAAGACTTTAGTTTATAACGCGCGGTGTCAACAAAATTTGTGTCAAATTTAAAAACTTTTTAAAACCCTGGTAAGTGGTACCCCTCTTAGGGCCGCGCTACACCGGAATGGCAGCGCTGAAAGTGCTCGCCTCGCCGCTGCCATTCCGGTGTAGCGCGGCCCTTTATTAATCAAAATACCCAAAAACAGCTGTGCAGTGTGCACATAATCTATACTAATATTATAAATGCGAAAGTATCTCTGTCTGTCTGTCAGTCTCGCTTTCACGCCAAACGCCAAAACTACCGAACCGATTGTAATGAAATTTTGTATACAGATAGTCTAAAGCCTGAGAAAGGACATAGGCTACTTTTTACTAGAAAAAAGGGTTGTCAGGGGGTGAAAATGCGTAAATTTGTTCAAATTAAGTTAGTTCCAAAAATTCATAAATAGATGGCGCCGTGCGTCTTCTACATCGCGCTAACGCTTGCTCAAAAGTCTTTCTATAAGAGGTGGTATCATCTTACATTTAAGTTTCGATTTTTTCGATTGTTATATATATTCTACGGTATTAAATAACTCAGTACTTTATCTGTGCAGTGACGTAACCTTAAACCTATGAATGATAAATAGTTTATGGGTAAAGTTGTGTAATTGGGGAGCTAAATAAGCTTTAAAATTTGGCATAAAATATAAAGTTTAATATAAAAAAATGAAATACTTATTGTGTGCACACTGCACAGCTGTATTGATTTAAGGGGTACCAGGGTTTTTTTATAAAAGCTTTTGACACAAATTTTGTTGACATCGCGCTTTATAAACTGAAGTCCACGCGGACGAAGTCGCGGGCAACAGCTATAACTAATAAGTATGATTAGTTCTATGTTACAATGAAGTAAAAATAAAACGCCATCTGTTGAATCATATTAGAACTAAAATGTTCATTGCATCGATATATTTCTGGATTTTTTATAATATTATACATAAAATATACATAAAATATAGTTGTCAACTTGTCACATATATTAAAAATGCAGTAGGAGTTCTATAAGATAAGATAGATTGATTATTATTATACCAAGTGATAATATTATTAAACATAATATTCTAACGTATTTAAAACTATAAACAAAAACATAATAACTAATAAGTATGATTAGTTCTATGTTACAATGAAGTAAAAAATAAAACGCCATCTGTTGAATCGTATTAGAACTAAAAAGTTCATTGCATCGATATATTTCTGGATTTTTTATAATATTATACATAAAATATATTCAAGATTTTTGAAATTTTATTTTAATACACATCCAAGACCCAGAAACATTGAAAACTTTTTGTTCCGCCTGCGGGACTCGAACCCAGGACCCCCGGGATGAGCGCTGGCCACGCGCAATGCGAATTCATTTTCATCGATATTTTCATGGAAATAAGATATTTTCCCACATCAAAATGTAGCCTTAGTGTCCTATCTTAGACTCTAGAATAACTGTGTACAAAATTTCATTGCAATCGGTTCAGTAGTTTTGGCGTGAAAGCGAGACAGACAGACAGACAGACAGAGATACTTTCGCATTTATAATATTAGTATGGATTCTTCATTTAATCGCGATTAATGAATCTAAGTTTCTGTTATACGTTTGATTGATGATTTTTATACGTTTTTATCATCTTTGAGCCTTGTCACGTTGTTTTAGTAACAAATAGCAAGAAACGATAAATAAGCTAACCAAACGCATATCTGTGAAAACTGTCAACTTAACAATTTTTTCGCATATGTTTTTCGATCTGTCATACACTACACCGACAGGACATGTGTTTTATGAAGTTAAAACTCGAATATTGGGCGTTCAGAAGATAAAAATCGGATTTGCTGTGAATGAGACGAAACGCATCTACTTGGAATTGTATAAAAAAACGGAATAAAGTACAAAAAGTTATTCGAGTCTAAGAATAATAATATTTATGGTAAGAAATGTCGCAAAAAGTAAATAAAATTCAATGTGGTACTTTTTCTTTAGTTTAAAAAATTGTAATGTATGTTAAAAATCAATAAATTTCAGTAAATAATCGTAATTTTGAATGTTTTACCAAGTTTCGGTTTCGGTTTCGGCCGAAACTAAGAATATGGCCGAAAGTTCGGTTTCGGTTTCGGTTTCGGCTAAAACATCAGTTTCGGTCGGACACTACAATTAACATTGAATTGACATATTCGACCAAATAACGTTGGTCTGTCAATTGCATAGGAATCAACTTCCTCGATGGTACAATACTTAGTACATTATTTTCATAAATCTCGTAGGGTTCAGCCTGCGTTTGCAATGTAAGCTGAAAATAATGTAATTATTTACGACATCAGATTAGAAACCTCAAAAATAACAGTATTTCTCCACTATTTAATGACTGTTATTATACTTATAAACCTTCATCTTTAATCACTCTATCTATAAAAGAAAACCACATCAAAATCCGTTGCGTAGTTTTAAAGATTAAAGGGAACAAAGGGACATGAGGGAAGAAAAAGCAACTTTGTTTTATACTATGTATGTTGTGATAATAATATAAAGCACAGAAAATTTGTTTTCTTCATCTAATAATAGGAATAATCTTTTCTGTGATAAATTAGTGGTATATTATCAAAAACATGTAAGTAATATGTATGCGAATTTATTTCCAAAAGTTGTTTTTTCATAGACTATTGTTAATACAGTTCAAGGTTTGATTTTGAACTAGACATAAACTGTTACTAATATGATCTGAATACATGAGCAACAATCTTTTTTACATTAACATAAAACAACTATATCAACTTACCTGCTACTATCGGTACCAGCTGGTCGGAAGTGAAAATCACAGTATGGTGAGCTCAGGCAAGTTAGATCGATTCTAGCAGCATTACGCGAGTTTGGATCATTGAATGTGTGAAGTAGAACACCACATAATGCTTCAGCCATTCTGGGAGTGGCACATTCAGCCAACTGTCTTGTAACCGCAGTCACTCCACCACAGGATATGAATAAATCTGGATTCAGCACACCTTAAAACAACATAACAATAAATTGAATATGAATGTATTTACTTAAGTAGAAATAAATATACAGTTGATCTTTTAAATAATGAAGTCATATACAGGGTGCAATTAAACCTACCTGCAAAATTTTTTTTGGGGCTAAGGTATCATTAGGTGAGTCCATTAAACCAAAAAAATAGGGTGTTAATTTTTTTACAATAACATATTTTATAGCAAAAAAAATCGATGCACAATGGTCACTTCATAAGTTAATAATAATTGCGATATTGCGACCGAGCTAGTACATCGCGCCGCACAGATATCCAGTCGAGACCGGTTATGTTCCGGCCACACTAACGAGAAACGCCGTTAATTATCGCGTTAATTCTAAAACATGTTATAGCATTATCGCCTTTACATGGCACTAATTAAAGGCGATAATGCTATAACATGTTTTAGAATTAACGCGATAATTAACGGCGTTTGACGTTAGTGTGGCCAGGGCTTTATGCGTAGGGGTAAAGCGGGGGTGACTCGCGGGGTGGGAGGCGGGAGGCCCGCGCCCCACCGCCCGCCGGTCGGCGGTCGCCGGCGACCGTTTAGTACCACGCGCGCAGTTGTGTAGCTAACACGTAATTATTTTGTTTGTCACGGCGCCCCCGGCCCCCGCGCTTTAATTAGTGTCTGTTACAATGTACCCTAACCACGATCGAGTGTTATGAAATGTGGAGGCATAGGTGGAGGTGCTACATTTTGAGTGGCGAAAGTTTACGCGGAACCCAGAGACTGTACGAGCAAGAAAGCGTTCCTCGTCTTCGTAACAGCTGATTGATGATTCTCGAATGCAGCAGCTGTACACCCTGAATCTGAATCGCGAGACAATCAAAGACTCGGATTATGGACAGTTCGCACTTCGCAACACCTGCACACGCATAGCCAGCCTCGAAGACATGCCTCTGACGAGGTTAAAAGTGACAAAGTTGTGCTTAACAAACTTTTAAAGACAATGTGCAAAACGCGCTAGACTTTGCTTAGAGCAAAACGGATTGCAGTTTGAACTCGTTTGAACTATGCTAAGTGTAGACAAGATGGAAGTAAATAAGATTTAGAGGTGGGTTGTTTTGATTTTTAATTTTAAATTAGTTGTACTGTGTACATAAGTTAATTGAATTTTTAAATACGCCTAAATGCAAAGGATGTGGTTTAGATTTATTATAAATTTCTAAAGTGCTTATTTTTCGTAATTAAAAAGTTGTAATGTTCGATTCTTTTGATGTGTATCAATTAATTTTATTCTAAACATACCTGTCTACGTCCTTTACATTTGATACCTAAGTTCGTCAAAGTATGAAGGGAAAATTCGCAACTTATGATAATAACAAGAATGCAGTGACAGATTAGCCCTTAATGAAATTAAGCAATTGCCTAGGGCATCACGTCTGAGGGGGCACCAGAAGAGTAAAGGTTCAAAGACCGATTCTAGTTGAGATACGGATAGGGGGGCCCACAGGCATGGATTGCTTAGGGCATCAAGTAGTCTTAATCCGTCACTACAAGAATGTCAATGGAAGGGCGGGGCGGGGCCGGGCCGCGCATGTGTTCATATTTTGTGGTGTTTGGTAGGATAACTTTCGGAGGCTATTTCTCAAAATTTTAGTACTGAGTGATTATAAAAGAAGAAATACGTGTATTTTTATTTTTAACAAGGATCAATATATCCAAATTTGGCAAGAAGGTTAAATTGCACACTGTATACTAATATTATAAAACGGAAGAGTTTGTTTGAACGCGCTAATCACAGGAGCTACTGGACCTATTTGAAAAATTTTTTCAGTGTTAGATAGCCCATTTATCGAGGAAGGCCATAGGCTATACACGCTCAGACTAATAGGAGCGAAGAAAAAGAGGAAAATGTGTAAAAAATGGGAGGAAATTATGTGAAAGGGCTTATCTCACGAACTACTGGAGCAATTTTTCTGTTATTTGACACAGATAAGAAGTAGACCACTGGAGCAATTTTTCTGTTATTTGACACAGATAAGAAGTAGACCATGTGAAGGATCATAGGCTATTTTTTGTGGACTATTTCGTCTGTAAAATATCTAATTTACGCGGGCGAAGCCGTGTGGATCGTCTAGTTTCTTATATTAAGTTCATATTAAATTCTTGTTACTGCTCTAAAGTCTAGAGAGAAAGATAAGACACAAAACATATTTATATCCTTCATAGAGTATTTATTTTAAAAAGTAATTAACATTTAAAATTAACTTACATATTTCTGCCAGTGTTGCTATAGCTGGTCTTGACAATCGATCGCCAGTTCCGTCTCCTGCACTCCCTGCCCTAGCAACAGATGCTAGACACCTAAGCAGACCTTGATCTACATAAGCAGACCTGTGTCTACTTTGGCCCTGGTCTACTGCTCCGACCACAGCTATAATTCTCCTTACTACTCTTAAAGCTTGAGCTCTTTCCTCCTCATTACGTAACATCAAATCCATTGACCTAGAAATTTTCGATTATAAGGCTTTTGCCACAATAAACACAAAGCAAATAATAAATGTCCAAAAATATTTATTTAATATTTTGGCTATTTAGTTATTAGTACTTAGCTAATAAAAAGTCAATTTTGTTCCACTTTCTTTCACTCTATCCAAACTATTCTAAACCTTTGCCACTCTTTGCTTTAATATATCCATGCATTTTCCACAATTTACATAGTCCAATCGCTAACCCATAGTACTTTTGTGTTTATTGCCTATCACAATTCACAACTATTTTATTAAGGGTATAGCATGTTTTGTTATGTGGTATATAGCAGGTTTTAACAATATAGATGGTAGTACTTACTGGTATAGTGCAATGGAAAAAGAAAATTACCTACCTTACTACTAAATAGGGTAATTTCATCACATTAAATGTAGCAACATCACTCTCCGTTTTTAATAAATATCGTAGAACTCTTAAAGCAGCTGCTCTTATGACCATAGACTTATCAACTAGACTCACACGTAGGCTGCAATACAAAAGCATTACATTTTAATAAAATATAATATGTCTTGATCTGATATTGATTCAATAAAAAAAAATGATATTTTGTATGACTTGTACTAGAAAAGTTGAAAAAAATAAGAAATACCGAGAACATAATATATTTTTTAACATTTCAATCAACAACAGAAAGACAGAAATATATGAGTCCTTAATAAAAGGAAGATGTGACCAATATATTTCTTACCAAACCATCAACTCATCAGTGGTGAATCCCAGGTTACTTCTTTCTTCCTTTCGTAAAAGCATTACTAGGGCGTTTAGGTAGGACATTCTAAGACTATCTGAGTTTGACTTTTGCATACTTCTAAAACCTGGCTTAAAATCGGTAGGCACATTCTTGTTAGTGGGTGAGGTATCAGGGTGGAACGGTTTCTTCAAGTATAGACCTTGAATAATTTCGATTATATTCTCCTCGGGAGTTTTATTTTTAGTGTCTAACCTATATACTTCATCACCATGTTTACCTGTAATTATTGGAGAATTCGTTTGATCATTCGAGCATTTTAGGCATAAAACCATCGCAAAAGATGTTGATGACTCCTTCACTACATTTTTTTTGATAATCTTATAGTTATAAGCCAATTATTTTACTAATATTTACCTTTCCTACGACTCAATCTATTTTCGAAAGTAGCCATTATACCATTTTCTTCTCGCACTTAATGAACAGACACAAAGGTAGTAAAAAGTAAGTTATACACGGTAGAAGCATTTACATTATTTGAATTCTTCGTAAATTATATAAAATCCAATGCAAAAATGTTTAAACTTTAGTTCCTGTTATGTTGAGAAGACGCATTGCTAATTTGACGTTGATGACACTTCTAAGTCTTCTTCTTTATTTTTATTTTTTTCATAATATGGCGCTCGGCTTTTTGACCATGGCCAGTGTCCAGGAAAAAAATGCAGGATTTTTTTTAATAAATAAATCCCCCCTCCCTTTTTTTAGTTACACAAAAAAAAGGGAGGGGTGGGGGTAGGGTGACTGCTGCCCCACCCTGAGCCCAAGGCTGGCCACGCCCATGATACGAAATTGCGATTTTGGAGCAATTATCGCGCAATAATTGCTATCACATTGCTCTCACAACTCAAGATACGGGATAATATAGTTCCGGGGCTGAAATTTACATTAATCTGAACACTACTCTGAACAGCTACGTATTGCATTGCATAGTATTAGTACTAGTGCAATACGTAATAATATTATGTCGTAATCGCTTATTCCACTTGTCCTATTTAGAAGTCCTAGCTAGGATCCTACATAGGAGACTAATCAGTTCGCTTCTTATTCCACTTGTCCTAATTTAGTAACTAAATCAGTTGTCATTTTGGTCAGACGTCTTCTTAATGGCTCCGGTTCTATCAAAGCAACAAAAAATTGGTCTTCTCATAGGTTTAGCTGTTGGCTCAATGAAAATAAAAATAAATGAAAGGCGAAAAAGATGGTTGAAAGAATTTTTCTCCACGTAAAATTATGAATTATGAACTTTCTGAACTACTTGGAACCAGCAGACTTAAGAAATTACCTACGAATGGATTTCAGATCTTATAACATAATATAAATTGACTATAATACAGATTTAGCAGTTCCGACTACAGATAAAAGGTTGAAACCATCTGGCAACACTGATTTAGTCATTCAGGAGTCACATTTTTTTCCGATTTAGGATTCTAGCAAGGATCCTTGCTTTCTAAATGTTATTCCACTTGACTAAATTATTTAGGATCCTAGCTAGGACTTCCTAAATAGGAAAAGTGGAATAAGCGCTTTAATCTATCTGATACCTGTAAACATAAAATGTAATAATTATGATATTATATGTATTACGCTGCATCAAAGTGTTAAAGGAGTTAAGCACATACACTGTGACACGAAAATTTTATAATACATCGATTTACACTTTGCACATGACTGATGGCATGCATTCAATTTCATATTTTGGCAACACTACAAACGTCATCTGTCAAAGCCAAAACTATGGCCGTGTTGTACTTCGTAGTGCGTGCCGAAATATAAGTTATGTGTTCAATACATTGCCGAGATCCCTACTAAATAAACATCGATAGAAAATTTCGGTGTTCACTTCACTAATAAAGTGTATGAATCACATTGAACAACATGCAAGGGTCTATAGAGGTAGATTTGACGATGTGCCGAATATGTTTGGCGAAGAAGAAATCATTATGTCCTTTATTTAAGTACAAATTGTCTGGAAATTATGCTGAAATGCTTACAGCGATTGCCGATGTCAAGGTAGGAACATAAATAGAATTACAGATACAAATACAATGTATCTGGTGAATGGTGACAAACCAGTTTATTCTTTCATCGGTTTTATATTAGTGATTATTAATGTTATAAAGATTCATCAGTAATTGAGGCTATCTTTATGGGTTTATGGTTATACTATGTTTTAAAATACTTAAGTTTTCAACAACTTAAAGCATGTTATTGCGGTTGCATTGATGTAAGTTTGTAAACTTAAAACCCGCTAGAAATAAATAAATATTTACCAAGTATGACTAGAAAAATATTATTGTATCATGTTCATTTGCTAGGGATCAATATCAGTCATTCTCATAAGAATAATCAAATATTTACAGGTTGCTTCAAATGATGGTTTGCCAGAGAAAATATGTACAAAATGCTGTGTTTCACTGGAGAAGGCCTTTTTACTTAAAACCATTGCTGAAAGGTAATAGGAATTGTAGAAAAGTTTATATGAAAATTGTTGTAATTAACATTTTAAATTTTTTATAAGTAGTATAAATAGTAGTAGTATTTAGTTTACAATTAATAATAATAATATCTATGGATGCCTTACACTACGTCAGTCTGGTCCTGTGCTAAGTACCGAAAGACTTGTGTTACAGGTACCAGACAACGGAAATATATTTAATACTTTTATACTATACATATATTTAAGATTTTTATTATAATATGATACTCATATTTAATACACATCCACGACCCAGGAACTTTGAAAACTTTTTTAACTTTTTTGTTCGGTCGGCGGGATTAGAACCCACTACCCCTGGCTTGAGCTACCAACAGCCTACCAACTGAGCTACAAAGGTCGTCAAATTTAATAATAACTATTTACTGTCCAAATTTAATAACAAATCATCATCTGCCCGCTTTCAAATTATATGGTTAACCTGATTTTGTTCCTTAACAGATCTGATAAAAAAATGAGAAAACTGATTGCACAAGTAAAATGTAGTGTTCCCACAAAAAAGATATCCTTTGATTCTTTTACTGACATTAAAGAAGAGATTGCCCCTCTCGCTGTAAAAATGGAGCCAAAATGGGAAATGGAGATTGACCTAGAAGGTAATGCTGCAAAGGGCAAGATTGAAACAATCGATGGACAGGACATCGTTATAGCAAATACTGTAATACGCAAGGTGGACCAGGCCGGTGATAGTACATCCTTGAAGCAGAATGATTATGGTGATGTAAGTTATAAAAAAATTTACTCAATTTTAATATCAATAATATTAGTAAATTTTACCTGTTCTATTTGCAATTATGATATATTTATAAAATTTTAAATTGTAAGTATCATGCTTTTACTTTTATAAACATAAATAGTTAAAAGAAAAATATTATGATTTAATAATATGTATAATCAATATTTAACTTGAAGAGTGTCGGTGATGTTGGCACTTAGTATAAGTCAGGGACTACTGCCTGTTTGTAAATGATGTTGATTGTAATGTACCGGAGTATTTACTTATCTCCCATAGCTACACAGGCTCGGCAACACACAATACTGGCAGGTCTCCGGCACACATCGGGCCTCGCCCATGGCTCTCGCTGTAGTGACATGTGACCCTTCCACAATACCATGAGCACGAGACCGTGTTATAACTATTATGATAGTTATATACTAGGCACATACACTACAGTGATGATTACAGAAATTTACTAATAACTATTTGTTAGCCAACAGGCGAGATAGCCAGTTCTCTTCCACCTTATACAGCTAATTTAATTGGACAGAGTTGAATCTCTAATATTATCACACATTGTTCATCCGTACCTAGTAAAAATGTCACACTTAAAAATTTGTTTCATTTTTAGGCAGACTTTTTTGATGATGATTTATATCACAATGATGATGATAATGATGAAGATTATGTACCAGATAAAGAAGTTATGAGCAAAATCAAATTCAAGAAGCCAAAGTTAACCAATATCAAAGTTTTTAAAGCAAAGAAACCTGTAAAGAAAACGAAAGCTAATAATAAAGTTAAAGAGGAGTTGCTAGCTAGTGATGTAGACATTTCAAGTGGAGAAGTACCTACAAGAATTGCCTGTTGTAAGTTTAAAATAATATTTATTTTAATATTATTTTAATCATACGTGGGAGAGCCATGCTTCGGCACGAATGGGCCGGCTCGACCGGAGAAATACCACGTTCTCACAGAAAACCGGCGTGAAACCTATATCATTCACATTCACATATCATTCACAAAAAATCGGCCAAGTGCGAGTTGGACTCGCACATGAACGGTTCGGTACTGTTATAGGCCAAAAATTGTGTTTTTTTGTATGGGAGCCCCCTTTAAATTTTTATTTTATTTGAATATTATTATTAATTATTAAAGTACACATATTATAATTAAGGCCTTTGTGAAAATTTTAAGTTGTTGTTATTGTTACCGAGTAAAAAAGGCTAAAAAAAATCATGTTTTGTGGGAGCCTCCCTTAAATATTAATTTTATTTTGTTTTTAGTATTTGTTGTTATAGCGGCAACAAATATACACAATCTGTGAAAATTTCAGAAGTCTAGTTATAGCGGTTCTTGAGATACAGCCTGGAGACAGACAGACATACAGACAACGAAGTCTTAGTAGTAGGGTCCCGTTTTTACCCTTTGGATACGGAATCCTAAAACAATACATATTTTAATTACAATTATGCTAAAGAGAAATGTATACTTCAATTTTCAAGTTGTAACCATATTAAATTAAATTCATAGGCATTGTTATTTGTTGAACTTGTTTTGTGACAGTCAGTGAGTGTCACTAAATTGATGCAGTCAAAAACATCTCAAACTGGGCATGAAATATTTTGTAAACAGCAAGTTTTTTTTAATATGAAATAAGGGACAAACGAGCAAACGGGTCACCTGATGTTAAGCAACTTCCGTCGCCCATGGACACTCGCAGCATCAAAAGAGCTGCAGGTGCGTTGCCGGGCTTTTAAGAGGGAATAGGGTAATAGGGGGGGTAGGGATGGGAAGGGAATAGGGGAGGGTAGGGAAGGGATTGGGCCTCCGGTAAACTCACTCACTCGGCGAAACACAGCGCTAGCGCTGTTTCACGCCGGTTTTCTGTGAGAACGTGGTATTTCTCTGGTCGAGCCGGCCCATTCGTGCCGAATCATGGCTCTCCCACGTATAAACAGCAAGTTTCAGATTAAATTATCTTTTAGATCCCATCCTTAAAAACGGAGCTAAAGGTGCCCCAATATACTTGAAAAGGCCAAAAGACGCGACGATTGTGAAAGTCCACAACTACAAACCCCCAGCACGCGATGGATCGAGGATTAAGAAACATGTACCAAAGGAACGAGAGAAATTAGTATGCCCTGTCTGTGGCATCTTGACATATACTTTGGGAAACCACATAGCGACACATGAAGGTAAATAGATACGGTCTTACTATAAAAGATTTTTAAACACCTGTTGAACAGTTAATTAGAAAAAAAATCAGTACAAAATAGTCTTAAAACAACTGTTCAATAGATGTTTAAATATTTTGTGGTAAGACCAATAGTTTCTTAAGTTACTATTGTAATTTTCCATCTTTTAAGTAAAAGATGGCCCCGAGCGAGTTTCTTACGCCGGTTCTTCTCGCCGGGTTAGTTCCCGAACCGGTGGTAGGCCTCATGTTATAGACCTTCTAAAAGTGTTAACTTTGTTAACCTATTTAGAAATAAATATTTTGATTTTGATTTCTTATCCTGAATATGTTATAATATATTTCGCGCGCGGGCTTTGTTGAGTACCTTAGGGAAAGCATTATTAATTACTTTATCCTAAATGTAGTTTGCATATCTTATTACACATAAATAATACACTAAACTAAACTATTACAGAAAAGAAGAAGTTTACTTGCCCTGAGTGTCCTCGGACATTTGCGCAAAAGAACAACTTGGCAATACATCTCAAGAAGCACAGCGGTATCAAGGACCACATTTGTGATGTATGCGGGGCTGGATTTTATACTCAAAAATCTTTAGCAAGGTAAAGTACTCTTTATTATTGCATAAACTATACAATCAAGTTTGTTTTGTAGCACTTAAAATTCTGAGTATAAGAGCCAGCAGGTTTCACATTGACTCAGATACGAAAACTTATCTTATTGGTTAATGCTTAAAATGAGATAATTTTAACAAACAATTGAATGCTTGAAGTATTATTAGATTTGTAATGATGCCCGAAGTCATATGGGCTACTCACTCAGTTAAGTTATTTCATAAATAAGTTTACTGAGTGAGTTTGCGAGAACAAAAATAATTTTATTTAATGTTTTCTTTCCAGGCATAATCTAATACACAAGGGCGAACGACCATACCCCTGTAACCTGTGTTCAAAGACCTTTATTGCAGTAAGTAACACATAATAATATGGTACCTACTTATACCTAACATTTGAGAACTCACCCCTCTAACCATGATTAGACAAAATAAAAGTATGAAACATCTATATGTTTCATCACCTCTATCCCCATAAGCGTGTGTCGTATAGGGGATTAAAGAGCGGTACAAGCACAGAATACATAATTAGTACCTTACGGTACAGAAGTTTCACTCCCGAGTTTAGGTATGATAAACGCAAGCGTCCGGTCACAGGACTAGTCTCAATAGGCTGGCACTTTGTATTTTGTGGCTGAGCGACTCGCGCGCTTGCCGCCCGGCCGCCGCGCCGCCGCTCGCTTGACAGCCCTGGCAATTGAAGCGAGACGGCAGACGGTTATTGTACTATGAATGCTAAACGCAATGCAAAAGGTTGAAATTAGGTTGTTTTCCATAATAGTAGGTAAAATTTCGGCGATTTCGCGCCATTTGTATGGAAGTGAGACAGGCCTGGTACAAGTTCTTCCTCTCTTAATAGAATATATTTCAGCACAACGTTTCCGTCTATTCTGTTATGTCGTGCGTAACATGTCGGATTTTGGTCGGACTGTACTGCGGGGCTAAAATGGTCGCTTTGAAGAATCATTATGAATCATGTTATGATTCATTTTTTTATATTTTCATTTGCTGAATTGATTGCGACGAATTGCTAAATGTGACCATTTTAGCCCCGCTGTACTAGCCCAAGAAGCGCCCTCTGCTCCGACCTTTGTGTCATATTCTCTGCTTCTGACGTTTTCTTTGTATTTGTATTTGTAATATGTATATTGTATTTGTATACAATATACATATTACATATATCCAATAATGCTTCCGTGGTCCAGTGGTTAGGATTGTGTCTCTTGACTCGGAGGTCGTGTATTCGATTGCTGCGTTGGAAACATGTTATTTCCAAGTTTCGTTAGGACAATGCAGGCTGATCACCTGATTGTCTGACAAGTAAGATGATCCATGTGTCGGATGGGCATGTAAAAAGTCGGTCCAGCGCCTAATCTCTCGCCAGTCGTATCGGTCTTCCGTCCCACTGGGTTATGAGAAGTAAAAGGAATAGAGAGTGCTCTTGTGTACTGCGCACACACTTGGACACTATAAAATTACTCCTGCGTAATTTGGCCTGGTTTTCATGAAACCGGCCACCGTCACCGAAACCGGGAGTTATTATTATATATCCAATATCTTCAATATGGGCATCTATGATAAAGCAAAATCCATGCTTCCACAGAAATGTAACTCTTATTGTGGTTGCAGCGCTGCGATCTGGGCCGCCACCTGCGCATCCACGCCGGATACAAGCCGTACAAGTGCGCCACCTGCGCCATGTCCTTCAACGCCAAGCACCAGCTCCAGAACCACGAGCGGATGCACACGGGCGAGAGACCCTACACCTGCCAGGTAAGACAGCTTGCTGTCCTTGTCTATCGTGCTACTTTTTCAATGTGTCAGACAAGAATAGAGTACTCAGTTGCCATGCACTGGCTATTTTCTACAGCGAAGTTAGATATTAAAAAATCGGCCAAGTGCGAGTTTGACTCGCGCACGAAGGGTTCCGTACCATTATAGAGAAAATTAGGTAGGTTTACCCACCACCCACCTTAAATATTTATTTTATTAAAATTTTATTATTAATAATTATTAAAGTATAAATAAAACTGAGTATTCTGTGAATATTTCAAGCGCCTACCTATTCGAGATTCTAGATATCGAGCAAAAAATAGCAAAAAAAATGTATGGGAGCCCCCTTAAATATTCAATTTATTTCGTTTTTAGTATTTAGTTGTTATAGCGGCAACAGATATACACAATCTGTGAAAATTTCAGAAACCTAGCTATAGCGGTTCTTGAGATACAGCCCGGATACAGACAGACTGACAGACAGACATCGAAGTCTTAGTAATAGGGTCTCGTTTTTACCCTTTGGGTACAGACCCTAAAAAAGAATTTGGTTTAACACATTGCAATCGCAATAGCTTTGTCCACACTGTGCCTTTTTTGTTCATCAAGGGCTTGTGTTATAGCACAGTCAACAGCGCACGTGAGGCATGCCCGCGACGCATGCGCTCTGACCGTATCCAAAACTTTCGCTTGGTTCTTTTTTTTCTGGAATTTCTTATGTCCAAATAAGCCGCACATATTCCACCCAGTAAAATGTTCTCGTCGCACATGTTGCAGCATGCAACATAAGCATGTTGCAATAAGACACACACTGCAACTGAACAAAAATGACAATGTCGGCGTTGCGTTCGTTGACGCATACAATTATTAAATGCGCCAAAACGAAAGTTGAATGAAAGAAAATGACGAAAATTGAAGATGAAAGTGCATTGTGTGGACATAGCTAATGACAGCTATGCGTTATGTCAGGTTCCATACATTTTTGACATCTAACTTCGCTGTCGAGACTAGAAAATGGATTATGATTAAGCACTCCAGTAAATGTTTTGTGGTTCATCTATTAGTGTGTGAAGAATAAGTACTCTTTATCAAAGCTAATTATGTGCTCAAAATCTTATTAAGGATGCTGTTTTTAATTAAGAAGGCGACTAATCCAAAATTGTAGATTTTATAAATCATTTTTGTACTTGATAATAAGCCCCGAATTGTTTAATTTTCTAAACACAGATACTACATTATATTTCCGAAAATTCGATCTGAGCAAAAACACGATACCGTAAAATTTTCTTGATAGAAAAAAATCACAAACATGCATCTAACTTTGACGATTTTTTTCATATATTGCCAAAACCATGCATTAAACTGAGTTAATATTTTTACACATCTAATAAAATTCTATCACCGAGGGTTCGACCTAGCGGATTTTTAATATTCTTTATATTTTTAAAGATATTTAAGAAAAACCACATTGGAGCTTCACCACTAGATTTGTCTCACCTCTCAGTCGCCAACAGTCGCGTTCGCGCGCGCCTGAGGAGAGGATGTACTTCTTTTTCGTTTACTCCGGATTGAGAAATATTTAATCGAAACCATGGGAAACAAACAAAAATTAAATAAACACACTAAAAGCAACCATTACAGGAGAAAACGGGAGCCGATGAACAATTGTAGAAGGCTTTTTAAATTAATATATAATATGTTTATTTGTTTACGAATATGATTATTATCATGACAAATAATTTGTCAAACCCAATTGTTGCCGCCGCACATGCGTAGTGCTTCGTGCTTGAGATGATACCATTGGACGATCTGCGTGTATCCTCCAATGGTATCGTCTCATAGCACGAAGATTCGTGACGATAGACGAATCAGCGGCCGCGGCAATAGAGATTGAAAAAATAAATTGGCTTTAAATCGATATCGTTTTGACAAAAATTTGTGTATGACAGCGATTTGAAAATCGATTTGGTTTCAATGAATGTCGTACTCGATACTATGGAAATATCGAATAAATTTCTTCGGAACAACGCTACGATCTTGAAATGATAAGATTAAATTGTCAAACAGTGATAACATTATAATATTATATGCAAAATTCACTACTCCGACCATTAGCTTGATAATAAATAATAATAAGAGTATGAACAAAGTTGACGGTACATTTATGTAAGTATTTAGAAGAGTACATAATATACTTACTACATAATATATTATAAGGTCTTTTATACCTATGATATTGCCGTTTTGTTTGAAAAATGTTCTTTTGAGGGTTCCGTACCCAAAGGGTAAAAACGGGACCCTATTACTTAGACTTCAATGTCTGTCTGTCCATCTGTCTGTCTCCAGGCTGTATCTCAAGAACGGCTATAGCTAGACTTCTGAAATTTTCACAGAATGTATACATTTGATGCCGCCATAACAAAAAATATTAAAAACAAAATAAATATTTAACGTACAACAAATCTGATTTTTTGCTTGATATCAATAATTGCTACCTATAGCTATAGGCACTTGAAATTTTTAACAAAATCCTTAATTTTCTTTGTACTTTAATAATGGATAGTAAAATTAATATTTAAGGGGGCTCCCATACAAAAATTAAAATTTTTGGGCTATTTTTAGATCTATAACGGTACGGAACCCTTCGTACGCGAGTCTGACTCACAATTGGCTGATTATTTCGAACTTACTTATTTCTGTTATTCAAAGTAATCACTCGTGCAATCAATGCACCTTTGTCAACGCAGTGGCAGTGTATGGATGCCCTTCTTGAAAATATCAGCTGGACGGCAGACTACACAAAATCTTTGACATTCCCGAACACGTGATTTTACTAGTATATTATTTCATATTTCTTTATTTGCTTCAAAAGTGGTACATTTTGGTGTTACAGTTAGTAGTCTTTCTTAGATCACACTTTTCACTAATAATATAGCATGCAAATTCTTAGGTACTTAATACTTATTCTTAATACATCAATTTTCGTTTAAATACATTTTCTATTATAAATAATTCGATATAATAAACAATTCAATACAAAACAACATTCAAAATATTAATAAACCCTTCTTACAATATGTCCTAATCTTACGAGCTAATATTACACTTCAATTGATTCAAAACAATAATTTAATGTCAATAGTATAATAATTATAATAGAATGTTTTCATAGTAATTCAATGTCAACAGTTTAATAAGAAAATGTTATTTCTCATTTAGGAACTCTGTGACGGAATAATATTTTTTTAGTTTTAGCCATTTAATCATTTCTTTCTAAAATTTATTATAAGGTAGGGATTTTATGGTTGTTGGGGTAGCATTATACGCCTTTATACATGTATGACGAGATGAAATTTGAGCTGGGTTTTTTATCAGCACCAGCATCAGAGACGATTTTAGTGATACCATGGCGGGTAACTCCGTCGTTAGTTGACGGATTTGCAAAATTCTTTTGTTATTGTATAAGATGTAGTCCGAATTTCGTAACATGTTAACAAAAGTGGTGATCTGATGATGCAGTTCATGAGAAATCGAGGGGAGCTAAAAGGAGGAAACTAGCTGACCCGGAAAACATTGTTTTGCCAATTATTATTTTTTATAGTATCAATAAGAAAAGTAAATAAAAACCTATTGTCAGGCCTAACGAATGTACATAGCATTATAATCGGTTGAACCGTTTTGGCTGAGTTCGCGCACAAACACTGTGACCCGAGAATTTTCTATACATATTTGACTAGATGATCCGGCAAATGTCAGTTTACCACATAAATTATTTCTAGTATCAATAATATATTATATCAAAAAGCAGATAAAAAATTATCCTTAAGCCTAACGAATGTATGTATGCAAAATTTCATTGAATTGGTTGAGCAGTTCGCTTACAAACATTGTGACATGAGAATTTTGTATATTTTAATCTGACAAATGTTAATATATTTTACGCAAATACACACAAAAACTAACCAAATTCGGACGTGGACGAAGACGTGGCTAGTAGATTATATTAAATAAAGTTATACTTAATATTATTTTTGTGACAACTACAGCAGAATCGATCCAGTAGTGTGAGAGCCTCTTCGATTTCGATAAATAAACATATCATAAAGTATTACTAGTGTTTATGGCAAAAAGTATTAATTTGATTCTCAAAGTACAGATAGAAAATGTGACTCGAACTTCTCAAAATTGTATCTGATATATTTAGTTATACTACGTTCGTACAAAAAGTGATTACGAGAATAATTACACAAAATAGCCGCGGTGACATTTTGAATGCGTTGGGCGAGTGCGGGGGGTATGAAGTGCGCGGGTGAAAACCGATTTTTTTCTGTCATAGGTCGCCCCCTTAATATAATTTTTACTACAGTATGGTACATACGTATGTGTGGTATCATGATATGGCATATTAACTGAGAGCTGTCAAACTGCTACTTGAGAGGCTGTTAGGACCCTATGAACAAACCCTGAGAGTCTGTACTTTCGACGATCGGAATAGCTAAGGGTCCCCGCAGACTTTTGACAATTTTAGTTGGCCGATTATCGTACAAACCACAGAAATAGATCAAGATAGAAGCGCCATGTCGCTCGTATTCATACAAATTGTAGCGACATGGCGCTTCTATCTTGATCTATTTCTGTGGTTTGTACGATAGTCGGCCAACTTGAAATTGTATAACAGCAAGTGCTCCCGTAGGTCTAGATGTTACTAAATCAATACTCTGTTTTATCTCGCAGGTATGCGATCTCGCGTTCAGCTACAAGGTTAACCTCAACAATCACGTTTTCAAGATACACGGGATCAATCTCAAGTTCAAGTCTATTCATACAGTCACAGAGGAGGTGCTCAGAAGAGAGATGAACATGGTTAACGAGGCGAGAGATGCCATAGCACATATTATGCCACAGCTGGGACAAGTCCCCGCACCAGCCGCGCATGAAACAGTACATCATAGCGGAAACTACAGCGTGTAGGTCAGTTTTGACCCATTGGTGGTCTGTTTTGACCCACTGGTGATGATAGTGCTGGCAACTGATCTTAATTATAATTGTATATGTGAAGAATGATTTTGAGCGAGGTAAGCACTGTTCATTACATACCATAGCTGCCAATACTTTGTTTGGTAACAACTGCGGGGCTAAAATGGTCACATTTAGCAATTCCTCTCAATCAATTCAGCAAATGAATTGTCAAAACTGTCAAACTGACAAATGTCGAATCAGTACGAATTACTAGATATGAATTTCAAGCAGAGTTGCATTTTGCGATTTAAAAAAATGAATCATATTATGATTCATGTCATGATTCTCCAAAGCGACCATTTTAGCCCCGCTGCTTTGTCTTTTACTTTTTTACTTTCTGTAATTGTCGTCATTCAAGAATCAATAATATTATGTACTTAGTTACGACTTTTTAAGTTTTTAATAATTATGAAACATTATTTTGTATGAAAGAGAAATATTATATTTAAAATGAAAACTATTATGTACCCAGTTGAGTTTAAATGAATTTTTGGGGTCACATTTGACCCAGACTTTTTTTAGTTTTATTAGGTTAATTAATGATTTACTTTGTATATAATTATTATTAGTAAATTTTAACATAACTACGTTAAAATTATACCGACACATTTTGTTATAAACAGTAAAATATGGCTTTAAATAAGCGTGTAAAAATTTACTTAATATCAAGCCATATATTATAGCAATGATATTAGTATAGGTTGAGGAGTTTTCTTCATAGAAGTTACATTCGTTTAGGCTAGTTCTAAATATAAGGTAAGACTTTGGTTTCTTAATTGTAAAGTCTTAATAAATTGCTAATATAATAATACCTACCGTGTTCTCATTTGGACATTATCAATAAACACACAAGCATAATAATTAACTATCAGTAATATTGAAGTTAAGTACGGGAAATAATAACAATATATTGAGCTTCATCATTTTATTACGTCATAGAAAATATACCCGCATAACCATTTCGCATCATCTCCTAAGTTAATTTTAAGGTCTTTGACCACTGCACCGACTGAACGCCAACTGCCCAGTTACCGAGTTTTATTCAGTTTATACATTCATTAGCGCTTTTGATTGGCTAACGTCAAACTATTAACCAATCAATAACATTATTGAATAGATAAACTCCCGTCAAAAAAATGTCACCATTATGTTGTGCTTGCTTAAATTCGGTCATAAGCCTTAAGACCGAATTCTTCAACTTCTAAACGACGTATCTCGTCGACAAATTCACTCTTATGTGACACAACATAAAGCTTACATTTCAATGCCATGTTGTTGAAGTGGATTCGGTGTTGCTTTTAGTACGTTTCGTCTCTCTCGTCGTGTTCCCGTACGCAGAAACAACCGACCACGACTGCTGTTTTTATGGCGACCCAGTTCTTAAAATATTTTGGCAAATCCTCTTTAGACTCTTCGTTCAGACTGTTTCTGGCCTTTAAGACCGTTATCTGAAAATTAATTTCACAATTATTGCTAAAATCTAATAAATACTAAGGTCTCAGCCTCGAATTTTGCGGGCGATGACGGCGCGAGAGCGGCGCGTTCCAATGTATAGATTTATATGGAACTAGCCTCGAAGGCAGCGGCCCGACGAGCGGCGCGAGGTTTAAGCGCCACAAATATCAAATTTAGCATAAAACAACTATCTACACGGTTTCAAACTTCGGCGCTGTACTAGACGACTTCCCGCGCCGCCGCCGCTCCGCCGCGCTGCCCGCAAAATTCGAATCTGAGGCCTAATGACCGCACTAGGCATAAAGTACATTGCTGCGGAGCGATGCGACGCGTCAAGGCCAAATATTTTTTGTATGAAATCGTATGAGGTGAGTCACACAACGCGGAAGCATCGCTAGTCGCTACGCGACACATAACATCAGTTACTTATATGAAACGTGAAGTGTCGCGTCGCTCCGCTGCAGCGTAGTGTCGCTTAGTGCGGCCTCGCCTTTAAATTATTCTCATGATATATGACGTAGTTTATGACCAACTGACGTATAGGTTTGTTTGAGGGATGTAAGAATACTTCCTGTTTGGTAGGTAATGGACTCGATGAAATAAGGGATGAAGTAGAATAGGAGAGATAAACAGACGGACAGATATCTAGCGGCCGTACTTTGAGACATTTAATGATGATTAAACTTCAATTTAATGAATAGTTTGACATTCACCCCCTTACCAATAAATGTTGTATAAGCTTTGAATAGTTATACAGTGCTTTGTTCCTGTCACACAAGTGACATTTTTAATTGGATTGAAGAAGACAAAACACTGTATAACTATTCAAAGCTTATACAGCGTTTATTAGTAACGGGGATAATGTTTAAGGCTGTCAAAATCTTAATTAATAATTACAAGATACTAATTAATTACAGAGTATTTAATATTCGTCTCCGAGTGCGGTAGTAAGTATCGGTTATAAAGCTCTTGTTTTAATCCTATGGGTAAGGAACCCTAAAAAGTGAGTATACAATATACATACGTAATGATGCCTCTCTTTGCACCCGTACGGGAAGACGCAAAGGCTGCTGTTACATTTTGTCTCCTCAACAGTTTTCGGAATGTAATTGTCGCCCAAGACTTTTAGTTGCCTCTGAAAAATTCAAGAAGGCACATGATAAAATCCTGTTTCAGTTGTTGTGTTTGTTGAAAAATAAGAAAATGTCTAGGAGTTATTGAGCTGACGCCTAATCCTGGTAAGTCAATTCAGATTTTTTATTATATTTATTATATCAATATTTGTTGGATATGGAATCAAAAGGCGACTAGTTAGTCTGGCATCCAAAGACCTGAAGATTGCCAATTACTTATCTATACTCAAGAAGTCTATAGTCTAGATGGTAAGGTTTTGACAGTTTTGGTGTTTCCTGTTTCATATAAAGTTACTCACTTCTTCTTGTTCACAAGTGCATCTTCCTTCAAAAGCTGTTTCTTTCTGAAATAGAGAGGAAAGTAGTAACTATTTTAAAATTTTATGTTTGTAATTAAAAGACAGTAAGAAAATCTATTAGAAAAGTCAAGGTAAAGAAAGACCCAAGATGAGACCTCACTCAGCGTAACTTTTCTTTAGTGTAGCGACCATAAAGTTAATATACCTAGCGGAATAGAGAAACAAAGGCCTGAGCAAGAGAGATGTCACTATCAGTAACACAGCGTGGTAAAAAGAGACATGAGATACATGACAGCAGCACTCTTTTTTGACGTCCAGTCGGCACGTGCCGCACGTTGACAATTTAATCTCATAGAAACCATGTTCAATCATGTGTAAGTGTATACGTACACATATTTTTATACACATATGAAACCAATTTCGGTTACGTTTGACAGCTCGAGATTGTTGCTCTGTTAGGTATATTAACTTTATGGTAGCGACCCTACGCGACAGTAAACGTCAGTTCTATGAAAGGTGAAGTGAAAGGTGAAAGGCGATCTCGACTATAAAGTTAATATACCGGAATATTAACCTTATGATCTCGACTTTAAAATAAATTAACACTCACATCAGGTCTTTGAATCATAACATTTCCTCGCTTCCTCGTCCTCGTTTCGACTGAATTATCCAACAGAATGATGTCGTTTCGGATCATGTTAGCGTAGTCCACTATAAAGGCAGGCAACTCGTCCGTATTCCCGTTCGAATCCAAAGGCTCCGAGTAACTCAGGGCGGGGCTATCATTATCTACGCCACTCGTCAGAGCCCTCTCTAGCACGTAGTTCTCTTTTCTGCGCGTCCTGTGGTTTTCAACTAGGAACCGGTCAGTGTGGGACGGTTTTCGCGTCGCCAGGATCGGCACCAACAAGTCAATATTGATCAGAATTATTGCACATATCTGTAGTAATATGACGGGTAATTTAATCTGGAAAATAAACATTATTTGTAAATAAGTAGTAAAAAATAATATGTTGAAATTACCTATTTAAATTTTTATTCTTGTACAGCCGTATTAATATGCTATTTACAAGGGACTTATATCCATGTTGCTGTCTTGATCTTAATGTTTAAAAAGATTTTCGATAGAAAATGACAGCTAGGTACATAGATTAGCTGTTAGGGTGCGTTTTCCCCGGAGCTAAGCTTTTATCGTAAGAAAAACGCAGTCTTATTTTTTGTTAAGGCTGTTTGAGCTCAATTTTTAAGTAATATTAAGTAATCAATGTTATTTAAATTAACTAATTAGAAAACAATAATAAGAATAACTAATAGAAGAAAATAAAAATAAGCTGTACCTACCATGTCGTTATCCTTGCAGGACCGATCCCGTATTAATACATTTTCCCATATTTTCCGACGTTATATATTCCAGTTTGATGGACAAGTGAATAGGTCCATTAGGGGGGCAAAAATAGAAATACAATACCAACTAGTAAGATCAAGTAACAGAGATACAAAGCTAAGAGTTATTAAGATATCTAATGTCACATTTTGTTACCGGGACGATAACTACTTAGGGGTTGTTCATCTATGACAGGGATGGCGAACCTTTCCTTCTCAATGTGCGACTTTTCTGAAGAATTATTTAGTGATGTCATAGACCGGCCACCAAATAACATTTTTCTTTGTAATCCTGACGCTTATTTTAAAATATATAATGCCCCAAGCCTAACCTAACCTAACTTGGCGCTTTTGTAGAATAATCACAATAATTATTTTTTGATTAGTAGCGTGCTCAAAATTTCGTGCCGTTGTTGGTTTGCCATCTCTGATCTATGACGTCAGACGTTTGAGGGGCGAGGGAAGAGAAGGTTAAGGCTTTTCGAAAACTAAGCGATAAGGACAGTCTGAACAATTTTCGTTTCTTACGCCTGGATGACCATTGACCATATTGTCAGTCAGTGTCAGTCAGTCAGTCAGTTGTTACAGTGATATTATATCCCTACAGTGTAAAATAGTATATTAACCTTGTCGGTAATTGTTTTATTTTAATTAATAGGATATTGATATTGCAATTTATATACACTGTTAAAAATGTAGAGTTTCTTAAAATCAAAACATTTGCTTTCGATCAAGCGGCCTTTGTTTACGACTGAAATAGATTTCTTTAGATTTACAATTTATTTACTGCAAAAATTTTCAAACATATCGTAAATAACCATTAACCTACCTACGTGTGTAGCAGTTTCAATGTTTTATCGTGAATGCACACTCTCATCATTCGCTGTTTGTATTTTGTTTTTAGGGTTCCGTAGCCAAAGGGTAAAAACGGAACCCTATTACTGAGACTTCGTTGTCTGTCCGTCTGTCTGCCTGCCCGTCTGTGTGTCTATCTAATAATAATAATAATAATAATAATTTGTCTGTCTGTCTCCAAGCTGTAACTCAAGAAACGCTATAGCTAGACTTCTGAAATTTTCACAGATTATGTATTTCTGATGCCGCTATAACAACAAATACTAAAAACAAAATAAAATTAATATTTAAGAGGGGCTCCCATACAACCAACGTGATTTTTTTGGCTTTTTTTTAGCTCTATCTCAATATTGGCAACAGGTAGGTACTTGATTTTTTCTCAAAGCCCTTAGTTATATGTATGGTTAAATGTGTACTTTAATATTTAATAATAATATTAAAATAAAATAAAAAATTAAGGGGGCTTCCATACTACAATTATACACAATTTTTGCTCTATTTGTGGTACGTGGTCTAAATATGGTACGGAACCTTCGCGCGCGAGCTCCTACTAGTCGTAGCGTTTTTTTCAATAACTGGGCATTTTGTTAAATAAACAATGAAAGAATTTTTAAATCGGACCAGTAGTTCCCGACATTAGCGCGTCCGAATAAACCCTTTCAAATAATTTCCCCCGTTTTTTCCACATTTTCCTCTATTTCTTCGCTCCTATTAGTCTTAGCGTGATAAAATATAGCCTATAGCCTTTCTCAATAACTTGACTACTTAATACTGAAAGAATTTTTCAAATCGGACCAGTAGTTTCTGAGATTAGCGCGTTCAAATAAGCCATTTCAAATAATTTCCCCCCGGTTTTTTCCACATTTTCCTACATTTCTTCGCTCCTATTAGTCTTATGGCCTGTTTCACCGCTTCCTGATAAGGTGCTCGATAGGGTTATTGCCAGATTTTCCTTACTCCATCTGTCAAATTAAGTAGTGGATAGCCTTATCAGGAAGCGGTGAAACAGGCCCTTGGCGTAATAAAATATCTAAGCCTATAGCCTTCCTCAGTAAATGGACTATCTAACACTGAAAGAATTTTGAAGTGAAAACTTCTTTAGCGGCGTTGAGCACTTTTGTGGGATGGGTAAAAACTGTGAAACTCGCGTCAGATTCTCGTGCTGATCGAAAAACCGTAAGACGGTTGGAGAGTAGTGTTGTAACATCGAAATCGATTAATCTAACAATCGTTTGTTTTTTTTCGATTGTCGATACTTTTTAATTGATTTCGATTGTAAAGATAATATTTAAGGTTTCGATGATAAAAAGTGTCGATTAATTAAAAAAATCGTTTTTTTTAATCGATTTTCATAAAAAAATGGTTTAAAAATTTAATCGATTGTAAGGGTTTCGATTAATTAAAAAAACGATTTTCATAAAAAATGGGTTAAAAAAATTGTAAGGGTTTCGATTAATTAAAAAAATCGATTTTTTAAATATCGATTTTCATAAAAAATGGGTTAAAAATTTAATCGATTGTAAGGGTTTCGATTTATTTAAAAAATAAAAATGTGTTAAAATTAAAAAAATAATAATGCACAACGTTAATAATCAAGTTTTCACTTCTGCCGGCACTCCCGGAGTGCAACCCGTCTTTTTTTCAAATCGGACCAGTAGTTCCTGAGATTAGCGCGTTCAAACAAACAAACTAACAAACTCTTCCGCTTTATAATATTAGTATCTAAGATTAGTGTTGGTACCTGCTTATAAAAAATGGTAAATGAGAATGAGCGTGCGTAGTGCATCTATGTACTCGGTTTCGTAGATAGTGCAGGGCGGGGCAGTGTGCGGGGGGCGGGGGGCGGCCGTGCGCCGGGGAGCGCGTTGGGCGTCGCGCGCGCGCCGCGTGCAGTGTCGCACGCGCCGCCCGCGCTGTACATCGCCCGCTCTGCCAGCCCCGCGCCGCTCCCCGCCGGCCGCACCACGCGTGCGCTGGGCGCGTCGCGCGGGCCGCGGGCCAGGCCCGCGAGCCTGCTGCTGCTCGCCGTGTGGCTGGCGGCCGTCGCCGCCGACCTCGCCTGCCCGCAGGACCTGCCCGACGTCCGCCTCGACTGCTCCTCCTGCCGCTCCTTCGAGAACGCCCGCGAGCACAGCCTGCGCGTCATCCGCGAGAGCCTGCTCGCCAAGCTGGGGTTCGCGCAGGCGCCCAACACGACGGGCCGCCAGCTGCCGCAGGTGCCGGCCGATCTCATGGAGCGCTTCGAGCGCCGCCCGCCGCCGGCCGGCGTGCAGGCCGATGCGCCGGCGCGCACCCTCGTCGCGCACACCGAGCGGGATGACTTTCTGGCTCGCACCGACAACGTTATCGTTTTTGCCCGTCAGTATAGATATTTTGTTTAATTACGTCCCCTCCGTTTCGAGAAGCGAAGGATCTAGGTCCCAATTCCCAAAGATTAAGTTCGAAGTTTAAGTCCCGTACGAACGCTAAGATTTTCGCGAGTTAAAATGTGCATCACTTCGACCCGGGGATCCGCGCGCCCGAGGGGGAGACTTCGCATATAGAAGTGTCCAGGAGTTCTCGGAAGCGGAGTGCGTAAACGTGTAGACTCCACGTGCGACCGTCTATTCAACCTATTCTAGTTACAGAGTTCATTGACAGATACGTGTGCAGCTTATAAGTAGGTAACCACTCGGTGATCGCCTCACGCATCGCCAATTTTAATTAGCCGAAGATCGGCCTCCGCCGCTCGGCGCACGTACAATCATGTCTCCACGCAAATATTCTGCTAGCGTGTACTTTTGGACTATTTTTAGACGTAGGATTTAGGATAAAAGGATTTCAATGCCTGCCTAGCCTTTCCTGTCGATTATGAGCAAATTATGCTCCTACTTCTCTCGCTTTACTTCTACTCGCGACCGAGATAGAGTCAACGAATACGTCAGCTTCAGAGTGCCTTATAATCTCTCGCACTAGAATTACTGAAAAATTATGCTTTGTTAAAGGTTGAAGTTTATAATATTTATAAACTTCAACATTTATGATTAATTAAAACTACCCCAAAACCATTTCATTAAATTAGTAAAATTGTTAGCAGTTTATAGACAGAGCGGCAAATATTATCAGACTCGTCAAAATTGAGTCTGATCAGAAAAAATTAAAGAATAGAAACAATGTGAGCGTCTACGAGGAAATGATAAAACACCGCAGTTGTCGCACAGCGCACTTATCAAATGACGGATATCGCGGCATTTTTAGTATGCCAAGGACGCTGCTAAAATATATTGCCAACATATGAAAATTTAGTTTGGCCTATCAACTCATGGCTGATCGTAGGACACATCGAGCTACTACTGGTATAGCTTAGGTGAATTTCATCTTAATTTTATAATCCCATATACATTTAAATATAAATATAAATATATATAGTTACAAGCAGCACAGTTAACCTAAAAGTGTAAGAACATGTGTATTTTTAGAATAATTATTATCACAGCTGATAATGTTGTTCATTATTCATGTAAATGACAGAGTTCATATGATAGACGGTGGTCATGCAACTTGTTTGTAAATATTGCACGACGAACTGATGCACATTTTAATGAACAAATAGATGATAGAGCTATGTGAGTGACTTGCTAAATGCTAACTGATGTTTAATCAAGCAACTCGCATAGAAGAAAGGATCCTAACTTTATATTTAGTTATTTGTAAATCACAATATTACAATGTAGATTGTAGAGATATTATAAGATACTCTAGTTATTTCAAAGTAATAACAAACCAATATTTATGTATGAATGTCGTGAAAGGTTTTTGGATGTTGTTTGATTTATAATTTTATCAAAACAGTAGAAAATGCGTGGCCGCCACCTCAAAATTTTCTCGCTTTTTGTATAAAATTATAAATTGAGCTATTTGATTGGACAAGAGATTACAGATTGAAAATATGGCTTTAATTACTTTTAAGTAGCTAAATAATTATTTTATAATATTTACAATATTGTAGAGTACAATAATTATTAAGTGTTATTATAATATAATGTCTGGTAACCTATGTTGATATCACCTGAACATTATTTAGTAACGATAGAGTTGCTAATATATCCGTTACCTTTTCGGAACCATTATTATTCTGGAAGAGTAGAGTTATAGGCCGAGTGGATAGGCCTTCCGCCTTGACAATCACATCCGATTTTGCGATTTTTTTGACTCGCGGCTGAATCTTTGCATACTAAAATCTATTTAACTTCTCTTATCAACAATCTTACAATTTCCCTGAAAATTTGGTCAAAAATGTGACACAGGAGTTGTCTGTGGAGTGCCCTCGCTCGATAATAAACGGGCCGCCTCCATAGAACTGGGTGACACAATTCCTTATTAGCTAATAGCACTTTGCCTACAATTTTTGGTTACCAAGTGTGTCGCCAAGAGGATTAGGCCTACCGGGGATACCTCTATAAAAAAACGCACCTACGGTTCGTACCTCAGTGGTGGTGTGGAAAATGAACCCTGCTTCCTTCACTTACGTACACTTAGCAGTAACATGTTTGTATCGGAGTGACGAACAGCTTAGAGCGCTTACAGATGAACGGCACTTGTCGACTGCAGTCGACGGCAGCTGCTATCGACAAGTGTCAAAAAATCAGTGAAAAAAAAATCCAGCGACTGTTATCGACGCGTGCCGTCGACAAGAGCCGTTCGTCTATGGGAAGTTTTATCCGGATATTTGGCCTAAGCTGTGACGAAAAGACTGTCGTTGCAAAAGATTCAAAACCGTATAAACTATTAGCGGAATTAGCCACTTTAATCTACAGCTGTTCTCAGATTGTGGAATTAGACAAATTAAGTCGGGGTGAAAAGTAGACTAACTATACAATAACCTTAGGCCTATATCAACTTTGTGAAAGGATAACGTTGCGACTCTTTAAGACCGTTTCTACTCCAACTGTCCATAGTAAACGGGCGTCATCTTATACCTATCTAACTTTATACGTGGGAGAGCCATGCTTCGGCACGAATGGGCCGGCTCGACCGGAGAAATACCATGTTCTCACAGAAGACCGGCGTGAAACAGCGCTCGCGCTGTGTTTCGCCGAGTGAGTGAGTTTACCGGAGGCCCGATTCCCTTCCCTTCCTATCCCTACCCTCCCCTATTACCCTATTCCCTCTTAAAAGGCCGGCAACGCACCTGTAGCTCTTCTGATGCTGCGAGTGTCCATGGGCGACGGAAGATGCTTTCCATCAGGTGACCCGTTTGCTCGTTTGCCCCCTTCTTTCATAAAAGAAAAAAACCTAAGCGCCACCTTTGTCATTTCAGGAAAGATTAGAAAGTTCAAACGCCATTTGGATTTTTGGACGGACCGTGAATGGCTTTTATATTGAAATCAGGATAATGTTCGTAGAATACAAGCCCAGGATTCGGCCAGACGTCCATTTGCGGCGATCGATTGTTATGGCTGCCGCAGTCACCTTAATTGCTCGGATCAAGGCGTCTTGTTTTATCAATTAGTAGGGTTCGCTCGTGGCTAGCGAATCTGTGGTTTCGGGTTCCGTATGCGTACTCACTTCTTTTTTAAATGGAAATTATTGAAAGTAAAATTGTGACAACGAAATTTTCTTTGTATCATGTTGATAAGGCTCTGGGCAATCTTTATAGAATTTACAGCCTATGTACTATCAGAGAAGTTGATTCAGAGGCAGATGGTAAACCTGCGAAATTTGGTCGCGTTGTGTCAAACCCGGTCGACAGACTTTTTATATCTCAGCATTTCAAAAATATACTTTTTAACACTAAACCCAAATCCAGCAATCTAATCCTCTCGCTCAAAGGTTGCCGAAGAGATTGCTGCTTAGTAATAAGGCCGCCTTTGTGTGCTTTCGTCTCATATTTATACGAATATTTTAACTTTTGTCTATGTAATTGATTGTGCACGAAAAGTATATTTCCATTTTCATGTCATTTTTCATTTCAGATCACGTTTCACGTCATCTTACATTAAAAAAAAAAAAACTAGGCCTTTACATCCGTTATGGATGATTTATACAGTATTTTTCAGAGCGAAGTAACCACTCCTCATATACTGTAGTGCCTGGGACAAGATTTTTAAATGTCCGTATGGTTGCCCAAGCGCATACGGCATTCTCGCATCATAGTCGGCCTAGTCCAGAGGAAAGAACTAGTCAATACGTCTGGGACCAACTGTGTGCGGGTTGCCTCACGATGTTTTCCTTCACCGTACGAGCGTCCGTATTATGTACTTGAGATCAGAAAATGTCTCATAGATACACGCCTCCACCCGGGTTCGAACCTGCACCCTCTAAGAGTGCGAACCAAAGGTCTACCCATTAGGCCACGGACGCTCTCATCTTACATTGAATTGACATTAAACCGATCAAAAACGTAGGTCCGCCAGCTGTCCATGAATCCATCTCTTCGATGGTACAAAACAGACGGCCGAAAGCCGTTCTCAACATGGGTGTACCCTGTCACGTTTATGTTCAATGTTTTCATGTGAACTAAAATACAACTGGCACAAACACATGTTCGGAATCGCGAAATTTTTGTAACCGTCTCTGAAGTTTACGTCATAGGAGGCAACGACCGCAGTGGCACAGTATTAGAACTAATTGTGAGCTCCAAGCTTTTGTTTCTCATTTGCAAAATATTGTACTCCTTGTGAACCGTAAATCACAACAAAGAGCGAATATGTTCAAAAGAAGTAAAAGGATATGGCGTTTTTGTTCCACGTTTTTGATTCGTCACAAACACAAAAATTTATCAACATCAGTATAGTTTTTGGAACTCGCAAGTTTTTTTTCTCTTTGCAAATATTGTGAACAGAAAAGAGTACTTACAGCGTATGGGAAGTAAAAAAAATGGGGTTATGATGGTGGTAAAAATTCGCGACAAAAACAAGCTGTATGCGGACTCAGAGACAAATATTAATTACTTACTTAACTGCAATTAAAATGAAAATTTTATCAGGAGCCCCATACATTAAGGGTGGGTTGCACCAAAGGCGCAGTTATGGTTAAGGTTATCGTCAAATATGGCGTCCATTATAGACTTTTACTAGGGATTTGACAGTTCATTTGACATTTTGTTATGGTTAAAGTTAAAGTTATAGTTAAAGTAAGTTGGTGCAACCCACGCTTAGGGTGGGTTGCACCAGAGGCGTGGTTAAAGTTAAAGTTAAGGTTAACGTTATGGTTATAGTTAAGGCTAAATTTAGCTTTAACTTTCACCTTAATTTTGACCGGGGAAATTGACAGATGACAGCAGGTCCAACAAGATTTAAATAAATGAACGTGGGCAGGGGCGCTGCTGGTAAAGGAGAACTGTCAAAAATGGCGTTTTTGTATGATGACAGCGTTAGTTCCTTTTTTCGCCACGTGCATTTGAAACCTTGTCGAGCTCTATGGTTATGGTTAAATATGGCGTCTTGATGGCGTTCATTTTTAACTTTAACCAAAGATTTGACATTTTGCATTCTATTTAAAGTTATAGTTAAAGTTACAGTTATAGTTAGTTAGTGCAACCCAACCTAAGTATCTGACAAATTCACGTCTCCCAGTAAGTGCGGCACATAAAGTTAATATACCTTTACAGTTATAGTTAGTTAGTGCAACCCAACCTAAGTATCTGACAAATTCACGTCTCCCAGTAAGTGCGGCACATAAAGTTAATATACCTTTACAGTTATAGTTAGTTAGTGCAACCCAACCTAAGTATCTGACAAATTCACGTCTCCCAGTAAGTGCGGCACATAAAGTTAATATACCTTTACAGTTATAGTTAGTTAGTGCAACCCAACCTAAGTATCTGACAAATTCACGTCTCCCAGTAAGTGCGGCACATAAAGTTAATATACCTTTACAGTTATAGTTAGTTAGTGCAACCCAACCTAAGTATCTGACAAATTCACGTCTCCCAGTAAGTGCGGCACATAAAGTTAATATACCTTTACAGTTATAGTTAGTTAGTGCAACCCAACCTAAGTATCTGACAAATTCACGTCTCCCAGTAAGTGCGGCACATAAAGTTAATATACCTTTACAGTTATAGTTAGTTAGTGCAACCCAACCTAAGTATCTGACAAATTCACGTCTCCCAGTAAGTGCGGCACATAAAGTTAATATACCTTTACAGTTATAGTTAGTTAGTGCAACCCAACCTAAGTATCTGACAAATTCACGTCTCCCAGTAAGTGCGGCACATAAAGTTAATATACCTTTACAGTTATAGTTAGTTAGTGCAACCCAACCTAAGTATCTGACAAATTCACGTCTCCCAGTAAGTGCGGCACATAAAGTTAATATACCTAGCGGTATATTAACTTTATGGTGCGGTAGTAAATGTTGTCAAATCAGTCTAGTTTCCAATTTTAGAGCCTATGCCCTATACTTATTAGAACTTGTGTAGATTATATTATATATTTGGTATCTGCTTAAAACTCTAACACAATCCATTAGGATTTATAGTAAATTAGGACTTACCTATAATAATAATTTATACATATTGTCAGCGTGATTGTCAGCTAACCGACTCTACTATTAACTGAGTACTATAAGCACAATATATTATAATAATATGACGTGTATGTGGATTAGTTATCTCTTGTTTGTTATAACTTATAAGTACATTTATTCCTACTTTTTTGGAGCTTAAACTGTAACAAAACTATATATAGCCTAGCCATGCTTTAGTCTCTACATTAAACATTTTCTAGAATCTGTAACAAAACAATCTGATAATACTTGAGGGTGTGTACTGTGTATAACTGTATAGGGTGGAGCGAAAAATTTTTTTTCGCTAAGCGGTGATGTAATAGTCAAAATTTGGTGCCTTTTAGGCTTAAATTAACTGATGCAAAATATTATTCAATTTGGATTAGAGTAACTGCCTCCGCAACGTCATCGAATTTATGAAAATAATAGATTTTAGACTCAATTTGGACGCTATTTCAATGTACGATATTTTATTAAATAGGCCAATTATTTATCACGAAACGTTTACTAGTATGGTATATTTTCGACAGAGAATAATAAAAGATGCTTGGTCTTGTGTTTATTTAAAAAGGGGCACCCTCCCTGGGTGCGCGGGAGGGGTCATTTCGCTACAACTTGTCGCGTCGTCACTCGCCAGTGATATTGTATTGTATCTATGCTTGTGGCACATATGGTGTGTCAGATGGAGCAGCAGCAGCAAAAGCGTCATTTTGTTTGACATTGAGTCTGATATGCTGTTGAAGTCATTGATTCACATGAATGCACTGCCTTCGAGACACTTGTTTCTTCACCTCGACGGGTGTACTTCAGGACCTAAATCTTACGTTGGTCAACTTGCAAGCTCTAGAAACCTGTAAAAATCTAACTGTTGAAAAATTCCATCGTATTTATGGACAGATACTTTCAGAAATGGCCAAAGATTTGAGTACAGATCAACTCTACCTGCACAAAATTGTCTCGGCGGTAATTTCAGGTGAATTTCCAGAAGGTCTAGAAAATAAATCTCCAGGCAAACTATCACATGCTCGTTGGTCACACGTGCCAACCGGATACTACGTTTGAATGTAGGAACTGAAGAACCATCGGAAAATTTGAAAACTCTGGCTACTTTCATAGTAAAAGTTTACGCACCTTCTTGGTTCTTAAATTAAAAATAAACCAACATGCAAAGATGGCACGCGTCATTTGTTTAATATTATCATGGCTTTTTTTAGAGTTTCTGGCAGGTACTTGGAGTACCTGCCAGAAACTCTAAAAAAAGTTATTGATACTGTAATCCAAAGAAACAGCTATTTGTGCATCCCGAGAACATTCTTCTTCCTATGATAAGAGATGATAGGAGCTGCTGGCAGTGCGCCGTATACTAAAGGCACGCAGTAATACTCAAACTTCAACACCTAGACTGTTTCAAGTTCACCATCAATAAATTTTGACGCTTCTACTTATATTGATTTAATAAATTGGCAGGAAATCTTAACCGAGCCACCAATTGTGTAAAACTTATCTGATCAAGAAATTCAGCACATCGTTGAATCTGGCGGTGAGGAAGAACTATTATTTCTGAGGCTTCCCTGCCAAACCCTAGCTGAAAGAGTTGTAAAGGTTGCGACAGAAACTTTCATCTCTCAGTGCACTAAAAAGTCTTGGTTAGGTGCAATAAAAGCCAAGTTGGAATCACAGAACGTAATGCCAAAATTTGAGACAAAAAAGGATTTCTAAGCTAGATAATAATTACTTATATATAATTTTTCAAGATATTCTTAAAATTCCTATGTTTTTACGGTAGTGCCTTTATAAATGTCTCAATTATAATATTTTGTCTTTAATTTAATATCTATTTACTACTAAATTAATCACAATGTGTCGCCTTATGAATACTATATTTTTTATAGAATTATAAAACTTTGAGGTCACTGCGGAGGCTGAAGATATTCATGAAATTGGATGAAAAATTACATTTATTTTTATTTTAATATTAGGCACCATTCTCGTACTATTAGAACACTGTGTCAACATTTTTTTCCATACATCCGTGCTCCACCCTACTGTGTATACTGTATGTGTCCCTTATATAGGTTGTTAGGGGAACACCGTTATTCTTAAAATCATCAAATGAGCCCGTCAAAATTTGTTGATACATTTAAATTGCTGAATGTCAAAAATACTACTAATCTCTGGGAAATGTCTACAAAAATTATTAAATCTGTAATTGACATCATAGCTCCTCATCTTGCAATGATTTTCAATGACTGCATAAAAAGTGTTGTTTTTTTCCTGACTTAATGAAGCACAGTAAAATTGTACCATTATTTAAAGCGGGAATTAAATCTGATCCAACAAATTATAGGCCTATATCGATTTTACCAACTCTTAGTAAAATTTTTGAAAAAATAATTTTAAAACAAACATTGGTACATTTTAATTCAAACAATTTATTACATGACAATCAATACGGATTTACTAAGGGTCGATCTACAACGGATGCTGGTATAGGTCTTCTTAGTAGTATATTTCAAGCTTGGGAGGAGTCGCAGGACGCTCTAGGTGTCTTTTGCGACCTCTCCAAAGCCTTCGATTATGTGGATCATGCTACATTGATCAGGAAATTGCGCGACTATGGCATAAAGGACTCAGCTCTTAGCCTCTTGACTTCTTACCTTATAAACAGGACTCAAAGGGTTGAAGTAAACGGTAACAGGTCCAATGGAACCAAAACTGTACAGTTCTCTACTAAAACTGTGCAGGTCTTTACAAAAAAACTGTACAATTCTCTACGAAAGCTGTACAGTTCTCTACTAAAACTGTGCAGTTCTCTACTAAAATTGTACAGTTCTCTACCAAAACTGTGCAGTTCTTTAAAAAAAACTGTACAGTTCTCTACTAAAGCTGTACAGTTCTCTACTAAAGCTGTATAGTTCTCTACTAAAAATGTGCAATTCTCTACTAGAACTGTAGAGTTCTCTACTAAAACTGTGCAGTTCTACTCTAACTGTGTGGTTCTCTACGAAAGTTTTCTAAAAAAAACTGTACAGTTCTATCCAAAAACTGTGCAGTTCTCGACGAAAACTAGTTCTTTAAAAAAAACTGTAGAGTTCTCTACGAAAGCTGTACAGTTCTCTTCTAAAACGGTACAGCTCTCTACAAAAAAACTGTACAGCTCTCTACGAAAGCTGTACAGTTTCCTTAAAAAACTGTACAGTTCACTACTAAAACTGTGCAGTTCTTTACAAAAAACTGTACAGTTCTCAGTTCTCTACGAAAGCTGTACAGTTTTCTACTAGAACTGTGCAGTTCTCTTTTTTTTAATGAAATAAGGGGGCAAACGAGCAAACGGGTCACCTGATCGAAAGCAACTTCCGTCGCCCATGGACACTCGCAGCATCAGAAGAGCCGCAGGCGCGCTGCCGGCCCTTTAAGAGGGAATAGGGAAATAGAGGAGGGTAGGGATGGGAAGGGAATAGGGGAGGGTAGGGAAGGGAATAGGGTAGGGGATTGGGCCTCTGGTAAACTCACTCATTCGGCGAAACACAGCGCAAGCGCTGTTTCACGCCGGTTTTCTGTGAGAACGTGGTATTTCTCCGGTCGAGCCGGCCCATTCGTGCCGAAGCATGGCAACTGTACAGTTCTCTACTAAAACTGTGCAGATCTCTACTAAAACTGTGCAGATCTCTACAAAAACTGTGCAGTTCTTAAAAAAACTGTTCAGTTTTCTACTAAAACTGTGCAGTTCTCTACTAAAACTGTGCAATTCTTTACAAAAAACAGTACAGTTTCCTACTAAAACTGTACAGTTCCCTACTAAAACTGTGCAGATCTTTACAAAAAACTGTACAGTTTTTATTTTATGAAATAAGAGGGCAAACGATCAAACGGGTCACCTGATGGAAAGCAACTTCCGTCACCCATGGACACTCGTAGCATCAGAAGAGATGCAGGTGCGTTGCCGGCCTTTTAAGAGGGAATACGGTAACAGGGGAGGGTAGGGATGGGAAGGGAAGGGAATAGGGGAAGGTAGGGAAGGGAATAGGGTAGGGGATTGGGCCTCCGGTAAACTCACTCACTCGGTGAAACACAGCGCAAGCGCTGTTTCACGCCGGCCGCCGAATGCGCTAAAAATTACGCCGACGAACACGGCCATAGTAAATCATAACCAAGCTTGACAGCTTCACTAAGCTTCAAAATACCTGACAAGTGACGAAAGTGCCTGTTTTTTTAATGGCTGTTGGCTATGGCATATAAATAACCATAATAATTGCCAGTGTCAAGTATTAAATGGCGAGAAAATAAAATTCATAATATGACGTTTCTCTCGTCGAAATTGACTACCTGACAAAACTTTAGACCCCCTCCCCCCTCTTGTGACCGAGCGTAGTATTTTGAAGACCCCCCCCCCCTCCCCTAAATGGGTCACGTAGTATGGGTATGTTCCCTAATAGGCTATTCACAACTTTTTTATATAGATTCTCAATACTTGATCTGTCAAGTTAATTGGTGGATAGCCTTATCAGGAAGTGGTGAAACAGGCCCTTAATATTGTAATATTATTACTTTATTGTAATAATATTACAATAAAGTATGAGATACGAAAAATTAATTGCTTATTATTATTATGTTCATTATTCACCTTTGTCGCAGGCTATCTGTGCTCTTGTTTAAAAGTTCTTAAATACTTACGATAAAATGCAACGAATGGCACAAGATAAGAATTGTAGAAAAATTGGCCATGTGCGAGTCGGACTCGCACACGAAGTGTTCCGTACCGTTATATAGCACCAATAGACCAAAAATTGTTCTTTTTGTATGGGAGCCCCTCTTAAATTTTCATTTTATTTTAATATTATTATTAATTATTAAAGTAGACATAATATACTTAATAAGGGGTATTTGTGAAAATTTCAAGTGCCTTTTGCTCGTTATAAATAATGGCAACAGGCCATTATTTATAACGAGCAAAAAAGGGCAAAAATGAAAAAAATACGTTTGTTGTATTGTATGGGAGCCCCCTTAGATATTAATTTTAGTACTTATGTATTTGTTGTTCTAGCGACAACAGATATACATAATCTGTGAGAATTTCATAAGTATAGCTATAGCAATTCTTGAGATACAGCCTGAAGACAGACAGACGGACGGACGGACGGACGGACCGACAGACGGACCGACAGACGGACAGACAACGAAGTCTTAGTAAAAGGGCCCCGTTTTTACCCTTTGGGTACGGAGCCCTAAAAAACCCACCACTCATCATCACCATCTCTTGTAAGTTTGTCTCAAGCATGTTTTATAATTGTAGGTAACTAGATGATGCGCCCAACTCCGTTGCGCCAAAATTCGTTTATCACCCGAGTACTGTACATTTCCGGGATAAAAAGTTATCCTAATTAGTTCTCGGGACTCAAAGTTCATGCCAAATTTTGTAAAGTGGCGAGGTAACAGACAGACAGACACACTTTCGCATTTATAATATTAGTATGGATGATTAATGATTATGTTATGTAACTATCTATTATTAGGTAGGTACTAGGTAGTTACTAGTTAGGTAGGTATCTATCTGCCTAGTGCCGCTAGGCAGGAGGAGGAGGCTAGGAGTTATTTTACCATGTTAAAGTTTGTGGCATTGGTAGATACTAGATGGTTGATCATAAATCATAATATTCTCTTTCTATCTTCATAGATACAATATTATAACTACTTACCTAGTACTTTTTGTTTCTTGGATTACGTTAAACTCTACTTTTGTATAGGTAAGACAGACAACTTATTGCACTGCAAGAATATATTAATATCTAGACTAGCTGGTGTAAGATTAAATAGG
Organism: Aricia agestis; assembly: GCF_905147365.1. Classification (NCBI taxonomy): domain Eukaryota; kingdom Metazoa; phylum Arthropoda; class Insecta; order Lepidoptera; family Lycaenidae; genus Aricia; species Aricia agestis. Next base: position 11,865,642 of record NC_056415.1, read on the forward strand.
ATTGATTTAAAGTGTTGCCAACTTTGAACTCACGCTTTACGCGAGTAACAAAGGACGTCTTGCTTTTTTAACTTTGTCATTGATCATCGTGAAATCGTGAAATGACATTTACCTCAAGTCCATTGCATTCTAAAAAAAATATCTTTATTTTCTCAAAATAGCAAAATCACATCATAACATGAGGCCTCCCCATGAAGTTAGTAACTTGCGTTGGGGTTTTTTTTTCTCGCTCATGCCTCCAATGAATACATAAATAAAGCCATGATCCTTGTCGAAATGGATCAAAATATATTGTATTGGTTCTCCACCTAAAGCTGAAGAATTTGTTCGAACGCGCAATTCTCGGGAACTTTTCATTTTAATAGTAAAATATAAATTTTTGTGTTGCATTATCCATTTTTCGACGTACTTTATATAAAATCAAGCTGCGACCAACAGGAGCGAATAATGATTGTACTATCAGGGATGTTGATTCATAGGCAGATGGGGGACCCACGTAGTTTGGTCGCGTTACGTCAAACCCAGCCGAAAGGTCACTCATTTTAACATTCAATTGACAATTGACACGATCCGACCAAATGACGTTGGTCTGTCAAGTGACTAGGAATCAATTTCCTCGATGGTACAAATGTAGAAAAAAAAACCGGGGGAAAATGATTAATCTTTGAAGTCGCGGGAAAAGCTAGTATAATACAGATTACCTAAATAATAAAGTCTAGATAGGTTACGGATATCTCGAGTACATGGTGCATCCGTTATAAAAGACTTGGTGAGGCAGCTGAGCCCGCATATATTCGCCACCCTCGAGTTTGCAAAAAATCTGATATCCCTCCATTGATACGTCATTTTTTATCCATCTGGGTACAACAATATAAGCAATGAAGCATAATCAATGTCGTCGACAATACAAATTAATTGTTTATTGTTTGGTATAAGTGAGAATAATATTAGTCTTCACGGGTGTTTCCGACCAAATCGCTGCCTGTTTGTAAAAGCTTGATTTTACGTTTTGCCACCATCATTGCGAAGCTGTCTAAAGCATGTATATTGTATTACCTTATCGACGTCTTGTACAGAGTGTAATAAAACTATGTGATCTATACTAATATTATAAATGTGAAAGTATCTCTGTCTGTCTGTCTGTCTGTCTGTCTGTCTGTCTGTCTGTCTGTCTGTCTCGCTTTCACGCCAAAACTACTGAACCGATTGCAATGAAATTTTGTACACAGTTATTCTAGAGTCTGAGAAAGGACATAGGCTACATTTTGATGTGGGAAAATATCTTATTTCCATGAAAATATCGATGAAAATTACTTCGCATTGCGCGTGGCCAGCGCTCATCCCGGGGGTCCTGGGTTCGAGTCCCGCAGGCGGAACAAAAAGTTTTCAATGTTCCTGGGTCTTGGATGTGTATTAAAATAATATTTCAAAAATCTTAAATATATTTTATGTAAGTATAATATTATAAAAAATCCAGAAATATATCGACGCGATGCAATGAACATTTTAGTTCTAATACGATTCAACAGATGGCGCTTATTTTTTTTACTTCGTTGTAACATAGAACTAATCATACTTATTACTTATTATGTTTTTGTTTATAGTTTTTAATACGTTAGAATATTATGTTTAATAATATTATCACTTGCTATAATAATAATCAATCTATCTTATCTTATAGAAATCCTACTGCATTTCTAAGGAGTTCGAGTGTGTTGTGTTGGCCTATATTCCATCCAGAAAATATATCAATGCAATCAACATTTTAATTCTAATATATGAAAACAGATGGCGCTTTATTTTTTACTTTATTATTATAACAGAACTAATCATACCTACTTTATTATATATTATTGTTTTTATTCATAACTAGCTGTTGCCCGCGACTTATAAATACTGCGAAAGTATCTGTCTGTCTGTCTGTCTGTCTGTCTGTCTGCCTGTCTGTCTCGCTTTCACGCCAAAACTACTGAATAGATTGCAATGAAATTTTGTACACAGTTATTCTAGAGTCTGAGAAAGGACATAGGCTACATTTTGATGTGGGAAAATATCTTATTTCCATGAAAATATCGATGAAAATTACTTCGCATTGCGCGTGGCCAGCGCTCATCCCGGGGGTCCTGGGTTCGAGTCCCGCAGGCGGAACAAAAAGTTTTCAATGTTCCTGGGTCTTGGATGTGTATTAAAATAATATTTCAAAAATCTTAAATATATTTTATGTATAATATTATAAAAAATCCAGAAATATATCGACGCGATGCAATGAACATTTTAGTTCTAATACGATTCAACAGATGGTGCTTTTTTTTTACTTCGTTGTAACATAGAACTAATCATACTTATTAGTTGTTATGTTTTTGTTTATAGTTTTTAATACGTTAGAATATTATGTTTAATAATGTTATCACTTGCTATAATAATAATCAATATATCTTATCTTATAGAACTCCTACTGCATTTCTAAGGAGTTCGAGTGTGTTGTGTTGGCCTATATTCCATCCAGAAAATATATCAATGCAATCAACATTTTAATTCTAATATATGAAAACAGATGGCGCTTTATTTTTTACTTCATTATTATACAGAACTAATCATACCTACTTTATTATATATTATTGTTTTTATTCATAACTAGCTGTTGCCCGCGACTTCGTCCGCGTGGACTTTAGTTTATAGCGCGCTGTGTCAACAAAATTTGTGTCTAATTTAAAAACTTTTTAAAACCCTGGTAAGTGGTACCCCTCTTAGGGCCGCGCAGCGCGCTACACCGGAATGGCAGCGCTGAAAGTGCTCGCCTCGCCGCTGCCATTCCGGTGTAGCGCGGCCCTTAATTAATCAAAATACCCAAAAACAGCTGTGCAGTGTGCACATAATCTGTACTAATATTATGAATGCGAAAGTATCTCTGTCTGTCTGTCAGTCTCGCTTTCACGCCAAACGCCAAAACTACCGAACCGATTGTAATGAAATTTTGTATACTGATAGTCTAAAGCCTGAGAAAGGACATAGGCTACTTTTTTACTGGAAAAAAGGGTTGTAAGGGTCGTAAATTTGTTCAAAAAATTCATAATAGATGGCGCCGTGCGTCTTCTACATCGCGCTGACGCTTGCTCAAAAGTCTTTCTATAAGAGGTGGTATCATCTTACATTTAAGTCTCGATTTTTTTCGATTGTTATATCTATTCTACGGTATTAAATAACTCAGTACTTTATCTGTGCAGGCAGTGACGTAACCTTAAGACCAAATTTCACCAACGACTGTTAAAGTTAATGCTCGAATTAGTATCACGTTAGCTGTTTCGTTTTTCATATGAATGAAAGAGAAGACAGGATATTTTAACAAGCTGTTAACACTAACAGACGTTGGTGAAATTGGGGCTAAACCTATCAATGATAAATAGTTTATGGGTAAAGTTGTGTAATTGGGGGGCTAAATAAGCTTTAAAATTTGGCATAATATATAAAGTTTAACATACAAAAATGAAGTACTTATTGTTTGCACACTGCACAGCTGTATTGATTTAAGGGGTACCAGGGTTTTTTTATAAAAGCTTTTGACACCAATTTTGTTGACATCGCGCGCTATAAACTGAAGTCCACGCGGACGAAGTCGCGGGCAACAGCTAGTAAATGATAATACTTTAGGGCAGAGGTTCTCAAAGTGTACGCCGTGGAAAGGCAAGAGGGTCCGGGCGCCGGCCGCGCCTATGAATGAGTCGATCCTCCATCATTATCCGAAATGTTATAAAATTAAATTTTAATATTAATTATGTAAAGCAGATAGATGATTAAAATTTTGCTAATTATCATTTACCTGCTTAACCTAAATATAATTATTGTTAAAGGTGCTTATTTATATTATACAGATAGAGTAAGGCGCCGTGACAAAATATTGTGACGTGTAACTGCGCCGCAGGCTGAAAAAGATTTGGAACCCCTGCTTTAGGATGTGTATGTGTTCCTTGTAGAGAGTTCACTGTGAAAGTAGCAACGCTGAAAGGCCATTTTTTTGTGATTTGTATGGGCATGCGCCCCAGCGGCATGAGTTTCCCCATACAAATGTTTAAAAATTTGCTCTTTCAGTGTTGCTACTTTTACAATTTTTACTTTCACAACGGTCCTTTCATATGAAATTGGCGTTTTCTTGTACAGGCCACTTGATCTCAAATATCTCCTCTTTGGTTAAGAATTCCAAATTAAAATTTATATATTCATTTATTAGGTACATTTGAGTTTCCAAAACAGTCATTCATTTGTTTTTTTCTTGATTATTTTTTCTTTGGAGTCGTTCATATCGCACAATGGAAAATTTGAAATATCGCTTTATTTACGAATATGAGTTCTACCGTGGCACGAGTGCTGCAGAAACAGCTCGAAGAATTAACAACGTGTAAGGCTCTCATGTCGCAAAAGAAAACACGGTACGGTTTTGGTTCCAACGTTTTCGTTCTGGAAATTTCGACCTTCAGAACAAGCCCCATGGACGACCCGAGACCAAAATGAATAATGAAGAATTAAAGGCTATTGTAGAAGCAGATCCATCGCAAACCACTTCAGAGTTAGCAGCAGGCTTCGGTGTAAGTGATAAAACTGCTTTAATCCACTTGAAGTAAATTAGGAAGATAAAAAACTTGAAAGGTGGGTACCTAATGAATTGAGTGAAGCAAACCAGAAAACACGCGTCGACTGCTGCGTTACATTGCTCAACCGACACAATAATGGAGGGATTTTAAATCGGATCATTACTTGTGATGAAAAATTTATCCTTTACGATAATCAGAAGGTTTCGTCGCAATGGCTGTCCCCTGGAGAATCAGCCAAATCCTGCCCTAAGCGAAAATTGATCAAGAAAAAGTTACTTGTGAGTGTTTGGTGGACTAGTGCCGGTGTTGTTCACGACAGCTTTCTAAAATCAGGCCAAACGGTTACGGCAGATATCTATTGTCAGCAACTGCAAACCATGATGGAAGAACTAGCTGCTAAACAACCAAGGCTGGTCAATCGCTCTAGGCCACTGCTGCTTCAGGACAATGCTAGACCACACACTGCACAACAGACGGCCGCAAACCTGGAGGAGCTGCAATGGGAATGTCTGCGACATCCACCGTACTCCCCGGACCTTGCTCCAATAGATTACCATTTTTTTCGGAATTTGGATAACTTCCTACAAGGAAAAAATTTTTACTCTGATGTGGCAGTCCAAACCACATTCAAAGAATTTATTGACTCTCTTCCCTCCGTTTTTTTTAGTACAGAGATCAACGAACTACCCTAAAATGCATCGATAACAATGGTACATACTTTGATTAATTAAATCAAAGTATGTACCATTATACAAAAAAAAAACGACTTTATATTCCTCCCATACAAAACGCCAATCTATACTTAATATTATAAAGCGGAAGAGTTTGTTTGTTTGAACGCGCTAATCTCAGGAACTACTGGTCCGATTTGAAAAAATGTTTAAATGTTAGACAGCTTATTTATCGAGGAAGGCTATATTTTATTACGCTAAGACTAATAGGAGCGAAGAAATAGAGGAAAATTTGGAAAAAACGGGGGGAAATTATTTGAAAGGGCTTATTTGAACGCGCTAATCTCAGGAACTACTGGTCCGATTTGAAAAATTCTTTCATCGCCTATTTATCGAGGAAGGATATATGCTATATTCTATCACACTATGACTAATAGGAGCCTAGAAATAGAGGAAATAGTGAAAAAAAAACGGCGAAAATTATTTGAAAGGGCTTATCTCACGAACTACTGGAGCTAGCTACTAATTTGTCTGTGAAATACCTCATTTACGCGGGCGAAGCCCCGCGGAACGTCTAGTTTCATAATATGTAAGGACCTAATATTATCAGTTAACACTATGTTTTGTTACACGTTCGGAAGTGCTGTGAACATCATTGATCAATGTAAAGAGCTTCACGGCTGTTTTCACGAAATCTCTTCAGCAAATTATTCCGCTATTGTATGTGAGAGGTATTTTTGGTTGTTGACTGTATGTACAAACATTAATTTGGATTTGACACTGCGGAAATGAGTAAATAACAATTTGATAATGTAAAAATCTCAATTAAGTAACGTAGAATTGATAACAGGAACAAACAAAAGTCACCTATCTATGCATCGTAATACCTCCTTGGTCTATTGGTTTCGGTTTCAATTCGGAGGTCGTGGGTTCGATTCTTAAGGAGAACAACTAGAAATTTTTTGAAGTTTCGTAGGCCGTATGTCCAGTGCCTGGTCGCTCGCTGGTCTGTGATCGTATTAGTTAATGTATCGCACTAAGTGAAAAGAGTAGTTTATGAGAGTAAAGGAGTTTAATCAACTTTGGATATATTATCCTTGTAGACTGTAAAACCTTCCAGTGCACTGGCTTGGTTTTGATGTAACCGGCCGACACCGAAATTAGTTTGGGAGCTATCTATCTATTATCTTAGATAGTAATATGGATCATGCTCCTTGTAGCTACCGAGTAACCGAGAAAATGGTTTTTAACCGACTTCCAAAAAACGAGTAGGTTATATCACGGAGGTAATCTTTGTATTAGCTCCGTGGGTTATATATTCGGCTGTGGATATTTTTTTTATACTGTTTTAAAGAGGTACAAATTACAATATTACAATAATTTAATCTATTTATTGTATCATTCTTTAGGATTTAAATGAATGATTTCTTATCATTTCAATTCAGTCTATCCAAAATTAGTCACGCACAGTTTAATTGTTTTCGATTTGGTTACTACTTACTCATACTTTTGTTCTGTTTGTATTTCGGCTGTGTGTGCACTTTACGTATGTTTACACCAATTTATTAGATGACTTTCGCATTGGGCCCGACATAGAGCACCTTCTCAGCAGAGGTTGATAACCGGCGGGACGGGACAATTGAGGCCACTGTGTGAGCGGGTTCAAGAGCAATTTAGGTCCCGTAGGTCAGTTCGCCGAAGGTAACCTTGACATCTAGACCTGTATACTGCACTATGCACGTTCATACTTATGTTACCATGTGACAGGTCCTATATGCCGTGCCTACTCTTCAATGTCCTTGGGATGAAACATCTCTGAAAGGAGGTTTTGCGACTGTAAGTATGAAATTTCTTGAGTTACAGCCTGGAGACAGTCGACAGACAGACGGACAGACGGATAGACATCGAAGTCTCAGTAATAGGGTCCCGTTTTTACCCTTTGGGTACGGAACCCTAAAAATAAGAGTATCACCTGACTGATGCAGTATCTAATTATAGCAAATCCTTTATGTTTCTAATAACTACTTAATTGTAATTTTACCATTTATGTTCAAAAATATAATTATCATTTTATTACTGCGTGTGTTAATTGCTACATCAAACAATATTCAATGAGGTCACAATATTATAAGTTATATTATAATCTGTTATCTATAATTTTCGGCGTCACTGATAATTTTTCCAGCTCTCATTGTTATCAATTGAAATTGTGTCATCTTTCGTCGTTGAACAAAATTTTTGGAACTGCCTTTTAATTTATCGGTCCAAAAGTTATTGAAAAAAATCGCAACGAATAAATTAACTTCACAGCCAAGCACTTACCTCAGCACCAAGAAAAACTATAGAAGCTTTTATTCAACTAGTGTAATATTATTATTATTGTCCGCAAATTTGTTGCGTCGAAAGTCGTTTATCGTGTGCTAACCATCAATTTTCGCGGTATAAAAACTATCCTTTATCCTTTACCTAGACCTGAAATATCCCCATTTCCATTCCAAATTTGATTTAGAGGTAAAGTAGTTTAGGGGTTCGAGGGTAAAGAAGTTTATAATGGAAGTATGCGAATAGTAGAGTTTGCTGTATATTTCGCTCATACGGTCTACATCTGGAACTGATATCTTGCGTAGTCGTTTATAGACTAAGGAGTATTCCCTAAATAGAAGCAGTAAAAGCGTCGCGACGAATTTCCAAGAGCCGAGGGTCAGACAGAAAAAAACGAATTAAGCGGACGAAGATCTGACTGATAGTCTTTTGTATGAGCATTAGTTGCTTGTTAGGGCTTACAGTTTGCAGTGACAACCTTTTTATTAACAACATATTGTAGCTGTTAAGCATTCGTGTACTAACCCACAAAAAATTACGTGTTGAGTTATGAATGCAGTTATGTTCTTTAGATGATTTAGAACAAGACCGCATTTAAAACAAAATAACAAAAAATTATTGTGGGTTAGGACACAAATGCTTAACAGCGACCAACTTTGAAGTTGAGTTGACTCTTAACGCTACGGGTCTGTGTCAAAAACTTGGTCAAAGTAGAGTTTGGAGCACGTTATTTTTCTCATTAGGTATTCTTTAAAAACGATTTACTACCATCTATTTCGAAACAAAATATATTGTTTTTGGAATACACTAAAAGCAAGGATAAACGATTGAAAAAACGTTTTCACACCCCTACAGAATCAAAATAAAAACGGTCACGCTGATTGCAATATATTATGCACTTGCGACATGAATGCAGCTGTCGATTTCAATTTGACCACATCCTCCTTTCTCAAGATATTTTTTATGGTCGCAAAGTGGAGTCATTTGCACGAATCACTGCAATATCATTTTATTCACTGGGTACATTGTCCCACTGATTGGAAGATGACATTCAGCAATTTGGGCACAATGCAATTTTGCTTAATTTCAATCGACCATTTTTTGGGAGCTTCCAAGGTGCTTTATATTTAGAGAAAATTGATTGGATGATTTAGATTCATTTACCAAAGCCTGACAATATTTGTTAACAACTGAGTTTGAAATCTGAATCACATCTTCTCTTTTCTCTCGTTAAAAATCATACTTAGGTATAATAAATTGACTAGCTGTTCCGGAAAACGTTGTTTTACCATATAAAGTATATTTTCGCCCATATCATTTTATTGAAGAGATTAAATAAGTATGGGCACCATAGCAACGTCCATCGCTATCCCGTCGCTCAAACAATGGTCACCGTCAGTCTCGAGTTGTAATAATTTAAGTACTATTATTTATTCAACAAAATGTTATGCACTTATCAATCTAAAAAGTAGCCAGTAGCCGATTCTCAGACTTACTAATATTCAGTTTTCAGCCTATAAAATTTGGTAAAAATCAGTAAAGCCGTTTCGGAGGAGTACGGTAACTAACATTGTGACACGAGAATTTTATACATACTTATAAGAAGAAGATTACTGAATAGGCGGTACTCACTGCTCTATATTTTTAAGTTATGTCCTACGACTGTTTACAGTGTAGAAGGCCCAGAGAAAATAAGGGGGCATTGAGATGGCGCAGATGGGGCGTGAGTTTAAAAAATATAGTCTATAAAGGCAAAAAATACACGCTAATCACGTACTAAAATAAATGGGAGAGCCATGCTTCGGCACGAATAGGCTGGCTCAACCGGAGAAATACCGCGTTCTCACAGAAAACCGGCGTGAAACAGCGCTTACGCTGTGTTTCGCCGAGTGAGAGTTTACCGGAGGCCCAATTCCCTACCCTGTTCCCTTCCCTACCCTCCTCTATTCCTTTCCTTCCCTTTCCTACCCTCCCCTATCACCCTATTCCCTCTTAAAAGGCCGGCAACGCACCTGCAGCTCTTATGATGCTGCGAGTGTCCATGGGCGACGGAAGTAGCTTTCCTTCAGGTGACCCGTTTGCTCATTTGCCCCCTTATTTCATAAAAAAAACGAGCACTGTCGAGGTCCAGTAGCAATTTTACCGTGCCTGTTATTAACGAACTTTGTCGATTGCATTGTGCCTATATTCGTGGGTTTGACTCATTCGACCTGTATAATTTATTTCCTTTTATGTATTATGATGTTATCTGTGACACCGGCACATCTTTGCGGCTTTGATTAGGTATTCATAGTGGTTGGTACATTGTTTTGACGTTCATTGTTTATTGTTCGATCGGTACAATAATTGAATACCGTTTTTCGGCAGATTTAACATTATTTTTATTGTGCTGTTGAGGAAATAGAAAGGTTTATTATTATTTATTACACATATGATATTATATTAAGAGTATATAGACTTTATCACAGAGCTTTAGTCACAGGGTAAAATAAAATAAAATTTCTTTTTATTCAAAATGAGTATCATGATATACTTTTTGAAAGTCGTAGAAAGAACGAAGAAACTACGTTGCCTACCACCGGTGAATAGGAAATACTGCCAAACATGGGCGTACCCAGGTTCTGGGCCAGGGGGGGGCAAATTACCCAGGTTCTGGTGCCAGGGGGGGGGGGGGGCAAATTACCCAGATTCTGGGCCAGGGGGGGCAAATCAGATTTTTCATAAGCTAGGTGTTTTCTTAATTTTTAATTGTTATAGATAAAAGTACTAGATAATATACTTAGTAGGAACGTCAACATGATCCAGGGGGGGCGGGCAGCTGCCCCCCCCTGCCCCCCCCTCGGTACGCTCATGCTGCCAAAGCCTACAAAATACTAGAGAACTAGAGAGAACTATGAACCTTTCTTAGCATTCGGGCACATTGCTCGGTATTCGATAAAACACAATGCAATTTTGCTTAATTTCAATCGACCATTTTTTGGGAGCTTCCAAGGTGCTTTATATTTAGAGAAAATTGATTGGATGATTTAGATTCATTTACCAAAGCCTGACGATATTTGTTAACAACTGAGTTTGAAATCTGAATCACATCTTCTCTTTTCTCTCGTAAAAACCATACTTAGGTATAATAAATTGACTAGCTGAACGTTTAAAGATATAAGATAAGATGAAAGCTATGCTTAATTTGTCACAATCGGACAAAATCCATTTTCATGTAAAGTAAATAAGAAGAGTCATGTATGATGTAATGGAAGGGGAAATTCTATACGCCACACATCAATTGCCTGATTTAGGTTCACCTTAATAGAGTCTCTAGTCTCTATTCTCTGCAAGTTTTTCAATTATATAAAATTTATAGTAGGTACTTATTCATAGAAGGCTTTTTCCCCACGTTGATATACAAAGCGATTATACGAACGTGCGGATTCGCCTATTTGCCTATGAACAAAGATTGCGCTGTGAGCTTATCAGCTTCGTATGACATGGAAACCCGTCACCCTTATTCTCCAAAACGCCTCCGTGGTTCAGTGGTTTAGTTTAGAGCGCGGCTCTTGACTCAGAGGTCGTGTGTGCGATTCCCGCGTTGAAAACATGTTATTTCCAAGTTTGGTTAGGACAATGCAGGCTGATCACCTGATTGTCTGACAAGTAAGATAATCCATGCGTCGGATGGGCATGTAAAAAGTCGGTCCTGCGGCTGATCTCTCGCCAGTCCGTCCCACTGGGTTATGAGAGTAAAAGGAATAGAGAGTGCTCTTATTTATTTATTTATTCTTCATGCACAAGGTTACAAAGACACATTTAAACGTTTGTAATAATGCATCGGCGTACTTATCTCTTAAAAGAGATCTCTTCCAGCAAACCTTATAATTTTGTGGATGTATTGTAATAGAGGGGGCATGTACACATAGAGACAAAAAAAAGAAATCAAACAATCATAAACCTATACTAACTAATACTAACTTAATCTAAATTAAAATATAAATTATACTAATAAAAATATTTACTTAGTACTTACATAAATACGCAAAATACATAATATTATACTAATACTATACACATATAACTACTATAAATACTATAATAAGATAATACATAATAATATATAAATACTTAAATATAACAAAAACGGCAGATAGTGTGAAGACAGATGCACATTGGTTAAATACATATAGAAATTTAGTAAAAGAGAGAAAATAATAATAAAATAATAATAATAAGAAAGGATTCATTTAAATTCATTCAGGACATTCATTTAAAGTAGCCAATCAAGGTAATGCCAAAAAGTAACGCTTTAATCTAGACTTGAAAGTGTTGACAGTTGGGGCTTCACGAACGTGGTCCGGCAGACCATTCCAGAGACGTGCTGCGACTGCCGAAAATGAGCTCTCATAGAATATAGTGTTGTACGATGGCTGCTATTTATGTATCCGGAACTGGCCACTTACAAGAACAATATTTAAAAAGTAATTACAACATTTGAAAATAGAACTCTTTGGTTGAAGAATACATTTTGTTTCATGTGACTGTCAATTATTTTTCCATTGTGGCGTCATTTTGAAAATTGCGTGTCTTCATTTGCCATGGATTTAACGCGTGAACATTTTCGTGCAATGATTTACTACGATTTTCGGCGTGGGCTAAATCAACAACAGTGCTTTATTCAACTCACCGCAACTTTTGGAGATGAAGCACCATCAAAAACCACTGTTTATCACTGGTACAGTGAGTTTAATCGTGGGCGGTCTATGCTCACGGATGAAAATAAAGAAGGTCGCCCAAAAACAGCTGTTGTCCCACAAAATATAGATGCTGTGCGGGAACTAATAATGCGTGATCGTCATGTTACATATCGCGAGATAGAGGCGTCCTTAGGCATAAGTATGACGAGCATACATAAGATATTACACGAACATTTGGCTGTAAAAAAATATGTTCGCGTTGGATTCCGCACAACTTGACAATCGAACAAAAACGGGCTCGTGTCGATTGGTGCAAAAAAATGATAAAAAAATACAACCGTGGTACGTCAAAAGCCGTTTATAATATCTACACAGGTGATGAATCTTGGATCTATGCATATGACCCCGAAACTAAACAACAGTCAACGGTGTGGGTGTTCCAAGATGAGCCGAAACCAACAAAAGTTACTCGTGCAAAAAGTACTTTGAAGCAAATAGTCGCCTGTTTTTTTGGAATTAATGGACATGTGGCTACAGTGCCATTAGAGAATCGTAAAACGGTTAATTCTGAATGGTATACGACCATTTGTTTACCAGAAGTCTTTGAAGAAATAAGAAAGGACAACCGACAACGCAGAATCATATTACATCACGACAATGCTAGCTGTCACACCTCAGCTGAAACAACTCAGTTTTTGGAGGGTCAAAAGATCGAATTGACTGGTCATCCGCCGTACAGCCCTGATTTGGCACCTAACGATTTCTTTTTATTTCCATACGCGAAGAACAAATTACGTGGTCAACGTTTTTCGAGCCGCGAAGAGGCTGTTGATGCGTTCAAAATGCACGTTTTGGAGATACCTCAATCAGAATGGAAAAAGTGCTATGAAAATTGGTTCCAGCGTATGCAAAAGTGTGTCGATCATCGCGGCGAATATTTTGAAAAGCAATAAAACCATATTAAATGATATATGTTTGTTTCTTTTTTTAATTCCGGATACATAATTAGCAGCCCTCGTAGTGTGGTATTTCTAGAGGCTTCTTCACTGTGCACGATCGAATAGGCCTCTCACTTGGTGGAGTAAAGCTAAACCTTTCATAAAGGTATGGGGGAAAACGAAAGCGAAGAATCTTGAAGAGGAGCGTGAGAATATGCGAATTTCGACGCAATCGTATCGGGAGCCAGTTCAAGCGCTTGCGAAAATCCGAAATATGGTCGTATTTACGCAAACCAAAAACGTACCGAATGCACATGTTCTGTAGTCGTTCCAGTTTGTTAAGCAACGCTTCAGACAGATCCAAATAAACGACATCAGCGTAGTCAATAAGAGGGAGAATGAGAGATTGCACCAGTAACAGCTTAGTTGGGATAGGGAGGAAATTCTGTAAGCGTTTAAGCGCATGCATAGCTCCATTTACACGCCTACTGACATTGTTAACATGAACTGTCCATGTTAGGTTTGAGTCAAAATAAACTCCCAAATTTTTAACCTCATCCGTAAAATGAATGATATTACCATTATACGTAATGTTTTCTAAGTTTGCAAAGTCTATTCTACCGCACAACTGTCTATTACCTATAATGATCGCCTGAGATTTTTTGGGATTTACAAGTAAGCCGAATGTTTCAGCGAACTCCTGAATTCTCTCTAGGTCTTCATTGAGCTGGAGTACTGCATTGTTTATGTCATTTAACGCAGCGTGCTTGTAAATTTGTAAATCATCGGCATAAAGATGAAAAAAAGAACTTATAACGCGTGAGATATCTTGTGTACCTACTGCGCACACACTTGGGCACCATAAAATTACTCCTGCGTAACAGGCCTGGTTTCAATGAAGCCGGCCACCGTCACCGAAACCGGTATGGTATCATCCATACTAATATTATAAATGCGAAAGTATCTCTGTCTGTCTGTCTGTCTGTCTGTCTCGCTTTCACGCCAAAACTACTGAACCGATTGCAATGAAATTTTGTACACAGTTATTCTAGAGTCTGAGAAAGGACATAGGCTACATTTTGATGTGGGAAAATATCTTATTTCCATGAAAATATCGATGAAAATGAATTCGCATTGCGCGTGGCCAGCGCTCATCCCGGGGGTCCTGGGTTCGAGTCCCGCAGGCGGAACAAAAAGTTTACAATGTTGCTGGGTCTTGGATGTTTATTAAAATAAAATTTCAAAAATCTTAAATATATTTTTTTTATAATATTATAAAAAATCCAGAAATATATCGATGCAATGAACATTTTAGTTCTAATACGATTCAACAGATGGCGTTTTATTTTTTACTTCATTGTAACATAGAATTACTAATCATGCTTATTAGTTATTATGTTTTTGTTTATAGTTTTTAATACGTTAGAATATTATGTTTAATAATATTATCACTTGGTATAATAATAATCAATCTATCTTATCTTATGGAACTCCTATGCATTTCTAATATGTGTGACAAGTTGACAACAGAAGGCGCTCTAAAATAAAGGAGTTCAAGTGTACCGTGTTGGCCTATATTCCATCCAGAAAATATAATAAATTTTAATTCTAATATATGAAAACAGATGGCGTTTTATTTTTTACTTAAATATATTTTATGTATATTATTATAAAAAATCCAGAAATATATCGATGCAATGAACATTTTAGTTCTAATACGATTCAACAGATGGCGTTTTATTTTTTACTTCATTGTAACATAGAACTAATCATGCTTATTAGTTACTAGCTGTAACTTATTGGTTACTAGCTGTAACTGTACTAGTCGTCCGCGTGGACTTCAGTTTATAAAGCGCAATGTCAACAAAATTGGTGTCAAAAGCTTTTATAAAAAACCCTGGTACAACCTTAAATCAATACAGCTGTGCAGTGTGCACACAATAAGTATTTCATTTTTTTATATTAAACTTTATATTTTATGCCAAATTTTAAAGCTTATTTAGCCCCCCAATTACACAACTTTACCCATAAACTATTTATCATTGATAGGTTTAAGGTTACGTCACTGCACAGATAAAGTACAGAGTTATTTAATACCGTAGAATAGATATAACAATCGAAAAAAATCGAAACTTAAATGTAAGATGATACCACGTCTTATAGAAAGACTTTTGAGCAAGCGTCAGCGCGATGCCGCACGAGAGACGCACGGCGCTATCTATTATGAATTTTTGGAACTAACTTAATTTGAACAAATTTACGCATTTTCACGCCCTTACAACCTTTTTTCCAGTATATATCTTAGGCTTTAGACTATCTGTATACAAAATTTCATTGCAATCGGTTCGGTAGTTTTGGCATTTGGCGTGAAAGCGAGACTGACAGACAGACAGAGATACTTTCGCATTTATAATATTAGTATAGATTATGTGCACACTGCACAGCTGTTTTTGGGTATTTTGATTAATTAAGGGCCGTGCTACACCGGAATGGCAGCGGCGAGGCGAGCACTTTCAGCGCTGCCATTCCGGTGTAGCGCGGCCCTAAGAGGGGTACCACTTACCAGGGTTTTAAAAAGTTTTTAAATTTGACACAAATTTTGTTGACACCGCGCGATATAAACTAAAGTCCACGCGGACGAAGTCGCGGGCAACAGCTAGTTATTCTATAAACGAGATCCCACATTGTTTGTTGGCACCATAACGGACCAATACAAGTGAGTTGGTGGTTGGTTATCCATCCATGGTTAGCCATCAACCACCTCTTCACCAACGTGGAAATCGGTGAGCGGAAACCTGGGTCCGTCATAATAGTACGGGAGGTAGTGCTATCGTTTGCTAAGTCATTTCATACCGACCAAATTTTTGTCCAGCGGTCGCTTAATATTTATCAATCAATATAATCAGCGTCAGTCGCCGCACCGTGGTGGGATGTTAACTGAGAGTATTTCAAAGTTGTAAAAAAAATAATTGCGAAAAGTGATTTTATACCGAATGAAATTTTTATGGATGATTATTGAGGTCATGCTTAACCAAAAATGCACCGTCAGCCGTATCGCAGACGGGGGATTGAACGTCAGTCGCGTTACTGAACTAAGTATGTTAAAAAAATTAAAATATAAAGTCATTTCATACCGTACAAAATTTATACAGGTGAATGTTGATACCTTTTTAATAATAAAGACCACCGTCAGTCGTTAATATGCGGGTGGAAAGCCCGTCAGCCAGCGATATAAGCTATAACCAATATAGCCCTACTTCGCGCTCAATGTATCCTAGGGCGTCGCGTAGACGACATTTCCACCTGCAAATATTCAGCTGACGGCGATTTTCGTTTGAATTAACCATAAAATTGTCTCACATAGCAATTTTAAGTAATTAATTCGATAGTCAATATTTGTGAAGAAGAATTATATACATTTTACTCTAAAAGCGCCATCTGTTGTTATACACTAAAACTAAAATAGCACCTACCAAACCTAAACGTGTATTATCTAGATATGACCTTTATTGGGTGCGAATTGGGATCTTTTTAATGTCAATTCAAAACGATTTCCAACAACAACTTTGAGATACTCTCAATTTTTATTCCACCCATACTGCAGTAGCTGACGATCAAAACTCTTATGTATTAATAGAATAGTATTATTGTTACGATTTTCGCTCGGTATGAAATGACTTTTTAAAATGAGCGCGACCTCCCCTACTATAAGTCATAACGTGACACTTGACTCGACGTGACCGTCCTAACCGCTTCAATTTTTTTCCTCCTAGGCTTGCTCTACAAATTTGCTGGATCGGTCGTGTCATAAAATTATGATCTTATTTGAGTACCTACCTGTTAATTTTAAATTACATTAAATAATATTATTATTAAGAAACATGTTGGCAGATAGGGTCGATATTAGGAGCTGTAACTTTCAGGTTTTAGTAATTATATATATTTACAGATACACACAGCATACTTTTTAACCGACTTCCAAAAAACGAGGAGGTTATATTATATTCGGCTGTGGATATATTTTTTTTTGTATGTTCGACCACTACTCCGCCGTTTGTGAACCGATTTTCAAAATTTTTATTTTGTTATATTAGGTTTCACTCCAATTTGGTCCCATTTTCACAAAAGTGGTGATCTGATGATGGGATCCATGAGTCATCGAGGGAACTCCTCAAAATTTATATGAAAACATATGGTGATTTTGGTTTTATGAGAAGCATCCTAAGCATATGCTAACAAAACGCAAGATTTTGCACCAAGGTATACTATGGTTCCTAAGATACTAAGAGAACTCCGGATTCCTTATAGATACAAGTTTGGGGGTTTAGGCGTTGTTTTAAGAACTGAAAGCATATGTTACTATGCAAATTACATTCATCATCATCATCATCACTACCATGTCAGGGTCACCAATGTCACAACTCACATGGTTGTATATGAATACAATATACACACAACACCATAAAATATCATCAGTCATCACTTTATGTCCTTATCCTAAAATACGTAGGAGAGCCATGCTTCGGCACGAATGGGCGGGCTCGAACGGAGAAATACCACGTTCTCACAGAAAGCCGGCGTGAAACAGCGCTTGCGCTGTGTTTCGCCGAGTGAGTGAGTTTACCGGAGGCCCAATCACTTACCCTATTCATTTCCTTACTCTCCCCTATTTCCTTCCCTTCCCTACCCTCCCCTATTACTATATTCCCTATTAAAAGGCAGGCAACGCACTTGCAGCTCTTCTGATGCTGCGAGTGTCCATGGGCGACGGAAGTTGCTTTCCATCAGGTTTGTTTGCTCGTTTGTCTCCTTATTTCATTAAAAAAAAATCTATTTGGTACATTTCAAAGCGATTTTAATACAAAAAAAATATACTTAATGTTGTTTCAAAATAGGTACATAATATTTCAAGTACCACAAAATTGAACATAAGTAGCAAATTCAACCTTTACTCCAGAGCGTAAGGCACACATTTGGGTTAGACTGAAGAAAATGGGGCACTATGGAAAAAATACTTACCTATAAAAATTTTTCGTCAAAATTTTAACCTCTTATAACCACCCCTTTTGAATATACCAATCGTTAGAGGGCGCCAAGGATAGCAAAAAAGCTCAGATAAGCTTTTCTCAAAAATCAACCCCTGTCGAAAGACAGGCCGAAGTGTGACCCTGGTTAGTACGGAGAAAATATAGTAGTAGTATAGTAGTCGGTACCAGATAGCTGAATCTTTAGTTCTCTGACAGAATATTTGAAACTTTTGGAACTGGCACAGACTTCAAAATTATGAAGATTGAGTACAGAAATAGTTGAGGTTTAGCCTAATTCGGAAAAAGGCACTATTAGATAGGAAAAATTATTTAATACTTTTTAGTTCATATTATAAGGATGTTATTATTGTTTTTACCTTGGAAGTCGGTTTTAATTTTTTGTTAATTAGATCAGCAGAGTTGGGCACCATAGGTACTTTTGCAGAAATCATGAGTCAAGGAGTCCTGACTCAGGACCCGGTAGGTTAGGACTAAATTAATGTTAGGCTCAATTAAGGCTCTTCTAGACTGTTAAAAAGCAGTTAACTGTAAGAGCGACAGACTGGGTCATAAGTGGCCACTGCAATTTTATTTTATTTATCTAATCTGTTTAGGGAGCATACCCATACTACGTGACCCATTTAGGGGCGGGAGGGGGGTCTTCAAAATACTACGCTCGGTCACGAGAGGGGGGGAGGGGGGTCTAGAGTTTTGTCACGTAGTCAATTTCGCCCGAGAGAAACGTCATACGAAAAAAATTTTTCTCGTCATTTAATACTTAACACTGGCATTTATTATGGTTATTTATAGCCAACAGCCATTAAAAAAACAGGCACTGTTGTCACTTATCAGCAGAGATCGGAATTGGGTGTGTGAAAATACCTAAAGTTTGCAGCGGGACATAATATGGAGCTGTTACAGCCACTTAAATTAAACCGGTTTTGGATTTTACCGGTTCAGTTTTGTATTTTTTTTAACATGTTCCTTACCTTTGAAACACCGAACTATAAATATTTACAAGCTGCTTATACAGTTCTAAATTAATTTTTTAGTCTCAATTTTTCTTTGTCGGCCAAACACAGAATTTTACATGTCTGCAAAATGCTAATGTGGTTTTAATCTTTTTTTCGGTGTGTGTAATCGGTGTTTCAAAGGTAAGGAACATGTTAAAAAAAAATACAAAACTGAACCGGTAAAATCCAAAACCGGTTTAACTTAAGTGGTTGTACCAGCTCCATATTATGTCCCGCTGCAAACTTTAGGTATTTTCACACACCCAATTCCGATCTCTGCTTATCAGGCATTTTGAAGTTTGGTGATCATATTTACTTATATCTTATTTTAGTGTTCGATTACAATTTCAACTACAGTGGTGACTAAAATAGTAGGTACCATCGAGGAAATTGATTCAGAAGTAGTTGACACACCAACGTCATGTAGTCGGATCATGTCAATTCAATGTTAATTGTGATCTGTCGGTTGGGTTAAATTTAAACGCGACCAAGTTACTTAGGTCCGCCATCTGCCTAGAAATTAATTTCTCTGTTCTATTGTAATTTTAGACTATCACTAAATATTATAAAACAAAGTTTTTCCCCCATGTCCCTTTGTTAATCTTTAAAACTACGCAACGGATTTTGATGCGGTTTTCTTTAATAGATAGAGTGATTCAAGAGGAAGGTTTATAAGTATAATAACATTCCTTAAATAGTGGAAAAATACTGTTATTATTGGGGTTTCTAATGTGATGTCGTAGATAATTACATTTTTTTCCGCTTACATTGCAAACGCAGGCTGAAACCTACGAGATTTATCAAAATAATGTACTGTACACATTGAAAAGGTCTACAGAAAACTCCGCAATGGTATATGTCTACCTCTTATGGATATCCCACAATACAGTTTTTTGTCATTTACTTTTAACGACAAAATATTATATTGGCTAATTTCGAAGCGATTTTAACCAATACGGGGTGGCGACTCTGTCGCAACTGTAGTTTAAGTTTTATAATGTATAGATTAATTATAGATAGCAACACTAGATCATTTGTTTAATGTTGGCCATCTGCAATTATTATGTTGGCAATACTGCCACGCTTGGCGTCACGTCTTGGCTTGGCGTCACACAACAATAATAATGATACACATAGACAGTCGTTACAGATTTTGAAAGTGATTAGTGAAACAAGTACGTTGACAACTTTTGTGGACTTTTGTGAATTGTAATGTACCAATTTAGAACTGTTGCACGGAATATTGAACACGTTTAATAAAATTAGTGGTGTGATTGTGTAACAAAGACTTTTCTTTTGCCCTATCACCCCAAAGTGGTGACCCCGACGTGATCACCTCAAAGTGGTGACCGCCTTCGTTAGTCAAGCCTACTTTTCCGGCACTGGTGATACCTAACTCCTGGCTCAATTGCTATACGACGCTTCCATTCGGACTTCGGAAACAGGAACTACACCTGCCCGCTACACTCCGTGCCTCGGCGTTAGCTGTAAAACGTGCGGGCGAAGCCAATTTTCGCGGACGCAAACAGGACCATTTCACCGGAATTTCCAAGACATTTGACTCAAGAATTAATTTCCTGCAAAGTTCTACGTTTTCCCAGCTGAAACACATCAATCCAGTCATTCTCAGCAGAATTTGGAAAAAAATCTGTGAAGCATTCAGGAAGTTTCAGACTGGTCGCGCCATCTTTCGGTGTCTATTGAAAGTTTCTCCTCGGCAATCGACGGCATCGGTACGTCTGTCATCCTATCTGACGTCTGTCATCCTATCTGACGTTTGTCATCATATCTGACGTCTGTCATCCTATCTGACGTCTGACATCTGTCAAAGACTCGAAAACGTAAACAAACACTCGTGAAAAAGTGCAAAGTGTTTTTCGACTTCTGTTTTCACTTTTAATTATGTTTTTTTTAGGAAATTACAGTGAGTATTCAGTTTTAAGTTACAACAACATTATTTCGGTAAGCTCTTTTTGATATTTTACTTATTTAACGAATTATTATCGGAGTTGTTATAGCTCGAAACTAACTTTTGTTTTCTAACGTTATACCGTACTCATATTTTTCCTCATTATTTGCCGCTTTTCGGTGAGGGTACGCTTTCTACCTTAATTTGTTGTGTGTTTTCGTGGTTTTTGCCTGATTTATATTATGTTTTGGTTTTAGGATATTTTACAAACATAAGTTTTGTTTTTACACTGTTTCGCTGTAAATATTACATTTTGTTTGCCTTACCTGCTAACTATATTAACAGGCAAGTTTGCCAGTGGTTTTGGATATTATTATTTTTTTTTTTACATAATTTGGTAAACCTAATTGTAAAACTTAATTTTTTTTTTCCAAAGGTGTTACTCTTTTTTGAAAAATTGTTTATTGGTGTAACTTATAGCTACTTATACTTACTTACTAACTATATTTTTGTATCAGCGTTGCCACACCAAATTTTTTAAAAACTAATTTTGGGTTTATTTGGTTTTGTTTTTCTGCACTGCACGTCTGTGATCTTTGGTTGTGGTTTCTAATAATTACTAACAATGGCTGAAACTCCTCAAGATATCATTCTTCGTTTGGAGGCCGAGAAGGCAGCTCTACAGCAACGGCTAGAACGCCAAAACAAACCGGAAATTTGCAAAGTCTCCGTGAAGCTCCCTCCATTTTGGCCGAACAAGCCTAAAGTTTGGTTTGCTCAAGTAGAGGCTCAATTTGAGCTCTCTGGAATCAAATCCGATACCACGATGTTCAATTACATCATTTCGCAGTTTGACCAGAAATTAGCTGGAGAGGTGGATGATATTATCACTGCTTCTCCAACCGACGGTACCAAGTACTTGAAACTGAAGGAGGAATTAATCCGACGTCTTTCAATGTCCGAAGAACAACGGGTACGCCAACTTGTCGGAGAGGAAGAACTAGGCGACAGAAAACCCTCTCAGTTTCTTCGGCACCTCCGCTTCCTCTCGAACAATGCCCTCACAGACGAGAGCATTCTGAGACAGTTGTGGATGAGACGCCTACCCCAGCAAGTACAGGCTATTTTAGTCTCACAGACTGACCTGACTCTAGAGAAACTGGCAGACCTGGCCGACAAGGTCATTGAGATTGCCGGGCCAAGCAAAGTTTTTTCTTGCTCTTCGCCGGCCTCATCATTTTCTTCTACTGTGTTCGACACACTTCTGGCAAGGGTTGACGAGCTAAGTAAGCAGATTGCTTCCTTAACTCACCAGAGGCCTGGACGTTCACGCAGCCGCAACGCATCTGCTGGTCATCGCTCTCGCACTTCGACACCTGGTGCTCCCGTAAAAATGTGTTGGTACCATAAAAAATTCAACACCAAGGCAGCCAAATGCATCCAACCTTGCAGCTGGTCAGCGCCTCAGGGAAATGGCAGCAACAGTCAGTAGAGGCGGCCACTGATTGTTACCAACCCAGCCGCCAGACTAGACTCTTTGTCACTGATCAGAAGTCTAAGCACCAGTACCTCATCGACACTGGCTCAGACCTCTGCTGTTTCCCTCGGCGGCTTCTTAAAGGTCGGTTTACTGATAATGAGTACAACCTCAGCGCTGCGAACGGTAGCTCAATCAAGACGTACGGAAGTATTTCCATGCATCTGAACTTGGGCCTTCGTCGCGACTTCCATTGGAATTTTGTCATCGCTGACGTTAGTACTCCTATCATTGGTTCTGACTTTCTTAGTTACTATAACCTTTTGCCAGATTGCCAACTCAAGCGTCTTGTCGACGGGAATTCTAAATTATTTGTGTCTGCTGTCACGGCTCAGGTTTCACAGGACAGTGTCAAGGCTGTAGCCTGCAACGACTCAGTTTTTACACAGGTGCTCGCTGAGTTTCCTGAGATCACACGTCCTCCTGGCTTACCCCGAGTTGTGAAGCACAACACCGTCCATTTCATCCAAACTACTGATGGTCCTCCTGTATCGTATCGTCCTCGCCGTTTGGCTCCACACAAACTTATTCCTGCCAAAAAGGAGTTTGAGGACATGATGAAATGCGGGATCGCAAGGCCATCTAAAAGTGACTGGGCCGCTCCTTTGCAGATGGTGCTCAAGAAGGATGGCTTGTGGCGACCTTGTGGCGATTACCGGGGCTTGAATGCCAGGACTGTCCCGGACAAGTATCCGGTTCGTCACATCAATGATTTTACGCACAATCTTTCTGGTGCCAAAATTTTCAGTACCCTCGACCTGGTGAAAGCCTACCATCAGATCCCCGTCTTCAAGGACGATATTCCGAAGACGGCCATCGTGACTCCGTTTGGCCTCTTCGAATTTCCTTACATGACCTTTGGTCTTCGTAATGCTGGTCAGACCTTTCAGAGATTTATCGATGAGGTCACACGGGGTCTCGATTTCTGTTTTCCATACATCGATGATATTTTGGTCTTTTCACCAGACGAGGATACTCACAAGAAGCACCTACGCACTCTGTTTGGACGCCTCCAAGAATATGGAGTGATTTTAAACCCGTCCAAGTGCGTCCTTGGCGCCAGCGAGGTAGTGTTCCTCGGCTATTCCATATGCGCCGATGGCACGCGCCCACCCCAGGACCGTATTCAGGCCCTGATAGATTTTGAGCCTCCTGAGGATGCCCAAGGAATGCGCAGGTTTCTTGGCATGCTCAATTACTACAGGCGTTTTATCCCTGACGCCGCAAAATTTCAGGCTCCGCTTATCGAGACTTTGGCCGCTACCAAGAGTAAGGGTTCCAAACCATATCCCTGGACGCCTGAACTGCTGAAGAATTTCGAGGACTGTAAGAAAAGCCTTTCAGACGCGACAATCCTTCACCATCCTGTTGCTGATGCACCCTTAGGTTTGTTTACCGATGCATCAAGCCTTCATGTCGGTGCTTGCCTCCAACAGTTGGTTAACGGAAATTGGGTCCCACTTGCTTTCTTTAGCAAGAAGTTGACCCCTAAACAGTGTGAGTGGCCGGCTTATTACCGCGAACTTTTGGCCGTGTACGAAAGTGTACAGCATTTTCGACACGTTGTGGAAGTCCAACACGTGACAATTTTCACTGACCACAAGCCATTGCTGTACGCTTTCGTACAACGTCGCGAGAAGCTTCCCCCACCACAACTTAACCAACTGTCTTTTATTAGTCAGTTTACGACGGACATTAAATATATACGAGGCGAGGACAATATTGTCGCTGACGCAATGTCTCGGGTAGAAGCCATTTCCTTAGAGCAAGAATATGAGGCTCTTGCCGCTTCCCAAGGAGCAGACGAGGAGTTGACCCAATTACTTGGCAATTCCAGTCTTAATTTGGTAAAATTACGCGTACCTGGCACAGGCTACTCCCTGTTTTGCGATCTTGCGACCGGCAAGCCTCGGCCGTATGTACCCCGTGACTTGCGTCGCACGATATTCAACAAACTACATAACCTGAGTCATCCTAGCATTAGGGGCTCAGCTCGTCTCGTAGCTGACCGTTACGTGTGGCCCTCCATAAACAAAGATTGTAGAGAGTGGGCCCGCACTTGTGAAGCTTGTCAGCGTTGTAAGATATCTAGACATGTTTCTGCTCCCTTAGGCACCTTCGACACTCCATCCGGTCGGTTCTCTCACATCCATATGGATATTATTGGACCGTTACCGATTTGCTCTGAGTATCGCTACTGCCTTACAGCAATCGATCGGGTTACTAGGTGGCCTGAAGTCTGGCCTATGCGTACCATCACAGCCGAAGAAGTTGTTGACACTTTTACAAGGGAGTGGATACCTCGTTTCGGCATTCCGTCGATTATAACCACGGATCGCGGTACTCAGTTTGAGTCCGACCTGTTCTGTCGTCTCTTACAGAATTTCGCTGCGAAACGCATTCGTACAACGGCCTTCCATCCGAGCGGCAACGGAATGATAGAGCGCGTCCACCGCCAATTAAAGGCATCCCTAATGTGCCATGGCAATTCCTGGATCAAGGCTCTTCCGCTCGTCTTACTTGGAATACGCTCGGCTTTCAAAGAAGACTTGAAGGCCACAGCTGCTGAAATGGTTTACGGTGAAACCCTTCGTCTTCCTGGAGAAATACTGGTTCCAGTGGCTGAATCGAACAAATTCGAGGACCCTGCCGACTTTGTGGTGAAACTCCGGAGCCACATGGCATCCATCCGACCCGTTCCAGCTTCACGACACTCGGTCCCATCTACATTTATTTTTAAAGACTTGGCTACTTCTTCGCACGTATTTTTGCGAGACGATACTGTCCGTCGCCCCTTACAGCCCCCTTACAATGGTCCTTATCAAGTCCTTGAACGGGCCACTGACGGCAAAACTATCACCATTGATGTTAAGGGCAGGACCGTTGTTGTCAGCGTCGACAGACTCAAACCAGCCTATGTCGACAATTCTCCAACTTTAGATTCTTCACCACCGACTTCTCCGATATCTCAGCAACCATCTCCAAACACAGCAGTTTCTGTTCCTACATCTTCCACAAATAAATTAGCACCATCTCCAAACACAGATCAGCCTAAACAGCCGTACACCACAAGGTCTGGCAGACGTGTACGTTTTAAAAAGTTCGACGATTATTATGCTTAGTTATTAATTTCGTCAGGTTACCTTTCTCCGTGGGGGGGTGGTGTGGCGACTCTGTCGCAACTGTAGTTTAAGTTTTATAATGTATAGATTAATTATAGATAGCAACACTAGATCATTTGTTTAATGTTGGCCATCTGCAATTATTATGTTGGCAATACTGCCACGCTTGGCGTCACGTCTTGGCTTGGCGTCACACAACAATAATAATGATACACATAGACAGTCGTTACAGATTTTGAAAGTGATTAGTGAAACAAGTACGTTGACAACTTTTGTGGACTTTTGTGAATTGTAATGTACCAATTTAGAACTGTTGCACGGAATATTGAACACGTTTAATAAAATTAGTGGTTTGATTGTGTAACAAAGACTCCTTATTCAATAAAACCACTTTAAATACATTGTAAATTGAGTATCTATACTAATATTATAAATGCGAAAGTACCTCTATCTGTCTGTCTGTCTCGCTATCACGCCAAAACTACTGAACCGATTGTAATGAAACTTTGTACACAGATAGTCTAAAGCCTGAGAAGGGACATGGGCTACTTTTTAACTGGAAAAAGGGGTTGTAAAGGAGTGTTTCTACGTAAATTTGTTCAAATTAAGTTATTTCCAAAAATTAATAATAGATGACGCTGTGCGTCGTCCTACATCGCACAAGCGCTTACTCAAACGTGTTTCTATAAGAGGTGGTAAGGATAACGAAAGTTTTTTATATAGTTTAGATCGTTATTTTTATTCCCTAATATATAATTAAGTAGTAATAATTATTATAAACATGCAAAGAGTCTTTTGTAATAAATAACTTAATAAGCACAAAATATATGAGTCAAATTATTTTCATTTGCTATCTAGTATCTACTCTTTCAACCATAGACATAATATATACTGTAGGTATATATTATGTCTATGCTTTCAACTTGCAAAATGATTAAAAATTATTCTTGTCAGTACCACGTGAACAGCCGGAGAATTTTTTTTTTCTAAAGTTGGAGAAAAAAATAATTTGAAAGCCAATTTATCACTAATATAAGCCATACATCATGAGTTCAAATTTTTTTTCTCTGGCTTCATACTAATCTGACCACCTCATCATAAGAAAATCGTAATAACTTCTAAACTATCTGACTTAGAGCATTGAAGTAATAGAATTTTAGAAGATGAACACTTCCTCTATCTATTTAAAATAAAAATGAATCAGTTTAATCTGCTAGATTTTCCACAAAAAGCCATTAATAAAAAATACACTTTTTTTTTCTTAAACTTGGGTTTTTCTATGTTTAATTCCACGAAATTTATAACATATTGCCTATGTAAGTGTAGTCCACAAATTCAGCTATCAAATGAGACCTTTTTTATCTTCATAGGATATTTACATGTGAAGTACTGGTCAGATTAGTGTGTAAGCCCGAGAAAAACTAAAATGGCTGCCATTTTACAACCATGAGAGAGAAAAAAAATTTGAGGGCCAATTTGTCGATAAAATATGCCATAGATCATGACATTAAAGGATCGGACACCGGTGTCGGGACACATTGTATATCCGAACTAGACTAAAGCACATACTTAATACAAATTACTCACGGAGGACTAGAGCCAAGCTGTGTGGACTCTTAAATTGGATTTGACTATAAGCTAATTGCATGCAAGGTTATTAGTTATTATTTATGCCAAATTTTAAGAAAAATTTCCCGAATTTTTAATTAATTTCAGGTTCTTCCACAAGTTTGCAACATTTTATCTACGTAAAGGTGATTTTAGGAGGAGGTAAAGGCTCTTATAGGAATATGAGTGGTGGCCGCAAAAGTAGAAGGCGACACAACGAATTTTGTTGCGTCGCCTTATCTACTCGACACTGGTAATGATGACTGATGATAATCTGTCATCGAGACTTCAAACGAACAGTCACGTTACTAGTCGCTCCGAAGTTTTTATTAGAATTTGTAGTAAATATCAAATGTTCAACCGTGCACTATAGTGAATACTGTGGTTCAGTTATTGGAGTTTCAAGTAATTCAATTATCTCGGTTTTTGGTACTGTTTAAAAAGGTCATGTTGTACTCATGTCATGCATACCTATAATTTGTGCTTAATACTGCTTAAAATATTATTGAATATGATATGTTTTTCAAATGTGTTATTGTATATGTACTGTTGGTGTGCTAAATGAATAAATAAATATGATTCTGATGATGATGAATATGATGAATAAATATGATTGATGATGATCCGTAGGCCGTAGCCCGCGCCCCGCAGGCGATAGGCGGCCGTAGCGCCATATTTTCTTCTTTAACAATGACCGACTCGGTAAGTTGCCAATGTCCTAATGGCTAAGCACCATATTAAAAAATAATATATTGTCAATGTCATAAACTGCCAACCTGACAGATGACACAAAACATGTGACATGTCAGTAATGTCACTTTTCATTGAAAATTTAGCTCGATTTTGGGTCTTTTGGTGCTTTTTTATAGATTTTGAAATTTATTAATTCTTATCTAACATCATACTTGAGTATTTAATATGCCGAAAATATAATTGAGTTCCTAACGAATTCCTTTTAAGATAATAATGATTCGAAACTCAATGCAGATATTTTTTCTTTAGCCTTGTGTTATTTTTAAACACTTGTGAACGAATTGTTCAAAATGTATAAACAAATACCTAATAACCACATTTCCTTCTTGTTGAGAAACACGAAGATATATTGTTTTCAATGCATAAAAGCACTTTCTACACGCCCTGAAAGCCAGCCTGTATCAAACCATGGTCCTTGGAACTTGTACTCAGATAAAGTATCAAAAGGGTTATTGAGTCAAGATTCTCATCAAGAGGAAGTAGTGCGACACCTTCAAAAAGTATACAATGAAGTTTCATCATTCAAAAGGCCACAAATCAAAGCCAGGTTTGGTGAATCCTTCTTTAACTTCTTTAGTAAATCTGAGCCTTATAAAATGGAGGCACCAAAGGGATTGTACATATATGGAAGTGTCGGCGGAGGAAAAACAATGTTGATGGATTTATTCTATGAAACTGTACCTGTGAGTAATTGATTTTAAATTTAAGCTTGATATTATATGAGTGTTACATAACAATAGATGTCATATTAATAATATATTTTATGACATTTTTTTCCTTGTAGATAAAGGAGAAATTGAGGGTCCATTTTAATTCTTTCATGCTCAATGTTCACGCTAGAATACATGAGCTCAAAATTAAATCTGGTAAAGGTGCTAGTTCGTTCCGAGATGAGGGCAAACCCTTTGACCCTATACCACCAGTAGCTGCAGATATTACACAGGAGTCCTGGCTTATATGTTTTGATGAATTTCAAGTAAGTTTTCACTTGTCCAACACTTGTTATTTTGTTATATAAAAATCAATACTAATTATAAAGACATTGATGCCTGTTTTCACCAACCGCCTCCTAACGCTAAGTGGTCCCCTAGCGGCCATTAACATTCGTCCTTAGGGTGTAAGAACTTTTGCAAAACATTACTTTTTTTTAAATGTGGTTTGTTTTAGGAGATATTTGACCCGCAAAGATCGCTAGGGAACACTTAGCGTTAGAAGACCGTTGGTGAAAACAAGCATCAGTCACCCTTTTCACATAATAAATGTTGTGTTCATAAACATCATAAAATAAAATAAAAGATCTCCGATTCCCTTATTCATCAATTTTATGAAACAAAAACTTTGGTAATGGTGGCATTTTCACAAAATAATAAAATACAAATCAGTTATTATTTTATTAGGTGACAGATATTGGTGATGCTATGGTTTTA
This sequence comes from Aricia agestis, assembly GCF_905147365.1. Lineage (NCBI taxonomy): Eukaryota > Metazoa > Arthropoda > Insecta > Lepidoptera > Lycaenidae > Aricia > Aricia agestis. Next base: position 11,895,237 of record NC_056415.1, read on the forward strand.
AAACGTCTGTTTACCCAACTGTTTGACAATGGTTGTGTTGTTATAGCAACCAGCAACCGAAAACCTGACGATCTTTACAAAAACGGACTGCAAAGAGCAAATTTTGTACCATTCATTCCCATCCTGAAAGCACATTGTGATGTCATTCAATTGGACTCTGGCATAGATTATAGAGTGAGAGGATCAGGGAGTAAATATGGTAAATATTTTCTGTAAGTATCTTTAATATTATCGATACCTACAAAATAATTCATATAGTTCAGTGGGTAAAATAAGTTATTTTATATTTCCAGTAACCATGAACTCACACCAGACAATAGTGGCGTGGATACGCTTTTTAAATTCCTCATATCAAAAGAAAATGACACAGTTAGAGTTCGCGTTATTAACATTTTTGGAAGAAATGTCAAATTTGCAAAAACCTGTGGAGGAGTGTTAGATTCAACATTTGACGAACTTTGTGATAGAGTAAGTTGAGTTTGGAAGATACCATAAATTTTTATTATTATGCTTCAATTTGCGATTTTAGGTTTATTAAAATACATCCTTTTTTTTTTCCCGCGGCTTCGTTAAGAAGTATTATTGTATACAAACTTTCAATCCCTATTTTATCCCCTTGGAGGTAGAATTGATCAAAATCCTTTCTTAGCGGATGCCTACGTCATATCATCTACCTGCCTGCCAAATTTCAGCCCGATCGATCCAGTGGTTTGGGCTATGCGTTGAAAGATCACCATGTCAGTCAGTCACCTTTGAGTTATATATATATATATATACAGGGTGTAACAAAAATAAGTGATAATACTTTAGGGCGTGTACGTGTTCCTTGTAGAGAGTTCACTGTGAAAGTAGCAGCGCTGAAAGACCAAAAATTTTTTTCACTTTTGTATGGGGAAACTCTTGACGCTCGGGCCCTTGCCCATACAAAAGTGAAAAAAAATTTTCGTCTTTCAGAGCTGCTACTTTCACAGTGAACTCTCTATAAGAAACACGTACACACCCTACACACCCTAAAGTATTATCACTTATTTTTGTTACACACTGTATATATATGTAGATGTCACGTATCAAAATAAAACCTAAAATTGCAACACTAAAATATTTTATTATTCATATTTTTATTACAGCCGCTCGGTGCAAGTGATTATTTAGTCATATCAAAAACATTTCATACGGTATTTATAAGAAATATACCGCGATTATCTATTGTAACACAAAGATCTCAGATAAGAAGATTTATAACCCTGATTGATACTTTATATGACAACAGAGTCCGAGTAAGTTCTTTTTATTAAATTTTTTTATAATAAAAAATTATAATGTTTTATAAAATAAGATACTTTTTATGGCAACACATATCAAGCAAGTATACTCAGATCAAACTCTTAAAAAAACAAATATTTTTATGAGTTTCAAATATTATCATGGTAAACAGTTTTTATTTCTTTATTCAAATTGTAAAATTGTAAGTATAATAAAATACCAAATTTCTTAAATTGATAAATTGACATGACTTTGATAAAACATTCCAACAATATTTATCGTTTATTATAAATGTATGTTTTTGTTTTAGGTTGTTATGGCTGCAGATAGTGATCCCAAAAACTTGTTCAAAGTGGATGATGCAAAAGACGGTTATGGTGATGCCGACCGAGCATTGATGGACGACTTAAAAATAACAAAAGATTCTGTGAGTAGTATAATTGTAACATACCGTATAATCGCTTTAAATTGTCAGCTAAATTCAAAACGTCTTTTACTACAATTTGCGTTCGGAAATTTATATTCACTTTTTATTTTAATTTTTTTTAATGAAATAAGGGGGCAAACGAGCAAAGCAACAAGTCACCTGATGGAAAGTAACTTCCGTCGCCCATGGACACTCGCAGCATCAGAAGAGCTGCAGGTGCGTTGCCGTCCTTCTAAGGGGTAATAGGGGAGGGTAGGGAAGGGAATAGGGGAGGGTACGGAAGGGAATAGGGGAGGGTACGGAAGGAAATAGGGGAGGGTAGGGAAAGGAAAAGAAAAATTTAGATTAATACTTTTCTAATTAATCAATATTTTGTTTGTAGGAAGATGCAAATGCTGCTATTTTCACTGGTGAGGAGGAAATGTTTGCTTGTGACAGATGTTTGTCACGAATTATGGAGATGCAGTCAGATGAGTATTGGGAGAAATGGGGACAGCATCTAAGTTAATTCTTAAAGTCGTTAAAATAACAATGTTGCTGCCCATAATATGTTCAATATTAAATACCTAAAGGATTTTGAAATACCATTCAAAATTAGAACATTATATATTTATCATTGATTCATAGTTAACAGTCAGAGATAATGAAGTCAATAATAAGTTATGTATGTGGTGTACCATTATGAAAAATATTTATAGAATACAGAATACATGCCGATAATTTTAGCAAATAGTTTTGATTTATACACAATTTTTATATGGTATGCCTGATGTTCAGTGAAACACGAGTACAGAGTACGCACAAAATTTTGTAGATATATTTATTATAAGCTACTACCTAAAATATGTTGTGCCTATTCAATAAGAAAAATAGAGATTAATTTTACACTTGCCATGCGTTCTTTTTGTACTATCAGAGAAGTTGATTTAAACGCAGATGGCGGACCTACGTATTTTGGTCGCTTTATGTGAAACACAGCCGACAGATCACCACTTACTTACCTACATTGAATTGACATATCATGACCAAATAATGTGCGCGCGTGGGTCCGTCGACAGCCTATGAATCAATTTCTTCGATTGTACCATCGAGGAAGTTGATTCCTATGCAATTGATAGACCAACGTTATTTGGTCGAATATGTCAATTCAATGTTAATTGTGATCTGTCAGCTGGGTTTGACGTAACGCAACCAAACTACATAGGGGGGTATTACATTATCAATTAAATTGGATCATTTCTATGATCATATATATATGATCATTTGATCATATCTGCATATTACATTATCATATTTCATTGATCCTATTTTACGTCATATGTGGTTTCAATAGCCAATGGAGAGCGCTAACGCTGACAGTTATTGACGTCAGGATTACTAGATCTTAGAGAATTCGATTTGTCAAAAGACATCGTCATTTTTAATATGGCTCGTTTTTTGTTATTTCAGCAAGATTATCCTAGTATATAATTAGAAAAATAATTACATTACATTATTTGAAACATAATATTAAGGAACAAAAAATTAAAAACTCTTTTTTATATTAAATAACTGGCAACACCTATTTCTATGACCGTATTGGATCCAATCTCTCAGTAAATGTCAAAAATCTATGATCAAGGAAGAAATGAATCATATGTCTATATTACATTATCCAATATCATTGACACAATGATCTCGGATCCAATATATATGATAATCTAATATCCCCCTTAGGTCCCCGATTTGCATAGGAATCAACTTCTCTAATAGTACATAGTTGAAATTATTATTATCTGTGTTTGCCATCTTCATTTTTATGGCATGTCATGTCATGACGATGCACGAAATCGCCACCAAAGGACCTTGATATCGTGGTCATACAGTTTACATACAGTATAAAATATAATAGTTACTGCAATTTTTGTAACGAAAAGCTACTTATAAAACGTTTTTTTCTTTTATGTTTGACATCTGTTTTGTATTGTTTTCATAGTACAATATATGTACAGGGTTTTTACACTAATTTCAAACAAAGTTTTTTATTAATAGCCAAAAAGAATTAGTAATGAAACTCATAAGTATGACCATTATTGTCATTAGGTTAGTCAGGATTTATTTATATATGAAACTAGCTGTCCCGCTGAACTTCGTGTCACTTTCTTTGGACTTCTACGAATATTTTAAGAATAAAATCAGCCCAATCCGTTCAGCCGTTTTCGAGTTTTAGCGCGACTAACACATTTGAAAATCCATTTTTATATATAAGAAGATGTATTCAATGATGGAGATTAATGCAATCGTGCTTGGTATTTAAAATTAATAATATGATTAAGAGGTGAAATATAATATTCTGAATTTAGTAACAAGCTATTAGATTTCTAAAAGTACTTAATTATATATTATTATCATTGCCAAACTTGTAAATTTATATAACACCAAATTATTGGCTTTATGTTAAAGTCCTATTATTAGCATTCATAGTAACTTCCTACCTTCAATTTATACAAAAATATAAGGTGCTAATAATAGGGTAACTGCCAACGATGATGTAGTTATTACCCTATAGGCTATAATTAAATACAATAATAATTATAATTCATTTCAAATTTAAAAAGTAAGTAGTAAAAGCTAGATAACTGCAGTATTAAAGAACATTCTTCATAATTTATCATTGTTGTTTGTTTAATTATTATTTATTTTTTGATAATTTTCTTTTTATGTAAATGAGTATAAATGCCATTTAAATGTTTGTTAATAAAAGTTGATCTTTAAATTGCACTTTTATTTATCTTTTCGAAAATATTCTCAGCCCTGCTCTTGCCTCTTTATATTGCTATCCCTCTCACACAATGACATTCATGAAGACTGGGCACAGGATATATTTTTGCCTAATAATGTCAACACAAAATAAATATGCTTGCGACGTAATGTGAAGGCAGCCTAAAACTGACGCTTTTTGTCGCATAGCGTTGTTGCCGCGTCTTCTTTCGTCATAGTACAATATCATACAAACAATATTATGCCGTGGCGTGTTGCGTCGCTGCGCTGCAGCGTAGTGTCGCTTAGTGCGGTCTCGTCTTTAATATGGAAACCCGTTTTCCAAAGGATCAAGGGCTATATACGATCATAGTCACTCGTGATTCGTTAATAAAAAAAAAAACAGTTAATACAAATAACGTTTATTCTAACCTCAATCGTACATATGGCTGTAGTACTCCTGATACACCTGTATGTAGGTCTCCTTCTCGGCGGGTGTCATGCGCGCGATGACGTCATCGTCCACGCTCGTGATTGGCACGGGCTTGCCGTTCACGAGCACGGTGGGCGCGTTGTCGTCAGACTCGGAGTCTTCGCTCTCCATTTCCGCTGGAAATGAAGTCACCTTAGACTCGGAGACAAATAGATTAATTATTTCCATTAGAAATAATTAATCTATTTGTCGCGCAAAATACTCCGTAACTATTGCACAACAGTGCGACGTTGTCAACTTGCGTGCAACAAGTCGTTTAAATGTAAGACTGGCAACACTGTCGAATATGAGTTGCACACTTATTTTAAATAACAATAATATGATAGCTACACATTGCTCTTTCCATTGATGGCGTTTAATAAAAAACCTAAATAATACTTACCAACAGCCGCCATTTCATCTTTGAGCTTGTAAGGGTCTTTAGACTCGTCGTCACTGGAGTCTGAGCTGTCCTTTTCAATTCCCTTAAGGGCTGCAGCCGTATTATTGCCTGAAAAAAAAAGCAGCCTAGATCTACTTACTTCATTTTTTAAATTACCTACAATTTTAAATGTTTCCTTGTTATTGGTTACAGTTTCCACTAAAGTCTTGTTTGCTCATTCCAGTTTATTTAACCGAAATAAATTGTAGTAAAGCAAGTGTATTAACGTCTATTAAAATGCCTATAAAAAAACACACCTAGAAACGAATTTTAATTTGTTAAAGATTTTGATATAAGTCCATATATAATAAATGTAAAACTCTTCATTTTATTTAAGTTTAATGTAAACATTAAATGTCTCGTGTGGCCGTATAAGCGACATAATGTTTTGCAAGATTTATATATAAGCTAGTACTATCAGAGAAGTTGATTCTTAGGCAGATCGCGGACCTACGCTATTTGGCCGCGATGAAGTCGCGATGTATCAAACTCAACAGACAGAACACGGTTATCAATTATCATTGAATTGACATAGTACGACCAAATCACTAAGATCCGTCAACTGCTTAAGAATCAATTTCTTCGATGGTACCCTAAAGTTAAAACATCCTCCATTTAAAAGTAATAAAATTACCGGGGTTCTGTTTCTCGTGTGCGAGCAGGACGGACATAATGTCGTCGTTCTTGTCTTTGCCCGTGGTCTTGGCGCTCGTCGCGTTGTTCGCCGCCTTCTCCAGCGCCGCGTCCGTTGAATGTACGCTGTCGCTCTGGAATGTTTGAATTTCGAACTAAGTGAAGTCTGTCAAGAAAGTGAAGAAATTAGAAAGTGGCAACATCGTAGTGTCATCCCTTTTTTCTTAGATTGATTTGAAAAGGATGACACTACGATGTTGCCACTTTTTAATTTATTCACTTTCTTGACAGACTATAATTTTTTTTTTTTATTTAAATTGAAAATAAAAAATGTTGTAAAGCTGCATCTAGATGTAATAAGACCGCAACGTGACACGATACAAGATATTTTAACTCCGGGAAAGGACATAGGATACTTTACATCCCGGAAAAATGTACGGATCCCGTGCCATAAACTATTCTTTAAGGTAACGGAGAATCTAGTTAACAATATTTTAACCGACTTCCAAAAAGGAAGAGGTTATAATAATAATAGACATTTATTCAACTAAGTTCACAGTACACTACAATAAAACAAAGCATACAACAATAAAGACAGAGAAAAAAAGAAGACAAGCACACTAAGCCTAACCACAATATATAGGTAACAGAAAAAAAACTATTGAGAACACTTACTTATTTCAAATTTTAACGGTGCGGCTCATACTTTATATTTTATGTATGTACAAATAATTTATATATTTTTGTGGTGCGGCGCGGATAAGTGCTTCGGTGTAAGCAGGGGGTGTCACTCCGCCGTTACGCCGCCGAGCTACAAGTACATACGAGACTCCCCGACGTCGGGGCGATTCAATGGTTGCCGCGAACTGACTCGTGACGCACGCGCGCGCCTCTTACGCCGTGTCATATTTTAATTGGCAAAACTTATCAAAAAAAAAATACTGCATTGCAGCCGATTGTTGGGACAATGAAAAAAGGCAAATTTATATAATATCTATTGTCATGGTACCTAAATCTATGACAATAATAATATTATTAAATATACACACAAATGTTTTATACTTAATTATAATAAATATGCTTATTTAAAATAGGTGGTAGGTGGTAGCTGCATATACTTACATTATACATAATAATATAATCCATACCTAATTACCTACATCAAAAGAAAATCAGGTGTCGTGTCTGTGTAAACTGATTTATATGTTCGGTATTCATTTACCTACCAGTTTCCGTATGTATACCTTGCGTGGTATTTATACTTATTTGATTTTGACAACCCTATTTTCGGAATATAGTCAACAACACACACAAGCTGTGAAATAAAGTCGACCTTCACGCGGCGACAAGAGGCTACTCGCGTGCGGTCCGTTTGCTAATAATACTTATGTAGGCACATAAAACGGCGGCATTTGTGAACATCAAAGCAGTGAGACTTCTGTACTTGTACTATTATCTATTCTGTGGTGTAAGGCAGTGCAGTGCAAAAAGTTGTTGAATAGGACTCCACTCAGGTAAATGATCATGACACAGGATACTGTACCACGATCCCTGGTATTATGTGGATCCTATTATGTTCGTCTGTATTTCTTTTTGTATGTTCAACCATAACTTCGTGAAAGCTCTATTCACCTGTTCATTAACAACGGTGCTCTCCATCATCCAGACTGGTCGTTCCTTCCGCGCGGCGTCGCTAGCAGCGGGGGCGTCGCCGATCGTGATGTCGACTCTCGTCTCCTCCACCGCCAGCCCGGAGCCGCGCGTCGCGTCACCCGACCATTGCTCGTTGCCTGCTCTACCACCCGCCGCCTTTGTTGTGAGGCTGAAAAAAAAAACTATTGAGTTTGTTTGTTTGTTTGAATGCGCTAATCTCAGCAACTACTGGTTTGAATTGAAAAATTCTTTTAGTGTTGTATAGATCATATTTTATCGAGGAAGGCTTTAGGCCACAGATATAGATCAAGATAGATACCGCATGTCGCTCCATTTGTATGAAAACGAGTGTGCCACTTTTTTATAGCTACTGTGACGTACCGCTGATAAGAAAAGTGCCCATTATCTAGGCCAACGGCAACTCAATACGGCACTTTTAGGCATTTAGGCATTTTTAAAATTCCGATTGACGTCCGATTCCGATAGCAGACTCTTTCGAAAGACGAGCATTGCTCGTCGTTTGGGAGCGCGATATGGCACGCGAAGTACATACACATGCGGTACGGTATCTATCATGATCTATGTCTGTGCTTTAGGCTATAGTATAACATCACGCTGCGACCAAAAGGAGCGAAGAAACATTGGAAAATGTGAACAAAAGCGGGGAGAATTAGTCATCATTGACAGGCAAGGCTATACCACGCGTATGAAATCGCGGGCACAGATAGTATAAGATATTTTGGTAAAATAGGGCTAGATAACACTTGGTGCATCTCCATTGTAGATGAGTAACATAACGTTTCAAGGTCAAAAGGCTATATTAAGCTAGACCTGAAAAGGTTTTACGGTCAAACGATTATTAGATATAATATTTAGCTAGACCGTTGTTAATTTAGGAGCAAAGCTACTTGTTGACTGCATTGGAATTTGGTCGTACGGAATGAAAGCGTTTAGTAGTTTAGTTCATCGTTCAGGTAAGGTATTGCATCGTCAAAACTCTGTATTATTTTTTTAGTATTGACATCACGACAAAGCGACGACTTGATCCGAATGCAGCTGAAGCTTAACTTTAAACCCTAGCCAGCGCAGTACATGTCGGCCTATAAAAAATATTCATTAAACCGCAATAACTAGGCCTTCAACCAAGGCCATTATGTAATTCAACCTACCCTCGTATAGTGTTAATATCCACTGGTTCTGGTTCTAATATCTCCGGCGCCAACTTGATTCCTTCCACTTCCCTCAGTAGAATGTACAGTGTTTCCAGTTGTTCGTTGAACTTCGCCAGTAGAAGCCTCGAGTCTTTCTTTGGTAGCGCCGACTGGTCCTCTTCTACCACGTCATTACAGAACGTACATCGGAATTCTTGGGTCATCATGTCGTAAAGCTGATCAGCCTGTAAAAACATTTAAACATTTTGTTGAACATCATCAGAGCAATTGATTCATATAATGGAGGATCCAGCTGACCTGTTCGAGTTATGTAAAATAGAATGTTAAGGGCCTGTTTCACCACTTAGGGCGTTCGCTGCGTTGAGCGTGTGCGCGGCGCGGCTGCCCGGCGCGGCACCCGCACCGTGAGCTCGCCATAGTAATCGTGCGACGGCCGACCCGCCTCAACGTAGCGCTGGTCTATGGGATGACACGAAACAAGCACGCCTCGCGGATGGCCGCGCCGGGCGCACGCTTTACGCAGCGAACGCCCTTACTGATAAATGTCGGAATTCGGATAGGCTATCTACAAATTATCTGATCACTTCGCTCTACGGAAAAGCTTCAAGAACAAGAACAGAGCGTCTTAATTAAAAGGCCTGCAGCTCTTCTTAAGTTGTGTGTGTCCATCAGGGATCGGAAACCGGTTTATGTTTCAAACCGGTTTGGGGTCAATGACCGAAACCGATTGGATTCCGGTTTTAGGTTTAGGTTACCGGTTAAAACCGTTTCAATCGAATGAAACCGGTTTTCTGTAAAACCGGTTTGGTAGAACGAAATTAACCGGTTAATTAGAAAGGTAAGTGTCATATTATAATCTATTTTGTAATTCGCATCGTAATTTTTGTCCACGCTCTGTGTCTAAGCTTTGTCTACATAATTATCTTTACTAGAGATCGCCCTATGGTCGAAATTAGACCTAAGTTTCAACGACATTAGGACTACTACCTACTTATATTTTGTAAAAAATATTAACTTTATCATTTTTTTGCAACTCTTGTCTCCGGGACTCAGCTGATCTCAGACTGGCCGTGTAAGCATTGTCTAATAGTATCTTAGATTCAATATAAAAATTATAATCCATTTTCAATTTGTCAAGTTGTTGTCAACAGAATTCAACCATAAATAAAAGATTATAATTCGAATGTATAGGCTTGTCACTCAAAAATCTGTTATTTCTCATCTGTGTGTGTTGTAGTGTGTGTAATGTTTTATTTGTTAAAAAAATGTATGATAAGAGCATAATTTCAAAATAATATTAGCTCGATGCATTCCTTCACCATATAAACTACAACTGTGCAAAATTTCATGCTAGGTGCATGAAATTTTGTTTCCCCATTTTTCGTAAAAAGGGTTACAAAGTTTTTCGTTCGCGTATTAATATTATGATATTATTATTATCTTTAGGGTGTATATCTTTACTTGTAAGTACCTTAAAAAAAGTAAAACTCAACCCTATAAGATCAGTTTATCACGGTACCTAATGGTGCCTGATCTAAATAAATAAATAAAATAAATAAATAATTAAATGAGTCGTTCCCGATTCGTCCTACGTGATTACGCCGCATTTAGAACAAGCCGGGAATTTTTTAAATGTCGATGCCGTTTCGTCCCATTTGGGTCAATTCAGACCGCAACGCGACGCTTAGATGCATTTCTTAATTTGTATGGCATTTCTAAATCTGTCAAATACAGATTTAAATTGCGTGAGGCGTCATGCAAATCTGTCAATTGACAAATAGAATCCTAGATTTGTTTTTGTTGTGTTGACTCCTAATCAATAATGTGTGTTGTTGTGTTCTTCAATTTCACGCAATAATAACTCATGTGTATCGGAGGTAAGTGATCATTTTTAGGGTTCCGTACCCAAAGGGTAAAAACGGGAGTCGGGACCCTATTACTAAGACTTCGTTGTCTGTCCGTCTGTATGTCATCAGGCTGTATCTCAAGAACCGCTACAGCTAGACTTCTGAATTTTTTACAGATTGTGTATATCTATTGCCGCTATAACAACAAATACTAAAAACAAAATAATATTCATATTTAAGGGGGGCTCCCATACAACAAACGTGATTTTTTTGGCCTTTTTTTGCTCAATATCAATAATGGCAACAGGTAGGCACTTAAAATTTTCACAAATACCTTAAATATATGTGTTCTTTAACAATTAATAATAATATTTAAATAAATTAAAAATTTAGGGGGGGCTCCCATACAAAATAATACAAGTTTTGGCCTATTTTTGCTCTAAACGGTACGGAACCCTTCGTGCGCGAGTCCGACTCGCACTTGGCCGATTATTTTACCTTTGTTTAGGTTTAGTTGTCGCTTTATCATTTATTACAATTGCATTGGAGGCCGCAAAGGAAGATCTTCCGACCGAGCGAGGTGATATGCTCGGTCAGGCCGAACCGCTACATCTCCCCCCCCCCGAAGACCGGAGGTCGAATCTTGAAGTCTTGTCGCTTGAGTCGCCAGTGCCAGAGAGCACTGTTGCAGTGAGTCCCAGTGAGTCGGAAGTGTAAGCTGCTGCACGGGATCCAGTAAGTCAGATAGCTGCAGTGCGGGGCCGATGCTACGTGCTGACCAGGAGAGATGTGCTCTGCTTGCTGACCGGTCGGTGTAGTGACAAAGCCCGATGATGCCGATGCGAAGTCGCCCAGGCCGCAGTACATTGCGACTAGTGGACGATGTACCACTGCTTAAGTAGCACTGGTTTTTTCGCCACACATTCACTTAACTGTGACGGCCGACATACTATTATCTAACAAGTGAGGTAGTTATTAAGAGTATTCGGGCTAATGGTCCCAAAAGATTTGGTACCAATGGGAGGAGTCATTCCTCCCATTGGTACCAACAACAGATTACATTGAAATAAATAGATGACTAGAAAACATTGAAATAAAATTAAAATAGTTTGTTTTAGGGTTCCGTACCCAAAGCGTAAAAACGGGACCCTGTTACTGAGACTTCGATGTCTGTCCGTCTGTCAGTCCATCTGTCTGTCCGTCTGTCTGACTGTCTCCAGGCTGTCACTCAATAACCGCTATAGCTAGACTTCTGAAATTTTCACAGACTGTGTATTTCTATTGCCGCTATAACAACAAATACTAAAAACAAAAAAAAATATTTAAGGCCCCCATACAACAAACGTTATTTTTTTTGCATTTTTTGCTCGTAATCAATAATGGTAACAGCTAGTAACTTGAAATTTACATAAATGCCTTAATTATATTATGTGTACTTCAATAATTAATAATAATATTTAAATAAAATAAAAAATTAAGGGGGTCTCTCATATAAAAAAAATTGGCATATTTTTCCTCTTTAACGGTACGGAACCCTACGTGCGCGAGTCCGACTCGCACTTGGCCGATTATCTCTATAAAATAAATTCACAGGTTTTATTATAAAACATCTTAGGTGTACCTTGTAATTGTGAACTTAAAGTTCATAATACAGTTTGAAAATATTAGAATTGCCAGTAGGTAACTCAAATAATATTATTATAATTATTGAAGTATGAGTAATACTCTTCATACATTATTTTTTCTTATTTTCAATAATATTACAATTTTTTAACAAAAATAATCCTATGTTACATTAAGTAATTGCTGTGGTTATAATTTATATTAAAATATATTATTTTACATTTTTTATATAATAAATCAAATATTAAAATTTAAAAATGCCTGAAATCAGTGTAGTTACATTCGTTAAAACTATTTATAAAATTATAACCTTATGTAATGTGACAAGGTTCAAACACTTACGGATTCTGTCGCGGAGCACTTTTATTCATCCCGACGTTTCGGCTACTTTATAGCGGCCGTGGTCACGGGTGGACTGAGGTGACAGGCGTCCAATTTATTGAAGTTCTTCAACTACCCGAAGATTCATCAATTTTTGTTTGCGTTCCGATCTACGCAGAACGAACTTACAGTGTCATGAAGCCGAGGATTCCTAGATTTGTGTTTTAGTTTATTTATCACTGGATCCCAACTAGATGGCAGCACCCAACCATCTTCGCGGTTAAGATTAGGGTGTTTTTTAATTTCAATGGCCTCGCGTATCATTCTTGGACGGTATCTTGCTTCTTTTGCCAGTACTTGTGGCTTATCAAATCTTATGTAATGGCGAGGTTGATCCAGTGTGTGTTCACAAATTGCGGACTTAGTGTTCCTATGGTGTTTGACATCTGCAATGTGTTCCTTGATGCGGGTTTTTATGGCCCTTTTGGTTTGCCCTATATAAGAGAGGCCACAATCACAGTCGAGTTTGTAGATTCCTGCATCTTGAAGGGGTAAGTTGCATTTCACTGGTGGTAAAAATTGGCTGATCTTTTTGGGCGGCTTAAAGTATGTTTTTATTGAAGCTTTCCTTAGAATGTAGCTAACTTTATCAGTGACTCCCTTTATAAATGGTAACACTGCAGGTAATCTCTCCACTGTTGCCGGCTTCACTCGGTTGCTGCTCTGTTTGCGTGGTGCCCGAAGCTTATTGTCGCGTAGAACTTGTGCAACATGATGAAGCTCGGTATCCAAATGCTGTTCATCGCAGATTCCTCGCGCTCTTTGAATTAAAGATTTTCCAACAGTACTTAACTGTGCTGGGTGATGATGGGAGTCACCATTTAAATATCTGTTTGTGTGTGTAGGCTTGCGATACACCGTATGACCTAATGTGCCGTCAGGATTCCTTATTACCAATACATCCAAGAAGGCTAAGGAATTATCTTTCTCTAACTCCATTGTAAACTGTATCTTAGAGTTGAGACTGTTCAGGTGCTCAAGGAATATGGATACTTTGTCCGATGGTAATATTGTGAAAGTGTCATCTACATACCGCTTGTAGAAGGTGGGTTGTATAGGTGAGGACTCAAGGGCTAACTTCTCAAAGTCTTCCATAAAAATATCAGCCACAACAGGTGAAACAGGTGAGCCCATCGCTACACCATCTACTTGCCTGTAAAAGTCATAATTCCACAACATATAACCAGATGTAAGGCAGTGTTCTAACAAGTCCGCATATTTAACCGGTAAGTCATTCTCTCTAAGCCTTCTTGTAACAATTGCTGTATTGGTAGGCAAGTGAACAGTGACTGTATATCGAAACTGACCAGTTGTTCATTGTCTCTGAGGCGTAGATGTTTTGACACTTTCACAATATTACCATCGGACAAAGTATCCATATCCCTTGAGCACCTGAACAGGTTCAACTTTTAAGATACAGTTTACAATGGAGTTAGAGAAAGATAATTCCTTAGCCTTCTTGGATGTATTGGTAATAAGGAATCCTGACGGCACATTAGGTCATACGGTGTATCGCAAGCCTACACACACAAACAGATATTTAAATGGTGACTCCCATCATCACCCAGCACAGTTAAGTACTGTTGGAAAATCTTTAATTCAAAGAGCGCGAGGAATCTGCGATGAACAGCATTTGGATACCGAGCTTCATCATGTTGCACAAGTTCTACGCGACAATAAGCTTCGGGCACCACGCAAACAGAGCAGCAACCGAGTGAAGCCGGCAACAGTGGAGAGATTACCTGCAGTGTTACCATTTATAAAGGGAGTCACTGATAAAGTTAGCTACATTCTAAGGAAAGCTTCAATAAAAACATACTTTAAGCCGCCCAAAAAGATCAGCCAATTTTTACCACCAGTGAAATGCAACTTACCCCTTCAAGATGCAGGAATCTACAAACTCGACTGTGATTGTGGCCTCTCTTATATAGGGCAAACCAAAAGGGCCATAAAAACCCGCATCAAGGAACACATTGCAGATGTCAAACACCATAGGAACACTAAGTCCGCAATTTGTGAACACACACTGGATCAACCTCGCCATTACATAAGATTTGATAAGCCACAAGTACTTGCAAAAGAAGCAAGATACCTTCCAAGAATGATACGCGAGGCCATTGAAATTAAAAAACACCCTAATTTTAACCGCGAAGATGGTTGGGTGCTGCCATCTAGTTGGGATCCAGTGATAAATAAACTAAAACACAAATCTAGGAAACCTCGGCTTCATGACAATGTAAGTTCGTTCTGCGTAGATCGGAACGCAAACAAAAATTGATGAATCTTCGGGTAGTTGAAAAACTTCAATAAATTGGACGCCTGTCACCTCAATCCACCCGTGACCACGGCCGCTGTAAAGTAGCCGAAACGTCGGGATGAATAAAAGTGCTCCGCGACAGAATCCGTAAGTGTTTGAACCTTGTAATATAATGAGTGATACTCGCGTAAACCTAAGAAATCCTTATGTAATGTTTTACGAGACTTTAACAGTTATTAACGTTAGTTTAAATACTTTAATTATCTCAGGTCATTCGTCCCATTGGGACCAAAATTTTTGGGGACTAATAGCCCAACTACTCGTTATTAAATGGCAGCAATGATCCGACTGGGGCATAAATTTAAGGAATTTGGAATACAAACAATTATTTCTAAGAATAATTACATCATCTATTATGGAGTCTTGCAAACGCATTCTTAAATTGTTGAGTACGAATTTTAATGAGAAAAAAAAACCTCTCGACGCTGACACTTGTTGGTGGAATAGCTAAACCAACTTTTGTCAGATTATATAAATATGGTTAAATATGGACTACACCCTTCCACTAAACATTTGGACTTTTTTGTGTTTTCGTCAAATGCAAACATCGAATAATATATTTTGTTTTCCTTTTTTCTTCCCATAATTATTGATAATTTACAAAAAGAAGAAACCAACACTCGCAGCGAAGGACGAACGAAGTAATGCCCGTTGCAGACGATGCACAGTAGCTTGCGCGAGTACTTGCGCAGGTACTTGCGACAGCGTTCAAACGTAAAAAGATCACGCGAAGTAGCTTTGTATAGTGCCAGTGCATAGTAGGCAACCATGGACAAGCGTATGGTTTTGAATAAACTTTTTAAGTGCCTTATTCAAGAGCTAAATGGAGTGATAGCAGAGGAACTGATGCATTCCATAAACACTCATGTTCTTTATACAGTTGTATAAACTGTATAGTTTTGTCTGAATTCCATTTATTCATTTTTAATTCACAAACTTAAAACATTAAGACTCAATAAAACAACCAACTCCCCAACAATCTAGTGGTAGGTTTCTACATCTTTACCAAAACAACAAACAGACTGAACTGGCGCTAGTACTGGCGCCAGTACTGGTCAACGCATGTTCAAACGATGACCAGTGAAGTAGCGCGGGGGTGAAGTAGACGGAGCGGGGGCAAATGAGTCGCACTTGCGCGAGGACCAAAGCGAGTGCTACTAAGCAACTTGCACTCGCACTTTCACTAAGCAAAATGCGTTCACACGATGAAAATATATGCTTAGTATTAGTACTTGCGCAAGCTACTGCGCATCGTCTGCAACGGGCTTAATAGTAAACAAACCCCGCGCATGCGAGAATCGAGATAGAGAAGAAAGGTGCGCGTGCGACGAGATGAGAGATAGCGCGGAGCGGCAACAGCGCGGCGATGCAAAGGTGCGAGCCGCACGCCGCTCAAACCGGTTTATTTCGGTTTGTGAGAGCTTAAAAATTTTGTTTTATCAATTTACCGGTTTTATGGAGGGACGAAATTATATCGGTTTATCGAACGAAATTAACAGGTTTTGCAAAACCGGTTCCGATCCCTGGTGTCCATGGGCGACAGTAGTTGTTTTCCATCAGGTGACCTATTTGCTCGTTTGCACCCTTATTTAAAAAAATACAAACAAACACGTACCTCCAGATCTGTGAATGTTTTGGCGCAAGACGGGCACTTGAAGCTGGCGCGACTAGCGGCGTCTCGCTCCTCTGTCTCCATGCGCTTGCGCATCAGATCCAATTTGTACTTCACCACGTTCACAAACGTTTTGTAGTTTATAAAATAGTAGTTCACCTTTTGTGCTTTGCCATCCGGACCTGAAAACATCATTCAAACATGAAAATAAAATAACCTACTTAATACTTATTTAAAATAACCATCAGTGGAGGAGATTGGTCGTTTAAGATAATCGCTTAGGTATTTTAGACTTCAGTAAGAGGATTTTAAACACATGAAAATTTATTTTACTTAAATATTAAATCAATACAATAACTTTACCTGTTTCCATTTTTAGCCTCACTTGTATGAATTTGTCATTTTTCAAAGTTGCGATTCTAGCCCTTAACATCTTCCTTTCAAACTTTAGGAGTTCGCAAATGTCGTCTTCTTTCATACCTTTAATTACGAAAAGTTTTTATAGTAAGTATAACAAAACCTATTAGATGAATGAAAAGATGAACACGGGGCCAGTGCCCGATCTAAGGGGGGGCGAGCCGGGCATTTGCCCAGAGCCGCAAAAATGAGGGGCGGCGAAATTGACTTATTCCTATCGTCCAACCTAGCTATCCACCACTTAAGTTTGAGAATTTTACCAGCTTACCTACCTTAAGTTTGCTAGTGGAAATATTTGAGCATTTGACTTAAATATTCCTCCCATTTTCTCCCAACAAATATGTTTCCTGTACTTATATGTAAAGGGCGGAGAAAATGATCTTTGCCTGGAGCGGCTACATGGCCAGATCGAGTCCTGCACGGGGCCAATAATAGGACACAGTGATCTGTTAAACTCTTATTAGTCTACTTAAATATATTTAACAGGAGTAAAATAATCATCATATTAATTACCTACGTAGAAGTGAAGAACTTACATGGGTTTCGAACAAGCATGTCCACTATTAAAGCATCTTCTATCGTGTAGAAGCCTCGCACCACAAGCCGGGCGAGCTGTTTCAAGCTGCTAGGTACTTCCGTTACTAGACGCTCTTCAGTCATTGTAACTTGAAAGACAAGGAATCGTGTTAGACATGGACATAAACTCGCACTTTTAATTTTTAATGGCCTAAACTCCGAACCTATGAGTCCAACTTGGACTCATAGTCATAAGTTTTCAATCTTCAATGTCATTTAATAAGCACGGTCTATCACAGGAACTGTCGGTCCTTCGAGCCGGATGTAAGGTAGGTACCAATAGTAGGAACACTTAGGCCATAAAGGAGCCTCAAGACCACTGAATACATTCAATTTCCATAGATTTTTTAGGTATTATAGGTCTTTGCTCAAGACATTCAATTTCCGTAGATTTTTTAAGTAAGTTAATCATTATACTTTAAGTAGGTTAATTGCTTATTGTTTCCTCTATTTTATATTAGGTTCTCAAAATTTATATGTAAATAAGACCTCTTGTAGATTAGATATCAACCTAGAATAGAGCTCGTCGGAAATGCTTTGAATCATATCAATCAATCAATCAATCAATCATAAATAAACTTTTAACAACCATAAACAAAAAAAAGTATCCGACACCAAACATAATTTTATTTAAAATTTAAATCGACTAAGACAGTAAAATAGTTGTTCTAACATTTATGAGGCTTAAACAGTAAACAGTGAAAACCATAAAAGCTGGAGCACTGGGGGATGCCTGCAGTATGAGCATAGCATTAACCAGTTAGGAATATAAAGAACGTCTTTATCACAAAAATAAACTACTGACCCTGGTTCCACAGTTTTTGTCTTACAAACTTTTTGTCCAAGTTTTAAAGGATGTGTTTAGTCATGGATAAATTATATCAGCTGTAGTGACTAATGATGACAATAATACATGATAGTATTTTGTTTGCTAAATATTGATAAGTAGTACAAAATTAAAAAAAATATTTCAGTGAAAATTTGTTTATTTCATCTTAAAATAGATTAACATAAACAAAGTAACATTTAAAAAATCAATAATAATATGTATCTAAATTTTCATTTACGTGGAAACTAAACAATTTTTATTTGGCAACCATATTTCAGTTAAATTCTGTTTTACAAGATTCGTAAAACTGTTTTATAAAAAATACTATTTAAATTATTATTGGCTTGGAATTATAGTGCAGATTAGCAGCACTTCTATCTTAATTCTTAAATTAATAAAAACATTGAATTATTAATACATCATCTACGAATAATAAAAACTAAGGAATCGTAACTCTCATACTATTACCATTTTAAATTTGGTTCCTTTTGATCTGTCATGTAACGTCAGCCTAGTACCGCTCAAGGTCACCTAAATATTGCAAATGTATTGAAATGTGTACCTAAGGTACATTTTTTTGACAAGTATTGTGGAGCATGTTGTTTGACGGAGTTACTTTTCCTTAGTTTTTATTATTTGTAGTTCATCATGATAATTTTAAAATGTGCAATTGTTACCATATTTTAGTCTTATTCCTGGCATAGCTTACCTGGCAAATAATAATGATTATTTATTATAAACTAAATGTAATACATCCTTAATACAAAAGAGGCAGTGTCAATATTTTAGTTGAAATTGGCATTCTAATCTTAAATAACCAAAATCAGTCTTTTCAAGGCAAATAAAAATAATTATAAACTAAATCCTATTATACCATACAAAAAATCCAGAATTCTATTTAATCATTTTTACTACAAGCAAATGTTAAGTAACACAATTGAGCAAGTACATACTTCGTTCATAATATCACTTTAAAAAATCAATACAAAGTCTTAATTTTGTTTTCATTACAAGTTACATTAAACAATGAACGGCAATAATGCATGGATTCACACAATAAATACTTAAGACCTAACCATAATTTATAACATAAATCTAAGTGTATTTACAATAAGGAATAAAAAAATATATAGTACATGTCATATGAGAAGCTGATGCCTGTTTTCACCAACCGCCTCCTAACGCTAATTGGCCCCTATGGGCCATTAAGGGTACATATCCTTCAAGATTTCACGAATTTTTGTGTGTCACGTTTGTCCTTAGGACGTAAGAACTTTTGCAAAACATTAGTTTTTTTAAATGTGTTTGTTTTAAGAGATATTTGACCCGTACAGATCGCTAGGGAACACTCAGCATTAGGAGACCATTGGCGAAAACAGGCATTAATACGTCTCATTTTATCATTCAGAAATATTTCTTTCTAATATCATTTGAATATTGTCCAATGTCTGGTATATTACTCTAAAGTTTGGACGATCACTTGGGTGATGGTTCCAACATTGCTTCATTAAGTCGTACACACTTCTGGGAGTGTTATCGGGACAAGCTAGAACATTGCCATCTTTTAAAAATCTTACTACTTCTTCGTGAGTCATACCAAAGTATGGCTGTAAGGCAAAGGAAAAGATTTCCCATAGACATACCCCATATGCCCACACATCAGATTCAAGGGTATATTTATTGTACAGAATACTCTCTAGTGGCATCCACCTGACAGGAATAGCATCATGCTCATCACCTTTGTAATAATCTTGCAAATAAATTTTGTGGGACAAACCAAAATCTGCAATTTTGACAACCATATCGTCATTGATGAGACAATTTCGGGTCGCCAAATCTCTGTGCACAAACTTCCTGTCAGACAAGTACACCATTCCGGAAGCAATTTGTCGAGCGATATGAAGGAGATCTAAATGGTTAAGAGGAGTAGCTAGGAGTCTCAAGTCTTCTCTGTTTTCAACACCGGGTGGATAATTTGCTGCTGTACTGCATGCTCTCAAATATTCATTTAGGTCTCCTTTACCCATAAATTCGAACAAGAGACACATTGGACGTCCTATAGCGCATACACCTAACAATTTTACAATGTTAGGGTGATCAAAATCAGCCAACAGACAAGCTTCTCTTTCAAAATCGAGTTGTAAGTCATGTGAAGCTTCATCTTTCAACATTTTAACTGCTACAAGTGTAAACTCCTCTTCAGGTACCAAGCCTGGAGCTTTAGCTTGAAACACTCTTCCAAAAGCACCTTGCCCCAGATCTCGTATATAAATTATATTGTTTCTAGGAAACTCCAGTTTCTCTAATTTGGGATTCAATTGTGCCCCAGTTGTATGATAAGCCATGTTGCTTGGAAGTTTGTCCAGATCAATATCCATACTTTGTAAATTCCTCCTGTTTGACACATTACATTTGGAATAATGATTTTTCAGGAAATAATGGCATAAAAGTGCTATCGAAGCTATTCCTAGAATACATCCAAGTCCACTGACAGACAATATTAAAACAAAGGTTGGTGTGAAATAGTTCTCCATAATTATTGGTCCATTAGTATTGTCTATGTCTAAGCTAGAGTTAGCACATACTGGAATATCGCAGAGTTGCCATCGTACATTTGGGTCCATGGTGTAGCACCATGGTTTACGCTCTTCTCCTCCTGCATTTCTACAGTAATTGGTGGAGTTTTGCACTTCAGGGAACACCAATGGTGGCCTTGTATGTTGATGAGGATGCTGGGACTCCCAAGCTTGACAAGCAAGTCCAGTTTCTGTTCTATTCATGGTGCCCTGATAATAACGTCCATTGCCGTGAATGCAAGTTGTTGTTACTTGACTGTAATCCATGTCAGTGATGCCTGCATTGTTGCATGTTACATGGGCGCCTTTCCCCGCAAATTTTGGCAATTTCTCACAGTCAGGGAGACGAAAATGTCCCCTGGATTCGAAAAAGACACCACGACTCTTCTGATCTTCGATAACAATCCAGTCGTTGTAGCAAAACTGCATTTTTACAGCCATACAATCCTCGTAACACAGTGGCAAGGCGAAGTAGCCCACTCCATCTCTATTCGTACACTTAGGAAAAGCATAGGCGCATAACAATTTTTCTGCTGTACTGCGACATGGCTCCTTCAAAGCGGATATCATTTCCTTCCACAAGCCAGTCGCGATTTTTTCATTTTCAAGGCCGCCCGTATGATTGTACCACACGTAGCCCGTGGAATAATGCTTACATATCTGTCCATTGTATGGTCCACAGTATAAATGCACTGATTTTATTGTAAAAAGCACAACAATAATTATTCTATAAAACCCATCCATCGTTATAAATGAGTTAATATTGTAAAGTATGTAACATTGTAACGTTGCATCTTATCCTTACACTACTTTTAAAAAATACTAGAAGCAATATTAACAAGATTAAATGGCGGACGCATTATTTATTATTGATTTAGCAAAATTTCACGTTCACAAAACAGCTCAATGTAGAAACGTCAAAGGGCCAACCGGAAGTGAAACGAATATCAAGATTCAAGAAAACTGAAAGGTCACAGACAAAATAATATTCGAAAGATCGATGAATCAGATTTCTCGGAAATACCCGAAAGCTGAAAGTATATATTTTTGTGCATATTAAGGCGAATTTTGAGTTATAATAAATTTTGTAGTTCGTATTTATTAATAATTTGACGAAAATAAGTATCTTTAACTATTGAAACTATTTATAAAATTAGTCAAATTTTGTATGTAAATAAATAAATATTTATTGACTCTGGTAACATTTAATTATCTTGCGGTTGGTACTTATGAAAGAATGAATGTCAAATATGTCAATCAGATGTCAAAACATTTCAGACAAACAGAAAGTGCTAATGTTTTTACCTGGAAATGGCAGCAATTGAGAAAGTAAAAGTTGTTGTCCTCGGTGACTCTGGTAATTTGAATTTCATGTATTTATTTCTTACACTGATAACGTTTCAATTCACAATTTAACTTTTAATATTAGCGAAAATATTTCCGATCACCAACTGACGTCAAGGCGGCCGACGCCATGACAGTTTATTTACAATTTAGGCAACGTACAGATAATGATCAATTTGTAAAAGCAGGCTATGAGAATAGGCGCCAAAACTTGAAATCAATATTACTAGCTATTTGACCGAGCTTTGCTCGGTATTCGATAAAACACGAATAGAACGACATTTTCTAGAATGTAATTCCTAGCTAGATCGATTTATCGCCTCCGAAACCCCCTATATACTAAAAAAGATTTAAGATTTAAGTAAGTACTACAATATAATATTTTTTTGAATGAACAAAAAGCCGTAATGTAGGTACGTAACGAAACGTAACAAAATTGCATAAATTGTGTTAAAGCCGTTATCAATTTAGAGTACTTATTCAAATATTATTTTTCTAAAGGTGTAATATTAATATAAAACACATAACTAATAATATTTTAATACCATGCTGTATAGCTCAGTCAACAAAGTAGTTGTAGAATGCGTGAGCGGGAACCTAAGCAATTTCTGCAGAAACTTATTCAGGGTGGTTAAGGACAAAACATACTAAAAGTCCTGAGGTGAGCCGGAGGGAGGGGAGGGCGACAAAGGTCTAAATTTTTGGTTTTCACTTTTTATTTATTTTATTTTCACTTTCCCTGAGCGTGTAGTTCGAAAACGGATGAGAATTTGGAAAAAGTTTATAGAATCTAATTTAAAGAGAATTTAATAAGCTTTAATGTCGTCATAGAATATTTTTTGCTACAACGCATAGTTTTTTAGTTATTGACAAAAAACCAAAAATGTTGACCTTTGTCGCCCTCCCCTCCCTCCGGCTCACCTCCTAGACGTCAGGACTTTTAGTATGTTTTGTTCCTGATCACCCTGAATAAGTTCCAGCAGAAATCGCTTAGGTTCCCGCTCACGCACTCTATACCCTCTTTTGAGTCATTCGTTAACCAGACTAGTAATAGTAAAAACAATTCCTTTTGTTTTCAGGCGTTGGAAAAACATCACTAACTTATCTGATAGCTCACAGTAAACCCCTATTATCACCAGGATGGACAGTAGGGTGTTCTGTGGAAGTAAAATTGCATCGATACAAAGAAGGGACTCAAGCGCAAAATACTTTTTTTGTTGAGTTCTGGGATGTAGGCGGGTCCAATAACCATAGGAATACACGAAACGTTTTTTATCAACCCACTCATGGTAATCAAATTTTTTATTACTGTGATAGTAGCTGTGATAACACTGCTTGAAACATGAAAATTGCAATGAATTATTTCTGGCCATAATATATTATAGTAATCGGCATAGATTATTTTAATGGATAATTATTGTCAAGAACAGAGTAGGTGATATCTCGGACAAAGGTAATTACCACAGTAATTACCGTCTGAATCTGAAAATACATGATGGCCAGTTTGGATTCAGACATAAAATGTCCACCGAAAGTGCTATCTTGAGTCTCAAGCATATAAATTATATGCTTGAGACTCAAGATAGCACTTTCGGTGGACATTTTATAAATTATAATACAAGCCGTTATATAGGACACCGGTTTACGCATGCTTTCTGGATCTTTTAAAGGCATTTGACCGCGTTTTTTATGATGTACTTTGGATGAAAATGGAGAGCACCCTTCGCATCCAATATAATAATATCTTCAGGATGATGCTGAAACTTCCCCGATTTTGTAGTGCTTCTGAGATGTTTGCGCAAGCACGAACGGATAGCTTCCGGGCACTCATTCGCAAAAAGCTACATTTATAATAAATCGCGTAAGGAGAAGTGACAGCAGCATCTTGAGGATTGTGGCAGATGATCCGCATGCACCCATATTGAAGAACTATGTGCGGATAATGAATGAATTCGATAGCAGATCTCTAGGACACAATATCCGCCCTTGGTTCTAATTGGGTTCTTGATTTACTTTTTAGTTTGGAATGGATATTTGTATTTGTATAATTACTGTGAAAACTTTGCTGTCTTTTGACAAAACTTGTTTTCATACATTCATAATAATAAAGTTGATACTTAATTAACTTTTATATCATATTATTTTATTTTAGGTATTATTCTGGTGCATGACTTGACGAATAGGAAGAGTCAAGTAAACTTGCAAAAGTGGCTGTCGGAAATCCTTAACGAAGGCAACAGTAACCCCAACTACCAACATATCGATGTGGATCCAGAGCAATTTTTAGGGTCAACTCAAGTTAGTAACATTAATACATTCTTAAAAGCGTAAAAATTAGTGAATAATTACTGTCCATGGGCAAGAGTAGCTTTCCATCAGGTGGCTTGTTTGCTCTATTGCCTCTTAAGAGCGTTTACGGCTTTCACGCTCAATCTGGCTTAAAACTGTACTTTTCAAACTTGAAAAAATTATCAACCACTTATCTATAAGTACTTATAAAAATGTTGATTACTTATTTTTTTTCGGAAATTTCACTGTTTATATAGTTAGTAGAGAAAAAAATACGATATAAAGAGTATTTGTTCATTCAGCATTTACTAGTTTTTTTTTCGAGTCTAGAGCCAAGGTCTAAATCGAACGAAGGTGTTAATCTTAAAAGCACCATTCTTTTTAAGTACTATTGGTCTAAGAGCCGGTGGGAGGTCGACCTTCACCGATCTGATAACCAGATGAGACATATTTTTTATCAAATATAATTTATAAACAAATATGCCTATAATTACTTGCCTATCTAAAAGTGCTCATGGCTATTTTTAATTAAATTAACTTTAATCGATTTTTTTTTCATCACTTTCATTCTTTTGAAAATATGTCTCATCTGGTTATCAGATCGGTGAAGGTCGACCTCCCACGGTCTCCTCTACTATATTTAATTGAGATATCCTAACTATTTTAATTTTTTATTTATAGATACCGATACTAGTGATAGGGACGAAGTACGACCAGGCAGAGGAGACACAGAAGAGGAACCAGTACAGGCGGCTCGCCAGCAATATCGCCGAGCAGTGTGGGGCCGACGAGATATTCGTCAATTGCCATCAAGCTAGGTGGGTTCTTGTTTTAGGTTTCAACACTAGTTTAATGTCTTAGATCAGTGTTTTTCAACCTTTTTTATAAGGCGATAGTATGAAAAAATATTTCGCGACCCCCACATCCTTTTCTTTTTTTAATAAAATATGTCGGGTCTTACGAATATAATATTTTATTAAAATTCCCTGCTTATTTAAATACTTAATTGACTTTTATTAATTTTATTGTGTTTTTGTATTGAAATGCTTTTTTTTTTAATGAAATAAGGGGCAAACGAGCAAACGGGTCACCTGATGGAAAGCAACTTCCGTCGCCCATGGACACTCGCAGCATCAGAATAGCTGCAGGTGCGTTGCCGGCCTTTTAAGAGGGAATAGGGTAATAGGGGAGGGTAGGGATGGGAAGGGAAGGGAATAGGGGAGGGTAGGGAAGGGAATAGGGCAGGGGATTGGGCCTCCGGTAAACTCACTCACTCGGCGAAACACAGCGCAAGCGCTGTTTCACGCCGGTTTTCTTTTGACCCCTACAGATTCCCCAGGGAGTCGCGACCCACAGGTTGAAAAACACTGTGTTACGTAATGACCTTTATTATATTTCGATAGCCGTAAAACATTGTAAACTAAAATATATTTCTACTCATTTTTATTTTCTAATCGTATTATTTATACGAATTAATATTTGTCGTCACTACGACAAATATTAATTCGTTTTCGTCTCAAAATTTAAAGTTTTTAATTACATATATGGCGACACGTTGTTAAGGATTTAATTATCCATCTAATAATTATTTATTTGCGTTGAAGGTCTCTAGCTCCAGGTACCAGTAACGCCGTGAAGTTGACTCGTTTCTTTGACAAGGTAATTCATAATCCGATTTTTGTTCACATTATAATTAAAATTAAAAATCTTAGATAAGTATTTCAAAGCAGACGGACGCTGTTTTTTTTTTTTACTTTTTGATTTATACTTACATTAAACAAACTGCATAAACAGTTTGAGTTTAATGTATAAATAAAAAATTATGAAAAAAAAAACTCCATGTTTTTTGTCTCTGACAGCGAAAATGATGTTACAGGTAATAGAGCGGCGCTATTACAGTCGCGCGAGTCCATTCGCGGACAAGAGGCGCCCTCTGCCGCCGCACGTGTTAACATCCACGCCGATCAGCGGCCGGCCCCCGCAGTACCTCAGCCCGCGGTTCTACCACATGGACTGATTGCCTATGGTTGGTAATTGACAGGTGTGTGTTCCGAAATATAAGACAGTATACAGGCCAGTGCAGATGATGTCATATTATATCTGATGATATATTGTACTGGTGAGACAGATGTAACGCATTAGCACGTAGTGTTAATAATTACGTATAAAATTTACGATGACACCTCAACATGTGCAGTGCAGCGAACATATTATAGCGTTGATAATTGACGTCACGATCGCTCACCAGTATACTGGGTTATATTACGGAACTTACTTTCAGTATGGTCCGAACCATAAGGCTTATCACAAAATTTCATGCTTACATTTTTTAGAAATTTTGTGATTTGCCTAATGGTTTTAATAAATGACCATGTGTATGTAAAATATTTAATACTTATGTAAATAATACGATTACTTACATTCCTATAAATACACATTTTGTTTCGTTAATAAATAAAAATACATTAAATTAGTTTTTATTAAAATTTTTGTTTAATTTTAAATATGATTACAAGGCCCAAACTCGCACATAGTCCACTTTCAAAGCAGCGCCTTCCCCATCTTCTTTGTGCTGATTCCATGTTGGCAGCCAACTGTCCTTGGCCTTCCAAAAGTCGGTAGCGGCCTTTAAAAAAGTTATTCCTCTTTAAAATTAAAATTATTAAGTTGCTGACTAAATCCTTAAAGTCTCTTTACAGGTTCTCTATTAACATCAACAATATCTATATGTCTCTGTTAACATATACAAAGTTTCATCACCGGATTCAAAGATTCATACATTGCTATCGCGGTCTATACGCCGATATGGAGAAATAGTAGCTTATTCGTGTGCAAGTGACAGAGGCAATATTCATAGTAATATGGGTCGTTTACATTCAGCCACTGCCGTTACTCCTTGCGCTGCCGCGACCGGTAATATTGCGACGACGCGAGTGAGTGTTTAGTGTCTAAACCACGAAGCTATAGCTTCATGGTCTAAACCACAGTATAGAAATATGACATATCCCTACAGTAGTGAAACGAATGTACTTGCGCAGAGCAACGGAGGAGTACCTGCGGCGAAGCGGGCGGCGCGGGCCCGCGTACACTAACTCGCGGAGTTTGTGTACCTGCGCCCACAGGGGTGACGTTGGCGCGTTGTCTACGAATTTTGTGTTGTAAAACGATAACTTATCTTATAAACAATGGGATATTATAATAAATGTTCAGTGTACGGATGTAAATCTGATTCAAAAAACAAAAAAGATTTAAATTTTCATAAATATTGGCTCACAGTTTACACTAATATTGTGTTGGCCTTGGCGGCATGTATTTGCATCTCTGTTTTATTGTTTACGTTGTAAGAAGTGTAACAAGGAGAGAAACAATATAGAATAAATTAAAAATCTGTCAAATACCCTATTACATACTAATTAGTACTTACCTACCCATGTACACATATCAAGTGTAACATACCGCGCCCTTACCGCGCACGTAATAAGAGTTTTGAAGTGCTTCTGTTACACCTGACGTGTGATTAATTATTGGATATTTTATATACTTATTCGAAATTTCGAATGCGTCTTCATTTTTTTAATCCTTCGATCGTGATTCGTGGATCCTTGGAAATCTATTGTTATTCTATTATGTCTCGCTCACCGGTGAGCTTATGGGGCTTGATGGGTTAATTAATTTTTTAAATAGAGAACTAAAATCATCTAAAAATAAAGTTTCACGTAAATGTCTGGCAGTACGACATAATATATATGTACGATTCATCTACCGGCTCAAAAATTTCCTTTCTACTCCGGTCAAGACCTTGCTGGTCTAGTCCCATATCTTTCCTATAATTAACTATGGTGACGTGTGCTGTTTAGATCTTAATGCCGACAAACTCGATAAACTCGACCGATTGTTTAATAATTGCCTCCGATTCATATTCAACCTTCGAAAATACGACCATGTTTCTTCGTATCGCTCCAAGCTACACTGGTTACCAGTACGTCAGCGCCGCTCTGTATAGGCACAGTGTGTTCTATATTCACTGCTGCAACATCCCCATACTCCCGAATATCTCGCCCCTCACTTTCAATACCGTTGCAGCAGACACGATAAAAACCTCCGATCCACTTCAAATCAGCTTTTAAGTTGCCCTTCTTACAACTCAAGTTCCGTCCACTCTTCTTTTAATATCCAGGCTATTCTCCTCTGGAACGCTCTTCCTCCGGAAATCAGGATGTCAAAAACCAGAGATACTTTTAAGCGCAGGGTACCTGAGTTTTACTTGAAACAGTTGGCAGACTCTTAGTTTTCATAATTTACGGCATAAATTATTATTTATAATATTTTTAGCATCATGATTGATCAACTATATATTATTATAATATAGTTATTATATAATAATATATATAACGTATGGTTATTGGTTTTATTTATATATAATTTTATGTGTGATAATAGGTATATTATAAGTATAGTATAATATTATACAATATATATTTTATAAATATAATATTTTTTTTTTTCTGTCTTTTCCTCTTTCAACTCGACTGGCACCTATGCAACTATGTCCTTGTATCGCCCAAAGGTTGACTGGTAGTTAATGCCATACGGCATTAAGTCCACCTTTGTACCTATATGTGCATAAAGTTTTTAAAATAAATAAATATGTAAATATAACACGCTGATTAAACAGATTAAATGATAACATTTGCATTACAAGTACAATATTTTTATTTCCCGTTTCGTGGCAACCCTGGCATATCTGCTCGGTACCTGTCATCGGTGGCGGCATCGTGCGACGTCAAAGGCGTTTCGTTACTGTAGGTTATATGTTATATGTTTATATTTAGGTTATATGTAGGTTATATATATTGCTATACTGTGGTCTAAACACACTAGGCCGAAGTTAGACAGCAATTCCGCATGATTACGCTGGCAATATATTTTAAATGACCGATGACACACTATTCCTTCGCGTTCCGTCTGTATATTGTATGCGTTTGACATTGCGGGCGTAATCACGCGGAATTTCCGCCGCGTAACTTCGGCGTGTGTTTAGACACTTTGTTTTAGCTCCGTGGTATTTACATTCTCACGCTGCCCACTTCCCAGTTCCCTGCCCAACAGTTCTGAATATAAACAACGCAATCGACCTTTTTAAAATGTGTTC